>NW_028145415.1:0-600000 GCF_050370095.1 Fusarium phalaenopsidis | reverse complement strand
GATGTGGTCGGTCCTGAAAGAGTCCTTGTCCTGTGCCATATACTCCGCAGCCTTTGAAGCAGACGTCGAGACACGGTAGCGATGGCCGGTCAGCTGTAGCGTCGCGTTGATGTTGGTATGGGGTCCAACAACAGCTGGGATAGACACTGCAACGGGCCGGATGCGACGCATGTAGTGACCGGGGAAGTCCATGTCGAAAAGAGACTCGTTGAGAGAGAAGTTGGCACTACCATTCAGACGGAGCGATAGTAGAGCGAGGGGGTCAATCTGTGTCAGGGAAATCGTCTTGGAAACCTCGAAATCGTGATCTTGAGCATCAAAATGCGCTGTCTCGAGTTTCTTAAGGTCAAGATGGAGATGGTCTGCAGCAAGCAATCCGTCATGAGAAGAGTCCCAGTAATCACCAAGATGGAGCAGAGATATCTTGCGGCCCTGCTCGAAAGACAAGGAACTCTCTGCTTTGCGCGCAGTGTTGAGAGCCAGAATTTAGGCTTGGTAGTATAGACTCCTTAGGCTCTTCTCCATCCACGAGTATAGTTGCTTGTTTGTGTACTTGGTGCGGTACCACTTCTCAGCTTGAATGGCGTCCTCAATCTCGGCATGTTGCATCTTGATCTCGTGTTGTGCAGACTGGATCCTGATTTTCTGCATCTCGATCTGCTTGTCGATCGACTTGATCTCTCTTCCATGAATATTGGCCTGCATTCTGCGATCCTGAAGTTGTCGGAGGAGTTGAGCCTTGCAAGAAGCCTGGCCAGATTCATCACCAGACATCATGGCCATCATCTTGAGATAGGTTGAGCCTGCAGAAGTCATCATGGCAATGTTCTGGCCACCGACGGTGACACTTGCTCCAACACCCATGGGCGCTTCCATCGTCTCAATCTCGGGGATGGCACAAAGAGGACCCACCAAGCAGTCAATGCCAGCGGCGACCGTGTTGAGAAGACTGGCCGCGGTCGTCATGTCCATTTCCATCTTTTCATAAGACGACATTCGCAGATCGTCCTTGGTCGGAGTATCGATGTTCTGCGCAATATCTTCCCAGTTGCTTGTGGGAGTGGGGATGATCGACTCAGGCTCGCCGATGAGGGCTAGGTAGAACTTGAGTTGCGAAACTTGGGACTCTCGGTTGATGAGCAGAGAGTCAATTGTTTGCTGTGCCTCTTTCAGCTGCAAGTTCTTGATGTCGAGCATCATCTTCTGAATCGCGACGGCCTGTCGCTGACGAAGGGCACTAAAAGACTCGTTCTCCTTCCTCTCGGTGGCGGCGAGAAGTCGTTCTCCCAGGGAACGCAACTCGCTACACAATCCCAGTGCTCGATGGAGGAGAAATTCGAATCGTTGGCGTGGGAGAGGACTGCTTTGATCACCCAAGCCAACGGCGATGGCCTCGGACATGCCCATGCCCGGTGCCATTAACGCGCCCGGGTCAGTGAGAGGCTCAATGATAGTATACGTCACTGGCCGTCCTTGAATATCGAGCGAGTTTCGAATGTCGTAAAGACGCTCATTCAGAAGGCCGCGAAGCTGCTTGAACTTGGGATTCAGGGGTACGCAGAAGTACGTAGTTCGAAGATAGCAGACTCTCTGTTCTCCCTTGGGATCCGCGTCTAACTGTTGCTGCGTTCCCTTTTTCAGTTGCGAGGAGAAAGGGAGTCCAAGCTCGAGTTGAGCGTCTTCCTGGCTTAGGTTGGCGAACGTCCGAGGCTTCTTGTTGTCGAGCTTGGGGACCTTGGGCGGTTCGGGTCCAAGGATGTGTCCGGCCTCGACGTAACGTTGGATGGCAAGAGGGAGGCTCTCTAGAGTACCCTGACGGAAATGTGCGTCTCCTGCAGCAATCAGAATCTTGGCATACTTCATGACGATCCACTTCATGTATGCTTCTGGTGTCCTCTCGCTGTAGCATTCACGAGCGCTCCATGGGATCTCCTCTCCATGATCGCCAGGTTGAAGTTGCTGTCCTTGGCTAAACCACCCCACCACTCCACACTTTGACTGCTGTGGACTCTCAGTCAAAACGGTGCAAGTCGCAGATGGGAAGGTGCATTCAAGGGCTTTCTACTATGATTTCTCAGGTAACAAGATCCGAGACATTGACAGCCTCGGCCAGGTGTGTGAAGTGAGTCTCTACGACAAACTCAACCGCCAAGTCCTGGTACAGGGAATGATGGTGGAGACATCGCATCTCTCCAAGACGTGAACGGAAGCACCTTGGTGTCGTAGAACAGCCGCGGTATCTCCTTCATACACTCATACGATGCTCTCCAACGAGAGACAGGCCAGTGGACACAGCATGGGTCAGAGGTTGCCAAGTTGACTGTGCAGATTGTCTATGGCGAAGACGCTCCGCAGACATCTGATCAGAACCTCAAAGGGCAGGTCTGGACCATCAGAGACCAATCTGACAAACATGTCAATAATCGGTTTGACATTCGGGGGCGTTGCGTTGAGAAGACCTTTTCTCCAGCAAAAGAGTACAAACTCTTGCTGGACTGGAACACAAGCCCATCGATACTGGACGGCATGTGTGAGGCACAATCATACACACGCAAGGCCCAGTTTGACAATTTGGACCAAGCATTGGAGGAATAGGGTCCAGCGGGAAACCGAACCTTGAGGGAGTTTACCCTCTCCGGCCAAGTCAGACAGGTCACTCACCAGCATGTCAATATTTCGAGTGTACAGGTGTATCTCCAAGACTCGACTTACTCAGCTGATGGTCTTCCCCTGAAGATGATCTATGGAAATCATACTTCAACTGAGTTCCGATACGATGAGCTTTCAAGGTAACTCATCTCTCAGAAGACGGCCAGCAAGGATGGAGGCCGAGTAACTGTTCTTGAAGACCTGACACACGCCTATGACTGTGTGGGCTGCTGCATACACACCTACGACGCGTCTGAGCAAACCAAGTATTTCCAAAATACGAGGATCGAGCCCAAGCGCGAGTACACCTACGACGCCATTGGGCAGTTGATATCCGCGTCTGGGAGGGCCCTTCTTCCGAGCACTGGCATTCTTAGCCCATACAATGCGACAATTGGAATGAACCCCACCAAAGGCGTCGTCGACGGCCAACAGGTTTACCAGTATTTCGAGTCGTACGAGAACGATCTCGCGGGAAACATTCAGAAAATGACCCATGCTGCTGTCAATCAACCGAAGGCTTCTCAGTGGACGCGCCGCTACTTGTATGATTCTCCAAGCTATTTCAGCACCGACTCCAAAGTCCAGATGAGCAATCGGTTGACTGGTACAGTATCTGGATCCCTGTTAGAGGAGTACGGCTACTCTGGTGATGGGGGCCAGGTTGGTTGTATGACAAGTCTGCCTCAGTATTCTCAGCTGAGCTGGAATTTCGAGAACTTGTTGAGGTCGTCTTCTACGCAGTGGACCAAGGATGATATCCCTCAGACAACCTACTACGTCTATGACTATTCTGGAAAGAGAGTTCGAAAGGTGAGTGAAAGTTTTGCCAAAGCTGGGTCTCCTACATGCAAGGAGAGAGACACCCGTTACCTTGACGGGCTCGAGATTCAGCTCAAGTTTGTCGCGAATGACATGTCTCAGCGCATGATCACCCACGTCACGGGTCACGAGCTCCTGGCCCTCACTGAGAGCGCGACTGGCGAAAAAACGTTGCCAAGATACCAAATTGGTGACAACATGGAACTCGACAATGAAGGCCAACTGATCTCGTATGAGGAGTACTCGCCCTTCGGTGCGGTCACCTACTCATCGATGCACCAAGAAGTCAAGGCCTCTCGTGAGCATCGTTTACAGCGGTACAAACACGACAGAGAAACCGGACCCTACCACTGTGGCGCACGGTACTATTGCCCATGGCTGGGGCGGTGGACATCGCCTGATCCTTCAGAAGATATTGATGGGCCGAATCAGTACCGATATGTTAACAATGATCCTATAAATTTTGATGATCATTCAGGCCGCTGCGGAAGAGGAATATCCGCACCGCAGAGACGCGAAATTGCCAGTGTTCACAACGGTTTAGGAAAGCTTAGCGCCAAGGTGGAAGGTCTCGCTGACCGCGTCCACCACATGGAAGTTTCTAAGGTCGACCAGCACTTCCGTCCACGATCGACCAGAAAAATGCCCATCTTCCAAGACTACCTGGCAAGTTGGAGGCGAAAATGGATGAAGAGCTTGCCCTCACGGTCGACCTTCTAGATAGAGGCGGGGAGAACATCATGGGGGTGTGGGGTAAAAAACAAATTGCGACGGCTCAGGGGTTGAATAGCGAGGTCAGAGAAGTGCGGCAGCACTTGACTGGCAAGACGAAGCTCTTCCGCCAGCATGTCAATATTTTTTTCAGGGCAGTAAACATCGAGGCGGATAAGTACGACAAAAGCATCCAAGCCGAGGTTCTTTCGCGGAATCAAGAACTGAAGGGTGACCTCGGAACTTTGGATCGGGTCAAGGATGATCAACCATCTACGAAAACCGAGATCCGTGTAATGAGTCGGGCTTTGAACAAGGTCAACAACGTCGTCAAGGCATTTCGGGGTCAACACCCAGTCCATAACCCGGCTGGAGGAGTTGCATGGGGCAAAGGGTACCAGGTTGGCCAGGACCTATTGGCAGAAACAGAGGATACAGCTGCTGTGTTGAACGAAGCGGAGTCACGGGCCAAGTCTGTTAACAGCAGGATACAGTCGAGATTTGGAAGGGCCTTGGTCCCATTGAAGGGGACGGATGCCAGCGGGAAACGCGGAGTGCGTGACTATTTGGAGAATAACGCCAGATTCATGAAGTGGAATGGGCAACGGGTAGGGGCGAAAGATTCCATGTGGTAGATGATGGCAATAGGCTTAGGACTGAAAGAGGAGAGGTATGGATGAGAGCAGCTTTAGGCAGTTGACAGGCGGTGACTTGAAATGGCGGAGTAGTCTTTGTGTTCACACTTAACCGTCCCGTGTACGTCGTGTAAAAACTGGGTTGTTGGTCCTCAACCTGATAGTGTTTCAGTATCAGCTTGGTCCAGGGTAAAACCGCCGACAAAGTTGTGTTCGTGAAGAAGAGCGGTGTGGTTTGTCGACAGGACACGTCTACGGATTCGAAATGTAAATATTCGATCGAGAAACTCTTTCAATAAGCAAAAGCAACTCATGGCTGATCCCGATTGTGGACTCTTCTGCAAGCCTGATTATTTGCCTCATCATCTAATTGAAGCCATTCACATAATCGCAAACCATCATGTGCAGCAAATCTCAACTCCACTTAATGTACTTCTCCCCTCCCTTTCCGCCCTACACAGGGAGACTCATAAGCCATCATTCTCCCAGAGTTGCAGCCACCAACCAAACCCCTGCGCTGGAAATAACCCTACAATCCGTTGAAAAGCTGGGCCTGGGACGTCGGCAGACATGTCGCCGAGAGGTGGCACACTCAGAGTGCTTGCGATTGGATGGGATTTCGGGCCTAACCCGATAGTCCGAGACATTGTGTTCGTTTCTCCCTTGTTTGCCTGCTGCAGACTCGTATCGGTGAGATCTAATCAGCCCAGCTGAATATGCAGACTCCTGAAACTGTATCACGGCTAAATTATCACAGACACGAGACCAACCTCTCATTACAAGGCCTCATTATGCTTACCTGTTAGCTTATCCCTTAAGTTGTCTGTGGCTGCATTGCATTGCTTATCCCAATACCCGAAGTCAGCCCAGTGGTCAGAGTCCGAGACATTCTCAAGGGAGACCGTCTAGACGAGCACCTCTGGTAGGGCCAGCCTGGCCCCATGTGGCGTATGGCATCTTAATCCGGGGAAATATCGTATTCTGCCAATTCCAGGGATGTTCCCCAGATTCCCGAGGCACCCTTCCCTTTCTTGGCATAGGAGTTGACAGCCCGGCCTCAACCTGCGAGATCCGAGTATAAGAAGGGTCGCGATGGTCCGTTCAAATCGAAATTCTTCATCAGCATCAATCAGCTTCCACTCGTTCACAAGCCGATTGCGTCTGCCACTCTTTTAGGTTCGACTTTGTTTTTTTCTCGTTATATCCCACTTTGTCACTCCTTGCCTGAAAGCACAAACACAAAACACAACTACAACATCAAGATGAGATACTCGTTCGCCTTCACCGGTCTTGTGACCGTGGCCTTCAGCTCTGGTGCCCTGGCCCAGACTACCGAGCCCGTCGAGACCATCGACCCGGTTCCCACCTCTGAGCCCGTTGTTCCCCCTACCAGCGTTGTTCCTACCAGCGTTGTTCCTACCAGCTCGGTCGCCCCATTGCCGCTGCCCACCGACCCCTGCCTGGCGGACTGCAACGCGAAGCACGATGCTTGCAACAGTGCTCCCGGTGCCAACCACGCTTCTTGCGCTTCTGACTACGCTCAGTGCCTGGGCTACAACCCTTACGCCGGCACTGGCTTTGTTGAGCCCACTGCTTGCTCCAAGAGCATGACTACCGTCCCCGTCCCCCAGAAGACCGAGTCCCCCGAGGTCTGCTGTGTCACTTGCACCACCACTTACAAGGCCTGCTGTGACGCTGCTGGTGATGTCATCGACCACTGCAAGATCGAGTACACCACTTGCCTGGGTTACAACCCCTTCGACATCATCCCCTGGGTTGAGCCTACCGTGTGCAAGCACAACGAGCCCAAGCCCCCCAAGCCCACCGGAAACCCTGAGGAGTGCTGCATCCAGTGCACCACTGTCTATGACTCTTGCTGTGCCGCCGACGGTGCCATCATCGAGAACTGCAAGGCCGAGTACACCATCTGCCTGGGCTACAACCCCTGGGACATTGTTCCCTGGGAGAAGCCTTATGTCTGCAAGCACGGTGACGGGCCTTACCCTCCTCCCAAGAAGGGCGGCGACCACAAGGACGGCAAGATCATCGTTGGCCCCCCTACTAAGCAACCTTCTGGAACTCCTGAGGAGTGCTGTGTGACTTGCACTACCACTTACAAGGCTTGCTGCGACGCTGCTGGTGATGTCATTGACCACTGCAAGGTTGAGTATACTACCTGCCTCGGATATAACCCCTTCGACATTATCCCCTGGATTGAGCCTACTGTCTGCAAGCATGATTCTTATCCTCCCAAGGGCCAGGACGGCAAGATCATCGTTGGCCCCCCCACCAAGCAGCCTTCTGGAACTCCCGAGGAGTGCTGCATTGAGTGCACCACTGTCTACAAGCAGTGCTGCGACGAGGCTGGCGATGTCATTGACCACTGCAAGGTTGCCTACACCACCTGCCTTGGCTACAACCCCTTCGACATCATCCCTTGGGTCGAGCCTACTGTCTGCAAGCACGGCGACTCTACTGGCATCAAGAAGGGTGGCGACAGCAAGGACAACGGCGGCAAGATCATCAGCGGTCCTCCCACTTCTCAGACCGGCACCAAGCCCAACACTGGCAAGAAGGGTACCCCCGAGGAGTGCTGCATCGAATGTACCGCCATCTACAAGAAGTGCTGCGATGAGGCCGGCGACGTCATTGACCACTGCAAGGTTGCCTACACCTCTTGCCTGGGCTACAGCCCCTTCGAGGTTGTTCCCTGGGTCGAGCCCACCGTCTGCAAACACCCCGACGACGATATTGTCATTGTCAGTGGCGGAGAGAACCTCCGACCTGCCCTGGCTCTCCTTGTGCTGGGTGCCATTGCTCTTCTCTGTAAGTCCATAGTTCTCTCTCAGATAGATACAGCTGCTGACCATCTCTCTAGAAATGAGCCCAATTGGCGGCCCCAGCAGTCGCAGTCTTCTTACCTTCTTCTTCTGCTGACCCTCTTACCACTTCGACTCTTCTTTGTTGCCCCGGGGTGATCCCTGCAGTTGAGTGTGCCTTTCTCAGGCGGGGACAAAAAACTCTTTTACATTCTTATGAATCTTATGCTTTATGGACTTTGCCATTCTCTTGGCGGGAAAACTTTTGTGTTGAACGACACGTATGTAATTATAGCTATGATGGGATCGAGCCCTAGCCGGGTGACGGCACTGGAGCCTTGGGGCAGCTTAGCTTTAATGTATTGAATAATTCGCTTCACACTCATGCAGTTGGTTGCCTTGACCACCTTGTGGTTGTGCTTTGTGTCTCGTCTTAACTGAGCCTACTATAAGGTCTATCCTGCAATGTGTCAGACCGCAACTTATTAAGGGGCAAGCAGCCAAACTCAACTGCTGTTCTCAGTCTGACTTCTTACTAACCGGGTTCAAGGTAAAATGATGCATGAAACAGATATATCCAATCCTTGGCGGAACATCCCCCCTCGTCTCCAATAGAACATGACCCCAGATTAATCCACCAACCATCCACCATCCCCGCAAACTCAATGCATTGAACTTGCCCGGGTACCGGCATTTGACTTGAAACGTCTGAAACGAGGCTCGGAAGTTGTGGCTCCGGGGGAACCGAATGATCTTCAAGGCTAACCTCGCTGCTACCTCGTATTAATCCGTCTGGAAATTGCTATTCTCCACCAATCGCGTTTAAAGTTTGAACGTTGCATGCAAATCAGATGGCTTTCTAGAAGACAGCAAAGAACTTATAAAGAGCTGGATGACTTGATCAATGATAGCTATTGGATCAGACTACTATCGACTTTGTATCAGTAGACAAGATGAAGTTTCTTGCCACCTTGAATTTTGTTACTGCGGCTTTTGCTGCCAGCCGAACCTCTGCGCCAAGCGGATGCTTGACTGTGCGCAAGTCCCCGTCTAGTGGCCAATACGGTACTATCCAGGCTGCCGTCAACGCCCTCTCCACCAGCGCAAGTGGCTCTCAGTGCATCTTCATCGACCAGGGCACCTACAACGAGCAAGTCCTCGTGCCCAACCGCTCAGCTCAGCTGTCCATCTACGGATACACCGCCGACACCAGCAGCTACAGCGGAAACAAGGTCACCATCACCGCCAAGAAGAGCCAGGCAGATGGTCTTAACAACGACGAGAGCGCCACTCTCCGCGTCAAGTCGCCCAACTTTAAGCTGTACAATGTCAACGTTGCCAACACGTACGGCAAGGGCAGCCAGGCTGTCGCCTTGAGCGCCTACGCTGACAGCGGATACTACGGATGCGCCCTGACCGGATACCAGGACACTCTTCTCAGCAACGAGGGTTATCAACTGTACTCTAAGTGCCTGATTCAGGGTGCCACTGACTTTATCTTTGGCCAGAAGGCTTCGAGCTGGTTTGAGAAGTGCGACCTTCGCGTCGTCAGCGCGTCCATTGGCTACATCACAGGTAAGAAAGAAGCGGAATATAACAAATACTTGCGTACTAACAACTCCAATAGCCAACGGCCGTGACTCTTCTTCTAACCCTTCCTACTACGTCTTCAACAACTGCAACATCGCCGCAGCCTCTGGCAACTCCGTCTCCAACGGCTCGTACTACCTCGGCCGTCCCTGGAGAGAGTATGCCCGCGTCGTCTTCCAGAAGACGAGCATGACCTCTGTAATCAACGCTGCTGGATGGAAGGTGTGGAACACCGGGGACGAGCGCACCAGCAACGTCATCTTCGGAGAGTACAGCAACACTGGTGCTGGAGCTTCGGGCAACCGAGCTTCTTTCTACACTAAGCTTTCTTCGGCAGTGTCTATCTCGACTGTCCTGACGGGCAGCTACGCCTCCAAGGGCTACTATGATGCCTCTTACATGTAAAGAGTATCTGATGCAGAAGAGGCCTCGCACTGTGGGCGAGGCAGTTGGCAAAAGGGAGACGCGACGCTGATTCGCAGCTGACTTCACAAGTACATATTCATGGCGCGATTTCGCCAGAAATACGAATATTCTTTTCCATGTCAAGGTTCTCTGTGATGAATAGTATGCATTTACTGGCCCCATATTATGCCTTATCAGCTAGCATTGCGTGATCTTGGATCCGGCCTCTGCGGAGCCGACTTTTCAGGGTCTCATCCACTCGATAAGATGGCGTTAACACTGGGCAATTGCCGTGCTTTATTCTGCATGCATCCTATTGAATCGACACCGAAAATCTCGTTTCAACCGTTCTTTAAACCCCAGCGATCCCTTAGATCTTGATTGCCATCAATGTCCCTCCACAGCGCCAATTCCGAGACATCACCGACAGTGAACTCGCATCAAGATGGGGCCAGCAAACCCAGCGCGCTAGCATGCACCGAATGTCGCCGAAAGCACGTCAAATGCGATGCCGGATCTCCTCAATGCATGCGCTGCCAGACCCAGGGACTGCGATGTCGCTATGAGCCATCGCGACGAGGTCTGAAGCGACGAAAGCTTCACCATTTTGCTTCACGCTCTCCAGGAGACTTGTCAACGGCGGAAGCGTCAACGGATTCAACTCTGAGAGCCGGTCGGCGAGAGCCTGAGCAAATTGTTTGGGATTCCGCCAATCCTCACAGTGCCCTCACGGACTTTCAGCCGTCCGTTGATGGAAACGAGTATTCATGGAGTGAGCCAAGTCTAGGAGAATGTCTTCTACAAAGCGTGCAGACCGCTGGTGATGAGGCCGAGCCGGTAGAGGACGACACACTTCTCATCAATCTCTTTTACACGAACTTCTTTCGAGCACATCCCTTCCTGGTGCCTCGAGCGCTCTACACATCACAGAATTACCCTCCATACATGAAGTTGGCCATTCATCTCATCGGCTGCCATTATTCCGGAACGATATGCAGCGAGACGATGCAAGGCATGGCAGACGATGCACTCAAGAAGGCATGGGACCGAGGAGAGCGCAACTTTGTGCTGGTCCAGGCTCTTCTGCTCTTTTCCATGATCCTTCATGCGCGCTGCGTATACGACAGATCCCGCTCAAGCCTCTCTGAAGCTATTTCTCTCGCCCTGGACCTCAATATGCACCGCAAATCATTTAGTGTCGCCAACTCGGTTGGGTCTCCTGTTGTTGAAGAAAGCATTAGGAGAACTTGGTGGGAGCTCTACATCACAGACGGCTTCATAGCCGCGCTCGACCACAAACCCAACTTTCGATGCAATTCGGTCAAATCAGACATGCCTCTTCCGTGTGAGGAATTTCTCTACTCAGGGGAACCGCTGTTATTCGAACCTTCGACGCTTGAACAGTTCGAGTCAAGGATATATACCAACGACGACCTCCCCTTTTCGTCATTTGCGTATCGCATAGAGGCTGCCCAGCTCTTCGCTCGCGCGCTGTCGATAGCCTCGACGCATGAAGTCCACCGTGACCAGATCCAAAATGTCGACAATCTCTTGGCTGCCTGGCCGCATCACCTGGGCGTCGGCAAAACAGAGCCTGTGGATTCTACAGGGGGGGTAGATCATACGCTCCTCCAAGCACACGCTCTCGTCGAGTACACCACCATGTACCTCCACTTTCCCCGAAGTGATCTTGTAGGTGTCATCGCAGCGGCCTCGGGAATAAAGTTCAGCCTTGATCTATTACCGACCTACTCAAGGTCGATGCATGGCATGAAAGCAGTCGAGGCTGCCAAGCGCTTCATCGACCTGGTTGGTCTGGAATCATCAGCCCTCAAACACAGTCCCTTGATGCTCAACGGATTGCTTCTCAGCTGCACCATTCAACTATCCGCTTCTTCACTACGCCCGTCTCGATATTCCGACCAATTCCACAGTCGTCTGTGTCTGAGCCTTGGCATACTGAAAACCCTGTACCCAGTTTGGGCACTGGCTCGAGAGGTTTCGGATGGCATCAGGTCAATGGCTAACCAGACCTTGCCTAGGGGGAAAGATATTGCATCAGATTCAGCCTTGTCTCTCGTTGATAGTGGGATCAATGTGAGCTCTTTGGCAGAGGTGGACATGGCTTTCTCATGGATGGATTTTCCACCACAGCTGCCGGCGATGTCGGAGCAAGACGAGCAGAACCCTGGTAGTTAGTAAGCGGAAACAATAAGAGAGAACACGCCGATTATATTGCCAATTACCCACTCAGTCGACGATCATGTATTGCGAGAAACTTAGTGAACAATGGCATTGTCCTACCCACTTCACAGCATGCTTTCGGCATCCGCGGACATCTTTTATACCGGATGCTCTGGGATAAATTCTCATGGCCATTTTCTTTGAGTTTACCAGGTATAATAGTGAATACGAGCGTGACGAATCCTCCCGAGTTACCCGGTGGTTTGGAACTGAAGTCCAAGATAGTTTTAGGCATGAACTCTAAACACCGTCACGGGCCACAACACCAACCCACAAATCCGAATGAATGGAAATTAAGGGATTATTGCAGGGTTCTTTTGTCTTCATATGGACACAGCCAGGATTTTCTACACCGATAGTGACGTGCGGAATGTTGACAGCGGGAACTTTTCTTGTCGCCAAGAATTGACGGATAACGTGCCAGGGAAGACATCGGTGCTGGTTGTGCATAGGTAGAAACGACTATATATGCAACAACCTGCTCGGCAACGCCAAGTCTTGTGAAACTAAACAGTTTTCAACCATTGGTCACTCGTCTTTCAATATCCATACATCTGTGCACACGATGAGACTTCAGCTTCTCTGCAACGTGCTCTTACTGTGTAGCACTCTTGTCAATGCCCTAGACCTTGTCACGGCGAGGGCCAAGGGCATCATTCCGAGACGCCTACAGTCTCACGACAAGACTCGACAGCACCCTCGAGATGTACAGCACACAGTGAGCTACAACTGGAACGGGGGTGAAGTCGCCGGACCCCGCTTTGCCTCGGTAACGGCGGAGGTTATCATCCCAAACATCACATTCCCCTATGGCTACAACTCCACCGCATACTACAGCTCGTCCGTCTGGGTCGGTATCGGCGGCGATCAAAACAGGTGCGATGACCCTGCAAGGGTCTACGATGGAGGGATCATCCAGGGAGGCTACTACTACCTATACGATAAAGAAGGTGATTTTGGTGTCTTTGCTTTCTATGAATGGTGGCCCAACCCGCCCATCTTTTTGGATGACACCCAGGGTATCTTGACTGATATCGGGGATCATGTGCGCATGACGGTGACACAAAAGGACAACACTACGGGCACCTTTACTTGGGAGAATTTCACCCAAAACAAGAAGTGAGAAATCCCCGCATAGTGCTCTTCCTCTGAAGCTGACCTTGCTTCCAGATTCGAAATCGACCTGACTGCACCGGCCAATGGCACTCTCTGCACCAACCACGCCGAATGGATCATTGAGAGCTTCATGACACCTCAAGATCCCGACTCTTACTTTCCCGATTTTGGAGAGTTGACGTTTCACAAAGTCAAGGCGGTTTCGGAACAGGGCGAGAAGGCATCGCTGTCTGATGGTATCATCATCGCTGCTGAACCGAAGCTAGACAGTGGCAGTGATAGGGTTTTGACGAGTTGTGAGATGGTGGATTCGGAGACTACCACATGCAAGTGGCTTGGATATAAGGGCATATTTGACTAGAGAGGTACACATTTGTGGTGTCATGTAAGACAGTCATATTCTTATTTGAACCACCTTCGGCATCTCCGTAGTCACCGAACCCCAGCCATCACAAAAACATTTTGCATCTAGAATCAAGTCAGAAGCAAGCTAGTCTAGAAAGGATTCAGGTCCCCGACACCACAGCTATAAAGCAACGCAAGACGCCGTCTCCAGGCATCAGACAGAAACTCATCATTCAGAAGCAGGATTGCACCATCGCCCTTTCCTGGGAACCCTTACTAGCACAAGGTACAGTATTCCTATCCGCTTATCTTCCTTAAAAACCATTCGCCTCCGGCACCTCGATCCGAGCTGTACCCACTCCGGAGCCGCATGGCGGAGCCGCGTCCGAACCACCCACATCGCATCAACGGCCTTTGCCACAGTGAATACAATTTTTAGTTTGATCAGAAGGGGATCACGTCGAAACATACCAAAAATTCCCTTTGGATGGCTTTATGTTAAAGTGGTGTAGATATTTGTGGGAGAAAACGCCTATTAATATGGTCATTGGCAGAGTCAGCGGAGCGAGCAATCGTATTATAAGCCGACCCAACACTTCATATCACCAGGGCACTAGTAGTAGGCCCAGAAGAAGATCTAGAATCCCTCTTAGAAGGTCGCTCACAATTAGAGTTTCTTAACAGCCGACCGTCAGTCGATAGTTCGACCACGTGTGAAGCGAAACCGCTAACCAACAAGTTCACATCGGGCAACACCATGGCCCAGAAGAAGAACGCACGGATAGCTCGATCATTCCACTAGAGAAGATATACCCACTAACCCAAAGTAGTTCATGGTCGCCGGCGAATCGGTGACAACTTTTCCTCACGTATCCTCTTTCGTACAGAAGACGCCGACAACACCTCACCGAGCACGTCAGAGTCTTAATTGAAGAGATCCGTATTTAAGACAAAGCAAAGACGCGCCAAGATGGATCTCCAGTTCGATGCAACAGCAGGACAGATTCTCCACCAGAAAGCAACGCCCTGAACATTCCTGCACGATGAGCGATGAGAAGCACCCCATCCCAGCTGTGGATGCCAGCTCCAGCAGTTCGCTGCATGACGGGAATGTCATTTCCAATAAGGCTGCTGATGAGACTTTGGAGCTCATTGAGCAGTATGGGAGTGATGTTGGTGAACTGACGCCAGAGGGGGAGAAGAAGTTGAAGCGCAAGCTCTACATCCACGTCTTGCTCCTCGTCACATTCATTGACTTCATGCTCTATGTAAGTACATCTCGAATATCTAGAGCGAGCCTGAACTCGGTTACTGACAATGCATGAAACAGGTGGACAAGTCAACCCTGGGTCAGGCTACTCTCCTGGGTCTCTTTGAAGATACCGGCCTCAACAATGCTGAGTATAACAATTTGAACTCGCTTTTCTACACCGGTGAGATAGAAATACCAAATCCTGTATCGCGTTGGCGATAGATTCTAACCATGTGCAAGGCTATATCCTCGGTCAGGTCCCTGGTCAGCTCCTTATCCAAAAGCTACGACTCCGCACCTACATCTCCGGCACAATCTTCTGCTGGGCCGTGGTCGTCCTCTTGCATTGTGTCGCCAAGAGCTATGGAGCCCTCATCCCTCTTCGCTTCTTCCTCGGATTTGTCGAGTCTTCGGTAATCCCAGCTCTCGAGATCACAATGGCAATGTTCTTCACACCCCAGGAGCTTCTACACGTCCAGCCGTTGTTCTACATCTCGTGCATCGGCTCGCCCATGTTCACTGGATTGGTCTCTTATGGCTTGCTCTTCAGCAAGGTCAGCACTAGCCCCTGGAAGTTCTTCATGATCATCACAGGTGGCATTTCCCTAGTCCTCTCCGTCATCACATGGTTCGCGTACCCGAACAACCCCGCGACAGCCTGGTTCCTGAGCACTGAGCAAAAGGTTCATGCCATTCGTCGAGTCCACGACTCTACTAGAAGCTCTATCGAACAGAAAACCTTCAAGAAGTACCAATTCTACGAAGCCTTGAAGGACCCTGTCTCTTGGTTGTTTGCCGGCTCCGGCTTTACTCTGATGCTGGCGAACAACCTCCCCTATCAACAGAGTCTGCTCTTCCTCGACCTTGGAGTTTCTCCCCTGGGATCTACTTTGGTCTGGGTTGCATCTGGTGGTTTCGCCATTCTTGCTTGTATCACGGCGTCACTCCTCATCCGATTCTTCCCCAACTACAGCGCCTGTTGGGCAGCACTTTGGTGCATTCCTTGTATCGCAAGCAGTATTGGCATGGTGACGATTCCTTGGCACAAGACGATCGCGCTCTTGGCTTGTTTGATCCTGCCGCCGAATTGTTTCGCGCAGACCTGGATCATCTCCCTCGGTTGGCTCTCCTCCAGCTGTGCCGGTCACACCAAGCGTCTCACTCGCAACGCCATGTTCATGGTTCTCTACGGCATCTCCAACATTATTTCGCCACAGCTCTGGAAGACTGGAGGATACCGATACTACGGTGCCTGGGCCACACAGATTGTCGCCAGTTTCACGCTGACACCTATTCTGTTGCTCGCTATTCGATTCATCTTGGTTAAGCGGAACAAGGAGCGCCGACAGTGGATTGCGGAACAGGCTGCCCTTGGCAACCATGGCGAGGGCTATGTTGAGCAGGTGGTGGGTGATGAGACGGTCAAGGTCAAGGTTGACGTTTCAATGCTTGATCTGACTGATCTGGAGAACAAGTTCTTTATTTACCCTCTTTAAACTTGTTAGAGTGAGTAATTGGGCTAAACCTAGTCAATATCGCTATAATATTATAGGATCTGGTAGTTAATCGCAAGGAATTTCCCACCTCGATCAAGTGTGATATCTCGTGAGTCCTGTAGATGAACTAATGATAGATAGAGGGCTGTAATATGACACGAAGCCTTCAATGCAGTCTATGCTGAAGGCTTTTATTACCCTTGTACCAAGCACTCAATGCGGTCGCGACAACATCTACTGAGTAGCCCCTGTCATGTGGCCGACGGTCCGAAGTCGGGCCTCAACGCGTTCAACGCCGAGTGGCGAGGGGCGGTTAAGTAGGTAATTAACATGTCATCCGAGATTTATCAGATCTCTGATTAAACTCAACCCCAGTTATATCTTTCCTGTGTCCATCCAGATTATCAGTCCTCTTGCGTAACAGCAGTGTGGGGGATCACGTCGGGCCAACCCTCGGCGGCCGGCGGCCACTTGTCCAACGACATGATTACCAACACCGGCTTTAAGTCCCCAATTAAACCCAGAAAACCCGTTAGATCATGCGAGCAAATCTTGGCAAGGATTCTCGGCAGAGAAGGTGTTCACGCGAGATGAAATCTTAGCCTCCGCCCTTGGTTGACATCCCCATAGACCCACTTCCGCCCAACTTGTACATCCGCCTTAGCACGACAAGTATGAAGACTAGCGAGCTCAAGCCTTGTTCAGCAAGGGCGGAAGACTCGAGGGGGTGGAAAAGTACAGTTCATGCGCTCTTGGGGCTTTTGTGCTCAATAGAATGTTTCCCCAGGCTGGGCTGCAGCCACAAAAGCCTCCAAGCCTTTCTCGAAGACAGCTAGAACGCGCATCATCTTGGCATCTCACAGACCTCACGGCAACGAAAATAAGAAACCATGGGGTCATTGCGGGGTCCCGTCATATTCTCTGGGGTACAAAGGGGAGAACAGGGACTCAGAAAGCAATTCATTATATAACAGTTATTCAACTCTTGTCATCGCGGCTCCACCAATCTTCGCCCTAACACGACATGAGGGTTCGAGAATCGGATGGTGACTTGACTCATCAGATCAGATAAAATGGCTTCGTGCGTCTGCCTTTTTGGAAAGCGTGAGGTAGCAGTCCCAGTAGTTTGGTGAAGAGGGCCTTTCTTTGCTTCTTTGGAATCTTGGCCTGTTTCTTGCTTTTCTTCATCCACAACCGCCATCATGGATATCCAAACCAAGACAGAGGCTCACGACTCGGCGCAGTCGTCCAAGTCGGTCGACTTCGAAGCTGCCGATGATACTCAGCTGGAGAGAGGACTCCATGGCCGACATCTCCAATTCATCGCCATCGGTGCCGCTGTAGGAACAGGCCTATTCATCGGAACGGGAAACGCTCTTGCAACAGCCGGACCTGTTTCTCTGCTCATCGCCTTCATTTTCGTGGGCAGTCTACTCTTCTCAGTCATGGTTGCTCTTGGAGAAATGGCCGCCTACATCCCCGTCGCAGGCGCTTTCACAACCTATGCCACACGCTTCCTCGATCCCACATTTGGTTTCGCCATGGGCTGGGTTTATTGGTTCAGCTGGACAATCACATTCGCCCTTGAGTTGACCGCTGCTGGCCTTATCATTCAATACTGGGACAAGAGTCTAAACATCGGTATCTGGATTGCTGTGTTTTGGGTTCTCTTCACTATCGCCAACTTCCTCCCAGTGCGGTGGTTTGGAGAGTTTGAGATGTGGTTCTCTAGCATCAAGGTCATCACTATCATTGGCTTCATTATCTTTTCCATCTGCGTCAACGCAGGTGTTGGTCAACAAGGTTACCTAGGCTTCAAGTACTGGGGCACGCCCGGTGCGTTTGCTGAACATCTTGCAGAGGGCGCGACTGGCAGGTTCATCGGCTTCTGGTCCGTCATGATCACCGCCGGGTTCAGTTATCAAGGCTCGGAACTTGTCGCCATCGGAGCTGGAGAAACCAAGGATCCCCAAAAGACGATTCCTTCAGCTATGCGTTGGACCTTCTGGGGTGTCTTCTCCTTCTTCATCTCGACCGTCTTCTTCCTCGGCCTCAATATCCCATACACAAATGAGGGTCTTCTCAGCGACTCCCAAGACGCTTCAGCTTCTCCCCTCGTTATCGTCGCCCAACTTGCCGGAGTCCCGGTCCTCCCATCCATCCTCAACGCGGTGCTCCTCACCGCTGTTTTGACTGCCGCCAACTCGGATGTCTACTCGAGCAGCCGTATTCTTATCTCTTTGGCTGACTCTGGCCATGCCCCAGCTTTCTTGAAGAAGACGAACCGCTTCGGAACGCCATACTACGCAGTCGGATTCTGTGCCATTTTCGGATTCCTGTCATTCCTCAACCTATCTAATGATGGCACAGTTGTCTTCAACTGGTTCCTCAGCATCACATCGGTTGCAGGATTCATCGCCTGGGCCATCATCAACGTGTGCCACATCCGTTTCATGAAGGCTCTATCTTTCTACCAAATCCCTCGCTCAAGCCTACCATATGTGGCGCCCTTCCAGCCCTACCTATCTTGGTACGGCCTGATATTCACTGTCCTCATCATTATCACAAGTGGCTTCGAGGTGTTTATTGAGTGGGACACCAGCAAGTTCTTCACGAATTACATCAGCTTGATCTTGTTCGTGGTTCTTGTTGCGGGACACAAACTCCTTTTCAGGACAAAGATGGTCCCAATTCAGGAGATGGATATCGTCACAGGGAGTGCGTAGAGGCGCAGTGTGACTAAGAAAAAGCTGTTCTAATTAATTACACATAATCATAATAAAATTTCTTGTAACGTCCATCCGAGTCCAATACTTTAATACATTATCTCGTGCTTGTCCTTCTAGATTCGACTGAGGCATCAGGGCCAAGACGTCGTTCTGGGGAGCACGTATCCATGCTTTATGCATCCTCCGATCTCGCTCTGCTAGTTGTGCATGTTTTATCCAGGCTTGCACTTATCGATAAGATGCACTGATAAAAAAACTCCCCAATTAAAAAGGTCAACACCAAAGCTAATTGGCTTAATATCCTTATCAGCATCGAGCTACGTCACGTGCTGCCCATCCTGCCATCCAACTCCATTCTCATTCACCTTTGTGCACCTTGCTCCCTCGTGACGCATCAACGATTGTAAATCTGCCGACCTTAGTGTTCTTTAGCTCAGGGTCTCTTATCAGCAACTCTAAGTCCCTCTTGACATGTATTTGTGATGGAGTGAACGGTCAAAATCCTGACACGTCAGACTTGCATCATTGCCTGCCACAGCCATCAGTGGCTGGCCTTGGCTGACTCTCAAAATACAGCCTTTCGAGGGCCAAGCACGGGGAGCCGGGCCGATCTACAGGCCCCTCAGGTACAACCTCAACGCTGAGGAAACGATAAATCAATTTTGATCTCGGCTATGGAACTCTTCACTCTGAGCCCTGAAACGTCAAGGGATACTCTTCTCGCAAAAAAATGCATAAAGCGGGACAAGGTCGATCATGCCAATTTCCACTCCCTTACACAGCGCCAGCCCCAGCGAGCTATTTCCTAACCTAAAGCTGCTCCTTCTGCTCTGCACCCTGCACAGCAACGAGCCAGGAGGCTCTCTCAGGGGCGTACAGCTCGACATCAATCTTCCCAGTGAAATTGGTCGGATCCGTCAGTGTTCCCGCCTGGACTATTTTCACTCCTTTAAACTGGGGCGCCGAAGCCTCCTTCCACACGGTCGTCCCGCACTCGGGGCAGAAGAATAGGGTGATAATCATGCCGGTCTCGTGCTCAGTAGAGAACGACTTGGGCTTGCCACTATTCAGGGTGAACTTTTCCTCTGGGACAATAAAATTGGTAGTGTTTGTCCCTCCTGAGACCTTGCGGCAGGTGACACAGTAGCAGAGAGCCTTGCCAGAGGTTAGATAGCGATAGAGTCATAAGTTGAGGCGGCGTTACCTTCATAGCTGGTTCATCCGTGTATGAGTACGTGCATGCCCCGCAGAGGCAGCTACCAGTGGTGACAGGGGCCATTACTCTAAAGACAGCGAAGTTGCTAGGAGATCGTCAGAGGTTGTCGTGACAATAATTTTGATCAGTCGGGCAGAACCAAGAGGTAAAAATCTGTGTGCTTGCCCGGTTATAAAGTCGGCAAGAGTCCTTGGCACACCTTTTACAAAACAAGGTTGGTCCAGAGTTGGGTCTTGTGACCGCACTCCGAAAATTAACGGAACAAGGACAGATTCAAGCGTATGCGCCCTCACGATGATGTATTATTTAGAGCATGTGGCTAAACAATGGAACAATTCAACGACGGTGAATGCTTCAGCTTGGGAGCCTTGATCTCCAGCCAAGAAATGATAGAAGCTGCAAGGTGGTTGAAATACGCTTGGTAAGCAATGTCTAATCTCTTGAACTGTCCCAAGGGAACATCAACAGAGTGACGATGCCTGTCTGCTATTTCATTCAAGAAGCTATCCAGTCTGAGATTTCTTGCCCTCTATATGCATATATCAGAGCCAAAGCCATAGTGCCCACCGTCACGGGCACAGCAGCCGTCCAATAGATTGTCTGATTGTGTTCCATGTCCCTTATGTCCATTGTGTTCATACCCATGAAGCTCGAGACAAAAGATCTATATGGGTTAGTAACCGTCAAAATGGATCCCTTGTTTATGTCGGGAAACTTACAGTGGCAAGAAAAAGAGCGTGACGATGGTAAACACTCGGATGTCTTTTCCATGGTTCTTGGAACGACCACGGCCATATCAATCTCATGAAGTTGTTGACGACTACCCATTGGCAATTCCCCATCACTAGCAGCGCGTCTATCTCTTCCTATACGGCGCTGATGTCGAGAAATAGCCGCTTCTGTGGCTGCCGGTTGGCCTGGATGTGCAGCTTAGCCACATGGTTCTGGTAGGTTTCGACAACCTCCATCTCCCCGTCGCGCCGGTTGACTTTGTCATCTTTCATGTTCTTGGCTATCTTGAGCGGTCGACTTTGAAGATTGAGCATGAGAGCCAAGACGAGGAACGCGGCGCCAACCGCCTCGGCACCTAAGCCCTCGGCCGTTGAAGTGGTGTTGGTGAGCACAATGATGTCACTCTTGATACCTTCCGCGAGAAACTTGGCGTCCCTCGATGCCCAAGACGCTCGACGCTCAACATCGGTGATTTCCTTAGTGATAAGATATGACTGTCGAATGGTGCCTTTACCGGCGGTGGCGAGCGAGAGCCTGTTCAACAGCGAGAGATGACTTCCCCAGAGGATATATAAGGAGGCCAATTCCCCAAATAAGGCGCGCAATTTCTGGGAATGAGGGGGCGTTTTCTCCATCTTGTCTGTCTTGAACGCCCTTGCCGCCAGCAACTGTAATTCTTCAACGGTAGAGTTTAGGTCGACCAAATCGTGAATGAATTTATTCACTGCCCCCTCGATGCGGTCGACACTGGCGGCATCCTGACCTCCATGGGTAGTCGGACGTAGCCACACAAACGACGGGTCATCGAAAGGCCTTGGACCCTCTCTGCCACATGTGACTCGCCGGGAATGGTGTGAATGAAGATGTTGAAGGGCTTCAGCAGCAGATCCGTATACCATTTCCGATCGGCAGTTGAGGCAGTCAGCCCATGTCTCTTGTGTGGGCCTGAGAGCCGTAGCCTTCTCAGAAAGCGAGGACAAGGCATCAAAGTCCCGAATCATGTAGGTCTTGCGCGGGATACTCGCGTAGGCCCATGATATTTGCTAGAACACATCACCAATTAGTACCCCTCTAATTTGTGTCCTGGATTCAAAACTCACCCGGCAGATGACATCCACCGATCCCCAAAACCGCATAAGGACCGGGTGATCAAGGGATCTACCTCCGTCAAGGATAAATGAGGCAAGGATCTTCTGGGAGGCTTCCACGACTTTTTGCTTGAGTTCCTGGCAACGCTGGGTGGCCTCGTGGTCTGGGATCTGTTTCGATTCTTCCTTTTCCGGATCTGACTTGCTTGAGAAGGCTCGCTTCATCCTGGACCTAGTCGTGTTGAGCTGTCCGATAAGTCATCACTATTCTGAGAAGCCATCGATGCTTTCTCAACGGTGGGTGACAGATAATTAGACAATCCAGCCGCTTTTTTTTTCAGACCTTGCATCACTAGAGGTTGAACTGGACCCAATCTGCGGTTCGCTTGTAACTTCTATCTTTGGCCCATTGGAGTGAGGAATAGGGGAGCTCGGTTTTGGCGTCTCCTCTCCTTTAGCAAGGGGACTTTGCTCCGAACTTGTCGGTGTTGGGGAGTGGAGTTCATGTCGACGGAGAAGATCATGAAATATGCACTGGAAAGATTCCAAGTACAACGGTCCGTTGCTGCTGTAGAGTGTCTTCTCGACATGATCGAGAGCCTTGAACAAATACCTATCGCCCATTTCTGGCGTTTGCCCGTTTGTCTTACCCTCAGGGAGCCAGCTAAGAAACGGGATCCAGTGAATGTGCTCGGATTCGGCAGTGGAATTTGGAGTCGTGGAAGCGGCGGGAAGAATTCCAAGTTACTGAACAACTACGGCAGGCTGAGTTTAAGGCGGCGGAAGCAGAACGGCGTCTTATGTTTGAGAGAGCAAAGCTGGAACTAGAATATAAGTACGAAACGAAATAAGATGAGTTGGTATTTATATCTTTATCTGATTTAGTATCAGCGCCTCTGCCTCGTATGCCTCGCGGCTGAGAAGTCAAGCATCTACTCTTAATGATATTGTCAATCTCGGGTTCGAGGGGGTTAACTTTGTAGTGAAAAAATGCCTTTGTTGAGCCTCACTGCGAACCACCATCCTGGCGAACCACCGAGGGAGCGATTTGTTTGCCTAAGTACCATTTTGATGAAGATATTTCTAGAAGGTATAATAATCGCCTTGAAGGGGTTTAATTTATAGCGAAATCGAAATTTTATATTAAGAAATAATATAGCTACTCCTGCTTTTTTTTTTTTTAGGTATCTCTATCTCCATGCTATTAGAGTAATTATATTATGAGCCATAACTTAATAGAGGCCTTCTTAAGGCTCTGGCTTATAATGAGATAGTTATAGTTCTTATAAGGCTTAATGCCTATGTTATTTATCTTAGTAGTTGCTACTGTTTATTTCTTCTTAATTGCTTCTCTCTACAGAACAGACTTAGCATCACGTACACCATGCGACTGCGTGGGGAAAAAGGGCCTTGTGGCTTTCTAGCGGACATGACAACTACGATGATGATCAAGGCTCAGACATCTTCAGTATGTCCAATCTTCGCAGATTCGCAGAACGGCACACGCCCACGGGGGCCAACACCGCAGGTCACTGCCTCACTGTTGTCTCGGGTTTTCTGGTTCTCATTCGTCCGCAGCCGCATTCTGCCACGTTTGTGGCTGATGGCCTCTTTTGGAGGCGTCAATGCCAATGAGAGTGGCCCTAAGTATCACGAGAGTTCTTCTGACACACCCGTCGGGTGCATCTGGGTACGTGTAACTAAGATTATTTACGCAGTGATAGACTAACTCACTGTACCTGTATTAAATAGTGCGTGAGCACGATCATGGCTGGTATACAGCATTGGGTCGGAAGGAACCTGCAGGTGTCGGTCTCTCTACCTCGAATCTACTGTTCCACCGAGAATGGGAGGCAGAGTATATGGATGATGGTTGCGGCTCACTTGAATTATAGGCTGTTGTAAGGAGTATTCGCTGTTTTTGTTGTGATTGAAGAGTAACAATCCTTATCTGTTATCCATGTACAATACTGAGTACCTAGCTATGAGTCTTCTATTGCGGGCAGCAGAAATACTAAAAGAAAAACAATGCATCTATACGCTGCACTTATCCGGATGGATCCCACTGTGACCACGATATGAATGCATTAATGGTGACTAATGTTCACAACCAAGGAGAAAAAAGGGCGCCTCCAAGAAAGACATGAATTGCCATGTGTGATACAACATAAAGCTTAGATAAAGGGAGTGTGTCGTTGGCGGGTGCTGGGTTGGTGTGTGGTCAGGAATGCAGAACCTACCCTGGACGGGGAGTCGGGGAGTGAGTTGTGTGGTGTGGAATTTTGTGAGGAATTTATTGCTTGGCTTTTCCGGTTTCGTAAAAAGCTTGCACTTTCAGCTTTGCGAATTGCCTAACTGACCATAGAAGATGTACATAGTATAATACGGCTGCAAAAACATTGCTAGATAGCATGTGCTATCGAGGAAATTCACTGTCACTGCCAAGGTGTGAGGTCATCTCCATGGATCCCCTGATAAGGCCGTTATCCTCGTGGCTGAGCTCCACCCTTCATCTGTGCCTGGATCGCCTTGGAATGCGGAATGTGGGCGCTTCCGATTCTCGGTTAAGCTTTGACTACCTACGTCATAATTATTTCTTGACATATCACTTTCCGGAGTCCCTCGGCAATGATGATAAAGGAGCAATTCCTTCACATCTTCGGCATCTCATCCCGTTATGCACACTAACAGAACCTCGTATCGACGCTGCTAATTGTGGACCGCGTCAGCCAGCAGCGACTCCCAGAGCCCGGTTGATTGGTTGGAAATGCCTCACACGAGACCGCCAATGAGCAAAGCCCAACCCAGCCCCCCCTGAAGCCGAAGCTACCGACGCGGGTGCGCGCTGCGCTGGCTGATTAAGCGTTTCCGATATCATTCCTTTTCCCTGTCTCAGACCGAGCATCCCTGATGCTTATTCTTCGAGCCTCAACTTGTCATCGCAAGTGCTGACCAGGCGGGTTTCGAGATGGCAGGGCAATCGGCAGCCCAGGCGCTGCTACTCAGGTGCCTCTTCTTCTTGATGGTCTTGTCCGTCCGAGCCGAGACTGTAAAGCCGGATCTCCGATGTCCGGATTATGTGGCTAACTACGGTACGTCACTTGCTGACCGCGTCGTGTTCGACTCGTGCGACAAATCGTTTACTAACGAGCGACCTGCTCTAGCGCCTCTTGTCTGGCTGCATTCTGAGGATCCGTACATGCCCAGCGACTTGCTCGCCCATCTTCAGCACACGACACCAACGGTGCAAGGGCATGCAATTAACGGTATTCCTTCAATTGATCTCGGCAACTTGGGGACTCTCAACGAGTTTGGAGATGAAGATGTTGCCTTGGTATCCAAAGATGATCCCTTTTCTTATCCCAAATGGATTCTCGGCGAGGCACCAGACGATGCTGGCAGGATACACAATGCCACACCTTGCGCCGTCATTCTCGTAGAGAAGAACGAGGTTGACCTGGATGCGTTCTACTTTTACTTTTATTCCTACAACGAGGGTCCCAACATCACACAAGTTCTGGAGCCTCTGAATCGTCTTGTTACAAGCGAAAAGGCCTCCGCAGGGATGCATTTCGGCAACCACGTTGGAGACTGGTAAGTCGCATTTGAATCACTGAGTAGAGCTTGACTGACCTTCTCAAGGGAGCATAACATGGTCCGCTTCCGAGACGGCAAACCTGTTGGCATTTATTACAGCCAGCATGTCGATGGCGAAGGCTACGACTGGAATGACGCAGCAGTTTCCAAAGCTGGTGACAGAGTACGTTCATTCACAAACATGTCAACTCATGACCCACCTGCTAACAATTCTAGCCCATCGTGTACAGTGCCCGAGGGTCTCACGCCAACTACGCCATGCCTGGGTATGATAATTCCTTTATCGCAACTCCGAGTGCATACTGACATGTGTTTCAGCGCACCCGTACATAATGCGGCTTTGATTGACTACTGCGACGAGGGTAAAAGATGGGATCCCGTCTTGTCGGCCTATTTTTACAAACTCGACACCGACACCTTCACTCTGATCCCCCTCACCCCCCCCAAGCAACAACCTCCGAGATCTTCCTCCAATCACACGTCATGGTTTGAGTACAAAGGACACTGGGGTGATTTCCAGTTTCCTCAATCCGATCCTCGCCAAGAAACCATCCCCCGCTTCGGAGTTCACCGCTTCGAGACGGGGCCGAACGGACCCCGATTCAAGCACCTGTTGCGAAAAGGTCTTGTCCGAGATCAAGCGCGGCGATTAAGCTGGACGGAGTGGGCTGTGGGTATATACATGTATTGGTATCCTTGCTGTATAAGAGGATGGAGGAAATGGATTTCTGTGGGTGTGATTATCACTGCTTTCGCCGCCGTTGTGGTAGGCATCATACTTGGCGTTAGGAGGCTGAGGAAACCGAAAACGGTCTACACAAAACTACAGGCGGAGGATATACAGATGGATGAGTGGAGGAGAGATGAGGAGGCCTTGCTGTCATCATCCGAGGACGAGGATGACCGTCATCGCCGGTAGAATGACTGAAATTTTTCTATTCTAGCACAAACTCTTGTGATGAGATAAACGAAATTTATAGACATCTTATGATCCTTGAGTCCATCCACCCTCTGTCTCAAAGATAGGGCCGACAGCTTTGCCCACCTTGAGGAGGTGACGATCTCTGAAACGAGGTGCGACAAGCGAAACCCCGACCGGCATGTTATTCGGACCCCGAAAACCCGGAATGTTGATGACTGGGGAGTGCAACGCCTGCTATTGTTAGCTATGTTCTGTGGAGTTCCAACTGACTTACCGTCCAAGTTGAAGCAAGAATTGGACTTCCAGTGTTATCTAGTCCCTCAGGTGCTTCGCCTAACACACTCGGCGCTAGAACCGCATCGTAACGACTCGCGATGGCGTCAAACTTGGGACGTAGGGCTGAGAGACCGTCGTACGCTTCGAGCTGATCCTTATGAGTAATCTTTTGGTTATTCTCAACCCAGCCGATCAAATGGTCGTGCAAATCTTGCTTGGCAGAGAGGTACTCGGGGAGGAAAGTGGTGCCACCTTCAGTCTGGCCGAGTTTGCCGTGCCATTCAACAACACGATCAAACTCGGAACCGAGACTGATTTCCTCAACCTGAGCTCCATGGGCCTTGAGCAACTCCACGGCCTTCTCCATAGCGTTTATGATTCCCTGGCCGGCGAGACTCCACTGTATCGTTCTACAGACAGCGATGCGAGAGCCTTCAATATCGGTGAACGCACTTTCCTCGTCATCATGGACGGCAAAGAGATCCATCAAGGCTTCGACGTCATCAACGCTGCGAGTGAAGAAGCCGATGGTGTCGAATGTGAGGGCACTAAACTTCTGTCCCTCTCGTGTGATAGCGTTCCATGTCGGCTTGAAACCGTATGTCCCATTGAAGGAGGCTGGACGGACGATAGATCCCATAGTCTGACTCCCAAGTGCGACAGGTACCTGGAAGTCTGCCACAGCTGCGCCGGATCCGGAAGAGGAGCCGCCTGGGGTGCGCGTAGTACTATGGGCATTTCGAGTCTTGGGGCCGGCGAACACAGCAGCGAATTCAGTCGTTGTGGTCTTGCCTGGCTATTATCAGCAACATGATGCCTGGAGGCTCGACTGAAACTTACCAAATATGAGGCACCCAGCATTTCGAAGAATAGTGACGGACCCTGCATCTACTGCGACAAGATGATCTTTATAGATAGGTGAACCATGCGCGGTTGGCATATCTGCTGGCATTAGTACATAGCTCTCGTCGTACCGGGCTTGTAATTCACCAACCTTTGGTATAGATGATGTCCTTGACTGCAACTGGCATGCCATGAAGTGGTCCTCGTTTCTCGAAGGGTACTTGATCTAGTTGCTTGGCTTGTTCCAGAACGGTGGCTGGATCGAGATATGCCCAGGCTCTAACATCGTCGTCGCGCTGCCTGATTCGTTGCAATAGAGAGGATGCATACTGCTCAATCGTGAGGTCCTTGGCCCTGATCTTTCCAAGAGCCTGGGTAGCCGTTAGGCGCCAGAGTTGAATCGTCATGTCGTATTTCTTGTCCGACTGTTCCCTTTGTGACCTCGATGCCTAAACTGCGTGTTACCGCTTCCCCGCTTGGTGTTTCTAACGGCCTTCGGGCGACTCCACCGAGAGGGGTTATCGCTTGTCTTTTGCCGATCTCAAATTCGCCAAACATACACGGCAGTTTGCTTTCTTGGCGTCTGTTACGTAAAAGCTATTCTTTGGGCTCCAGAGTAGCGAAAATGACTTGCATACCCCAGATCGAAAGATAATTACTGTGGGGAAGCAACATGGGGCTTCGACCTTCTTTCTAGGATGATATTCTCAAGAACAGGCATGCTCGCCAACGGAAGAAGGCTGGCTCGTTGTCCAGCAGCAAATTTTAGAAAGAACAAGGATGGCGTGTGAGACTGGCTCTGTCGTGTTTTTCTCCCAAATTTTAGCGAATTCTTTTAACCCACAAGGTATTGTATCTCACAAGAAACTAGGTATAGATATTATTTGCTTATCGCTACCTTTAAGAGCCCCCAATCGTGCGTGATATCGCCAAGGTGTCTCGACGGGAGTCGACGCACATGTCTTGTAAACCCCGAAGACAAGGCGTTTTTGTACACCAATCGGTTTACCCCTTTGGTTATAGTAGACGTCATCACATTGTAACGCTGTTCCAGATTTGTCACGAGGAGCTTGAAAAGAGGGGTTGGTGATGAGTGTAGACAACTTCATTCATCAACTCAGAATTCTTTCCGGTTTGTTTACAGACTACTGTCAACATGTCTCGTCCGCATGCCATCTACCCCAGCCTTCGTGACAAGATTGTGGTTGTCACGGGTGGTGCAGAAGGGATCGGCGCTGCTACCGTTGAACTCTTTGCTCTCCAAGGCTGCCAGGTCATCTTTCTCGACATCGCTGGGGAGTCGGCAGGAGAGACCATCGACCGTGTTGTTTCCCACGCCAAAGATTCTAGTGGAGTTGCGATCAAGACACCCGTCTTTTACTTCTGCGACGTCGCTGACCTGGGGAAACTACAAGCCACCGCTACTGATATACTGAAGCATCACGGTACAGTACATGTTCTTGTCAACAATGCAGCAGGCGCAGGCAACAAGTGCAGGCTCCGGACAGAACAAGTGACGCCCGAAGCGTGGGATATCAACATCAACGGTAACCTCCGACACATCTTCTTCCTGAGCCAGGCCTTCATCCCAGCGATGAAGAAGGCCGGAGGAGGTAGCATTATCAACCTGGGATCCATCAGCTGGCGGATTCCCGCCGCTGGAGTCTCAGTCTACGGGGCTTGCAAAGCGGCAATCATGGGCCTCACGCGGACACAGAGCAAGGAGTTCGGGCAGTTCAACATTCGGATTAATAGCGTCATGCCTGGCGCCATCGCGACAAAGAGACAGAGGGAAGAGGTTCTGACTCCCGAATACAGGGCGGAGGTCATGCGGGGACAGAGCTTGCAGAGAGATTTGGAGCCGGAAGAGGTGGCCAAGGTCATTGTTTTTCTTGGGAGTGATGAGGCGAGTGCGGTGACGGGAAGCTCGTATGTTGTTGATGGAGGTTGGTGCAGCGATCCTTGATTTTGTGTGTTGGATAGTTCTCATGTTGGCTTCGTGGACTACTGGAATAAGGATCTTGGAGACGACGATGGCGCATGTTATTATACAGTCGATTCCAAAGATGTCTTCTCATTTGTGCCTTAATGAACAGTATGCTGTTTCCCTTGGGATCTGTACCTGAGAAGGTGTCGTGGCATGCCATCTAAGAATGAGACTTGGTCTATTTTTCGGACTATAACTGCCCTTCACGAGAAACAAAAGAAGTAAGAAAATAACTCTTTGGCCGAAACTCCAATATCCGCCGGAGAAATCTTTATAGCTTAGCCTTGGGCCTCTGCGATGGCACAGCCAACGGGTCATACACAGCCGACGACAAGTTGTCAGCCGGAACACCCCCCGCGTGCGACGACAAGGCCCGACAGTCCACAAGGCTTGGGTTGAGATCTTCAACCTTTGCGCATCCAATCAACCTCATATTCATCTCCATCTCGTCCTTGAGTAGCTGCATAGCCCTCTCCACGCCTTCCTGGCCATAAGAGCTCATGGCGTACAGGAACGGCCGACCGATACCCACGCCCTTTGCACCGAGACACAAGGCCTTGATGATGTCGGTGCTTCGTCGGATACCTCCGTCGATGAAAACCTCCATTTTCGAGTCAAGCCCCTGCTCACGCAGAACCGGCATTGTCTCAGCCAGAACTTCAATAGCTGATGGCGCAGTGTCCAACTGTCGACCACCATGGTTGGAAAGAACAATGCCCTGAACACCCATCTCAGCAGCCTTGACGGCATCTTCAACTCGTTGCACACCCTTGAGAACAATGGGCATCGAAGTAACGCTTTGAAACCAAGGAATATCTTTCCACGAGAGAGCTGGATCGATAAAGCTCGAAATAGCCCTGGCAGCACCTTGACTGTTGTCGGTTTCGTGCCCACTTTGAACATCACTGCCGGGATCGGTGAATTTGCTTCGCATATCCTTTTCTCGTCTGCCCAGCTGCGGAGCATCCACCGTGATAAAGAGGCCTTTGCACCCTCTCTTTTCTGCGTGTTGGATGATTTTCCTCGTGATTTCCCGATCCTTGTTCACGTAAAGTTGTAGCCACTGAACCTGATCTCCTTGCTGCGCATCGAGGATTTCATCTAGTGAACAAGACGCAAGCGTGGGAATCATCTGAATTACGTCGTGTTTATGAGCCGCTCGGGTCAAGATGACTTCGCCTTCAGGGTGACCGAGTTTGCCAAGGGCTGTGGCAGTGACATAGAAAGGAATAGAGCATTTCGTTCCCAACATTGTCGTCGAAAAGTCGACGTGTTCTACATCGACGAGAACCCGGGGGCGGAACCAGACGCGATGGAAAGCACTGTGGTTCTCTCGCATTGTCTAGGAATAGAAGTCAGCAATAGCTCATGGTCGAGAAGTAGTTTGGAAAAGCCAAATAAGGTGGGAGCATCTCACAATCTCGTCATCAGCACCACTGGAGTAATAACCCCAGGCCGTCTTCTTCATAACCCGTCGCGCCACTGCTTCAAAGTCGAGTAGATTGTAGCATTGCGAAAGGAGTGGCTTTTGGGCGAGACATTCCAATCGTTCAGCCTCATCTGGGTCTTCCTCCTTCTCTTCTTCCTCCACTGTTGACATGTCAACGGGACCTAGATGTTTGGACTTGTCGAGATATTTCTCGAGTGTGTCGGGAGGATGAACAGGGTCAAATTCGTCGGTTGCGTCTTTGCCCTGGAGCGCAAGGTTAGTAATGCCTTTGACTGAGAAAATGAATATCGTACGGCATATCGGAGGATAATCTTGGAACCTCCGGGGTGGTCTAAGAAATGTCAGAAAACATGATTTTCGTTATCTACCTCGATGATGCCTACCAGGGAGAAAGTCTGTTACGTCATACGCCTTGCCGTGGACAATGACCCAGCACGACTTGGCGCTGTTGTGCTCAGCGACTTCAGCTCCTTTGAGTGCCATGTTGATGGATTGAAGAGAACACGGGCTGGTTTTCGTCTGAGATCTTGCTGGTCAATCAATATGATGGTGTAGAAGTGCAAATAAACATCTAGCCAGGTCCGCCAACTCAAAGACAAACTCAAACAAGGACATCCCAAGCTTAAATGTCCGACCAGCAGCTTCCGTTGTCCCGGACTAAGATCGTCCCCATGGGGCCCTAATCTGGGGAAACACATGGAGTGGATAACGTCTGTTCAATGACTGGCTGTTTCTGCCCGGTCAATGCCCCGAGTAGTTCGGCGTCGATCAATCTCCGCCAGTATCCGGCGTCCTCGGTTGAACCATTATGTCATTCTTGACTAGGGATCCAGAGAGATTGGTCTTGATTACGGCTATGAGGCTTGCCATTGGTTCGGCGTATGCCCCGAAATCTCGGCCTGTTTCGCCGAAGGAGGGTCCCCGCCTCCATCCGCCATGCCCCGTTCTACCCGTCACCGCTTCCGGTCATGGTTCCTCGACCATGCATGCCATTGTCAACGAATCAAGAGAACTAATTTCCCCCTGATTGTGTCTGAAATCATTGGCAGTAAAGCCCAAGGAGCGATTCTAGGATTTGGAGCTCGATTGCAGCCTTTTAAGTGCACTCCCCCGAGCCGTATCTCATACCCGAAGAAAAACCTCGGTCAACTTCCGCCGAAGACCATTTTCAACATGCCAGCCTTCTCGGTAAGGCCCTCACCAGATCTGATATGGAATCCACTTGCAACTAATGCATCCTAGAGACTCGTCCGGTTTCTTGCCAAAGACGACCGAATCTACTACGGTGATGCCATCCTTCCCGATGGCGAGGCCAACATCGCCAAAGCGAAAAAGGCGCATGTCATCACCGGCGATGTCTTTGGGGATCACAACGTTACCGAGAAGATTGTCGACATTCGACTTCTTCTTGCCCCGCTAGCGCCAGAGGATGTCGGTACTGTGAGATGCCTTGGCTTGAACTACACGCAGCATGCCATTGAGGTGAGATACACACGAGGCTCACATACAAGGCGCTGTATCTAATGAACATTATCCAGACCAAGATGCCCATTCCCAAATTTCCTGTCCTTTTTGTAAGTGGCGCCGATACCAAGAAGTTGGTGATCTGAAAACTGATACTCCAACCAGTACAAACCCAAGTCATCGCTCTCAGGACCATCCGACCCTATCCCCATTCCCGCCAGAGCACAGACCGGCCAGTCACTGGACTACGAATGCGAGCTCGTCATCGTCATTGGCAAGCAGGCTCTTGACGTTTCGGAAGACGATGCGTTGGATTATGTCCTGGGATATGCTGTTGGCAACGATGTATCTCATCGCGATTGGCAAATCAAGTTCGGTGGAGGTCAATGGTCTCTGGGTAAGGGCTTCGATGGATGGGCGCCTTACGGGCCAGGTATCGTGACCAAGGACGTCATCAAAGACGGCCAGAACCTGAACATCTGGACCAAGCTCAATGGAGAGACTGTGCAGAACAGCTCGACTAAAGACCAGATATTTGGCATCAAGAAGGTCATCTCGTTCTTGAGCCAGGGCACCACTTTGGAACCCGGCGACCTCATCTTTACCGGAACGTGAGTTTCCCCTCTTCTTGAACAAGATTGGATAGTAACTGATGACACGTTTTGGTTGCAGTCCGGAAGGAGTTGGAATGGGAAGGAATCCTCCCCTCTGGCTCAAGGATGGAGATGTTGTTGAGGTTGGCCTCGAAGGAGTTGGGTCAATCATTAACACGGTTGAATTCGGGAGCCCTAATGCGAAGATCTAGTGAAGTATTTATGTCATGTATTTGAGGTGGAAACTTTTGTTCGCAGAATGTCAATAAGCAGTTCACTTGCTCTTTTTATCCATGTCTGGAATTGACACCCGACGGTGTCGGGAGATCTACTTTGACAGCAACCCATGCACCCATGGCATTGTCACTAAGCTTCCGTGACCCAATATGGAGGAGTAAAGGAGAGAAGCAAAATTTTCAAGCAATTGGGGATTTAGGTGTAGAAATTGCATGTCTGTGAAATGGGTTGGAATCACCATCCACGCCAGATAGATCGAAGGAATTCCGATGCCTGGCGAAGAGAAGCTCGTCGGTCCGAATGCTCACGGTACTGATACGTCATCTCATTGATTATCGGCTTCTAAAATCCGAGCATGTGCCAAGCTGCGCCTCGCTAGTGTCCGTAGTTGATTGAATGATCGACAGCGGCTATGCTTGGACCAGTCGGTGATTGCCCAACGCCGTCAAGGCCCATAGGAAACAATGGGGATACGTGGTTTATTAAAATCCATCATGTTTCAAGCTGCACACTATAAGTTAAATATGGAGCGATGTTATGGAAGGATTCAAGGCAACAGCATTTCAACGCTTAGTACTATTGTTTTGTCTAGATTGTGTTAAGCACGACTGGCCATACTATCGGGAAAGCTAGATTTCTTAAGCCAATCTCCTGTCCCTTGGGGTTACTCGGATCATTAAGGTAAAGTAATGTTATCAGATGCGTTTGATCGTTCTTATGTACAAAGTGACGAGTGACCTCCTGTGTTGTATCTGTTGGGGAAGTTATGAAGGCGCTAATATGACTCCCCTTCAATCTCTTAATGACGTGCATGAGACCTCCTGTTTCCGATGTCACGCCGTTTACCGCGCTCCCAGTCCTTCGATCCACTATATCCCATCGTACCATCCATGCATCTTTGTAGATCAACTCTTCTCGAAACAAGCTTGGGCCAGGCCGCGGCTGAGCATCTGCAGCCCTGCAAGGCTTGATATGTCCGAAGCTCCAGATGCTTCCGATTCCACAAAGAATGAAAGGCCAGTATCTCCAATGAGAACCGTATAAAGAAGGTGTAGATGGGAGGCTTGAAAGGGGAAAAAGTTATAAAGAGCCGGAATGCTGGCCACGAAAAGTCAGCGGATTGTACATCTATCAACACACATCTCAACAGTCAGTCTCATATTCCCACCTTATTCTCAGCTCGGAGTACTCTTTGGACCACTCTACTACCACTCAAAATGCAAGCCTTCTCATCTGTTCTCCTTTTCCTCGGTCTCGCCATTGCTGCCCCTGCCCAAGAAGCAGCTGAGGCCCCAAAGATCAACAAGCGCTTCAACGGCGGATGGTGTGGCGTTCACGTCCATACCTTCGACGGAGAGAACGCTAAGGGCTCCCACGAGATGAACGTCTGGGTCTACGACGGCAAGCAACAATTGATTTGGTCTAAGGAGAGCATCTGGGGCGATGGACAGCTCATGGCTGAGAGTGAAGGCCTCCCTCTGGTCCTGAACATCAACACTCATGGATCTGGTGATGATGTTGTAAGTCCCTCCCTGAATTAATGAAAGCCGAGAACATTCCCTTTGAATGGCTTGCTGATCTCAAATTTACTAGGCTACTTTCACATATGGTGACGATGCTTGGGGAAGCGGAAAGTGGGATTCCAACAATGGCCGATGCTCGGTTGGCAAGCAAGACAGCCCCAGCCTGACCTCCAGCACCGTCACTGTTGACCTTGACTGTGGATTCTCTTGCTGAGCGACGGATTGTGATACCGTAACCATAATAGACTATGACTGTTTTGGAGACCTATCGACGTAAAAGTGCTGTGAGGAGCTGCTCTGGGATTTACCTGACTAGGTACCGAGTCAAAAGGGTGCGGGAGATGCCGGACATATGAAGATTAAGGGGGAAGGGAGTTGCGCTTAGGGCTAAAACAGCTGGGTTGTTATACAATGAAACGATGCATTAAACTTATTATGGAACGTAAGTTGACGAGTTTGGGTAACAAGTAGCATCCATCAAGGTGTATTATAGTTATAAGTCATCCCTATCTGCTAGTTGATACGCCAGGCACTCCCAACACGCCAGATCACCAGGGAATATTTAGAAGGTATCCAGACCTTCAGAACAGTAAAATTCAACCAAGGCAATGCAGTAGCCCTGAATTAACCACTGGCTGCATTGAAAGCAACGAGGTTGGGACTTCCATTGAGGTTGCCGCTGATCTGTCCGGAAGTTCCAAGAGCCTTGATGCGCTTGGTCACGTCAGCAGGGGCACGGAGATTCTCCTTGACCTGAAGGTAAAGAGCAAGACCAGCAACGTGAGGACAGGCCATAGAGGTGCCAGACATGACCTTGACGGCATTGGGAGAGCCAATACCAGCCGATTCGATGCGGTTGCCGGGTGCCATGATGTCAACCTCGGGTCCTGGGCATGGTTAGCAATTATAACGGCCATCTGGGGCAACGGGAACGAACCGTAGTTGGTAAAATAGGTAGGGTTCCAGTCAGAGTCGATGGCACCGACAGTTACGGCGTTGGGGGCATTGGCAGGAGACTGGCCGGAGGCGGGGAGAGGGTTTCCATCCTCGTCACCATTTCCGGCCGCGACAATGGCGAGGATACCAGACTTGTAGGCAGAGGCAATCGCAGCAGTCCAGGCCTGAGAAGCAGGGCCACCTAAAGCGGGCTGTTAGTCTGATCCTTTCTCAGATTCAGAACCAGGGTCTTGCATACCGAGGGAAAGGTTGATCACAGATCGACCAGCTCGTTTCTTTGAGACGATGTCATTCACAGCCCAATTGAAACCCTCAAGTGTGGCCGAAGTAGAGCTTTCGCGTCCCTGAAAGACCTTGACAGAGATAATCTGGGCCTAGTAAGGTCAATTTAGTACATCGTACGCTCGGAATGAAGATAATGGGAGCGAGATTTCCACTAACCTTCTTGGCCACACCATAGGTCTTGCCAGCAATAGTCCCAGCAACGTGAGTGCCGTGGCCGTTGGTATCGACATGGGCGCCAGGGAACACGCTGTGTCCAGCAATGGCCCGACCCTGAAACTCGGAGTGGTTGATCTGAACACCGCTATCGACAACGTAGGCGTAAGACTTGGCACCGGCAGAGGTATCGTAGGTGTAGCTATTGGAACCAGGCTCGCGGTGAGAAATAGCCCCAAGACCCCAGGGAGCACTCTGCTGGGTAGTCAAGGCCCTCTTGGAAATCTGTCCTGGCTGTTCCCAGAGGTAGACCTTGCCGTCCTCGTCGCCGCCTTGGAGGTGGATCTTGTGGTCGGGCTCGATGAAGGCAACCTGACTTGGTATTAGTCGTGGTACAAGGTATGGGTAGCTGAAATTACCTCGGGGCTGGCCTCGATCTCCTTGATCGTGTCCTCATCAAACTCTCCAAAGTAACCATGCCAGTTGGTAGCATTATAGGTAGACTGAATGCCAACAGTGCTTCGCTTCGAAAGGCTGCGGCGGTGAACATCTTCAACCCAGTGAAGGTGAGATTGGACCGTGGTGTCATCGGAATCAGTCTTGAGGGTGACGATGTACTTTCCGGGAATGACTTCCTCCTCCAGTTTGTAGTTAAAGGGCGCAGCCAAGGCAGCAGGGAGGATGGCTCCCAGAAGGAGAGAGACCTGAAGAAGATTGGGCATGATGAATCAGGCTGAAGGGTAAAATGTAGCAGATGAATTTGAAGGAATGACACAGTCACACAGGACGAGTATAAATGAGCGTAGTGGGTAAAGATCAAAGAATGTAATGAAGTGAAAGAACTGAAAGAGCTGAAATGAATGTGATGATTGAGAGCTTGCTGAGAGAGGAGAAAGATGTCAAGCCTCGACCAACATTATATACATTGCACATCATGGTTGTCGACACCGTTGAGGCGTTGAAATGAGGTTATCACATGAAGGGGACATCTGGGCTCCAGCCTGAAACTCGTGGTATACCCTGTTGGTCGGCTTTCCTGAGCGATCTGCAGCTAACGTTCCCGAGAGGGAAAGGTGGGACTTGGAGAGAAGCCAGGACTTGAGAGAACTTCTGTCTAGCCCAGGTTAGAAGCTAATCAATCAGTTGACCGTTGAATTTTCGGAGGTCAAACACGACTAGTGCAGGGGCTAGCTCCCACCTGTCACATAACCCATGTATGAGCTTGTATCAAATCTTAAAAACTCCTCAGACAAGGTTCTTCCAGCCACTCCTGTGTTCAAAGACATTCAATTCTCTGACGTAATTTTCTACCCGCTTGAGCCTCTTGCTGGCTTCGAAGTTCGGCGACTTGGATGAGTGACCCAACGTTAGCAGAGACCAACCATAGTAGGGGAAAAGCTCAGGGGCAACGGAGAGAGAGTCAAATTGGGTAGGTGCTGTGCTCCGGGCGTGCAAATGGGAAGCCCGGCATGACTCGTGGTGCAATTGGGAGCGGCGAGGGGTAACCGTGCTTTCCCTGGGTATTCAGCAAATCTCCTCGTAGCCTAGACTAATGCCATGGTGAGCTTGGTGACGCTTCTAGAAGGGGTCACCAGCCACACTGATGAAGAAGGTAGTTATTGGCATATGCGGGCCAGACTGAAGCCGTGGTAGGAAGTGCGGTGACAATACCACCGTTTGCAGTCTAATGTCCCGTTGCAGACCTTCGAGCATCACATCAATGTCGTTCCCCATGGGAAAAGATGGATTACACGCAAGCCACACCGCCACTAGAAGCGGAAACTAAGACCGTCCATCGTGAGATGATTTTCCGGAGCTAGACAAGGATCTCGTCGATCTGGCAGTGAACTAAGTGAAAGCTGCCTGAGTTAGATACCCAGCGTGCCCAGCCAAGCCCAGATCCTTGAATGACAACTCTTTGCCCAAAGATCGCTGGTAGGATGTGACCCATGAGGAGCACCATCTCTGCTCACCTGTATAGTGCTTGTCGTCTCGGGTATACGCGCCTTAGATCGGGGAAAAGGCAGCGTGGCTGCCTGTCAAAAGGTCCTCGACCCACCTGTCTAGTGTTTCGACTAGCTTAGACTGGCAGCAGGTTAACCTCCTCCCCGAGTTCCGGGTACATATCATCATGAGGACCCCCTAGTCATGGCCTCATGTCAAGTCAAGTATCATGGTCTAGACTGAAGCGCTAGGTTTGCAGGACGATACATCGAACTACAATACCAAGGCTAGTTACTACAAGTACCAAAAGTGACTGATTACGAGCTTGGATGGTTCATAGAACCAGGTCTGGCGTATGTGCACGCCTCAGCCAGGATGAGCGGACGGCCAAGGCCGAAAGGAAACCTGCAAGAGGGCATACCTACCCAAGGAGGCGACCCCTCCGCGAGGGTTAATGCTTGATCAGCGTGTGCTTATTATGACCATGGTGCTCTACGTACAAACATCAGTCTAGCCTGCGATTTGATTGAGTCGAAATGGGGGTGTAGGAGCGAGCGAAGTTCGGCCAAGTTTCAAGGGGCTTGACAGCTAAGTTGACAAAATTTCGGCGGCAGGTTGACCAAGCAGCTTGGAAGAGCCTGAATCAAATGCCGCATCAAACACCAAGATATCTTAACTGGCAGACGCCGAGCTCACAACACTGCACCAATCTTGGCTCTGTATATCGATGATGTTGGTGGCGTCCATGGAACCAGGCAGTCAGATAGCTAGCTATACATGAGCTGCTGTGTAAAGAGACGTTAGCATTGGGATATGATGCTATGATGTTTTGACAATGTGTTCTTTATTATAGTTGAAGCCCGGCCCTTGATGGGTTAACTGAGCTAGAAGATCGTGTAAAGAGACGGAGCTCAAAACCAGCAAGCTCCATAGAAACATCCAAGTGAAGTTCTAGACTTTATAGGGCCAATTTTTTTTTTTCAAGTATCCTCTCCATTTCAAAAGTGGGAGCTAGTGCTTCGTTACCAATGACAAGTTCAGATGTCGGAGGGATTCAGTAAAGGATTCTTCCTTGAATGTCTTCAAGGAGAGTTCTTGCCGTATGATCTAGTGCATTTTTCAGGAACTCTAGGACTAAATACAAGTCTGGGGATCTTTTTCGGGGCCCCTGCAGCTGCTGCTGTGCTATCCTTGCCAGACTAGAACCTCTTGAGTCTCGGATCCTTTTTAATAGATGAAAGCCAGGGAGGCAAAACGTCGTCAAGATTGAGGCCAGACGCACGAAACCTCTATTAGACCATTTAGCAACCCGTAGAGCAATTTCTCCAGTAGCCTAAAGATCTTAATTTAGAGCGAGAATCGTGAACTCGCCTTCATGGGAACTTCTTGTACGAGAGCCATTAAAGCGCGACCAAGCGCTGCTGGTTAGTGTACCCACATTCTGATTTAGTCACTGTCAGGACTCAGAACACTTGATATTACGGAAAACATATCCTATGTCAGCATAGATGCTTCGTGAAATCTCATGCTCCACCCCATTCCCCTGTATAAATTATTGATGCCAAGATGCATCACTAACAGCCAGCCTTTAGAACGTACCAGGAATAGCAAGGAGGCGCCAGGGGCGCACGGGATGGCGTACTTATTCCTGGTAAGGGGGTAGCGAAGGCCCACGGAAATGACTTGTTCAACCTTTCGCAAAATCGCGAACTGTCCCGGGTAGCATGCGTTGCTACTGGATAATTCTTTGGATGAATAATGGAAGATTTGGGACTTGGGATCTTCTAGAAGCGTTTTAAAATCATGATGAGATGCCTATTTATTGATTTCCTCTCTGACTATCCTTGACCGATAAAAGTTTCTCGACCTATAATTGACTGGTATGTTTTTACTGGTAGCCCACAGCTAACTCCCTTTCCTTCATAATAACACTTGTCTATTCAACCGAGTAGGAAAAAATAATTTTTCCCTGGCCACACTCTTTTCCTTGATAAAAGATCTTGATATCAAACAAGCCGTCCTCATCGGACACCCGGAGATTGTAAGTCAAACCAAGTCGGTATTTGATCTGGCCGCCATCTATCCTCTTCTCTTTGACTGTGCTGAGATCCAGATTGTCGAGAACAAAATCGATACTTCCAACGTATTCGACATCTATGCATGCCTACATTAGCATCATCATTCGCTGTTAGGTTCTCCAGCACGTACCGTCGCTCTCTATAGTATCCGGAGCCTCGTCGAGGCTACAAGCGAAGAGTGCAACTGAACTGTCAAGCTTAGGAGATGCACCCTCCACCTTAAGGCGGTGGGAAACGTTCCAGTCGGCTTGTAGGATATCATTCTATTCGTAGAGTACTTAGTGAGATAGAACAAACCATTAACGAAATTACACACCTTTGCAACGAACCATTTTACAAAACCTGATAGCTTATACCGGTTTGAGTAATGCGTTTTGAAGACCCTCCGTTTGGTTTTGTCGTAGTTTGGATATTTCTGCGGGTCATAGACTTCTGAAAATAAGATCCCGTAGTGCCTCCTGCACCTTCTCTCGGTCGTAATGGCGCCTTCAATGCCCCTGAGTACAGCACCACACACCACAGCTGACCACCTACATGACAGGGTTAATTAGTGGTTGGTTCCATTGCGAGTCTGAGGATAATACTTACGCTCCGCTCCATGGTGTCGTCATTCTAATGTGTTGGGCAAGGCACCACTCCTTCAACCGCTCCTTGATATAAGGCGAAGAGCCGAAACCACCAACTAGCACCAGGTGATCGATTGCTTTGCTGGTCTCCTTTTTGAGTCGGTTGACCTGGTCAGCTACTAGACAAATAATCTTATCCCCGACGGGATCAAACAAGCTTTTCATATCCTCCTGGGTGATCAAAACATATCCAAAACGACTGTCATAGTGTTTCTTGGACTCTAAACTAAGCCGTAGGGATTCCATTGGCAGATGTAATCGATGAGGCCGAGTTTTGGGCTGATTCAGACTGAAATCTCGCTTCGCCATCTCAAATTGATCCATAAAGCGGCTCCCGGGGCCAGTAATCTCAGGGTCCAGAGATGTGAAGGCCTCACCGAAGTGTTTTTCCATATGGGCGTGAAAATTGCGGTCGACAAACGTGCCGCCGCATTTGCCGCCGCCACCGACGCAGAGTTCTCGCAGCTTTAGTCTTGGAGAAATGCTCTGAACTTCGTAACTCGTAATATCCTAGAGAGATCAGCTTTCGCGTTGAGAAGTTGAGAAGTATAGGTTGGTCACTTACCACGGTGCCACCTCCGAGATCACACACCATCACCCTGGCTCCGACCTGGAAACATAAGTTCAGATGTGAACAACGTATTGAATATGCGTCTACATACCTCTATCAAGTCCTGGACGTGTTGGATGCTAGACCTTAGGGCGAGATGAGCTGCTGCCTCCGGCTCAGCGATTAGACGGACACGATCATGAGGTCGAGACGCAAACCCTGCGTCCCGAGCCGCGTCTATTGTGAGTTGCTTGGCCGTATCCGACCACGTTGCAGGCACGGTGAGCCAGAAGTCGACAGGGAGGTTGTCAAAGTAGTCTTGACCAAATTTGTCGACCACAACTCCTTGATACATGGTATTCAACCCTCGAAGATAGGTAGTGACGATTTCCTTTGCAGTACGACCTTGAGGTAACTTCATCATACCGCTACCTATAGCCTTCTTCAGGCCTGGATCATCATACTCCGACGCCCGAGCCGAGCCATCAAGTAGGAGCTTCGTCCAAGCATATGCTTTCATGTCCGGCTCGACTTGGTAACCCCATAGGTCTCGACCGCTCTCTCCCCCATTCTCATCATCAAATGAGACCAACGAGGGGGCTTTTTCGCAATGCTCTGATTGATGAAATGAGGCGCCAGGGTAAGCTGTCCAAGCCTTGATGTCTTTGAAGTCGGTGGCTGTGGACATTGCAAAGCTAAGGCCCGAGTAGGTCGTTCCATAATCGATGCCCACGATGAGCCGAGCCCTCGTTCGGATGGAAATGGCTTGATCAGAAGGCATTAGAATTTCAAGGATTGAAAACACCAGAATAAGAGAGTGGGTGAAAAAAGTTAAAAACACGAGATGTCAGAGTAGTGTAACAGATCACGTCAAGAGAAATACGGAAGGGTCCAAGATGTAACTACGAGATATGAAGAAAAGCCGATTCCCCGAGCCTGATTCCGGAAGAGGCGTGAGAGCGCCTTACTTGGTTGAAATGCCCCGCCAAGACACGCGCTGTCATTTGGTTAGGCTGCAGCGCATACTCTGCGATTGACATTGGCTAGGTTTTGCCGCAGTGTGCTGCAGCTGGGTTCAGCTCTGACGTGTCAGTCCCAACCCTGGGATGCAACTTGAAGCAGGCTGGGAGCCTGGTTCGCCAGATGCTGATAGCCAACACACCCGAGTGACAATTTCCAGGTCCTTCGCGGTATTTGCATAAGATGGCGAGTTTCTTGTTCTTCATCCCTATTATTGTATCTTCCATACTGTTTATACCTCGGTAATCTCCAGTTATCGGTTGGCACTTCAGCGACCCCAGTATGAATACACAAGACAGCAAAGATGAGTGTCGTTATGTTTCCCCGCCGGTAACTGGGAAACGTGAAGATATGCAGGGCCGGATTGGAGAGATTGAAAAACCTGTAAGTGCCACTTTTCTCTATTCTGAAGACGCTGGTCGTTTTCTAACTTACAGTAATGGTAGGACTCATGTTTGAATGTGGAGAGTATTGAATCAAGCTCTGTCCAGGTAGATGAACCTGAACCGTCTAATTGTTCAGAAAGTGCATTCGCCAGAAGCTCTGGCAGATCAAACTCGGTCAAACACACAAACAGCAATGAGTATCGGGCTCAGACCTATGGCACGCAATCATTGGGTACTGGAATCACTCCCGTCGGGGGGAGCGCTGGGGATGGAAAGCATGCACAGAGACCTTTTGGCCAATCACCCGCTTCTCTTCGACCAAACACGATTGAGACAATAAGCTATGGTTCACACAGCTATGTCACGATCACGAGCTCAGCATACACGAAACTCGCAAGTGAGAACAGTAGGTGCAAGGTATCCATCCACCGACTGCAAGAAGACCTCCGGAGGGAAAAGGCTCGAGTGAGACAATTGGAAGAGGAAGTAAGAGACCAAGAGCATGTCATTGCCAAGGTCCACTCTAGCGCTATCAGCCTGCTAAGCAGCAACGTATCCAGTGACTTGCCTGACGACAAGATCCGGCGAGGTCTTAGCAACTTGTTTGATGGCATCGTCCGCGATTGGTGCTTGGACCTTCACGCAACCGACGACATAGACGAGTCTGGAGCAGCGACTGTGCTTGTGTCCAACAATATCCTAGCTGATGCTCCTGATCTGCCGGCGCATCTCAGGATCAACATGCGGGACGAAACAGCCGCTCCCGTGCTGCTTCAAGCTGCGCTTGCAAAGTCCCTTTGCGACAGCTTTTTAATGGAGCCATTTTTTCTCCAGGACTGGCTGCCAAGAGCTTCTGATGCGGCGTTCAAAGGTGGGTTGTCCGCATGGGCTTCAAACGTGGTACAGCGGCGACAAGGCAATCTGACCGAAAAATAGGCACCAACCTTCATGCCATAACAACTTGGCGCGTCCAAACTGTCGAGTACTTGGAGGTGGTCTTTCCACCCTCGAAGGACTATTTTAGGGAAAGGGCAGAGGACTTCGTTAGAAAATATGCATGCCTACTACGGCAAGTTCATGAAGAGGCGCTCTTAGAGCTCTCAGAACTGATGGACCAATTCTGCAAACTGGCACTACAACTGTGGAAGCGGCATGTGCTTATCAGCGTCGAAGGCTTGGAACAACCGGACCTGAAGCACTTTCACTCAGCACAGCCAGACATGGAGGCTGAGGACAGCGTCTTGAATGGAGCACGAGGGGCATATCTGGATGGGAGGCCTGTTCAGGTCATGGTTCGGCCGCGAATTGTCTCACAACTTGTCCATCAGGATGGTCAGCTTGCAGACAGGCTGGTGTGGTGCAACGCGGTTGTGTGGGTTTCAAGCGCCTGAGCATGGCAACGAGGCTTCTCCGAAAGTAGTAGGATAGAGAGACGATCTAGGTGACAACTGTTTGATTGGTATCCACGTCGCTTTGTGGGCTTTTTATTGCAGTTGATGGCGGGGGCTGAGTCGAAAACATGCAGATTGCCTCGCAAGGCAACCAGCCACGGCGCTAGCAATCGCCAGGGTATGCGGCACATCCTAAAATCAGGCTGTGACTTCGAGACGGAATAGACAGAGTACTTCAAGCCTTCGGGGCGAGAACATTCTCTTTATCGGTCTCAGAGACGCGCCACTGTACTACTCTCATTCATTCACCATCAAAAAGCTTCCCTTCAAGCCCTCTAGGTAGTCACTACTCATCAAATGACAACATGGTGACTGTAACACTACAACAGCCAGCTAGGCTGCAGGCAGACGGTGCTTCGAAGGAGGAGGACGCCAAGACTTTGTCCCTCATTGCTGTCATGGGGGTTACCGGCTCCGGAAAGAGCAATTTCCTGCAGCACCTGATTGGAAAGGGGCAAGAGAAAGGGCCTACTGTTGGGCACAACCTCTCCTCGTGTAGGTCTTTCACCAGCAGCTTGGGGCGCGAGACTCACAATGCGCCAGGTACACAGAAAACCGAAATGTACGAATGTCGCTTGGGAAACAAGCAAGTCGTCTTCTTCGACACCCCCGGCTTCGATGACACTTACCGCGGAGACGCTGACGTCCTTGCCGACGTTGCTCAAGTCCTTAGTTCCTCGTATAAGAACAACCTCAAGTTGAACGGCATCATATACTTACACCGAATCAAGGACGAACGGATGACAAACGCCATTATGCGCAACCTCACCATGTTTCGCAATCTCTGTGGTGATGCTGCCTTTCAAAACGTGGCTCTTGTAACGACGTTCTGGGACGAGTTGCAGGATCAAAGCAAGGGCGAGGATCGCGAGAAACAACTACTTGCTCGAGGTGAATGGTGGGGATACATGACTGCCAAGGGTTCTAAGATTATGCGATTTCACAACACTCGAGAGTCTGCCTTGGACATTGTCTCCGAGGTCATTGACTTGGACATCGTCACGCTGCAAGTGCAGGAAGAGATGGTCAACAGAGGGCTCGAGGTCGATCAGACGACGGCTGGTGAGGCCTTGAACTCTGAGCTTGTCGAGCAGCGCAAAGTATTTGAGAAGGCTCTCCAAACTCTCCATCACGAAAAGGAGCAAGCGAAACGAGACCACGATGTGCACCTACAGGAGATCATCGAGACAATGGAGTTGGAAAAGATGACACTGCTGCGAGAGATTGAGAGCGAGCAAGCGGCTTTGCATGCTGATAGGCGAGAGGAACGGCGTCGGATGGAGCAAGAATTTTACGACGAGAAGCTGAGGCTGGAACGGATGGTTCAAGAAGTCCTTGTGGAATCAGTCCGCATCAAGAAGGAGACTGAGACGGAAGCCAGAGAGGAGCGACGTCGCCAAAAGGCCGAGTTTGATGGAAAGCTGCATGAATTAAGCGAGCGGCAAAGCCAGGAGGTGCAAAACATTGTTCGAGAGTTTGAACAGCGACTTGCCGCGGAGAAGGAAGATGGCCACAGGCGCTTAAGAGAAGCCCTGGAGAGCTCTGACGCTGTCATTCGCGACCTAAAGAATAGCATGAACCGTTCTAGAAGAGAGGATCGCAGAAAGTACGAGGAGGAGATCAAGAACATCAAGAGGCGCCAGAGGGAGGCAAAGGAGCAGAGTGAAACGTGGGCAAATGATATGGAGAGGATCAACCGTGAGATTCTAGCCAGTCAGGTTGAGCAGCGAGACGCGGACAAGAAGGACCAGGGTGGAATTAAGACAAAGATTGACAAGTTGAAGGAGCAGAAGAAGTCAAAGACTCAGGTTTTTTGGTCACGTATCGGGGCTCTCGCTGGAGTTGGGAGTTTGCTGCTTGCTGCACTTGCATGAACATTGGTGTTGGATATCGTTGCAGGGTAGATTTTAGGCCTAAGCTGGCGCGATAGTCGTGATACTGATGGTTTATATGGAAAATAGAGAAAATATATCTAAAGAGTAGCTCCTTTGATATTTCCATGGTTAGCACGCGCATTGGGTGTGAATGTCTGTGATAGCGAGTCCGACCATTCTCATGCTACAGTTCACAGAGTCTTATAATGCAAGGACGTGATAGAATATTGACGACAAAAAGCTTAATAACGAAAGATCCGTTAGCACGCATCATCAGGAAATGACGGAGTTAAACATGAGATTGATATCAGGTGGTTGATGTTCCTATGCCAACTGATGCGGGGCCTGTTTATTTCCAACCGCGCGCGCTTTTTCTTCTCATGTTGTCCCCGCAACACAACACGTCGACCGACATTGACCACCACCGAGCATCCGCAAAGAAATTCTGTCCTTTCCTCCTCATAACGTGATTCACCAAGAGAACGTTTTGCTAGGGATGCGCCTTCTTAATTGACGCTATTCCGAGCCCAACGCATACTAGCTTTACTAGAGCCTCAAGGAGACTTGCCCGTATCTATTTTAGCCCAACAAGTCACCTTGGGCTCCCTGGCGATCGAGCCTCCACATTATCCAGCACCAAAGTCTCACGTGAGACATTTTGGGTCACCTTCTACACCATGGACAACTACCAAAGGATAGAGAAGGTCGGTGAAGGTTGTTTCCCTGACCCGACGCACATTCTCTTTTGCTTAGCTATTGACTCGCACAACCATAGGAACGTACGGTGTCGTCTACAAAGCCCGGGATCTAGCCCATAATGGCCGCCTCGTTGCCCTCAAGAAGATCCGTCTCGAGACCGAGGATGAGGGCGTCCCCAGCACAGCCATTCGCGAGATTTCAGTTCTCAGAGAGATGGACCACCCAAATGTCGTCAGCCTGCTCAACATCGTCCATGCAGATAGTCACAAGCTGTATCTCGTCCTTGAATTTCTCGACCTTGACCTCAAGAAGTACATGGACTCCCTACCAGTATCTGATGGAGGCCGTGGCAAGCCTCTTCCCTCTGGATCATCTGCAACCATTCGCACCCTTGGCATGGGCGACCAAGTCGTGCGCAAATTCATGCTTCACCTTTGCGAAGGCATCAAGTACTGCCATTCTCACCGTGTCCTTCACCGGGACCTGAAGCCTCAGAACCTTCTCATCGACAAGGAAGGCAACCTCAAACTCACCGACTTTGGTCTTGCGAGAGCTATTGGTGTCCCGCTACGTACCTACACCCACGAAGTTGTGACTCTCTGGTATCGCGCGCCAGAAGTCTTGCTGGGAGGCAGGCAGTATTCAACGGGTGTAGACATGTGGTCCATCGGGTGCATCTTCGCAGAGATGTGCACCCGCAAGCCAATATTCGCTGGTGACTCCGAAATCGACGAGATTTTCAAGATCTTCCGGCAAGTTCAACATCCCCGTCTACTTGACCGAACTAACCTTTTCCCAGTGTCCTTGGAACACCCGACAATGAGATTTGGCCTGACGTAACTTCTTATCCTGACTTCAAGCCCTCCTTTCCAAAATGGAGACGGAACTTTGACGCCCCCTTGTGTCCCAACCTGGACGAGGAAGGGCTGAATCTACTTGATCTGCTGCTCGTCTACGATCCTGCCTATCGCCTCTCTGCGAAGAGGGCATGTACTCACCCGTACTTCGATAAGCTTCATTACGAGAATGAGCAGGTTGGTAAATAGGAGTGGTAGATATGAGTGATGTGCGGATTGTCTGCTTCTCTGCTTAGGGGTGGCGTTGCATTCCCTGCCTACCTAGCTTGTATCCTAGGAGTGTTATCTCACAATGGCATTTCGTATTGACATGTATACCAAGTTTTTAGCTAGAAGGCTCTTGAGCATAACAGCCCAAGTCACCCTCAAATTCTATATTTGTGAGCGCCCGGTATTATTGAATCCATTTCACCCCACACGCAAGGTATTCATTACGTAGTGCAGCTTAGCCTCAAAGCCCGGCAGTTCTACCTGGTCATCCAACCAGACTCGTCCACGTCAACAGCATGAAACCCTTAATGTCTATGATGCATTGCTCCACGCAGATTTCATTTTCACCCAGAGTGGCTCGGCTCTCTGTGTTGCTGTACCGACCGCGGTTGGCGGCGAGGGCATCATGCCCTTATTGACTGGTCGTATGTTCTCAACCATCAACAATAGGTCCACTCTCCGATGGGTAAAAGAGTTTGTGTTTGGCTCCGCAATCAGAACACATCTTCCTTGTCGGGAGTAGAGATGGGTCAAGTTGGAAAGTTGGTGCCATTTCCGAGCCGACCGGCAAGTCCTGAACTGGATTTTGAATGGTCCCCGGGAGCCTTTCCCCAGTATGATCTTTCGGGCTTTTCGAAGATCTAGGGATACCTCGAGAGAGTTATCGCTCATCCATGGGTTGAGGGCAATGTTCTCATGAACCGACGTGAAATATTGTTTTGCTTGCTCTACGTTGGAGAAGCAGAGTACCATCTTGTAGCCGTTTATCCCGATTTGGAGCTTGACAGTGGGCCGTTATTTTAGCAGAGTGTCTGACACGTTGTGGATTGTCATGGTATGTTGACCGAGGGCGGATAAAAAGGGAGTCTTGATAACGAAATTGCGAGTGTTCTTAAGGGTGCGGGTTGATTCTTGTGAGGGATCGGGGGCGAAAGGCCTTACTCTTTTTTATTTTTATTTTTTGAAAACTGCTGTTTGGGTCTATTAAGCAAATAAATACCTAGTCGGCCACTTCCTTAGGATATCCTGTTTCATGTGACAGTATAGATGATGAGCTAATTCTGCCTTACGAGGAACCTCAGGTCTAACAACGCTCACGGGAAACTGGTTGTTACTTTGAAACAGCAAAAGCTGGGGCCAACAGTCCCTAGCCGAGGTCATGTCAGTTGAGGCTTCCATTCCTGCAATCACCATGGCGATCTGGGTAGCACAGCAGTGTCAGGGGTATCTGAACGAGGCTCCATCCGCGGACGACTGCATTTCAGCTTGCCGGGCCCGCTTACACAGCCACTTTCGAGACGAACTTCTCTAAAAATAAATTGCCTAGTCTCTTCGAGAGTGATCTTAAACGCAGCTCTACTACTCGGCACGATCAATGCCTGACACCATGAACCAACAACTCAGCGGCATGGACTACACAGTGCAAACGGCACCACTTGCACCGCCGGCGCTCACTGCTGAGGAGGCAGGTCAAGCAAGAGTGGGTTCGGAGACAATACAGGGATAACCTCCTTGAAGGGATTCGACTCTCACATTTCGTCAAGCGCCCTTCATACTATCACCCTCCGGCCAACGCGCCCGATGATCGGCCAAGAAGCTACCGAATCAGCCTTGCAGAGATGCAGAGAATGCGTATACAAAGACTTCGGTATAGACTCGCGATCCATGCCAGGAATTTATACGAAGGACCCGTCAAGAACTGGGACAACTGGGAGAGAGATCTTCAAAGCTATGGTGAGAACATCTAAGCACTATCTAGCCGAACTACCTACCTCATTAGGTGATCGAAGGCGAAAAATATGCTGACCCAATCCCGATCTAGTCCAAGCTTTGCAAGAGCACGACTACATGGAAAGACGCGGCAGGGAGTTAAGAGATCCATTTCTAATTACGGGCGAGAGACAGGTTGATCGAGATATCCTCGACACTGTCATGAAAAACGTCAGCCCACCCGCTCGGGGGTCAATACTCGTTCTAAACTGGGAGATAAAACGCGTCTCGCCGGTTGCTACATGACGAGACAACCGAACTGAGAAACTGTTCACCCGTATATGTGTCGCTGCTGTTGGCGCAGTCTTCCTGTGGCACCCATGTGGCTTCTCATATTGGCTCTCAGTACTCTGCAGGCGCTATGGGCGATGACTGTTTTCGTCGCCATGTCCGGGTTGATGGTGGCCTTTGTACTTCATGACAACATAGCGGTTCTCTCAGCTACGGCAGCCTATTCAGCGGTATTGGTGGTTTTTGTTGCCTTGGTGGCAGAAACAGAAGAAAGCTGAAGGGTCAATGTGGTTCATCTGGCTGCTCGGTTCTGAAGCGAAGACTGGAGTTTTAGGATTTTCTGGGATCTCAGTGACTATTGTGTAGTATCAATTTATAGAAAATGGTTCTCGGGCCTTTGATTCTTAATTCTGACTTCCAGTCCCCCCGCCCACGCTCGGGGCGAGGCAAAAGAACTCCAAATGTGCCTCTGTCCCCTAGGTAGGGGACCTTGCCCTCATTCTACATGTGACATATGCCAAAATCGGGTATTAACCGTCAATCAATAGTCCGCAGCTTAACTCCGGAGGACCTCGAAACCGGTGCCTTGACACCATCAAAGTCTCAGGAACTGGCCGATGCGGCCCCGATTATCCCGGACCTAACCGGCGCTAAAGTCCGCGAACCGCGATCCTCTCACTTATAAGGTCATAGACTTCTGGGCAACAATCCAACTGTATTAGCATCATATACAACCTTGTTTCACTTCATCACTATGACTTCCTGGAAGACTTCCAAGCTGACCTGGTTCATCACTGGGGCGGCATCGGGATTTGGTCTGGAGCTCACTCGCCTTGCCCTGGCCAATGGCCACAATGTTATTGCAACCTCACGGAATCCAGCCAAAGTCCCCGACTTGGTCTCCGAGATCGAGAGTAAGGGGGGTCGTTGGCTAACTTTGGATGTTGATGACCCCAACGGTGGCCTCGTCATCGAGAATTTGGAAAAGGAGGGCGCCGGGATTGATATTTTGGTCAACAACGCTGGCTGGTCTATTCATGGCCCTGTTGAGAGCTTTCCGGAAGATGAGGTTCGCCGCCAAATGGAGACGGTCTACTTTGGGCCATATCGTCTTATCAGGGCGGTGCTACCTCATATGCGACAGCGGCGTCAAGGGCTGATTCTCAACATCGGATCGGGCGCCGGAGTGGGTGGTAGAGAAAGCATGGGCATCTACGCCGCTGCCAAAGCTGCGATGGATGGTAATTCACCCTCGAACCTGACCATGAATTGGAAATTGATCTCAAATAGGCCTTACAAGGATTCTCGCCCGCGAGGTTGCTCCTTTCAACATCCGTACCTTGACAGTCCAACTTGGCGGGTTCGACACCAACTTTACCAACGCTCTTCGGCTATCATCTGTACCCTTTCCACAAGACTATATTGGCGGGAGGACAGACCAAGTGGCTCATAGCTTACTGGGCAGCAACTACAAGGCTGATGGTGATCATCGCAAAGCCAGCCAGGTCATTTACGAGGTTGTCATGGGGGAAGGCCGGGGAGAAGGGAAAAAGGGTGAACGAGTTATGCCACTGGGAAGAGACATGTTATTGCTCATGGATAATGTTTTCAAGGATATGCACCATCAAATCGAGACGTTCCGGGAGATTGGGAATAGCGTCTACGTTGATAGCCAGTAGGTTGGTTCCTGGAATCGCCACTGATGACACAAACATCTTGGAATACTGAACATTGAGGAGGAACTCAAAATAGTATGAATGAACATAAGCATTTGGCTGTCACGATAGGCGATGGCTCTATCAAGCTTTCCTCTGTAATATCGGAATGGCTGCGACTGGCGCAACTCGAAGGGCTTCAAGAGGCGAAAGACACGAATACACTCGGTTGTCGTAGGCTAAGTCTCACTGTTACTTCCGAAAGGGCACATGTATGGCACTCTTGGTGGTTCCCAGCGTTGTCATCGGCCACAGCCAGCCCTCGCTCAGGTCAGTCTATCAGGAATCAAGAATGCCCATGCTTAAATTGTCATCAGGCCTGTGTCAATTGACTCTACCTGCAAAAAGCGCGTAATGATAAAAAGAAATGTCCAACACCAGTCCATGCTCATTTATTCCCTCATGTCGTCTAGATCATCAATCTCATCGAGTGCCGGCACCCTTCATCCACTCTCCCATCTCTTGCATCGCAAAGTTTGTCTAGCAACTGTCCTTCCCAACAATCACATTCCAGTTGCCCTTGTCGCTGAATAACTGGCCTAATTCGAGTATTAGTCTTGATATCTTATAATGTTCCTTGTTTCGGCGTACCTTGAGTCATGGGCTCAGACCAGCCGCTGGACATGCAGTCCTCGCGAATCTTGGCTGCAAAGGGACCGAGGTCCTTGCACGGAACGCGAAGAGGGGTATCGTTGTCATTGCAGAGCCATATGGCAGAGTCCCACGAGCAGCTGACGCGGGCACACTTGTAGGGTCCATCATCGAGGCCGCAGTAGCCGTCAATGCCCTGGAGGTAGTCAATACCTTCCTTGATGGCCAGAACTCCAGCACGGCCCTTGCCTCCCCAACCGCAGTTGATTTTTCCGAACTACAGTACCCAAGGATTAGCTACGGACCTTGTAAATGTTGAGAGAACTCACGCCGCGCTTCTCAACCGAGGGAGAGTCACCGAAGTCTGGGTTGATCTCTCGGGCCTTGACTGTGATTTCCTCAAGAGTGCCCTCAAGAGTAATGTTCTCGCTCCGCTTGTCGACCTGTCCAGTCCACTTCATAGGAGCGATTTCATAGCCGTCAATGGGGGCGCTGACAACCTTTGGAACGTTGCCGGTTTGAGGAATCGCCTTGATGTCTGTTAGTCATGCAAAGCTTGACATGGTAGCCTGTATGGTCAACTCACTGAAGCAAAAGCCATGGTAGCGGAGAAGACGGAGAGGAAAGCGCTGGTCTTCATGGTTATGAAATAACAAAGTGTTGTGAATGGAGAAAGATGGCGATTATTATAGACTGGGAGGCTGCCTTGATGATTGTGTGGATAATTAGTATCTTAATCTGTAGCATTTTGGAAGAATCGCGTCCCTTATAAGCTGTTGCTTCAGCATTGTTCCACCTCACTTGCCAACACAATGATTTCCTCTTTCTGCTCCTTTGATCCTCTACACATAAGACGGTGATCTAATCTTGGATTTTCCAACTATTCAGTCGGTCCGTGGCCCAAAACTGCGCCTGCCAGCTCACTTCGATACCGAGCCAACAAGTGGAGCCACAATGAAGTTATCACCAGTCGTAAAAGGGCGGTAGCAGCTTGCCAGTCGTGTATGTTATGCAGTCCAAAGGAAGCATTGGCACAGCCACACAAGCCGCATGTTTCATCCTTCTGGGACCCGGACCACAACAACGCGACACGTCTGTAGCTGAGGAGCAGCAATGCATGTAGGACTGCATTCTCCAAGACCAGAATACAACGTTGCATGGCTTCAGCCTTGAGCTTTTTTGCTGGGCAGCACACAGCCTACTGATCTGCTGTAGGGACTTGGGCTGAAAGAAACTTAAAAGCCTCGATATTCCCGCGCATAGCCGAGTGAATACGGTTTCAGATGCGTTTCTCTGACATGCTCAGGCTTGTTCAGCTAAAGTGTAGGATTTGCTGCTCAGCTATGGAAGGCGGCCAACAGTTAGGAGCAGTTGATATCACGCGTTGTGCCTCCACAAGAAAGGATTAAAGAGGCAGCAGAGACAAATTTAGCATAATTGAGTGTAGGTAACCTCTAACGACATTTCCGATCCTTTGTTGGCTGCAACACAAGTATTTGCGGTACCGCAATCAGATCATAGTCCGCAAACAATGCCCCCCAGTCAGAATATGCGGGAGCCAGTATCTTTTCTTATCATGGTGACCGACTGAATCATCTTTGGGTCGCAATCATACCAGGTTTTCAATGGTCATCGTAGAATTAAACGCATCTCGCATCCAAAGTCAGGCCCATCCTAGGCAAGCTGCAAGTCCCGAATGTTGTCCGTGACTGATTCCTCCAAACTCGTCCACCCTGGACGATCAAGTACACGAAGTAGATTCTCCGCCTTCTCCTGGCCTTGGATCTCATGGGGATCATCACCGCCTGAAAAACCATCCGGAAAGGCTTTGGTGGGCTGAGCCTCTCGCAAGATAGCCAAAACTCTGTCCCAGTTAAATCTTCCAGCAAATGCAAAATTCTTTCGTCCTTCACAGTTGAAAGAATGGCTGCTGCAACATGAAGTCGACAAGTATCTTGAACGTGAACGTAGTATTCTACAGGCACGTTAGTAAATAGTCATTGTAGTTGTTTAGTGTCAGATACATACGGCGCGGAAAGAAAGGATGCATGGGCGAGGTTTCACCATTGCAAAGTAGCGGGATGAAGCCAGACGTGCTCGAGGGGGTTGCTTACTTGTGTTCACTACCAAATCCACCCGCTCGTGACAGTGCTCTTTGTCAAATCGCCAAATCTCCTTTTCTGCCTGCGTTTTACCCACAGCGTACACCATTATTCCTCTCTCAGGTCCGTATGGAGGCTCCTTTCAGGCTTCTCGGATAGCTTCTTCGTTCCAGGTATCTTGGGTCACCATGTTATCAGGTTCGTCCAGCGGGTTATATACGAAGGCAGAGGACGAGGTGTATATGAACCTTTTTACACTCGGTTCATCATACGCTGCTTTTAAAGCGTTGAGTGAGCCGGAGATAACCAGAGGGATCGTCTTGTTCGGATCTGGATCAAGGGACACGACAGAAGCTGTGTGGGCGACGATGGAGACACCTGTTGACTTTAGTAACGAGGTTCATCAACGTCAGTGGGAGTGCTGTCTTGCCTTTGATTATAGCATGAAAGGCCTTCTCAGCAGCCATATCAGCAACTTCAACGAGATCAAAGCGCCCAGCTCCGTACTTTTCTTCAAAGTGTTCTCGAGCCAGGCATTTTTCTCAAGGTTGCGAACGGTACCCCGGACTCGATAGCCATAATGAAGGAATTGGTCAGAGATATGTGAGCCCAAGAACCCGTTCGCACCAGTCACGAGAACTACAGGGTCTCTAGGGACTGCTCGGTCGGTGAGTTCCAACATAATGCTGGGAGAGGAGATCCGTATGTCGAGTGTGGCTGGTAATCTTCGGGCTATGGCGAGAATTTAAGCTTGATCTGCCTTTCCGCGGGAACAATGTTTCTGGACGGTCCTATGCCAAAGCCAAATTTATTAGTTCTTGTCAGAAGTGTCGGTCACAGGCACCGTAGGATGGCAATGAGATAGGATTAAGAGGTTCTCTATTTAGAAAGGGGATTGGGCTGTTGATTATAAACACGGGAGGACCGGTCGCAAGCTAGCATCTCTGGAAACACTCATCCCATCATGTAACCTAAAAAGTCTCTCATGGGCAAAGAAGCGAGTTGCAATCGCGTGCTGAGTCGTCAACTCGGACTTTTGAAGCTGGCCAATCGCATCAAAGTTGCCGGATGCAGTAATGTGTCGCCAACTCCACATTTCCCAGCCTTCAGGATGAAATAAGCCCTCGCTACGCTCTTCAACTGGAATCTATTGGATAGTCAGAGCTTGTTTTCTTACTTGCAGTCCCGGAACTATCTCAAAACGGGTGTTATGATGCCAGGATTTGCTCAATCTGTGCCCGAGGGTCCCATGCGCCAACCTCGAATCTTCCCAAGTCTAAAATGCGGCACAGTCGGAAATCATCATGGTGAACGCCTCCTCCGCCCAAGGCCCATACCAAAAAGTCCCTAGAGATATACCGATCGACTTTCCTTGAGCCCCAGTTCCATCCCTCGGGATCGCTCCTCCTCAACATCCGATCTGCCATAAGAGCAATCCATATGAGAGCGCTCCTCGAAAGTCCGTGTGGGGGATCAGTTGCCATAGATAAAGGTAGATATGTAATGCGACGCATATGCTCGTTCAAGATCTGCATCATGTGCACCAGTCCGTCTAGTGTATCAGCTGGACCCCCTTTGACCATCTTGAGGAAGAAGAGAGCCGCGAGACGAAGAATTATGTCAAGAGACCTTTCGGCTTCATGTTGCATATCGCTAGGTGACCCAAACGAGAGGTTGTTGTGATGTTGGAACGCATTAGCCCCGTCCAAACACCTATCTAGGGCCTCCAAGCGTGTTTGTATTGGGACCGAAGCCATCAGTAAGCGATACTCAATGCTATGATATTCTTCCGTCAGCGCAAGCGGATCAAATATCAGCGACCCTCGCTGCGACGCTGCAAAGTCGATTGTGGCGACAAGGATAGCCAAAGAGGCGATGGTATCGCACAAATTATCGCATACATCATCGTATTGGCGAACTGCTAGTTGAACGTTGGCTTCTATGGCCATCCGCCGGTCACGAGGGAGACTTTCTGAGATCGGCCTCTGTAATTGTGCTTGGGCAAAAAAGGGTGTCGTTACGATCTCGGAAGCCCCTTTTAAGTCCGCTCTGGAGTAGGTTAGTGCCAGTAAGTGTAAAGCCGTGTTCGAAAACTCACTTTTTTACGAGTATTTGAACTGGTAGTGGGAGGACCTGCAAGCCACCCGCTGCCTGGACCAACAGCTTGAGGCCGTTTAGATGGGCCAACCAATGGTCGTACAACCCGAGAAATGTCTGGCACGCCGCGTCAGTAAGTAAAAAGTACAGATTTCGGTCAAGAACATACTGCCAAAATAGCCAAGCTTGCAATAGACTGGATTACAACCACCGTTTTGCTGATGGTCTGTTTCTCGTCTCCCAACAATTTGTTGACCAAGGCGCACAGTTTTGCCGAATGCATCGAAAACCCTGCTGACTCCCTTGTCCCAGATTTGAGCAGGAGGAACAGGGCCCCCATTGTCAAAGTACAGTTGAGCATCAGTGGCTCTAACATCAGTCGCTCAAAGCGGCCCTGATCCATGGACAGTGGTTGCCACGAAACGACTTGCAGCTGTTCAAAGGGGTAATGCCTTATAGGACATGAAAAGAGATATGCGTGGAAACACTTTCGTCCTTCGTCGGGGATCTCCACTGGAAGCCCATGTAAGACCCAATCTGGCAGGGCAACACCAGAAGGTGATGGGACGTAACAAGCGCCCGCCTCGTTCAGTTGACGCCATGCTTTGATCAATGGGAAAGAGAGCGATTCCTTGGGAACTCTGCTAGCGACAGACTGATATGGGATCGCCGAACAAGGCTTTTCCGATGTGTTCTTGTCTTGGTCGCTTGAACTCGTTCTGGGCGCAATTCTTCTGTTCCCACCCCTCTGCACACGCTTCAGATCACCCTCAGTCACCGGTCTTGGCGCCTGCCGAGGCTTGTGCCGCTTCTCCAGCACGAACTTGAGCTTTTGAGCAGGCAAATGTGAACTTTCTGGGATTTTTGCAACCGTGGTTGCGTTGACAAACGATATCCCCTGATGCTTTTCCCTGGTGACTCGTAGGCCGCGTCGGGTCTTGGTGACGGGGCCATGGCGGTGCGTAGCGACTTGCGGCGGCTCCATGGCTGCAAGGACCCAGCTATCAGGAAATTGAAGTGGCTGTTATGTGATCTTTGCCGAGCTTGAATGGAATGATCAGAAAACGGCGGTGATTATGCATGGGATGAGTTTACGTCACGTCAGAATCCCCCATCTTGCTCACGAGTCAGCGCTAGGCAAAATTGCCATATTCGGTAATTTGCATCCTATTGGTCAGTGCCCGGGGAGCAGATAAGGTTCAGCGGACTACGATCCTGCTTGATCAATCAAAGCCAACTCAAGAGTATGATACTGTAGTCTGATAGATGATGGGTATCTTCCAAACAAGTAGGTGGTTGACGAAGCATTGTGGCGTTCCTCCCTGAACCATAGGTCTCTCATTGGACAGTCGGCCCGTCATTTATCCCACTGACTTTATTGTCTCACCCTGTACCTGCTAACGTACCAGCTCCCAGAACTCCTCTTCTTTAACTTACCTACCTAGCCAAGATAAACCGTAAAAGTGGAAACATTCCGTCAGCATGCTCAAGAATATCAGCTTCATACGTGCCAACATTGTGAGAAATTTATTGTAGACACGGCCAAGGCCGCGAACTCGACGAATCTCGAGACCAGCCTTGGTTCGTTTCACATTCCCGGAGCGCAAGTTTTTATAGCAGCAACAAACACCTGCGGGCTCTTCCAAACATGTATTGTCACTCTCAAGAACGACCTCAAACAAAGACTCTTAGTGGACGCTGTTACTGAGGAAATCGCCCGCCAATTCACACTCGTGGTGACGCTCTGGTACATTCGCAGGGCAGATGGTGGCCATGGGATGACCTTGGACGGAGCCTGGAGACGAGATGAACCGAGGGGCTGGCTCACTGATGGCGTCACTAGATTTAATCTATGGCCTCGGAAGGGTAAGTTAAGCGGGCCTGGTAGTCTGATTGTTCCTAATTGTGCAGCCAGATGCTCCCACCATGGACAGATTTACGTCACATGTGGTTCAGCCGGCTGTCAGCTCCTCAAAGTCATTCTCGACAATGCAAACGTCGCTAAATGAGTGCTTGAGCTCACATGCCGAGTGTACGCAGACACGCCTACCGCCCCCCTCTCGACTAATCAACGTTCAAAATCTCCGCTTAGTTGATTCAGCCTCCATAGACAGCCCGATCTGGGCCGCCTTGTCCTACTGCTGGGGTGGTCCCCAGAAAGCCCAGACAACGAGCCAAAATGTCAATGACCGCTACCAAGCCATTGACCTTGGAGAGATGCCCCTGACGCTCCGCGACGCCATCCGCACATGCCGTGAACTGAATCTCCCTTATCTCTGGATAGATTCCATGTGTATCATCCAGGATGATGAAGACGACAAAGCCAGAGAGATCAACAAGATGCCCGAGGTCTACCAAGGAGCCCTAGTTACTCTATCCGCGTCTTGTTCAACTACCTGCCACGGAGGGTTTCTGCACGATCGGCTTCATCCGGCCCCGGGAGTAGCGTTACCCATGAGATGTTCTGAGAGTGTTTACGACATTATCCAGGCGGTCAAGTGGAGACCTGCGGTAGGCGAACCCATTGACACGAGAGCATGGACCTTTCAGGAACAGGCTCTGTCTGAGAGGATCATCGACTATGGGAGTCAAAGAGCTTCATACTTCTGCAATAGCTCTGGCAAGAAGCAGCGCTTTGGAATGCTCCCGCCCCCAACAGATGACCTCCTCCGGCAGGAGTGGGCACATACTGTGGAAAAGTACTCGGCGCGCCAGTTAACATTTGCCAATGATAGGCTGAATGCTCTTGCAGCTGTGGCGAGTCGCTTCTCCGAGGCAGCTGGTCTATCCACGTCGGAATACGTGGCCGGGCTATGGAAGCCATCCCTTATTCGAGGACTTCTCTGGAGCATCAAAGCTGGCCAGCGACGAACAAAGCCGACGGGTGGACCATCATTCTCATGGGCTTCGCACTTAATGGAAGTAGAATGGCGTCCCGAGATGTGGGAGAGAGACACGCGGCGAGAAACCGCGTGCGTCTTGGAGACTGAAGTTATAGTCTCAAATTCCCTGCTGCCTTTGGGAAGTGTTGCTAGCAGCCGGCTCACCATCAACGGTCCTCTGGTCTACACCACCCTCTCATTTCCCTCTGGAGCTGCCCTAATTCTTCATGACGATGGCGGCCAGCATTCAGTAAGGCTTATCCTTGACAACGAGGATGAGACATACGCATCATTATCGTCGGTCTGGTTGCTAGAATTGCTATTTGAGGTAGGACGGGAGACTATCATGGGACCTGAGCCCGATACACGATTTGGGCTGGTACTCAGAGCAACGAAACATGGACAGTTCACGAGGATTGGGATATATAGCGAGTGGGTCCCCCAAGACATCCCGGTTGCGAGCCATAAACCTCGCAACGACGTGTGTGAACGCTGCAAGGAGATTTTTCACGCTAAGGTTTCTAGAGTTGAGCTTGTTTAAGGATTGGCCATGCACTTCTACGAATGCGAGGAGATATCTCTGGAACGAAATCGCTGGCGTTCTCTATAAATGTTTGTATATACAGCCGTCAAAACGGACAAACGTAGGGCTTAAACCACTATTTTCCGAACAATAATATGTACATCGTGAACATCTCAAATCCCCTAGCTTTTAAACCTTAGCCTTAGTGGTAGCACCAATGGCCTTGCCGCTGGTGGGGATGAGGAAATCGCTAGCCTTGACCCGACCATCGCTGCCACGAGCACCCTTGAGAGTGGAAGAGTCGGTGCTCTTGAAGGACTTGTCGTTCCAGGTAGTCTTGTCGTTCCAAGAGTTACCGGACTGCTTGACGCTGCTGATCAGGCTGACCTGGGAGACAGCGTTGGAGGCAGCAATGTTATTGTTCATCTGGGATGTGGAGCTCTTCATGTTGTAGCCAACATCGCCGTTGTTCCAGGCAGTGTTGCGCTCGAAAGTGATGGTGCCGGGGTTGCCGTTGTCGATGAAGCCCTTCTTGAGGTTGTCAAAGGCAATGCAGTTCTTGACAATGTGGTTGGCGGGAGGGTCGTTCTTGATGCCAAGCTTGAAGCCGTTGCCATCACCCTCGAAGGGGCTGAAGCCCCAGCGGTTGTAGCCGTTGCCCCAGGCGTAGACCTCCTCCAGAGTGATGGGGGAGCCGAACATAAACAGGTCAAGACCGTCATCGACGTTGTCCCAGAGACGGGCGTTGCGGAGGACGTTGCCCTCACCCTTGCCGTCCTTGCAGGCGAAGCCGTCGGCGCTCTCACCGTTCTTGCGGGGATCGCGGTTGCGGTAAGAGTCAAGGTTCACAACAACGTTGTTGGCGGAAGCACCCTCGAGCTGGAAGCCAGTCTCGTAGTTGTCGTGGGTGGAGAGACCCTCGTAGTAGTTGTTGGAGGCATCACGAGCATAGATGCCGTAGGGGCCGTTGATCAGCCTGAATATGCGTAAGTCAGGAATCTAGCGTGTTATGGAATGGGTACATACTCCAGGTTGTAGAAGGACCAGTAGTTGGCGTTCTGGATGTGGAAGATACCTCGCTCACCATTGGGTAGGGCCTCATCCAGCTTCTTGGGAGTACTTTTGGCTGTTAGTTGACTGAATAGTCCATAAGTGGCTTAGAAAACTTACCCAGGAAGGTTCTCACCATCAATGACAACCTTCTCGTTCTGGTAAGGTCGAACAGTGATGGGAGAGCCCTTGCTTCCGCTGGTCTTGAACTGGATGTTTGTCGTGGGAGCATAGGTACCCTTTCGCAGGTAGATGGTGTCACCAGCCTTGGCCGCGTTCACGGCAGACTGGATAGAGCCATAGGGAGCATCGAGGGTACCAGAACCAGAGCCAGTGGGGGAGACAAAGATGTCCTTGGCAGAGGCCCCACTGAGGATAGCCAGGAGAAGAGTCGGGGTAAGCTTCAGAAACGCCATGATTGTAGATATTCCAAGGCTGGCTGCTCTAACAAACTACTAAGAAAGACATGTAGTCCCTTCTTATATAGGTCTGTATAAGCATAATTACCCAAATGAGGCGGACGGATCGACCCACTCCGAAGTGCCGCATAATGATGATTCCACCAATGGAACAACCCTGTCGTTCTAGAAACGTCTCGACATCAGTGGTGGCATTTTGAGTACGTTTCATTCTAACAAATACCGTGAACCATGAGCCGTAGGATTAAAGGGGATTCAAGCTTTTCGTATTCCATGGGACTGGGACGAACCCATTCGGCCCGCCCGACAAGGTTAGCGGATGACGTGTTTTTCCCGCCATATTATGCTTATTTAGTTAGTCAAGAAGTATATATCGACAGTTGGTGACAAAAAGGGTAGGAGAGGTGGTCCACGAAGCGGGTTCATACGGGTGCTATATTAGAGAAGCTTGCCCGCAGCCGAGAGTACCGTCACGGACTTCACTCACATTAACATACACTTCATTCACGTGGCTGGAAATGGCGAGTAAATCCACCAGAGAGTGGACACTAACCTGTTCGCTAGCTACTGCTTGTCACCCGGGCCTCCCGATAGGTGGTCTAACCTCACCGAAGCTCGGACACGGTCCAGACTCATCGGCCTCGGACCTTACGCGCATACACCGCCAGGCAGCGGACATAGATTCTCCATATAATATGTCATACCGACTTTCAACTCAAATATCTATAAGCTTTACTAGTAGGAACACGTGGCACAGGGTGGAAGCTGAAGAGAGAGGATAGGTGAAAATACGATTGATTTGGGCTCTAGTTAGCCTTCAAGTTAGTAAAAAATACTAGCTAACAGACGTTTGCCCCTTTCGTTCCGATCAAATTATCGAGCTATGCATATGCTCGCTGCAAACGCCCTTTCATGCAGTGAGCTTAGCATCCCTTCTCCTTGAGCTCCTTCAGGAGGTTCTCGGGGTTCTTCTTGATCGTCTTGACGACGAACTTGGAAGTGTCCTCCTGGACGTGGGTCATGCCCTTGCCATAAATTTCATCGATGGCTCCCTTGACCTTGTCGGCCGCGGTCAACTCCTTCTTCTCGATGATGTGGATTTGAACCTCAGGCTCGGCGGGCATCTTTGCGGTAGTGTAGTGCAAGGTTAGGAAGTTGGTGTGTTTTCGAGATGGCGGATTTTTCGTGCAGGCTCTGTTGATGTTTGGAGTGCGTTTGGTCGATGGTTCTGGGTGCCAGGCTCGCCTTTTATACTTGAAGCTCAATTCTGAATCACCAACTATTTACGCTACTGTTGGGTCATTTGACGGCTTATATACCCAGAGACTTCTTTGTTGATATCAATCATGAATCTGAAGGGGGCCGTCGGCCACAGCAACAATGGATATAATCATCAATGCATTACGACATCAAAGCCCAATTCTGTAAAAGAGCGTAACCCAATTCAGAGACTTTGAATGTTCAGTGAGTTAGGTCTTCCCGCTAGCAGAACATTGTTCTGCTTCACAATGCCCTCAATAGCCACCCTAAGGCCTCTGCATCACTTCAAATAGCACAAAGAGTTTATGGTTCAGTTTTATGTCGGCTCATTACATCCCTCAAAGGGACGTAATACTAGTGGTTTACAGGGGCTATTCGCTTCTTGATTCATACTCTGAGGATCAGCTGACTGGGGACGATTCTCCTTCAGTGTTTCCCTATGCGTTGCTTCTACGAACTGTAACGTCTGGTGACGACTTAGCTGGCAGTAACGGTGAGCCTCTTCCATTCACCACATACTTAAAGCATTCATGTCACGCCAATTGCTGCTGCATTCATGCTCGGGTCTAACTACGTGGGGTTAGCCTACTAAGAAGCTCTTCCCCACGTTATCCACCATCTCCATCAACTGAATCACTTCTCAGGGTCGCTCGTGATCTCTTCACGAATCGTCGGTGCTTCAGAACTGCTACCCTGGTCCTTTGCATCAGGTGTATCCCCTGTCAACTGCTGATAGACATACTTCAGCTGACCCCAACCGTCAATGATAGGGTAGAAGCCCGCAATGAACATGGTGATCCACACCCAGATGATAGCCACAATGATCCAAGCGTCAAAGAATCCCTTTCCAAACACATACTTGGATGCATACATAGGGAGTGGCCTAAATGAACGGATCAGTGCTTATACTTTAAAGTGATGCATGTGACTCCACTTACCAAAGGACCCAGTGTCCTAAAAATGTTGCCAACGACCAAATGGCGGCGAGTGTTCCCCACCGTTTAAGCTTCGCCTTGTCGGCTGTGTAGCTTGCAACTCTTTCCTCGTGTGATACTGGCTCATCTCTTTGTCCAGCGGTCTTTGTCTGATCAAAAGCAAGGCGCTCATTCCGGAAATCGGCCCAGTTGTAGTTGTCTGGCTTGATGAGCGAAATGACCACAGAGTAGAGGGCAGGACTCAGAGCGGAGGCGACCGTTCCGTAAACGCATGGCAAAATCTGGCCGGTGGAAGCCACTGTGACCTCTCCATACAGCGAAGAGGCGCTTCCCAGCCAAACCGCAATGCCTGTGGCCAGGCCCAGCAGGGGTGAGATGATGGCGGCGGCTTTGGACTGCTGCTTCCAGAGAATTGTGAATACCGTGGGGAAGATACCAGGGCAAGTCAGAACTCCCAGCATATACAAGGTCCAGCCCAAGTCGACCTTTCCATAGTAGAGAGCCGTGGAAAAGGCTGCCGAGAAAAGGCCGAAAAAGACAACACCGATGTGGCTCCAGCGAATGGCATCCCTGTCAGTAGCATCCCGATTGAAGTACCGGCGGTAGATGTCGAAACTAATAATCGAAGACACCGAAATGACTTGGGCCGAGATGGTCGAAGTCACAGCCATGAATGTGATGAGCAAGACGGCAACCGCGCCTCCCTTGCCGGCGATTGCGATGGCAGCATATGGCATGACCAGACCATTCGAAACCTCGACTGTGGACATTCGGCGGGGATATGTGGGAAATCTTTCAGTGCCTTCCAACGCAATCGCAGAGAGACTCATGAGCGTTCCAAGGCACCAGGGGATGCCAAAGTAGGCAATGCCTCCGACGATATAGCCTGGGACTACGGCCTGGGGGGCTGCGCTGAAGGCCTTTGCAAAGAAGCCTGTGTCCATAATGACCAGACCAAAGTTGGCGAGGACATGGATGATTCCAAAGTACATGGCCTAACAAGTTAGCACTTGTACAGTCTAGCAGTTCATGGGTCTCACTCACCCCCTTGCTCGTCATTGTCAGATAGGAACCATCCTCATTACCCGCAACCGGGTTCGCCTTTCCAGCCTCAACAATAAGCTGAAACAAGCTAGAGGGAGACCCAATCTCGGGCGTAAGAAACGTCTTGATGGTGAAGAAGCAGATGATGATGGTGATGACAAAGGTGTGAAAGTAGTCTGTCAAGAAGGTCGCCTTGATACCGCCGACGAAGGTATATAGAACCACACCAACAGGCAGTAGAAAAGTGGCTGCGATAATGTGCATGCCAGTCCTATCCACGATTAGTGTTATTCTAGAGGTGAAATCTTTACACTTACAAGGCATTGATAGCAGCACTGGCGCCAAGAAGCATGTTTGCGATGGCGATAATGTTATTGATGAGGCAGAGTGCGATCCACACAAGGTGTCCGGCTGTCCCATACCGAATTCTCACAATCTCAAGTAGAGTGTGGGCCTCTGGAATTCTCAACTTGCAGGCAATGCCAAGCAGTGAGAAGAAGACGATCATAGGTGAACACCTGGAAATTCTCAGTGCTCGAACTTGCTAACTTGATGACATGGATACTTACCCAGCCGCAAACCAGAACGGGCCGGCAACACCGAAGTTATATCCCACAAGAGAGCTTCCCAGCATAGCTGTGCTCCAAAGCCAGGAAGAGATAACGGCAGAAGCCGTCAGTCCGGTTCCAACCCGTCGGTTCGCCGTCATAAACATCTCAGTCGTCCTGTTGTCCTCTCCAACCGTCTTCTTCAAGACATGAGTGGCAAACATCATGAAAAACGCAATGAGGAAGCCAATAACAATAACGACGACATATCCGGCCGACTGCGGTAGTGGGGGTTCGATTGAGTCCGAGGCTCGCTTGACGAGCTCGGGAACGCCTGAAAGTGCCATGGTCGCAAGCAATCAGTTCTCACTCCACTTGATGTCGTCGATGAGATGCTGTACGTCAAGTGGTTGCATGAAGAGGGTCAAGGACTGACAGCCTAAGATGATGGGGTTGGGCATCCTCATTTATTTTCTCGAAAATGTGCCGGCACTTCTTCCTCGCTAACATGAGATCGCCAGGGATCTTAGTCCTCCCAGAGCACGCAATTCTAAACTTGATCTCGCGAGATCTCGGTTCGCTCAAGTTTCCCACTAAAGCCCATCACGCAATCGACGAACGGTTCTGATTCGCAGATAAGACATTGCGTCCTTACATCGCGCCAATGTCATCAACCATCTGCAGGCTTGAGGATGATAAGAGCTAGGAACAGGCTTCTAAAGCATGGTCATGTTGGTTCACGCCATCGCGAGGACGGAAATGTGCCGAACGATATCGCAATCAAGAACGTATTGAGTGACCATGGCAGATTTACCCAAGTTCGGCTGGCATACAATAGTAATGGCCTATGCCTGGTACTGTTGCAATCGTCCATTCTTCGCGTTGAGTTACTTCACTAGTCAAGAATACCTTCGTTGCACTCTACCCTATTCAGTAGAGATTTAAACTTCTGTGGTTCCACGCTGCTCTAACATGCAGGAAGCATGTCTTAGGGGTCAATTGAAGGCCTGCAAGTCGCGTTGCGCATGCGGCAGGGATAAAGCTTGTAAGAACTGCCAGACAACCATCACAAACCCATCCCCGGTCTCCTGACCTTGGACATTTTGCTTATTGGTGAAATCATCTGTGCCATACCAGATCGAGTCTTGTCATGCAAGCAGCCGTAGTCTACACTTTCGTGGTCCAGAGCGTGTGTTATTATGAGCTCAAGTCTAAGAGCTCGTAGCCTGGCTTGCCTCCGCACTATTCTCTGCCTGGAACTCCTTGATTGCCTTTTCCGTGACTCTCATCGCTTCCATTCCGACCGGAACACCCAGATATATCATCGATTGCAAAATGGCCTCCCTGATCTCAATCTCTGTTAATCCGTTCCGCAGCGCTCCCTTGGTGTGAAGTGCCAGCTCCGGGTAGGCCTTTTGAGCAGTCAGAAAGGCCAACGCTATGAGAGAGTCAGTGATAGAGTATCAATAAACAGTGGAACCACATACTGAGCAAGCTTCTCTGCTTCCGGTCAAGCCCAGGGCGCGTCCAGACCGTGCCCCAGGCGTACTCAGTGATGAGCTCTTGGGCTGGCTTCCAGTATTCGTTCTGGAGCGACTCGACGGCCTTGGTGACGTATTGCTCGCCGAGGACCTCACCACGCACCTCGAGGCCCTTCTTGAATGTTTCGCTAAACTCTTGATCTTGCGACATGGTTGTTGTTTAGAAGAACTGTAGTGAGGGGTTCGTTGGTTCAACTTCCGGGGTTTGCATGTGAATCGTAGTGCCGGCTGCTCCGCAATCGGTCCGGACGGCCGAGAACCAAGGTCCGGTTACGGAACGCCCGACAGCTCCACAAATGACGACACCAAGCCAGCATCGGAACGGTATTCCGTGAAAACGTATCCGAGGCACAATCCAACAATTGTGATGATAGATAGTTAGAGTCCTGCAGTCGGTTGGTAAGGAGAAGTTACTGCAGATACAATAGAGAATTGGTTACCGAAAAGCCCCCATTTCAACTCCATCACCAGGCCATCAAGTCACCTTCTCGGGCTGCGACTGCTCAGTCATCACAGACTCTCCGTCGTCATTTTCCCTGGAAATGCTGCCGATGACGATTGAGGGAACTTCGGCATACCACCGCTTCGTGTCAACAATATCACTTGAGATCTTGTTAGCTTATGATAGCAGCTGATGGCTCCACGCTCTCAAAAGCAGGAAGCATGGTGTACTCACTAGACCACAGTTCCGTGCGTTTCTTTGCACTCGTTGTCGAGTTTTCGGAGGCAGATTGTGCCATTCCTATCGCTACCGAACTGAATGAACTGAAACATGAGTGTTGAGGGGTCTTCTTTCGCCTCGACGAGGCGGCTGATCGACATCTTGATGACACCTGCCACTTCACTGGCATCCTCCCACACCGCATCAGTGTACACATATATGCTGGTGGGTTTGATGCCATTTTTGCCGTCTTTGAAGACTGCTCTCGTGATATTGAGAAGACAATTCTTCATGTTGCACTTTCCATCAACAAATTTCATCTTCTTGACGGCCAATTCAACCGCAGTGCTTGTGGTATAATTGTGGGGTTTGGTAGGGTCCGAAGCAAAGTAAAGATCCATGCCATCAGTGTCAGCCACCTTCGTGACATAGCTGATAACTCTGGCTGTCTTGGCAACCTGTCCACTGTAATACCGCATGGAATTGAAATTGTCAATAAGGAGTATCTATTCACGTTTCAGTCATGAAGAATCCTTTTCATAAGCGGCTCACATACCTGGTCACGCCCACCATGGGCCTTGATCAGGCTCCAGGCAGATTCCATTTCCGGAAGCTCAATGCTTATCTCGGAGTGTTTGCCTTGAAGCATGTCTCGAGCCCGCCCAAAACTCAGAGTTTTGTTCCTCTTTCTCCCGAGCCTTTCGTACATCTTCTCAACTGGAGCTTGGCCAAGCGAAGGCTTAAGGGTGACAGTCCGACCCCTAGTGACTAGAGGCTTGTTTTGGGGAGTCGTTGGACGAGGTTGTGAGTCACGACGCTGGTCATCGTTGTTCATCATTCCATCCCCTCCAACTCGCGACATCGGACCTCGATGAGATGTTGGCGGACTCCGCGATGACTGCAACGTCTCGACATCAGCTTCGCTCTCCAGTTCCTGCATCACCTCCTCTGCGCGGGAAATGAGTGTGTCTGTAGAAGCGCGACTATCCGAAACTTTCAGCATTTCGCGCAGGATGAATTCGCTGATCCCAGGGGATATGCGGTCGCTCTCTCTCTTGTCCCTCAGAACGGTGGCGTGGAATTCCTTCACAGCATCAAGCACCCGAGTGCCATCATGGAAGCAAGCCTCAAACCCCCTCTCTTTGATGTGCTTGAGCTCAGCGATAGCATCTTTCCTGCTTGTACAATACTGGATACGGCGGGGCTCTCCGGCAATAGACCAGACAAGAACATCGCTGTAGATAGCCCCAAGAGCCCAGACATCAGCCTTGGCTGTCACCAGAGGCCTCACTTGTGATTTGACTGGGTGGTTGGGATAGCATTCTGGAGCGCCTAAGGTATGAAACGTTTAATCACCCTCGCCTCAGCATCGAGATTGAGCTTCAGTACTTACTATACATACGATTCCCTTCGTTTTTAATTTTGATATGTCCGTCAGGCTTAGAAACTCTCCTCCATTCCGTGAAGCCAAAGTCGGCGAGCTTGAATCGCACATTGAACCTCGCATCTCCCTCCGCTTTCGAGTTTTCCGAGCACGGGAACACTAGGATGTTGGCTGGTTGGATATCTTGATGAATGCTGCTTGTAGTTAGCAGCTTCCTCCAAGCCTTCAATGAGGAAAGACTCACGCTGCGGTGAAATCGGTCGTCGGTTCTCCCTCAATGGGCAGCTTGTCAAGATTGTGAAGTGCGTATAGGCCTGTCAATAGCGCAAACATGGCTCGCCAAAGCAGCTTGAATTCTTCCGGAGTTACTGGAGGCAAAGTGTTTTTGAAGAAATCCAGAAGAGAGCCCTTGGCAGCATACTCGAGAACGATAATCCGTGTGTCAGTTTCTTCGAAAGAAAAAGAGCCGTAGTGCTTGGTGATAGTCTCTTGAGCCGCTGATTTCTGGGACAGCCTTGCGTAAACATTTGCTTCCGCCCTGTAGAGCTTTTCCATGTCGGCGCCCTTAAACACCTTGAAGACGACTGGAGTGTCCTAAGCCCGGTGAGTGATTACCTTCCAAGTGGGCGATAGACGTACCGGTTCCATCGTCATTTTATTGCACTCACGGTGGATCTGGACCTTTTTAACAGATGGGCCATCACCAGCCCAGGGATGGTCTCTGAGCGAGCCGTCATATCTCATGGGCAGAATTTGCCGAGTGTGAAGCTCCCGCTTGTAGATTATATCATCCTTGTCGAACTCCAAAGGGCAAAACATCCACTGTTCGTCCCAGAACTCCGTAAGGACTGTCTTCCACTCGTAAGGAAGTTCTTCGATGGGTAGCTGGACGTCGTCTTGGGTTTTGCTGGTAAAGAGGGTGATTTTTCCTGTTTGACCAAGATGAACCAACGTGGAGAAGATGCGAAGGTATTTGGCAGTAATTCGGGCGGCAATTTCCTCTATCTTGCAATCTTCGAGAACTTGACGCACTTTTTCGATGTCCCAGTACTTTTTGAGTAGAGAAGGAGGAACATAGAGGCGCTGCAGGTCATCGCCGCTGAGCCCAGTCTTGGTGTTGTCCTTCACCCAGGCACGAAAGCGAACAACATGCCCGTGCTCCATCTCGAGGGGACTGTTGGTACTGAGTGCAAGCAAAAGAGGGCGAACTGGATAAAAAATATAAAGTAGAAAGATAAAAAGAAGATTTGGGTCCGAGCTTGGTCCTCCTTGTGACCTGATCGGAAGATGAGAACACTTGGAGAGCAGGTGTGGGGTGGGGGAACGACTGGGCTCGACGCAACACAACGAGGCAGATTCTCAGCCAAGACAACCATTACAAAAAAAACCTCACCTTCGGTTAAAATGCATTGTTCAGCTTCGCCACCCTTGTTGCCTTGTCTGCCTCTTTTTAGGGCGGCTGGTCATTTAGGCGCCGGAGTCGAGATCACACCCCCAAATAATACTCGGAGGAATCACCAACTGATCAAGCCACAGCGGAGCCTTGTAATTTCAGCCCAGCCTGTCTGGGTTGCTTTGCTGCATGTCCCAGACTTAACAAGGCTAAAGCAATGTGATTGTTGTGAGAGAGCCAGTCACGCACACATGGGAACTGCTTTTCAGGTTATGAGGGAGGAGCTTAGGGTCGGCATTTGCAGAAAGGGAATAAGAGATCCAATAGAACACTTGAAAAACAATCTGTAGAATGAATGATTGGCTAGAAACTCTAGGAAACCAGGACTGTCACTGTTCGCTGATGCTCACACCTTGTCTAGTCCAGCCCGCCCGCGCGCTCTCCTTGATAGCCATTTAAAAAGAGCGATCCACAAGCCAAAAGTGAAGCACATCAATGGGATACATATGGTGATGAAGAGTTCAAAGGCGTGAAGGTGGAGGTTCACGGCTTCACTGATATGCTTGGCTTCTCTGTTTATCTCAACCAACCCGCTTTGGAAGAATGTCTGAAGGAGTATTAGTATAGATATACAATGTCTGGATGACTTGCAATGTTTCTTACAGTCACAAACATTGCAGGAAGGAACGCGAGCGTCACGGAGGTGATGACGTGCATTGAAATGGTCTCCTTCTCTGTTTTGAAGGCGATTCCTTCCATCTTCTCAGATTGCGTTTGTGAGCTCTCTGTGAAGATGCGGCCGATCTGAACGTTGCGGTATTGCAAGATGCCATCGAACTAACGTCCAAAGATTTTAGCGAGCGAGTCGATGTAGGGGCTGTAGATAACTTACCAATGCCTTGCCCTCTTGTAGCCATGCCATCAGCGATTTCACTTGAGTGATCCGAATTTGGAGGTTTCGTCTAATACGATGAATCCGCCGATGGAAATATGCCAGTTCTTTTTCGCAATTCTCCTTGATCTCCGGGGGGAAACCAGCCCTGTCCCATAGCTCTTGGTAGTTCTCTGCAATGTCACGTAGGGTTTGATCGTTAAGATCCATGACCAATCGATAGTTTTCCAGTAGCTCACCAAAGTAGTGGAGCTGCTGCACCTCCTCAAAAGAGAAAGTGTCAAGGACCATGAGCTTGTCGATCTGGCTTCCGTCGTCTTCTCCAGTCTCTCTCAGTAACCGAGACAGTGAATGGGTGGACAGAGCAACGGGTCCGTCGCCGACATCACCATACGAATCCAGTGGCATGACTGAGTTCAAGACTTTTTTCTGCCAGCTCGGAGATTCTGAAACCATCTTTTCGGGGAATTCGCCCGTTGAGCTCTTGGAAGAACGCATGGTAGATGCGCGGCTCCAGACCCGTTTCACACCTTGTGGTTGATTGTCGATCCGAGCTGTCTGGGCCTTGGTCAAGATCTTTCGAATGTTGCTTTCAACGTCGTTTATACACTCTCTCCAGTCCTCGTCACACCATTCCAGGTGAACCATATGAGCTACAAGAGTGGCTGCAAAAGACCCCTCCAGGGTGCCCACTGCTTTGGGCCCGAGGGCCGGCAACTCGGCCGTTGCTTCTTTGAGTCTAGTTTCCATGAGGTCATTTGCTTTGATGTTGATCCAAAAAGCCTTGCCAGTTTCAAGGTCGAATGTATGGTAGACAGCCATCTGTCGAATGTTGCCCGTTGCGTTGCCGGGTTGAGTGCCTCGTTCCAACGACCGCAGCAGATACTGCACACGAAGCTCACACCCCGAGCGGCCAAGCTTAGGGATATCCAGCCGCCGATCATCGGCTACATCCAGGGTATCACTGCAGTTGAATCCGGTCATGTGGTAGTCGAGTGGCTCCACCGTAGAACCGAACGAGAACACATAGTCGAGGAAGCTGGGATCAACTTGGTGGAAACATAGCAGGTAGGAAAAACTGTTGCGTGAACAGCTCAGCGGGGCGCGGGAATGAGCCGCTTTAATGAAGCTAAAATGAGTCAACAATGAACCGAGTTTCTTTAAAGTCTATAGCGACATACATGAAGCGGAACTTTGGGTCCTTTCGATTCTCAAGTAAATGTCTCTTAAGGACACCTGAATCCCGAAAGTTCCCTTTTCGGTAGTCTAAATAATGAAATTGGTAAGCATTGATCAAATGCCTCACTGTGAGTTAGAGTGCTGACCCTCATCGCCATCGTTAAGCTCCAAGAGGCTTATATTCTCCGCCGTAGAATCCAAGAGCCGTTTCTCGTCATCTACAAGGCGCGTTCGGTATCGGTCCAGAGTGCTCCTCGGCTGTACTGGTCTCAAGAGGTTACATGGATAACATGACCAGTTCTCACACCCGTCGACGAGACGATCGTGAGGATTCATGGCTGCCATAGCTCGTAAAGGCGGGACGATTGGAACGTGTGCTGCAGGACAAGCGGCTCATGCTAGGTACTTCAATATGTAAGGAGGACACATAAATACCCCGAGCACCCCCCCAGTAAAACAGGTTAGAATCCTGTACAGCCAGCCCACCAGGTTGGTGGCTGTCTCACACCCACTAAATACCACCAATTACGGAACAACAACTACGACAGAGCTGTGCCATAAATTTTCCCGGTCCAGCAGCGACGTCCTACCATTGATGGCCACTTTGTTTACACCATCAGTTGCCTGATCTCATCTTTGTGGCTCTGTATGTGACGTTAAGCGGCAAACTCGTGGCGAAGAACTGTTGGGGAATTCACGTACACTCGTTAATTCCACATCATCAGAGAGCGTGAAGACCCAATACGCGTTTCGAGGCTGGATGCAACTCCAATCAGTCCACAAACCCCCTTGAAGGTGGAAACAGGGCTTACCTCGACTTTAATACTGTTATCATTGAAGGTGCGTCGCAACCAGGCCTGGAGCGTGGCTCCAGACAGTCGGTAGGAAGGATACGTCACTTCGGCCATGGCAGCTGTGGAATTGGGTGTGCGTGAATCACTGCTCGGGTGAACATCCGCTTCGCCACAGCAGGGCTTTTAAATTTACAATCCAACGCCGTGTGGCCATGTGTTGACACAATGAGGCTCTGCTAATCATGAGGCGAGAAGATACGGCAAACCCAGAGGCCAACATGGCGAGATTATTTTGCCTCGCGACGATAACAGTCGTTCTCTCAGTGCCCTTATCCAGTCAAATTGATTCACAGTGCACCCAATTTTATGCGACTTTGGTCAGAAGCAAGGGGTTGCGTGCTGGTCTCAAACAAGCCATCACCGAAATGTAGCCAACGGCCCTGACCAGCTGAGAGCCTGCTTCTCTTGGCGCAGCAGCTCAGTTACACACATTCTCTGATTCGTGATGTGTCAGCTATTCGTCAGGTCATTCATGTATGCTGTGAAACCTCAAAAAACACCGCTGTCCCACTCCCTCAGCGCCACAACTGTGAGCCCAGCATTGCTGAGACCCTTGTCTCGGCCACAGGCCGCCAATTGAGTCTGCCTTCTGCCATACTCTCGGGCTTTCAGGTAGGCTATCTGATGGCAAGTGGCCATTCTGGAACTGCCGAGCCTGATTTTCGTAGCAACGGAACTTCCTTTAGGCCGAGCCTGATTTCGAACTTGCTTTCGTACCGGGTAAGTTGAATTTCCATTGTCGTTCAGAGCGCAAGCGAAAGGGAAGTGAAACGGCCCTGAGAACGCGTTGGGTGCTATTCTTTCCTTCCTGAAGCAATTTACCTACCTGATAGTATTGGCATCGATCCTGAGCATACACCGATGTACTTTGATGTTCAATTACAGATTCCGGAGTCGCTGTTGAGGCCTCAACGCGGCGGCTCACCACGGAGGGATAGCGAAAGGTGTGATAAGTACGAGATCAGTACTTCTTGCATTTGCTGTCTATGTTGCCCTGTAAAGTTGACGAGGTACCTAAATACTATTCAATCAGATGAACACGACTCGCAGGAGAAACTCGCTAAATGCCAACTTTAGCAGTCCACCTTTCACCCGTATTTTGGTGCAACATATCGGTTTCTATCGCACTGGTCTGAGCAAGCGGCCCTTTGCGATGAAGAGCAGGCTGAGCACAAAACCCAGCCCAGCCAGACCAACCGAAAACCACAGTGCCCCACGATAACCCAGCAGTCTATCCTGTTCATTCTTGCCGTCCTTGTTGATATTTGTTTCGACGGTGCCTGCAAATCCAAGCCCAATTGATATGCTGTAGTTGATTACGGTCAAGACAACGCTGGCACCCATACCCTGAAACTCCCGAGGCACCGCGTTGGAGAAGATGATGACAGCAGACGGAAATGAAGTATCCATACCTACAGTGATGATAAGGACGCTAAAGAAGTAATACGTCCAGTAAATCGAACGAGGAGGCCGAGTTGCTGCGAGGATGGAGCCCACGAGGTAGGCAACCTGACCGACAACCATGATCCAAGACGCTGGAATCCTCCCAATCAACTTGCCCACCGCTAAGGCTGATACCAAGCCAACAGGAATGACTGGGACAAACCAGGCTGCGATCTGAAGAGGAGTGTTTCCTCCAATGTCGAGAGCGACTTGGCCGATGTAGTAGACCTGATCCCTTGTTAGTATTTAACTTCTTTTCAAAAGATTGGTGACTCACCCAGATGCCAAAACACGCCCAACCTGTTGCCGTACATGCAAACACGAACCCGATGTCGGAGTTGAAAGAGGCCAGAGGCAAGAGAGGTGATTTCGCCCAGTATATCTCGATGCAGAAGAACATTGCCCCAAACAGGACGCCGAGGATAAGGCAGATGTAAACGTAGGGTTGTTTCCAACCAACTACAACAGCCTGGTTCCACGCAAAGTTAAATAATACTAGTGCGGTTACACCAGTCAAGCTGCCGGGAATGTCGAGGGCCTCGAGTGTCTCCCGGACTGGCTTACTCTGCTTCTCTTGAGGGGGCCGAGGGATTGTCCACTCGGCAAAAGCAGCAATACCAGCAAGTGTAATTGCGAGACTCCAGTAGATCCACGGCCACCAAGCGAGAGCAAAAAGACCCCCAAACAAGAAACCTGCGATGGCACCAAAAGGAGCAGCTCCGCCAAACCATGCAAATGCCATGTTCTGGCGCGGCCCAGGTGCAAAGGACCGGCCCAGGATACCGAGAGCATTCGGTAGAGTGAGAGCGGGACCCATGCCTTGAAACGCACGGGAAAAGGTGAACAGAACGTAATTGGAGTAGACTGACAGGCCGGCAACCAAGGACCAAAGAGAGTACCAGCTCATGCCGATGACGAACATGTTCTTGTGACCAAACTCATCTCCCAGACGTCCACCGATGAGGATGAAGGTACCGAGAGTCAGACTATAGCCTGCGATGAGCCAGGAGAGTTGGCCCGAATTGGTGATGCCAAAGGACTCTCCAATCAGACCGACAGTTGCGAGGGTGTTTCCCAGGCCAACCTGATTGGTGAACATGGCTGTGCAGAGAGTTCCAACAAATAGGATCTGGCGAGGGGTTGAGAGGGCGTCAGCGGGATAAAGATTCTTGTCCTGGTCGGACTGAGAGCTAGACTCGACATCTGATGATATTTGGTGAGCAAGATAACCTGGCTGGAAACCCCTAAAGCAACTCACCTTGGGGTAATTGGGACGGCGTCCTATGTGAAGACTTAGTTTCTGGCTTGACCTCCAGATCTGTGTCAGGTAGGGGCGTCATCGTGGTAACACAAGTTGATGTCTTGATGTAAAATACGGCATAAGAGAAACTAGTAGGCAATGGAAAAAGAGGATTGAGTCTTGGATAAGATCTACTAAGTTGGTAGCGATTGGATTTATATTGCATTTATCTCCCTTATATGATTCTTCCTCCTTTCACTACCCCTTCATTTTTGGGGCTCTTGGATAATCAGACTCCAATCGCGGATGTCGGAACTGGCCTAGTGCCGGAGCTCTCGAGAGGTCCGCTCCGAGCCTCCGGCTGGGGGCGAGACACCGGAATGTATGACGAATGACGTTTCTTGAACGTTGAATAATCTGGCAACTATACGGAATTTCCGAGATTGTCTGGTTTTTAAGCATTTCCATGACCCTTTCGGAGTCTAGTAACAGCAATTTACATTAACAACGCATCTACCCCCCCTTGTCGAGATATCAAAGAGTTCACCACTCAGTCGCCACAATATCAATCACCACTCACCCCCCCTCGATCTACCCTCTTCCCAACTTGACACTTCACATCATGAGTTCAACTCAGTTCATTGTCCCTCCCCAGGGACTGGTGCTTGTGACTGGAGTCAACGGCTTCATTGGCTCACACATCGCCAACAACCTACTCACCCTGGGCTACCGAGTGCGCGGTACCGTTCGCTCTCCAGACAAGGAAACCTGGATCAGAGAAGCCATGCAAGAGCGCAACCCCTCGGGCCACTTCGAAGTTGCGATTGTACCAGACGTCACTGCACCAGATGCATGGGGCGAGGTTGTCCAAGGGGTTGATGGCATTGTCCACGTCGCCACAGATATGTCCTTCGACGCCGATCCAAACAAAGTCATCACCCCTATGGTCCAAGGCGTCAGAAACCTGCTTGTGGCCGCGGCTTCAGAGCCAACAATCAAGCGGTTCATCTTCACGAGCAGCGACCGAGCGATATCCAACGCCATTAATGGCAAGGAAGTGATGCTTGACTCGAGCATGTGGAACGACTCGGCCGTTGAGGATGCGTGGCGGCCACCACCATACGAGGCTGATCGCGTCTGGGACGTCTACGCTGCTCTCAAGACCCAATCCGAGCAAGAGATTTGGGCATTCGAAAAAGCAGAGAAGCCTAAGTTCATCATCAACTCGGTGCTTCCTTGCTTCAACATTGGACTAATTCTACACCCCAAGCAGCCTGGAAGTACTGGGAAATGGGTACGAGACTTCTGGAGAGACCCTGATCATTACAAGGATTTGCAGCAGTTTGGTGCCTCGTGGTACATCAACGTGGAGGATACTGCGGTGCTTCATGTCGCTGCTCTCACTCAAGAAGATGTCAAGGGGGAACGGTTGTTGGGATTTGCAGGTCCCTTCAACTTCAACAGCTGGCTTGATACTTTTCGTCAGCTAGATCCAGCGAAGGCCTGGCCGGCTGATGATCCATCACAAGAGCACAACTTGTGCAAGGTTGATACTGGAAGGGAGGTGGGATTGTTGAAGCGATTCGGACGGAGTGGTTGGACGAGTTTCTACGAGAGTGTGAGGCAGAATTGTCTTGAAAGCCGTGAATGAACATGGAATTGTATCTGGTTGGATGACATCAGTTAGCACTGTGCCAAGGCGTCCAAGACGTGGCACTCAGAATGCAGAATCATTGTCGCATCATTTACTGAGATGACTTGCTTTCGCTATTGGCTCCTAATTGACCATTTCAGCCATGTGAACTTACCAATTCTTTATAATATTTCTTCTCGGACAATGCGTAGCTTCGTCAGCAGCACGCATGTTATCAATCTGGCTGGGTCAGCTCGCGATGTCATCAAAGCCGCCGCCTACGACACGGCAAAACACCATTGAGATCACCATTACACTTGAGATTCATTCGCTACAGGATAGAAGAATTATCAATCAGATCTCCCACTGTCTTAGATCCCACTCTTGGCCCGAGAGGGAGAGTTTTGGTGGGTGTCATCTTGCTGACAAAAGCCAATTGTCTTGGCGCAAGCCTCCGGAGGCTTCGTAAGGTCCGCTCCGGGAGCTGACATCAACGGCAACCACTGAACTGCCTTACGAGATCATGCAGCATGAGACACCTATTGGGTGGTGGTGGACTCTTTGAACTATATTAATATGCATTGCATATTGCAATATCATTCCAACATTTCCTGCATCTCGTTCCCTTCCATCCCCCTACAACCCTTCACATTCTCCTCTATCCAAGTATAACCTCCAAAATGGCTCCCAACTCTCCTGTCGCCCTCATTCTTGGAGCTGGTTCCAACATCGGACAACATGTTGGCCGCGCATTTGCAGCCAAGGGCTACAGGATTGCCCTCGCTGCTCGAAGCCTGAAGGAAGAGGACAGCACACCCAGCCAGTTGCACATTCGCAGTGACTTTAGCGACCCGGAGTCTGTGGAGAAGGTCTTTTCAACCGTCAAATCGCAGCTCGGTACTCCAGGTGTCGTGGTTTACAACGGTACTGTGCCTTTCTACTGCTGCCCCTCACCCTGTCACTGACACTCCTCTCAACAGCTGCTGCTGTGACTCCCAACGATGCCAAGAATCCCCTCGGCCTTGATCTTAAGGCCTTCACCCGCGATTTGGCCATCAACACCACTAGTGCTTTTGCAGCAGCTCAGCAAGCCGCTCTCGCTTTTGAGGAGCTCCCCAGCTCAGCATCTCGTACCTTCATCTACACCGGAAACTTCCTTAACGACCATACCATCGTCTCGCTTCTGGACCTTGGCGTCGGAAAATCTGCGACGGCTCATTTCATCAAATGCGCTGCTGAGGCGTACGCTAGCAAGGGATTCAAGTGCGTGCTCATCTTCCATGCTCCATGACTCGATTCCTAATTCAATGCAGGTTCTACTACGCCGATGAGCGAAAGGCAGATGGCTCGAGCGCATCCGCCGCCATTGATGGTGCTGCTCATGGAGAGTTCTATACCAAGCTTGCTGAAGGAGACTCTCAGGGACCATGGCAGCAGACTTTTGTCAAGGGGCAGGGGTATACGAAGTTCTGAGTTTGCCACCAATGCAAGTTGTAGTAGTAGCTGAGCTAGGTATCTAAGTAGGCATTTGAAGTTTGAACAGAAGCTCATAATTATCGGCTCTTTTCTATTCCATATTGTCTCTGAAACAAAGAAAGACGCCCGGTCCCTCACTATCTAGCATGCGGACGAGGAAATTTGCAAGCACTGGAATCCAGACAGCTATTGTAAGCTCTCGGACAAAGCCAAGCTAGACAACAAATAATTACTAAAGAGTTTTCCTCATTGCTATATCTCACATATTCTACAAAATGAGCAATTGATCGTTAATTGACAATGACAGGGTTGGGCGAGCCCGAGCATAACGGGTGTCAACGGCCAAGCATAACGCTCGTGAATAGCCGAGCACAACTCTTCCTAACAGCTAAACAGTTGTCAAGAAGGTGAAATTGATCTCTCCAGCAAATAGAACGACGAGAGATAGACAATAAAGTGTTAAAATAAGTAGCTAGATTGCATGAACAGCGACGGCGTTCCTATTTCTTTCCTTGACTGCCACCCTCGCTTCACACCTTCAGCCCGATCTTGGACTATCTTGGCCACATCTCAGCTAATAGCAACACGAGCCTGGATCTAAACCGGAAACAAATCTTAGCTTGATTGAGTATCCGTTCAAATGAGGTTTGGAAGGGGGCCTGGTTGTTGATTTATAATCACAGCAATCCTCATCACGTGAGCTCATCTCATCTCATCATCCCGTCATTTCTCTCTTCTTTCTCTTCACAACCTCGTGCCAAGACCTTTGGTTCCATCGCGGTACTTCTTTTCGGAAATTCAGCGTCAAAAATTGCTGCTACGCCCCCTTGGTCAATTTTTCTCACAACTCGTCCACAATCTCAAAAATGGGGGGGGACACCCAAGGTTCAGGGCCGTCGGGTGAGGCAGCTGAGTCTCAACGGCCTATGATAAGAGTAAATTGCCTATTTTCAATGGTGGTTAAGGGAAATAACACGCTTGATAGGCTTGCGACATGTGTCGAATCAAAAAGATACGATGCCAGCCGACAAAGCAAGGGTGTCTACAATGCACCAAGTTCAAGACAAAATGCCACTTCACTCCCATTGCCACGAAACGAAAACCCCGAAGACCAGCCGGGTATTTCTTGTGCACGTAGTTTCATGGGCGTTACTAATGTTGCGGCAGTTACAAATACATCGCTCAGTTGGAAGAGAGACTTCAGAACATGGAGAATGTCCTGGAGAAGGCTCTCCAACGAGCCAAATCCACCGAGGGAGAAGCCCCAGCAGAAGAGGGTACCATGGATCTTGAACCTGTTGAGAGCTCGGAAAAACAGCCACAGTCCGACGTGGTTGTCGCAAGTCCTCCGCAAAGAGTAACGAACATCTTCCCCTCTTCCTGGTTTAACACAATACCAGGAGACTTCACGGAAATCCTCAACTCCACGGCATCGCCGTTACGCCCGTCCCCATCATTTACCGTGGGTATGGCGCTGGGCCCATTCTCTCTTCCCACATTTCAGGAGCTTCCTACAAAGCCAGTCGCACTCGATCTGGTGATGGATACCTTCAAGAGCTTCAACCGCTTCTTCCCACTCTTTGATGAGCAAGATTTCCTGCAGAAGTTTGACCGCCACTACCTGACCTCAAGTCCGAGTAATCCAGGGTGGTGGGCGTGTATCAACATTTTTTTATCTCTCGCTCACCGTTTCCGCTCGATGCGCATGTTTGAAACAGGCTATGAGAGTGCTCAAGCGTGCGGGTATTGTCATAACGCACTCGCTGTCGTCGCAGAACTCAATGTTCTGCATAATAGCTTACCAGCAGTTCAAGCTCTGGTTGGCATGGCTGTCGTACTTCAAGGATCAGCAAATTCACATCCCGCCTCTGTCCTCACAGCAGCCGCGGTGAGGTTGGCACAGGCCATGGGGCTACACCGAAAAACTCGCGACAACGGCCTTACCGAAGCGCAGAACGAGCAGCGGAGACGTGTGTTTTGGATTGCCTACGTTCTTGACAAAGACATCAGCCTAAGGATGGGGCAGCCTTTTTCGCAAGACGATGATGACATGGATGTCGAATTGCCATCGGGTATTCTCTCCAAGTTACCTTTTAACCGCGATGGACCTTGCACTATTGATCTCTTCAAATCCCGCATCGGACTAGCGGTGATTCAAGGACAAGTCTACAAGCGGCTCTACTCAGTACAGGCATCGCAGCAGTCCGAAGCTCAGAAAGCGTCTGTGGCGAAAGAACTCGACTCGATACTCTCATATTGGCGAAGCGGTGTTGACGTTGACGTTGAAAGCGACCGAGTTGCAGTGCCTCTGTCTCCAGAGGCGCTTCACGTACTCATCCTACGTTTCACCTACATCAATTGTCTTATAATGGTTAATCGACACTTGCCATCAAGGCAACAATTGGTGGTGAATGAGGGATCCGATACGCAAGGCACTTATGCGCCTCTTGAGAGTGATTGCACCATCGAGTCGAGAAAAGCTGTTCGTCTGATGCATCTGATACCTCATGGAGACTATGCCTGTGTCTGGTAAGCAATCTATCAACACCGACGTTTCTTTACTAAACACCAGCAGGATCTTACTCCACCCGTTCTTCGCCGCCGTCACTACCCTCTTGCAGAATGCGCTAGACCGCCCTGCATGTCCAAACGCACAGTCTGACCTAGAAACCGTCCAGCCATTTTTCAGGCTGCTGGACGTCTTGGCAGCGGAGGAAAGAACTTGCTATCGCTCAAACGAGGCGAGAAAGATGCATCGCGAATGCAATGACTTATTAAGAAGGGCATCGGAGGCTGTCGGCTGTATGAGCATGGTATTTGACTCCACGGCGCTGATAGAGGTGGTCTAGGAAGAGACAGAGCACATCACGGGAATGTGAATCGATGCACCAGGGTTCACGGCTGATGAGATCATGCGCTAAGCTCTGTCGCTTTAATCAATGGCAGAAGAAATGGCAGCGGTCTTCGATGTCTATCTAAGATCTATGAAGCCCCGTGGCATCAATGGGGAGCATGCCAGCTCATCCCGAAAACACATTTTTTACCTATAAAGCCCCAAAATCCCAATCTTTTTCTAGCTCTATGTTGAAGGCTAAACCGGATTCCCTTTTGTCCAATCAACTTGAACATCCTGCTTGACGCAGATGCCTCCGTCTCCTGCCTGGCTAGTGCGATACTCAGGCCCCAATATAGACTCATCACTCTTATTATCGCCTGCGATACGAGTGATGGTGCTAGGCCCACGGATGCCCAACTTTGGGTCCGCGGTGGGGAACCCTCTGTTCGACTCGCTCGCTTCGTGGCTGCGAGGCAAGCTGCCAAGGTTGTAGCTCGGGCCGTCGCTGCCTTCGCCTTGCTTCTTGTAGGATCGTTCGGAGGAATACTTGGAGCCGTGGAATGTGCGGCGCCAGAGGGGGCGGAGGATGGGGATGCCGATGCACATGAGGGTGACGGCCATTTCGGCGGCGGACCAGATGATCAAGGGGACGGTGTCGACTGTAAAAGTCGTTAGCTGGGACCATGGAGTGTCTGTGGGTAAACGTACGTGTGTAATTGGCTGTGAAGCCGGTTGCAACTTCGTAGGTGCGGACGATACCACAGACTCCAGCGCTATGACAGATTAGAGGAGCAGGCGGCCCAAAGTTGACGGGTACTTACACGACACCAAAGCTCATGCTGGCAGCAATGGTAATCTTCTCCCTATACTTCATGTTCAAGCCCCAGATAAAGATCCAAGGGAATATGGCGAAGAAAAAGTCGACGACGGCACACCATACTGCAGCAAAGAGTCAGCCAAAGGAGGATAGAAGAGGGAGGCGTTGTAGGTCCTACCTCCAAGAAGGATTGCGAATGGGGTCACGTCGACTTGGCACACGCCCTCAACTCGCATGCGATCATAGATCTTCTCGGCCGGGATGCATTGAACCCAAAAGACAATGGCAGTGATGACAGAGACAAGCATGAGCGACACCATGGCGACCCAAATAGCGATCTGGTGCCACAGCTCAACGACAATGCGTAGCAAGAATAGACCGAGAGATGTCTTTGCCACACCCATTCCAATGACTGCGAACGTCTGGCCAATCATCTCGTACTTGATGGCCATGGCAGCATTGTCAAAGGCTTCGTTGCCGGCATTCAGGCCGGGCATCGTCTGACCGAAGCCATAGTTAGCCGAAATGTGGACAAAGACGGTATAGAGCAAAATCAAGATCTAGAAAAGTCAGCAAAGAGACACACAAGATCAGAGTGTGCGTAGTACTCACGCCGCTCAGCCAGTAAGCGTGGTCATCAGCGCCGATTTGCTTCATAACAAACGCTCGCGTGTAAAGACGAAGAACAACAAAGATCCAAGTCATGACTGTAAAAGCCCACATGACGGCCAAGGCCATCGGGGCTTGTCCTCCAATTTCCATGATGGGCAGTTCGACTTCTCTCGCAAGGAACCGTGTGCGAAAGGAATCAATCTTGCCGGGAGGAACCAACGAAACATATGTCTTGCGCAAAAGCTTTCGTGGGGACCCCAGGACCCAGAAATACGCATCGTGCGGTTCCGTGTCTTTGGTATCGACGACTCAGTTTGTGGGAGACAATGGCTGGTGCTTTGCCACAGAAACCCCAGACCTGGTTGATCCGCATCGCGGCTGGGTTACATGGTGTGGTTCGGTCAGGACGAATTTTCTAGGCCGCTGCACGGATCTTGAGATATCCAGGGGACCATCGTTCATCGGTAGTTTCAACATGCAGGGGAAAACATGATAGCTCTTCGAGAAAACAAGACGCATCAGTCATGAACGTAAGCACTCGGCATCTAGACGCCGGCAGCAAACCTCTAACGCAACTACTTTAGCTGATAAGCGCTTTCCTTTCCAAAGAGAGAAAGGCGAAGCAAATAAGTCTATTGTTGAGCGGTTTTGGCTGCCCTTGGCGGTTTGCTTTTCTCAGGGTAGTACCGGTATTGCTCCGCGTTAGTTCGCTGCAACGGTAGCCCGGACCGCAGCCGTTGATTCTCTGCCGGGGGGACCCTTGGCCGCATCCGAGACGATGGATGCGGCATTTGCTCAAATGAAACGGCACGGGTAATCTTCGAAGGTTTGCTGATCGTCAAGGGACGGGTTACAACCGAGGGGCACATCCCTGGACCCCAAGTCCCTAGCTTTCAACCCGTCGTCTTCACAAAAGAAATACGCGTCCTGGAAGGGTTACATGGCTGTTTTGGCAGTCATTGTTTGCCATCGCCATTCTTGAATAGTCCCGCTAGGCTCTGTTTAGAACAGTTCGTTGAAACGGCGGGTCGGGCACTTGCGGGTATGGCGGGAAACTAGTGCAATATATCCATGCTAACGGGACTAGAGAGTCAGTTCCCCGGCCGGAGAATGTCAAATAGCTTGACTCGAGTTGGCTGGTTCTCGACTGGGGGGATGAAGATCCTTGCCACAATCCCCACAAGCAAACAACGACGACGCGGCAGAATGAAAGCCTCACTGTGACATAGTTCCTGCAGGCAAACAACGAATCCAACAGGGAAAAATGACTCGTACGATTTATCTTGCTCGAGTCGTTGGTCGAGGCCGCCGTCGGCTCCTTGAAACCGGTACTCGCAAGATCCCTGGTCTGTACGATAAATGAAATTTAATTAGCGACATATCTGGGCTCCGAGTCCCCATGCAAAAAGCACTCTCTGCATCTCTTTCCCCAAAGTCGCAGCCGCAAGTGTCACCACGATGAATCACACCTCATATCTTGACACCTCCATATTGGAGTCTGCAGAGGGCATTCTTCGCAGCAATTCGTCCCTCTTTTTATACCTCATCGTCCCAGTTAGCACAATTTCACTGTGGACCATTGGTTCGTACTTTTCGTCACCGTTGAAGAAGTACCCCGGACCGTTCCTGGCCAGTAAGTGACACAAACCATCTTTGCTTTTCTCGGATTCTACATCTCCGGGGCGATCGCCGTGTCTCAGAGAAGCAACTAACAATAGTCAAGAATTCACAAGGCTGTGGTATCTGTACCAAGCATGGACGGGTGACTCTCACCTTGTGCTGGATAAGCTACACCGGCAATATGGACCTATTGTCCGAATTACACCGAGCATTATCGATGTTGATATCCCTGAGCTCATCAAGACCATGTTTAGCATCAAGGGCGACTGGCTGAAGGCAAGATGACAATGTCCCCCACACAATACCTCGACTAACACCACACCCAGACTCCCTTCTACCATGGCAGCAGTGCTCTTGTGAATGGACAAATCGTCCTCAACCTCTTTAGTCAAACCGACCCTGTCAAGCACAGGAAGGAGAGACAGCCCATCGCTAAGCACTACTCAAGTGCCGGCATCACCGCTGTGGAGCCGCACATGGACAAGGTCATTGACCAGTTCTGCAATGAGCTCGAGAAGCGGTACATTGACGGCGACAAGGCCGGCAAGGTCTGCGACATCGGACAGTGGACCCTATTCTGTAAGTGCAATTGATCTACCATGTACCACTCTTGCAGTTATTAACCGCCTCACCAGATACCTGGGATGTCGTTGGAGCTGTGACTTTCTCCCAGCCCATCGGCTACCTCGAAAAGGGATACGACTTTGACGGAACCTTGTCCAATGCTGACAAGGCCATGGACTACTTCACCGTCGTGGGAACAATGCCCTTCCTTGACCGCGTCTTTGACAAGAACCCCATCTGCCACATCGGACCCCCTGGTTTCAACACCATAACGGGCATCTCGATCAAGCACCTGGTGGATCGATACCAAGGCAACGATAAGGACTACCATGATCCCGCGAAACCGGATTTCTTGGACAAGTTCATCGAGGCCAAGAATGCGGATCCCGAGAATGTGAACGATCCGCAGATTGTGTCGTGGCTTATGGTCAACATGATTGCTGGCGCTGACACGACTGCCATTACTATTCGCAGCTCGTTGTACTTTTCGCTCAAGAACCCCGATGTCTGGAACCGTCTCACAGATGAGGTTCTGGCGGCAGGATTCCACGGCCGAACACCACCCAGCTACAAGGAGGTCAAGGCTCTACCATACGTTGACGCTGTCATCCGTGAGGCTCTTCGTATGCTCCCTGGTGTCTCAATGACAATGGAGCGCTACGTGCCTCGTGAGGGCTTCGTGCTCCCCAACGGTGACTATCTCCCCGAAGGCACCATCGTAGGCATGAACCCCTACATTCTCGCCCGAAACAAGTCGGTCTACGGCGAAGACGCCATCATCTTCCGCCCCGAGCGCTGGCTCCGCGACGAGGCAAACGGCGAGACCGAGGAGCAGTTCCAAAAGAGGCTCCTCCTGATGAACCAGACCGATCTCTCATTTGGAGGCGGCAGCCGCATCTGCATCGGCAAGAACATGGGTCTTTTCCAGACATACAAAGTCCTCGCGACGCTCATCACATTATTCGAGATTGAGCTCGCAGACCCGAACAAGGAGTGGAAGGTGATTAATAGTTGGTTCCCCAGGCAAGAGGGACTGGAGGTGAAGCTCAAGAAGCGGGTGCTTTAGGGAGTTTGAGGTTCATTTGTAGGATATGTGATTCTTGACCGCGACAAGCGAGCTCATTTTGTTTTAAATGTTCGATATCGAGATATACCTAAGTAAATGAATCCTTTCAGAGCGTTCTGCGCGGCCAGGTCCAAGAATGTTTACGGTCTGATATCTGCAGCACTGAGTCTTGTCCATATTACGTCGCAGCCGAGCTAGTTCACGATTGATGAGGATCTGGCAGCGTAAGTCACACTCCTTGTGGGCCGTCGTATCCGGGTGCTTCCAGCTGGTTCATGTTGTTAAGGTTATGGAGACATTTCAGTCGCACAGACAATGCCGAGATACCCATGTCGAGATCAGCGCCACCAACCGTTTCTTCCCCTGAATGGAGTCGAAGCCAAGCGAGGGCTTGTCTCCATTTTTGGGCCCCCAAGTACGGGATGGGCAACTTGCCCTACCCTATAATTCGTCGAATCTCAATAAGTCAGCCTTTTGCGAGGGATAAACGCCACTGCAGAGAACTAGGTTGCTTTATGATAATAGGCTAATTTTCAGAAAAGACTTTAGACTGAATTTTCAAGGTAGAATAGATGTGAAAATGCAACCGGTCAATGAAACCGCATTCCTTCCTTGCCCAGCCGAAGCAACCATAAGCCTGTCGTCATAAGCAACGGGAAGAAAGACAAAAGAGCTATAAATCGCAACGACACGTAGTACAAAAATCAACGCTCTACATATACTGCTAATAATAGAAGCAGAGAGAACGAAAAACAAAAAAAAAGATGTCTGTTGCAGAACGGAGCAAAAAAGGTTTCAATCGAATTATAGGAAAAGCCCGATGCGGGGGTCGAACCCGCAACCTTGAGATCGCGTACTCGTCTTCGCTTGTAGGCGCAAGATAAGAGTCTCACGCTCTACCGATTGAGCTAACCGGGCGTCTTCGCCCGGGCATCAAGCCCGTGGTGTGTTGGCAGATTGTGCCGACAGGGAGATCTTGAAGGTTTGTTTGTCCACTCGTCCCAAGGTTGAGTTGAGAGGTTTCCCTTTGAGTCCTATCTGAGGCAAGCTGCTTGCTATCTATGGTCTCTGTTCCCTTCATTCGCCTTCCGCAACTGCTTCTGAAAGTCATATTGCCTGTTACGTCTTTCAGTACCTTCCCGATATTCCCTCTCCCACTGGTCCTTCTCCTCCTGCGTCCTCTGCCTGGGTGGCGGCGCATCTGGGGCCCTCCAACCAAGCGGGATATTCTGCGAAACTAACGATGTGTAGATGGGAAGCCATCTTCTGCTTCCATCGTTTGGCGAAGCCGCTCCTTCGAAGATCACCCAGGGCAATAGCTCCCATGTCTCATCGACGGGGACTTGATCGCGCGTCGCCTGGACGTAGCCCGTTGGGTGAGGTGGGTTGTATTTCAAGCAGGCGGCCTTTTCGTCCCTTCTGGTGCGCCATTCCGTGTATTCTTTTTCAAGATTGGCTGTTTGCTCAGAATCCAATTCGAGTTGGAATTCCTCATTTATCAAAGGAGGCTGATGTTGAGTGGAAAATCCCGCCTCCCACTTCCTTGGATGCTCGGGTAACTTTGCCAGCGCCGTCCAGTGCGCGGCCAATGCCTTCGCCCGCTGGGTCAGGTCAAAGGGTTCCTCTGGGATAGGTTCCCGCGGGTTTCCTCGTCGACCTATCGCCTGGATTGTGTCCCGCACGCCAGTCTCATCTAGCACCAGCCACGTCAAGTCGCGACGCGTCTCAAGGCTGCGCAACAATTTGGAGCACAGTGCGTAGTCATCTCCGGGCAACGAGGTGGGCACCAGATAGTTCCGCAACTTGGCCTTGATGTAGGACACTTCGCGAAACGTGTTCACAGTGTCGGGATCATCCGGCAAGTCCTTGAACGGATTGCACCGCTGAAGGAAGTCCTGAGAAGGATTGATAGAGGCCCTGACCGTCTGCGCCATCTTCGCCATCTGCTGTGAGGGATTTTTGGCCTTGAGGATGTTGAAAAAGCTCCTGAAAACGTTCATTTCATTGAACAAGAAGAAGTTTGCGAGAGGAACAAACAACGGTCTTCAAGTTGAGGGATAGAAGGGGGATTGCCTGGATGATGCGACGTTGCGTACTGCGGCCAATGGCGAGTGTCGCCTGGGCCAAGTGACCTCGCTTAGTTGTTTAGGTAATCAAACTCCTGGAGTTTTAGGCCCTTGGCATTCTTATCACCGACTTTCATTAACATGCGACGGAGTGTTTCCTACGAGGTTTGTACAATTGGCTCTGAAACTGGGGTTGACTCTCGAGTGTGGTATCTTGCTGGAGACTCCCCTTCAAAACTGTGGATCCTTGCCCTCAACCATGAAGGACGCCTGTACCTTGAAAATACGTTTGACATTGCACTTGGATGCAATTTGAACACCACTGGCCTCGGAATCGATTGTTCACACCCACAACTTCAATTATGGTTATCAGATCTGCCTTAGCTAACCATTCTCGGTGCATTTCAGGCACCCGCACTTTTGCATGCGGCTGTGCCCGCTCGGGATCCACGGTGTTTCAATGGAAACCATGCCAGGCTTCATCATGCATAATGAGCCACCGCCGTAGACGTGATGGCGCCCAGTATTGGGAGCTCATGGTCACAATACGCCCTTCCATCGAGGCAGCTGACCGTCGGTTTTGTGTTGAAATCCCTCTATCTTCCTCGTAACTGTTGATGTCAGCACACCCATACCACAATCTCATAACCGTAAACGTCAAGGCTAGGGCTGTATACTACTTTTGAAAATGGAGAATGCTAAAATTGAGCGCAGCAGTTACCATCCAAAGCAATGTGCCACCGCCGTATTGAGATCAAAATGTGCCGTGTCTGCGGCACAGAGGCCGCGCCTATCGCTTTCAATGTGATTCCGTGCGAATATCCCCCACAAACATCTTCTCCCGAACACAACAGCCCTATATGCCCCGGCATTATTGATGAACCTGAGCGCCCAAGTCACTTGTGTATCAGTTGCCACAACAGATCGGTGCTGGATGAGGCATACAGGGAGAACCAGCGGGAGAAGCGGGCTAGAAAGGACAGGGAAGAGGAACAGCGGGCTAGAGGGGCCACCAAAGAAGATGATCTCAACCAGGTAGACAAGTTTTTAAGAGACTTGGAAGGGAGAAAAGCTGCAGAAGCAGGTGCAGCCGCGCCAAGGAAATATACCCACACAAGCGATAGCGAGACTGAGTGGGAGGATGTCATTATCAGTTAGATTCGAGACATTTCCTATTGCTTATTGACCCTGTACTTTTTATCCAGCCAAAAACAATCCAAGGAAACACAGGAATCATCTGTGTAAACTCGTAGTGCTCCTTGTGCGCTCCAGGATATCTCGTTAACTGTCACCCACTGGTCAGCAAATTGAGAATCTTCTGCCTTCACTCAGGTTGACCGTAGGCACTTGGTGCAGACGCTTCCCTTCAAAGTTGGAACTAGACTTAGCTAGGACGTTGTTCGGGGCACGATTCTCGCCCTCTCTGTAAGTATTAACCTTGGGAGGAGATCACTGCCCATGTATATTCATTGCACAAACAGCATCAGGATGCGGAGCTTCCCAGCTCGCAGATGAAAGAATTGGCTAGATTTAATATTAGCCCATATGAAGAGTGCTAGATCGAGGTAATTGGTGCTATCGTCTCTTGTCGTGAGCCATAGGACATAAAGAGAGCGTGATAGTATGCAGACTTCGTCTAGTTAGGACTTTGGTAGATGCCGCATACACCCATCTATCTTGGTTGTGCAAATACTACAGCAAGTCCCCTTGGCTCATGCATTGAGCATGCAATGTGCACTCACTTGTCACGACATCCCCAAGGATAGACGCAGCGCTTTACGCATTGGTATCCAATATAAGAAGCCCCAAACATGAAAGTTGCGAAAATAGCATCATCGCACAATGGAGATGTTCTGATACGTCTGCAGCTGACGTGAGATGTGTGCGACCGACGCTTTAACAATAGAAACGGCAGTATACAGCCACTGGAGGAAATCGCCGAGCACATTATACCCATTGGAGGTTTGCGGGGGGTTGCGATATACATGGGTCGGAACCCAAAGGGGGCATCCTCTGCGATATTTCGACACAGCACGATCTGACCTTCTGGAAGACTTGCAGGAGAGCTATCTTGACCAAAGTCCAACTCCATCAGCCCTACGTTGGCATTTCCCCACGTGTCCCCGAGGGGTCGAATACGCCCCTTGTTGACGTTTCAGCTCCTCCTCTTCAGCCTCCTATCCCCTAGTCATCCTCATGCAATTCGGCTCGACTTCTTCCGGGGGGTTGCAGAATCAGCGCGTCAGACCAAAGACCCCGATTATGCGCAAGATACGCTGTCAACTGTCGGTCCTGCTTGGCTTATTGCCCATTGGAGCACACTGGGGGCTATGCAGGTCTGCGGCATCTCATTCGACCTCGCTGCCGTGCTGCAGTGCCGCTTTACCGTCTTGTCCCTCCGTGCCAAGTCCATCACAGCGGGTTTCCTCGTACTCGTCGCGCTTGGAGGAGGAGGGCTGAAATAGGCTATTCGTGCTTGTTGTGAGACAAGGCCATTATGTTGACAGCGCCCAGGCCATCTTGGCGACTTGGCTGCCGCGGAGCCACCTAATGGACAATGTTGATCAACAACAGGATATGCAGTCAGAATGATGAGGCCTCCTGAGTAGATCTGAGAGTATATAAGAGATTAGGTTCCTTCCTTTGTTTCCCTCATCAAACTCAACCAACATCTTCATCCAGCAAGTTCATCGCAGCTCAACTCCCCTCAATTGCCTACCTCGACCCACCATCACTCACCACCATGTCTTTCCACGAGTCCGCTACCGACATCACAGTCGAGGGAAACATCCTAAAGGCTCAGCTCTCCAACGGCGAGGAGTACCTTGAGGCCGAGTTTGACCTCGACACCGTCATTGGTGTCAGCGACGGCGCCCTCACTTGGGGTGGCGAGAGTAGGCCATAACCAATGTTGTTGGACTCTCATGCGGTCACTGACACTGGTAGACTTCTCCGAGTCCTCCGAGGACATCTCCTTCGGCCTCGAGGGTGATGACGAGGTTCCCGTCCTCCGAGCCACCATCAACAACGAGGATGGCGAGCAAACCTCTTCTGACATTAATCTTTCCGAATACATCGCCAACAACTGCGGCGAATTTGAGTACGGTATGCTATTCAGCTCTCCATCTCTACAGACTTGAAACTAATTAGAGGCAATACAGTCGGGTAAGCATTGATGCATTTGGAAGCGGCACATTGTCGCATTGGACGGGGATGCACATGAGTAAACCCATAGAAGATTGAAATTGAACATAACAAGCCTTGATTACATACATCCATTTTTCTATTAGCATGACATAGGCCTAAGCTGCGACCAGTGCCGAAACCTAGTCCACCTACCTCGTTTACACCTGATTTGGCGTCATCAACTCGCCGTTCTCTGGAGCTCCAGCTGTACCAATCGGATGATGACAAGCCCACCATAAAGGGAATTTGAGTGTACACGTAAGCTGTCGCCGAATTACTGGGCGAGTGAGTATTCAGGCTCTTCCCACAGAAGACCCCCTTAGCTCGAAGGCTTCCCCATCCAAGCTCTATCTAATAAAACAGTTCCCGACCATCCGGCACCTACCAGATCATGCGAGCCTGGGCAGGATGATAACAGAAGGACTTCTCGACACATCATAACAAAACCATCGCTGAAGGGACAAGTCCCAAGCACCCCTGTCGCTGACCCTTCACTCTGCAGAACAACAGCAAGGTGCCCCTTGAGATGATGCAATCGGCGGCATATGACACCTTTCCGGGTTTTAGTGCAAGAGACTTGAATGCATCGAACTAATTAGTTCAGCAAATGTCTATTTTCACATTCTCTGTCTTGCAGGTGGTATATGTGAGCGGTGTAATGTTTATCCTTTGTTAATACTTCTGTCTTTTCACGTGGCCCCAGATGTTCACACTCTCTCCTACCACTCAGAGGCCTTCCATGTTCTCGCCGACTGCACCGGCACTTCAATGGCCTTCACATCGGTATCACCAGCATGCTTGGCAACAGCAAACTGCCAAACCCCCTCCGGCAACACCCACTGACCATCAACGTCACCCTCCCAGGAGGCTAGCTCTCGCTTTGTCGCATTAAGCCTCAAAGAAGCCTCCTCGCCTGGCTTCAACACAGGAGTCTTGTCAAAAGCAACCAGTCGCCTCTCGGTGTCTTTCCCAGATGGCCAGGCATACAATTGAACTGTTTCTTCGCCATCAGCACTGCCGACGTTCCTGACGGTAGCGTTGAAACTCCACGAATCTGGGTTCTTGACTTCAATCTGAACTGAAGACTCAAACTGCGTGTAGCTCAGTCCATAACCAAACCAGAAGTGAGGTCGCACGTTGTTATGGAGGTAGTATCGATATCCAAGATGGCACTCCTCCTTGTAAATGACCTTGCCATCGACACCAGGCCACATCTCCTTGTCTGCTGCATACGGGAGATCAGTGTACTTGCGTGGCCACGAGATAGGCATCCGACCAGATGGGTTGGTGACTCCCAAGAGCAGATCTGCCAGCCCATTACCTGCTTCCTGGCCACCATACCAAGCCTGCACCAGAGTGCTGCACTTGTCTTCCCATGGCAGCTCAACAGGGGATCCTGACTGGTTGATGAAGATCAGACGTTCGGGGTGCTTGCACCTTGTCAACAGCGCCTCTGCCAACTCATTCTGGGTGCCTGGGAGATGCATGAACTGTCGGTCATAACCCTCGCTCTCCCACTCGTCGTCAATGCCAAGGATAACGACCGAGTAGTCGCTCTCATCGGCAGTCTTGACAGCAGTATCGATCATGTCTTTCGGGAGCTCCTCTTCGAATCCGATGCGGACTGAAGGATGTCCTGAAAAGAAATGCAGCGATCCCTCCTCAGAGAGACCGGGCTTCGTCCAGCCCTCGACGACAAGGTCGTAGGTTTGCCCGGCGTTCATGTGCTTGGAGCTAATCTTCTCACGGCTTCCAAACGAATAGAAGACCTCGGAAGTTTCTGTCCAGTTGCAGTTGTCGAGGACCAGCTCCCCATCAATAAACAGGCGAGCTTCACCCACGCTCGCAACACCGAACCGGTGGTTTCCGGTGGTCTGGGGACGTACAGTAGATGTGACACGGAAGGAATATGGTGGAACGTGGGCCTTTTGGAGAGGCAGTGGTGCAGAGTCGATAAAGTCGACCCAGGAGCTGTTGCGATGCTGCGTCTCGAGGATGGGACCCGAAAGGTCGCGAGTAGTGTAAAAGTCAACGCGGACCAAGTTCTTGCCGTCATCTCCTGACGACCGGGATTTCCACTGGTCCTTCTTGAAGAGGGGCAGCCACTTCTTGGAATATGCTCCCTGAGTATACACGACACGAGTTTGCAGCCCTTGTGCCTCGACTGCAGCCCTGAAAGAGGTCATAGGTTGACTCAGGTATTGCGGGTTCATGGTGGCCGATCCACCGCCGCCTGGCGTTCCAATCAAGGCATTGGGACCGATGAAAGCGACTTGCTTTCCTGAAAGATCAGCTGGCTTCAGAGGAAGTGTGGAACTGTCGTTCTTCAACAGGACAGCTCCTTGAGCAGCAACAGTTCGCATAAGCTTTATGCCTCCCTGTGTTGTTGACGACTGCTCCAGCTGCTTGCGAGTCTGCAGAGCCTCCTCCTCAGACAGCCCTAGGAGGCCCATTCTCTTGCACATGGACAGAATTTGTCCAGCAGAGGAGTCAATGGCCTTGAGTAGCTCATCGGGGTTCTCGGTCTTCTTGACAGCTTCGAGGAGCAATTCTCCTCTCTTGCTAGTTGGCCCAGGCATCTCAAGATCGAGGCCAGCAATGACGCTCTCGGCAGTAGAGTTGGTGCCGCCCCAATCGCTCATGACGAGACCCTTGAAGCCCCAGTCACCGCGAAGGACTTCCTGGAGCAGATGGTGGTTCATATCGGCGTGGGCGCCATTAACCACATTGTAAGATGTCATTAGACAGCCCGGCGTGGTGTTTGATCGGACCACCATCTCGAAAGGCTTGAGGTACATCTCTCTCAAGGCCTTCTCGCTGACCTTGGCATCGATGGTGAAACGTTGCCATTCTTGCTCGTTGGCAACGCTGAGGGAGGAGAGGTCGTATTAGCAAAGATCGAAAAATTGAATATGACTCCTTACAAGTGCTTTACAGTCGCCATCACTTGACCCGTCTCCTGGACTCCAGCCACATATTCAGTGGCCAAAGACCCTGTCAAAAAGGGGTCCTCGCCGAAACTCTCAAAGTTGCGGCCGCCAAGGGGGTTTCTCGAGAGACAGATGGTTGGCGCAAGTAGAATCTGTGCCGCCTTCGTCCTGACCTCCTCGCAGAGCAGACGACCGACAGATCGAAGCTGTTGCTTGGACCATGTTGCTGCTTGGCAGATCGGCCCAGGGAGGAACGCAGCGGTAGGACCGTCAACCGCGAGCTGACCTCTAGCCCCGGAGGGACCATCGGTTGTCTTATCACAGTCAGTTAATGCACTAGGCACATCTCGGCAGGGGTGGTAACCTTGAGGGAACCGATGCCGAGCCGGCTTATCTCGTTGGTCTGCCATGTATCGGCTCCGGCCAGCAAGGAGACCTTCTCCTCTAGGGTAAGCAGCTGGAGAAGCTGTTCAACATCGTCGGTACGAGGGGAGGCCATGGCTGGTTAATGCGACGTCACTTGAGGTGCGGTCTCGCCAAGGAGTTACGCTGCCGTGTTTCCTAGTGGCGCTCTCTGCTTGATCATGACTTTCCATCCAGCGGTTTGCCTGGTCATATTTATCCGAGACATAATACAAAGAGTGACCCCTCACACGAGATTAATCAGCGGCAGCGTGTTGTATTCCCTGTTATGGAGATAAACTGCATGTCCAGATGTGGTATTATCTCAGATGCTCCAAGCCGTCGTTGTTATCACGGGATGCGATGTCAAGGTTTCTATTGGCGTTGAGTATTGGAAAGACGGGCCTTCGGGCCATCTTCGTGAAATCCTCGGGGCAGCTTGTCTGATTCGGACTGGTCTGGTTCGTTGTGGTGGAGAAGCACGACTCAGTGACCCCTGTGTGAGGCGTAAATGTTGAGATAATGGCACACTAGCCAGACCCTAGACTACCAGCATCTCCTCTTATCACAGAGAGATGCGGGGTACGGGAGAGATTCCTTTTGTTTGGCACTGCAAGGGTCACAATCCGGAGATACTAAGATAACCCCGATTAACCACTGCAAGTTTCTTCCTGAATTGGTGCTGGAAGCGAGAGAAGCTAGAGTTTTGAGTGACTCTTCATCTTGGAACTAATGTGACCCTTATCGTATTTCCCTGATATTTATCCTGCGAGTACGAAAGGACCACTTTAAATAAACGACTATTTTTGTCTAGTAATTGCCATCTGGCTTTACAGGAGTGTGGGGATTTCTCCTCATGCATTATGAAGATGTCCACTCGGTGTATCAATATCTCGTTCACTTATCTATAGGTTCAAGGCAAGGGTCTTTCAGCGGAGCAAGTTAACAGGTTAGAGCCCGTTCACTTGTTTTCAGCTACCCATATTGAACCCTTGCCAGACTAACACTACCCACTGAAGCTTATCGGAGCATTGAGTTGCCCGTCCATGACTTGACAATGCTAGAGACTATCCTGGAACTGCATTTCCGGTTTCCACACGTGGGCATCATCTACTCATCCACTGGCTCAGTGCTGTGCTTGATGTCGGGCTTGACCTGGGCCAAAACCGCCTCAGCGTCCAACTTGGACGGAACTCCTTCGATGATCTTCTTGACACCAGCGACCTGGGAGTGAACCTCTCCATCGAAGAGAAGAGAGACTTCTTCGAGGGACAGATTTCGAGTCTCGACCCAGTATTTGGCCTTTGTTCTAGTTAGCTATCTATATATGGTGATGCGGTACAAAATACTCACTATGATTGCTAGTTGAAATAGGTTCCACCCGCCATTCATCATGTAGGTGATCCAGCCGATCTAGAAAGGCGTTAGCTCATCACTCATTACGCGTTGGCCGACTCACATTGTTCATTGCAATGGGGAAAGCAAAAATGGGGATCAAGATGGTCATGTTCTGCCACGTAATGCACCATGACATGCCGATGCTTCGAATCTGGTAGCTGAGAAGCTCAGGAGGATACATCTGCAGGATAGGAGTCCATCCGAAGCTGTAAAATCCCTGGGCCAGGAACATCATGGCGACGTTGGCGTAGATGGCGCTCTTGTTGGTCGAATCGCCGAACTCCTTGGTCAGAGCCCCGATAATGAAGAGGGTGACGGTGCACAGAGCTGTCGAGATGCTGGCCAGCATCTTTCTTCCGATCCGATCAGCCATATAAGTGCCGAACAGGCATATGATCAAGCAGAAGGCGTTGAGAACAACATTGACCTGGAGCTGGGCGGTTGAGTCGGTGATTCCGGCGTTTGTAAGCGCAGTGCCGAGGTAGTACGAGAAGATGTTGCTGCCTGTCATCATGCTGAAGATGGCGACGGAAAATACGAGCAGCATTCTCTTGCGGTATCCCTTGTTGATGTAGAGCTCCTTGATCGAAGGTGTCTCCATCTCCTTCTCGTAATCGAGTGATTCGCAAATCTGAACAAACTGAAGCTGTACCGCCGGATCCGAAATGTCACCGTCAGAGGTGACCTGTGCAATAGTGGCAAGCGCCTCATCCTTACGGCCCTGGTACGCCAGCCAACGGGGAGATTCAGGGGCGAACGGAAGTGCAATAATGGAAATGACGGTAAAGACAATCTGGCACAGCGCGGGAAGTCTCCAGGCCCACGTACTCTGCAGAAACGAGGTGCCGTACGTGATTCCAGCTGAGAGCAGGCCACCAACATAGTATACGTCGTTAATGAGACCTAGACCAAGGGTGCGGTGCTTGAGAGGCAGGGCTTCGGAGATGTAGACTGGAACTGCCATGTAGGTGCCACCGATGCCAGCGCCAAGGATGAACCTAGCAACAAGGAACATGGCAATGTTCTGAGAAGCTGCTGTGAGGGCACTAATTGACGGTCAACTACTTCTATGGTGTCTCGCGCGGATAGTTCAACTTGCCCGCCAATGATGGCCAGAATGGCCGAGTAGAAGAGCGAAGGCTTCCTTCCAATGTAGTCGGGGACCCTGGCAAAGCTGGCACTACCGATCGCCGCGCCGACCCAGATGATACCCGAGTTGAGAGCCGTCGTAGTAGGTGTGAGATTGAAGTAACCCGTGTACGCGGGCAGGATATTCAGAGCGTTCATCATAGAGGCATCATAACCCAAGACCTAGAAGAAATGTCTGATTAGTAGAGAGTGGCTGTGATGTTCGAGGTACACGTACCGAGCCAGTGTTGATGGCGGTGCAGATGAGTAGGATGTTGACCTGCCATGACTTTCGCGGCACCCATGAAGGGAACCTGGACAAGACGGAGACAAAAGACATGATGGCGATATTAGAGGAGGGAGTACTACGGTTGTTGTCTCGTGTTTCGTATCAACAAGTCAAGATCCATTATATAGTCGACCCTCAATGTGACGTCCCCCTCTACCCCCGCACGCGGCACAAGTTTATCTATTGCTCACAAGTAGCTAGCCTTCCCCGGACTGGAGTTATCACCGCATTGGGTAATTCGCATGGTCGATAACTTGGAGTTCCGCTCTAGCCTCCCCTCCATCTCGCTTATCATTGCCTTCGCCTACGAGATAGCATCCTCGTCCCCAACTTAGTGCTATCGGGTCCATGCACCCTTAACCTGTAGTCCCTGATGCTCATCCCTCATCTTACGGCTGTGTTATTTCCGTTGGGTCGCTCAGAAGCCCACCCACCGCTTCTTCGAGCCCTTGACCAAGCTCGTCCTTCACCACGTTGGTTCCTCCGAATATGCTCCTCCAAAGGCGGATCCTGAATCTTGTAGCCCCGATTCCCAAAATTTCATCCCACTCCCCCACCGGACATCTTTTTCCTTGTTCATCGCTCTTTTTCTCTCCCCCGCCTTATTCCTCACGCAGTTCACCCAACATGAAAACCCCTAGATTATCGCTACCCATTCGAAGGAGTAGGAGCACTTTGGGGTGGTGGATCTCGCGGGGGAGGAAGCCCGGGGCCGGACTTGGAGAGATCGCGGTCCACGTTGGGGTCCCGTCGGCGGCTCGTCGGCCAGCACGGCAAGAAGTGCCTCGAGATATCCAGTGACCGTCGAAAACGGCAATACTCGGTAACTTGGGATATACAAGACCAATAACAGATTAATCAGCGGTTCCAGACATTTCGATTAGGCACATCAGAGAGGCAAAAAGCGGTCGCCGTAGATGACCAAGGTGAGTTGCAAGGTCTTTGAGGTTTGGTCCCAAGGTAAAGGGCAAAGAAGACTTGAAAAAAACAAAGAACAGAGTCGAAGGAAAGGATGAAATTGAAGACCAAGAAATAAAGGAGAGAAAAAGGGTCACAGCTCGGTGTTGATCGCTATTCGATAGAGCTAAGACACGTCGCGTCGTGCTCCCAGATACCCACCAGGCAGGCAAATGAGTGCAGTGATGTATTTATTGGCAATAATGGGCTTTTATTAAGCTGTGAAGAGCATTCTCACTTACTAAGGACCTGCAAGTATGGCGCTATGATGGACTGACTGTCAAACAGCGTCTCTCCGCAGAGGACCGAGCCCGCGCGGGGCCTTGTCCGCGCGGGGCGTGGGCATTTCGGCGGCGGTGTCCACCATGCCTGTGAAATGTCGGTGGCTGCAAGCGATTCAGATCAAGACTTGGCCTGGCAGGGGTTCGATATCAATGTCTGTTACCGTCCAATGACAAGGCTAGAATCGCGACACAGCCAGTCGGCCTCTGCTCACGGAACCCAAACCCCTGGATTGAGTTCACTCAGAGCGGCCTTGAATATCATGCTAGTTTAATACCCGCGCGGCCCGGAGCCCTCTTCGGCACTTTGAGATACCCCCTCTCCGACTCCATCAGTTGGTAGCTGTCTGCTGCAGCTCTTGCGGGATTGCGGACTTGCGTGATCTGCCGTGGGAAAGTAATAGAAGGCTGGTCCTTGAGGCGGAATTCTACATGCAACCTCGCATATATAAACAATGGCAGCTTTCCGACAATCTCTTATTGCGTCTACATCTCATCTTTTACCTAAAACTGCACTAACACCTTTGGAAAGCCCCCAAGCATCGCCTACATCATGTCGTCTCTCGTCGCAGTCGCCGGAGGAACCGGCAACCTAGGCCGCACTATCGTCGAGGCCATAATCGCCGACGGGAAATTCCAAGTCGTCATCCTAGCCAGAGAGGTAGATCTTGGTGCCGTCCCAGTAGGCAATTGGCTGACAATCTTGCAGGCCAATGCCGAAAAGGAGAAGCAGATTGGGGCGAAGATCCTGCCCGTCAACTACGCCGATGTTGACGGCTTGACCAAGGTCCTTGAGGATAACAATATTGAGACCGTCATCTCTACTCTTAACACCATGGGTGTTGCGGAGCCGGAGCTGAACCTCATTACGGCTGCTGATCGGGCCAAGAGCACAAAGCGCTTCGTTCCGAGCATTTGGGGCGCCAAGTACACCCAAGAGTGAGGGTCCCCTAGTCCTGCAGGTAATTGAACTTGACGCTAATCCATGTCTGCCACTTTGAGCAGGATCTCCGACAGCTTTCCCATTGCAAAGGCGAAGCTGGCTGTCACTGCCGCCCTTGAGAAGACGAGCCTCGAATACACCTCATGGCTCATTGGATATTTTGCTGACTACTATATCGCACCCCACCTTCCCAGTCATATGACCATCCTGAGAGTTGTCATTGACATGGCTAACAACGCGGCGGCTATCCCCGGGTCTGGCGATGTCCCCGTGGCATTCACCTACACCGTGGATCTCGCCAAGTTTGTCTCCGCGTCGCTGTCCCTGCCCAAGTGGCAGCCCGAGACGTACCTCGTCGGCGACAAATTGACATGGAATCAACTTCTTGCACTCGCTGAGGCTGCCAAGGGTACCAAGTTCAGTGTGACGTATGATCCAGTGGATTCGTTGAAGGAGGGCAAGGTCTCGGAACTGCCCAGCCACGCAGCCATGTATGGCTTCCTACCCAAGGAGCAGCTGCAGGGCATCTTGGCGACATTTGAACTCATGTTTGAGGCCGGCCTGTTCAATTTGGAGGGGCCCTCTATTGTGAAGGATTTTCCAGACATTAAGTTGATGACGATGAAGGAGCTGCTGACCGAGGCCTGGGAGGGCAAGGAATAGGCATAGCCAAGGGAGTAAGGATCACTGCTGTCCTTACTCAGCTTTTTCTAGCTTACAGAACCAATCCCATTAGCTCAGGTGCATCACCTTTCTCATCAACTCCCAGCCCCCATCGCTTCGTCTCCGTTCACATGTCAAAATAGCCTTCTCTGCCAGACGATCAGAGAGATCTATTGAGACTTGGCGAACTCGATACGAACCAAGAACAGCCATCTGCGTGTCAGGAGGAATGTGGTCACGGTCAACATTAACGCTAGCCCCCTCTTCCTCTATCGTGACCACTTCACGCGCAATCCGTGCCGCCACCGCTCCATTCCATATGGTTTCCTTGTGCGTGGCGGTCTCGAGCATTGTGATAGCCCGACACCTCAGAGAAGGGACACGACACTTGAGAGCGGTGTAGTACAAGGGCGGTATCAGTCCGATGTCGGCTGTGAAGCTGAACCCTCCTGAACAATATCCTTCCGCCTTGTCTGCCACGATGGTGGTAATCGCGTCCTCCAACAGGTGCTCGCAAGTCGACACCACAGAGACAAAGGACTCCTCGAAAGAGTCAAATATTGATTCATCCGGCGGGGCGAGGCAAGTTGTCGTCATGACGACGGCCATGGTGTGATAGACCGTCAAAAGTGGGTAGGACAGTGCGTCTCGGACATTGAGCTGCGACGTAAGGTTGAGCCGGGAGACTTTGTAAGCGCGCTGCCAAAGTCGAAGACCAGTTAGGATGCGACTTTGTGTATCAAGGATCTCGATCGGGGCCTCTCGGACTATGCGTTCGCGTGGACACTGTACCGTGAGACAGTGGATAGCGTTGAAAAGCCCATCGAGATGCTGCCTTGCTTGGCTCATGGAGCCAAAAAGGGGAGGTGGAGCCTGGATGGTAGAGTCCGCGAGGATAGTAGCGATAGCGTATGACTTCGACTTGCAACAACCACCTGGGACGCGTCCAAAGAGTGATGATTGGGCATAGAGGCGGGAGAACGCCTCGGTCAGGTAGCTGTCGTTGATGGATTCTTGAGGGTGGCCCAGCACGATAAGGCCTTGTGTCCCCGCAGGCTGAAGGTCGGCCTGAAGCTGGCTGAGGAGATTTAGTCCGTTCTCGAGGTGAGTTTGGCCCTCCATGTACCTCCCTTGAAGCAACTCCAGGCAGACAAAGATAGCACACGTTATGAGAACCATTCGAGTCGACGAGGCGTCGCGGTCAGTCTTTGCAAAATGGGGCCGAAGACAGGCAATGGCCTTGTTGTACTGTTCCAAGGTGAAACGTTCTTGTTGTTCGCAGGATTCGCTGTTGATCTCTTCCTGCGGGCATGACCTCATGACCTCCAATCTGTGAGCAGAGCCCAAGGCCAGCAATGCATGAAGGACTGCGGGAGCTGTCACACTAGCCTGAAGGACCAACGTGTCCCAGAATCTTGAACTGAAAACACCGCACAGCTTAACGCTCGCTCGATGTCGAAACCAGTCAAAGCTCTCTCGCTCCAAGCCATTCCTCGGACCGACTCGAGAGCGAGTCGACAGATCATGCAGGGTCCGCTGCTGGAGATTGCCGGGCGTCACGGCGGGCCCTTCTCCCCAGACGCCGTAGCCGTCGCACACGCGGCCGGTGGAGAGGCATCGCCGGCAGCCTGGCCGGCCATTGTCGCATTTGAGCCGTCGGATCCTGTGGAAGGGAGGGTCAGATGGCATAGTTAGCTGGTTCTTGCAGTGGGAGACTCTTACTTGCAAGTACGGCAGCCGGATTTAGAGTAGATTCGCGTATTGGAGCTGCATCTCGTCTTCGGAGGACCCGATGGTAGTTTGTCCATCATTCGAGCAGGGGAAATATGTCCTTTCGGGTTCGTGTGCAGCGGAGATATCCAAGAATTGGACACGCCGGAGCAGGGAAAAGTAGTAGACAATCACGGGAAGCACCTGATTAGCTCGATCGCGGTTGTCCTGAGCCCATTCGTCGGAAGATGGTTCAAGTCCCACCTGACGTTGCGTAGGAAACACGGTTCATCTCGTTCGCTCGTGACGATCAGAGTGGAACTGAAACCAGGGGCATGATTGGCCTTGTCGCGATTTGCACGATGTGATTGGTCTAATCCTCCCTTGGTTTGAGCTACTCTCCGATAGAGTTTGGGAATAGCGTCAAGCTGCAAGGCGAGCTTCCAAGTACGCAATCCGAAAATGTTTCCCCTATCTCCGGAACAACTTCTCAATCATGCTGTCTCTCAAACTCCGCAATTCCGCCAGAAAGGCTACCCTGTTTCTAGTCCTTAACGGGAGACGCATTTGGTTAAATCCGGCACCATGGACCGGACATAGAGCTCACATTCCGGTATCTGGTGCTGTGAAACATATAAAACGCTCTCATGTTCATCATGTATCAACTTAAGATATCAATACCTCACACCATCTTACGAGCCGTTCTAATTTACCCTGGCTCTATAAGCCACGCAAGATTTAATACTATCTGCTTTCTACACCATCATGGCCCCTAACGACTATAATCCCGCAAGGGACATCCCACCTTTGGACGGCAAGGTTATTCTGATCACAGGCGGCAACATCGGTCTCGGAAAGCAGTCGGCCTTGGACCTCATAAAGCATAACCCAGCTGAGATCTGGCTCGCTGCCCGCAACTCCCAAAAGGCCGACGCCGCCATCACCGAACTCAAGGAGACAGCGCCTCAAGTGTCTGTTCGGTTCCTCCAACTCGATCTAGGCTCCTTCGACTCCGTCAAAAACGCTGCTCGCACCTTCGAATTCTCTATATCTCGTCTCGATATTCTCCTCCTCAACGCTGGCGTCATGGGCTGCCCACCAGGTCAAACCAAGGAAGGCTACGAGGCGCATTGGGGAATCAACCACGTTGGTCACGCCTTGTTGCTCAAGCTTCTGACTCCCCTGCTTCTCAGGACAAGGTCAGATTCTCGCTCTGAGGTGAGGATCGTCTCAGTCAGCTCTGTCGCCCACAAGTTTGGCGTCTCAGGCGGCGTAAAATTTGACATTCTCAAGACCAACGGAGGAGGCGAGTCGCCCAACAACCTATACGGCCAGAGCAAACTAGCAAATCTCATATATGTCAAGGAGTATGCTGAGCACCATCCGGAGCTGACATCCGTGTCCATCCACCCAGGCACCGTCAAGACGGACCTTCAAACCTCTGGCGGAAACCTGCTCATGCGAGGCTTCCAAAAGTTCATCGTTCCGCTCATTGGAGTTGAAGTACAGGAGGGTGCCAAGAGTCAGTTGTGGGCAGCCACAGCCAAGGGTGGTGTTGAAAGCGGAGAGTACTATGAGCCTGTTGGAGTTGCTGGACGAGGTAGTGCGTTGTCAAAGAACAAGGAGCTTGGCAAGAAGCTTTGGGATTGGACGGAGAAGGAACTTGCGGCACATACTATCTGAGCATCTGTTTAGCCTGCTTAGTTGCAGTTAGTGTGCTGGAGGACCCTTCTACCTGTAAAGAAATATTTGTAGATACGAGGCTTTTACGTGTCGTTTTCATGAAATGATCTCCGTATCTCCTTTTATAGAGAACAAGCCGAATTGGTAATAAAATAGTGAGTTTGACTACGCAAGAAATACTACTTAAGGTGACATATAGTCCCGCTTATTTCCGTGCTTAGTCTCCCCAACTTTATGTCAAACACCTTGCAGGTGCAACAGAAACCAAGCACGGGGAATCGGGCCGGTCTCCACAAGTAGTTGGGCTGCGAGGGGGGCCTACCCAAGACCAACAGCTATCTGACAAACTGCCAGTGTTGACCGCCTGGTTATGCAGGTTGTGAGCAACGCGACAGGCTGTTGTCAGCAACACTGATTCCTAGTTATCTTTCGTCCTTCCCAAGTATAATTCTGCTAGATCACCAAATAAGAACACACGCGATGCCTGGATGCCCAGTGTGCACAAATTTCAATCCCGGGTCTGCCCATGACGGGCCACCTGACGGTGGATCTGTCTCTAAGATTGTCTACTCGGCTTCAAAGGGATGCCACTCCTGCAAGGTATTGAAGGAATGCATCGAGGGCCTCTTCCACATTCAAGATGAGTCAGAATACACCTTCCATCTGGCAGTTCGTGATGGTTCTGAACCTGGTACTTGCTATCTTGATCTCGAAGTATCGAAAAAGGGATATAAATCCACGGGGATACAAATCTACAGGCAAGGTGAGACTTATCCGTTGTTAAAATCTTGCATATTTCTTAACCTTGAGTTCAACTCGATTAGCCGATAGTTGCCCATGGGACATATTCTCCAGGATCGAGGATGTGTCAAGCAGTTCATCTGACGAGAGCCTTACTTGGGTACAACAACAGGTACAGGAGTGCCTGAACAGTCATCAAGATTGCGATATCGCCTCAAGTTTCTTCCCGACGCGAGTTATCGATGTTGACTGTGGGAAAACCATAGTCAAGGTGGTCGAGGGGCTGAAGGGTGAAGACTATGGACAAGGCAAATATATTGCCTTGAGCCACTGCTGGGGGGACCCAAAGCACATGACCACCAAGCTCACCATGCACACCTTGAAAGATTACAAGTCTGAGATCCCTGTTTCTTCACTCCCTCAAACGTTTAAGGACGCTGTCGAATTTACGCGGAACATGGGCATTCGCTATCTTTGGATCGATTCTCTGTGCATCATTCAACCGGACAAGGAAAAAGACACAGAAAAGGACAGATGGCTTTCCGACAAAGACTGGATGCAGGAGTCGAAAAGAATGTGCTCAGTTTATGAGAACTCTTATTTGACTGTGGCGGCTGCTTCAGGTTCGGGGTGTCGTGATGGGCTCTTCCGAACCCCAAAACGAGCCGAAGTGGAGGGGTGCACCCCCAACGGCAATTCCTATCACCTCTTCGCCCGGGAAGTCCTTGGTCACTACAGTTCAGACTTTCCCCTGATGAAGCGAGGCTGGGTCTTCCAGGAGAGTCTCATCTCGCCACGAACATTATACTTTGGCAGACAGGAGTTGCTATGGCAATGTAGAGAAGTTTCTACGTGCCAATGCACCGGACTCGAAGATTGGGATGAACCTGAAGACGATTACCCCGACTTTCTCAAGCTTCCAACACGGCATGATCCGGAACTGCAAGCCAAAGTCGTCAACAAGTGGCATCAGCTAATCCAGGTCTACGCACAAACAACTTTGACCTACCAGAGCGACAAACTTGCAGCTGTTGAGGGACTTTGTCAGTATATTCTTCCACTGCGCAAGGGCAAATACCTAGCTGGGTTGTGGGAAGACTCTCTTGCTAGAGATCTTTTATGGAAGGTGGGAGACAGTTTGTCGACTCAAGGCCCAGTTAGGACTGAAGAAAAGAAGTCAGAACCAAGAAAGACGCAGTGGAGCGCCAAGAGATGGCTCTTCCCTACGTGGTCTTGGGCTTCGGTTACGGGTCGACTTTTATGGGACCTTGATGGCATGACCAAGGGAGTTACGCCAGACACATTCCACATCCGCAAGTGTGACGAGCCATTGAACATGGAGCCAGGGTATGAGCTCAAATTAGAAAGCGTTCTCGTGCCGGCTAAGCTGAGAGCTCTCCAGAAACGGGGGATGGGATTTTCCCAGGACTACGATCTGCGGAAGAAAGGGAAAGGTTTTGTCAGCTCAGACACAACTGTCTATTGTTTGCGCGTATTTTTCTTGGAGCTGGAAAGGGAGTATAGGTCACTGGTTCTGCATCGTTTTGATAACGCAGAGGACGTGTATGAGAGGATTGGCTTTTTGGAACATGAGGGATCGAACCCACCTCAGTGGTGGGAGTCGAGTGAAAAGGAGTGGAAACCGAAGAAACAGATCATCACTCTTGTTTAGTAGTTCTCAAGAGGCTATTTGCCCCGAGCCTGCAGACATGCGGGATAGATCTTAGCCAGGTTCAATATCCCGTCTACAAGCAAGGGCTGTTGGTGAAGACAACAGTCGGCATCATTAGATGCAAACTTATAGATTATTTGCATTGCGCTTGGACAGATTTCCTATCGACTACCTAGGCGACTTCACGTCACTGGCTTTACTCTTCCTCTCCAGAGGTAACCTTACCCTCAGCGGTCTCAACATCCAAGACGCCCCGGCCGTGGCCAGAAGCAGTAACAAGGTCTGGCTTCTCAGCCTTCAACTCAGCAAACTTCTTCTCGGCATCCCAAACCCAAGGAGTGTCAGCGGCAAAGAGAAGATCCATCTCCTCAAGAGTTCGCTGGTTACTCTCGGGGTAGAGAGCCCAGACCATAGGGATAGCCAGCAAGTTGCAGGCACCAAAGATGTGCAGAGTGTTCTCGCCAATGTTGGAGAACATGACGGGGCAGAGGAGGGTGAGCCAGCCGTTGCCGATACTCCAGCCAAAGACTCCCCAGGCGTTGCCTTTGGCTCGGACCTGAAGGGGGAAGATCTCGGCGGGATACAGCCAGGGAACGGTCAACCAAGTAGCACCGAACACAGAGGTGAAGATAAAGACGAAGGAAGCAGCCGCAGCTCCGTATGAGTTCGCCTTAGCCGTGTCTCCGTCTCGCGATGCGTCCTGGCCAAGCTTGGAGAAGGCGGCGGCAAGGAACATGGCAATACCCTGGCCGACAGCACCCCAGTACAGAGTCCAGCGACGACCGATGCGGTCGAGTGTGAAGACACAGATAAGGGTGGCGAACATGTAGAAGATGTTGTTGAGACCGCTAATCCACTGGGACTTTTCCGAGCTGAAACCAGCAATTCGGAAGATTGTGGGGGCGTAGACGGTGACACCAGCAATGCCAACCCACTCCTGAATGATTTGAAGCCTGGATATGTTAGTTGATCTTCTCTTCGTCAATATTAGATTGTTACTTACCAGATAACCAGCTGGACACGGCGTCCGGTGTGAAGCTCTCCAGAGCCAATGCCAAACAGCATGTGGATGTAAGAGTTCTTAGAAGACTCCTTGTTCTCGAGCTGAACAATGTTCTTGATGTCCTGGTACTCAGCCTGGGCACGAACAATCTCGGTCTCGTCAGATCCACGCAGACGGCGGAGGATGTACTGAGCCTCATCGTCGCGGCCGACCTTGACGAGCCAGCGAGGAGACTCAGGGAAGAACCAGACCAGGCCGAACAAGAACATGAGAGGGATGATCTGGAAAGCGATGGGGAATCGCCAGCGGAACGGAGAGGCACCTCCATAGATGAAGGAGAGACCAAACTCGAGCCAGTAGGCAACCACAACACCAAAAATGTTGAGGGTGAACTCGATGGCGATGAACTGACCGCGAGAAGTGTGCTCGGCGGTCTCAGTAGCCCAGACAGGAACAATGGCGTTCAGGATACCAGTCCCAATACCGTTGACGGCACGAGAGCAGATCATCCAGTTGGCATTCTGAGCAGAGCACTGCAAAGCGGCTCCAAGGATGGCCCAGACGGAACCAAGAGCAATAGTCTTGATTCTGCCAATCTTGTCACCGACCCAGCCACCGAGAAGGCAGCCAAAGAGAGTGCCAAGATAGTAAACAGACACAATACCGCCTTGCAACAGACTGTCTGTCACGACGGGGTCTCCGGTCTCTTCGTCAACGTAACCAAAGCCCATAAGGTCAATGTAGTGCTTGGCGTTGTTCACACCACCCATCATTCCTTGGTCATAACTAGACTTTTTGTCAGTTTTGATAGACGATTACAGGGGCTTGGCAGATCATACCCAAAGAAGAAAATGGACAGAGCTGCAATGCAGTTGATAGCGATGAGAAGCTGTCGCTTCTCAAAGTGGTTTGCCACATTGAAGCCGGGAAGACGCTCCATCTTTGGCGATTTGGTGTTGTTGGATATCTGGATATAGAGGAATGCCAACTTGTAATCGTGGAGCGAAGTCTGGGGCACTTATATAACTTTTGGAATGTGGAGGTGATCACTCCAGATGGGGTGAAACCACACATCTCCACATCTCGGATAACCGTATTCAACTAGACGACTTGCTTTAATTTTTTTCCAAGTTTTCCGGGGGGCGGAAACAGGGCCGCTCCTTGAAGGTGAGCCTGTGAGGCTCTTTGACGGTGCATGAACGTCACATGGTTTGAAGCCCATCTTTTCTGTGCGGGTTTGTTTGCAGGTGGAGATGGAATCCCCACGTTTTACGCGCACGAATCAGCATTCCATATGACTTCCTTTCTATGGGGTCGTTTTTTTTTTCTCTGCATGGCTCGTGACGGGGTCGCTAAGGCGACAGGCAACAGTTTAAAGAACTCGGGTGCGGATCCGTGGGGCGAAAGAGTTCCTGTGACATTGGAGGATTACATCTGATGGGACATGTCAAGTCATGTTACATATGCTATCTTTTACGTGAGCCTCGTAGCGTAGCAATAAAGGAAAATGACCCCATCCTCGGGCTCCAAGATGATCAACTCCTTCCGGGGGGAGGGGTCCCCATGGGCTCGGGATGTTCAATCAGGTCAAAACGTGGAGGGCCCAAAAGCCCACTCATTAGGCTCCCTGTGACAAAGAAGAGAGTCCGGCTGCCGTGTAGCCGGTCCGCTATGACGCTTCCTTATTCTTCTGAAGGAGGCTCGTGCCAAGAGCTGAATCCGCGGCTCTGGGACATGGGGGGGTTTGTGCCATGTGGGCAGACTCCGAGTTTCCGAAGCCACGCGGGTCCACCTGGAGGATCGGTCAAGACTTCTTGAATCGAAGCGTTTGAAGCGGCCGCCATAGTTCACGATGCCATCAGTTGTTGTTTCCGCTGTGCTGATGGAGTAGCAATCTTTGCCAAGATACACATAAGCGGCCTCCAGGTACGATCACTGCATCGCTAGTGTGATGCTCCTGGGAGGTAATATCGCTGTTTCTCTTACATGCCAGCAAAAGTGGCTGCTATTACACACTTGATCCAGAACTCGATACGCCAAGGCTCCCAGCAATACCGAGTACAAGGTCGCCAAGACGACGCTACCAACCGCAAGGACAAGGCACGCAGCGCGAATGGTTCGGTAGCATGTTCTTTGCAGGCGGTCCAGTAACATGACAGCGCTTCAATATAAGGACGTCCGCCATGCGAAGGGATCATGGAGAATAAGAGGCGGGAGATGGGATGGGGTGCTCCAGTATCTGGTACCCGTTGTCAGTTAACGGGGGCTGGCGAGGCCTCCCTGTCAGCTGGGGATGGACCGGGAAACCTTGGATGAGTGAGTGCGCGGACCAGGGTGAATGCCTCAGGCGAGGGGGAACGTATGACTGGGCAAAGAGAATGCCACTGGGTGTGATCTTGTCAGAGAATGTCGTGTTGCAATTTGTGTCTGCCTGAGAACCATCTGCTCTAGACTCACGACTCTCATCCAGTCTTGCGGACGAACAGAGCTGGCACATGCTGAGTACAGCAGATCTGACCCCGAAAATCTTTCCCGAGCACATAAGCGAAAAAATTACCCACGATAGCCATACTACATAAGTGAGAAATGTAGATAAGATAAAAGATTCCCCTCTCTAGCGTAGTACTTGTTAGATATCTCTGAGACGTCAGATGTTGCACACAAGGGTGGCGCTTACAACGGGCGCGAATTGTGCATACCTGAGCCCACCACACGCGTTCGAGAGAACCTCGTGAAGCACAAGCACGCTGCAGGAACTGACACTGCCCCCAGTTTCCCTTCAAAACTGTTACCTCAAAAGGGGGGTCGTCGCGAAGACGTTTGACGCGTCGAAGGACGTTCAGCCCGCATCAACGAATCAGGCCTAGCCTCTCATCCTTCGCGTATCGCTAAAACGTCACGGCCCTCGTCGATCTCGTTGCCAGTCGAATCATTTACCTTGTTGAAGACCGCCAGATCCACTCGAAACATCCACACTGCCTCGGTTAATCGCCGACGCACTGTGTAGTGGTGGAAAGCCTAGCGAGAGGACAGTGCGTATGTTTATTAATTTGCGGATACAAATGACGGGAATAATTTTTCTCGTCTGCAGGGGTTCTTGAATCAGGAAATGATCGGTTGTTACTCAGGCGATGGGAGGGAATTTTCTCGACGCGAGTCACACACGCTCCGAGGAACGGAAGAAGCAGGTTATTCTCGGGCATTGGACAGAGAAACAGGCATAGAGGTGTGGAGTGATTGGAATATGATTTTCAGTGTCACCTGTCTAGGTTTTTGACTTGGCGAATTCAATATCAAGAATCAAGAAGCCCCCTGAGTGACAGGCCACAAAGAAATAAGACGGCAGAAATAATCACAAGACGCTGGAGAAAAACCTAAATAACAAGCCTGTGAGATTAATCCTCATATCTTCATATCTTTGCTAAGGAAAAAGTGAATACGGAGAATTAGTAGTCCCCCATGAATAGTTTTCCAATGATATCACACTGCTTCATAGTTTCATAGCTTATACTTTTCTTCAAAATTCATCACAAGAGGAGAAGAAAGGGATATAAGATGAATATTATTAATTCTCTCATTAACCTAATTCCATCTTTATCATTAACTCTTTGTAGTCTTATGGGTATTTTTTGGCTAAAGGGTTGTTTGGGCCATTTGGTCAAGGGTAGGTTAAAGCCACCCACCAAAGCTGATAGTGTGAGGGGGTGCTGTCATAAATGATTTCTAGCAACGATCAAATCGTGCATTTAATGAAAAGAAGAAGAAAGAGAAAAATATGCAGTTATAATTAAGCAGCTAGACAAGACCCATTTATATGCTTATTACTTAGAGCAGGCGGAACTGTTGATTGTCCCTAAAAGCTTGCCTTGTCAACTCGAGGCAATCATGAACAAGGGCATTGATCACGTAAAACGGTTCTATCGAGAAATCTTGTTTTGACTTCAAAATTGAACCTGTTGAATCGCAACTGGCCAGCGTCTTATGTCTCCATCTTCAATTCGCGTTTCGTGCGAGACCGCTTAAATCACACCTTGTGCACCATGTATATGATACAAACTATGAATAAAAAGTGATGCTTATCGTTAAGAGCTGATAGAGTTAGAAATCTCCTGATTTTCCTTGCTGTTGCTTAATGGCTCTCCAATCACGCTCAGCCGCACTGTCTGTGGCTTGAGACTGGACCTTGATGTGCCAAGTCATGATGTCACAGCCCATGACGTCGTACAACAGCCCAGTCAGAGACTCCTTATCTCGGGTTGAGTGACGAATTTATTTCCTTTTCACAACATTTCGTGCGAATTTCAGTTTCATCCGTTCTCCACCTCAAAGCCAAGAACTACCAGTTTCCGGGCTCCAGCACGAATGGCCCAAGATGCAAACCCGGGCTATCCGGCCCCGGACTCCAGCCCGCCCCAAGGCACCATCACAGTTTACGAACGAAGCGAGCGATATCTCATGACGAGAGTCCTCCAAGCTGTCATCAAGCCATTCAGACCTGCACTGGTAAAGGTGGGAAAGATCGCTACAGAGGACTCAACCCGGATAAATGCACCCAAGGCCGCATTGAAACGATGCGACGTGGAGGAGAGGCAGGTTGAGGGTCTCTGGGTGTACGACTTGACAGCAAAATCGACTGGAAAAAGCATAGGGAAAGCCAGAGAAGGCTACCGACGCAGGATTATCTACTTCTCCGGTGGAGGATGGCAGATGCCACCGAGCAATCAACACTGGTCTTTCTGTGCTGAAATGGTGTCTCGTATGCCAGATACCAAGATCACCATCGTCTCTTCGCCATTGGCGCCGAAAGATCCAGTCTCAGTTGCATTCCCTCAAATCGAAAAAACATATAAAGAGCTCCTAAAATATGCAGCAAGGGCCGGTGAAGCTGTCGTCGTCGCTGGAGACAGCTCAGGAGGCAACATTGCGCTGGCTGTGGCAACTTGGACTTTGAAGACATCACAGGAACAAGATTTGGTACCTCCCACAGCCATTTTAGCCATCTGCCCTACCACGGATCTCCGCCACGAACACCCGGATATCAAGACAGCGGACAAGGTTGACCCGGTGCTCACCTTCTCGTGCATCAACTCTACGGCTAGAACTTGGTGTCCTGAACCAACAGGTTCGAGTCAGCCAGGGGACGATACGAGAGCGGGCCACAACGAGAAGGGGATGCGCCTGGACTGGAGCTTCGAAGACCCTCGAGTCTCGCCGATCCAGGCGGACCTTGGCGTCCTAGCCCGAAACTACGTCAAAGTCCATGGTATAACAGCTTCACATGATGTTCTCGGGCCAGAGGCTGTCGCGTTTCGTGACAAGTGCAATAAGGAGGGGATCAGGGGCGAATGGCTTGCTTGGGATGGACAAATGCATTGCTTTCCTTTGGCGTTCAAGTACGGGCTCAAGGAGAGCAAGGAGGCCATGGATTTCGTGGTTGATGTGCTGCAGAGATCCTGATTGATTTGAAGAGGATTGTATTTTGGGAATCCTGTTAATGGGATTGCAAGCGGGAAAGAAGGGCTGATGCTATCAAAAGAATATTAATGCTTTGCTTTTGATCTGCCTTGAAGCATGCACACTAAGTGCACACATGAGTGATTCGGCAATTATCTCATTCGCTAGCAGAAACCTCCGCGGCGGTCGCGCATATGGGAACTTTCCCTGGCGAGTATTAGGGCCGCTAGTTGACCATCAACTATGCCGAGGGCGTCTTCATCGGCTATAGGCACTTCGATACTCTTCCGGCGGCCAAGGTCAACTTGCCCTTTGGCCACTCGGACCTTGTCATCTCACCAACTTCCGAAGATTGCTGGACCGTTAGAATCAAGGTTACCAATACTGGCAGCCTCGAGGGAGCGACAGCCGTGCAGGTCTGCGTGGGCAACAACACTTGGCAGCCCGAAACCCCCCATCAAGACGTTGACTGGCTTCAAGAAGCAAACCTTGGCGCCTGGTCCCTCGGCAATGGCTGGCGTACCCGTCCGAGCCCGCGACTTTTCATCTAGGAGCGAGAAGCAGCAAGAATGGGTGGCTGAGGCTGGTGAATACATCTTTTGTGTTGGGGGAAATGCTGCAGGCTTGGTCGAAAGGAAGAAGGTGTCAGCAAAGTCTCAGTCGTATAAGCCTTAGAATACATACGAGTTGCTCGTATTTTTAAGCCTCATCTCCACCTTAAGCTACTTTTTCAAACATCACGAAGTTGAACGACTTCCAATAACCCAGTGTCTTTCACAACTGAAACATTGTGCTTCATACCATAGAACACAGCTAGAGCTAGGTTTAGTCAGGAACACATCGCCAGGACGCCCATGCCCGATGCTTTCCCGCCAGGCCAAGGAAAGGCGATAGGCATTACGGTATGTGGAAACGTTTAGCCTAAATACCCCAGGATATCGCGGATCCTCCGCACTTTCACGACTTTCTCCGGACGCCGAGTTCCAACCCCGCAAGAGATCAGCTGCCGATCAGGAAGTCGGATGATATAAAAACTTTGAAGAAACAATTTTCCACAAATCGGGTTCTCTCAAATCAGGTTGCAACTCCCTGCTGGACTGCAACTATACAGTTTTGTAATAAGAAACTCTATGAGCTCGGCTGGAGTGTTAATTTTCCACCACTTGAGGCTTGCAAAGTCTATTGAGATCATCCGACGGGAATAATCACATCTGGTATCTTCGGGTATTTGCCTCGTCTTGGCCGGAGAGTGCCAAGGCGGAAATGTTTAAGATTCGGGCTATAAGTAAGCTTAACAGTATGCATACAAAAGACCATGTAGAAAGGCAACCATCTCACTGCGAGTCTTTGATAAACATGTTTCTGCACGGGCTTGCTCTTTCAACGGTTATCACAGCCGTGACTGCAGCTGCGGCACCCAAGCCCGCCTATGCGCAATGGCTGACAGACTCCATGATCCGCTTTGGTGTCCAGCCTGGTATTGGGTATGGAGAAGCAACGCTCTATACAGGTTTCGAAAGCGTCCTTGATGCTAGTAAGAACAAAACGCTGAACGACATTTACCGCTCCCACATCGATGCAGCTCTCACTGATGATGGTGTGATAAAACGCTTCAACTACTCTCACTTCTCGCTGGACAACTACCGCATTGGAAACAACATTTTGTACTGGTATGAAAAGACTGGAGAAGAGAAGTATAAGCTCGCCGCGGATTCGATCAAGGAAATGATTGACAAGCACCCACGAACTCCAACGGGAGGACTCTGGCACCGACACGTCGTGTACCCCAACCAAATGTGGCTGGATGGCATCTACATGGCAGACAGTTTCTACGCCAAGTGGGTTTCACTCTTTCAGCCCAAGAACCAGACGGCATGGGACGACATTGCCCTCCAGTTCGACAAGATCGACTCAGTTACCCGCAAGAAGAACAACCTCCTGGTTCACGGCTTTGACGAGAGCAAAAAGGCTGTCTGGGCTGACCCCGTCACTGGTGCTGCACCATTGATCTGGGCTCGGGCCATTGGATGGTACTACATGTCTCTACTGGAAGTGATCCCGCTCTTCCCTGACAGCCACCCAGCTAAGAAGAGACTTCTTGGATACTTTGTCGATCTATCAAACGGTTTGAAGAAGTCGATAGATGAAAAGGGAGCTTGGTGGAACATCATGGATAAGCAGTATGAGGACGTCGATGGCAACTACCTAGAAAGCAGTGCAAGTGCTATGTTTGTCTTTGGATGGCTAAAGGGTCTGAATCTTGGATTCCTCAAGGAGAAGAGCTACGGAAAGGTCGCTAAGAAGGCCTATAACGCGCTGATCAAGCTGTTTGTCACCAAGAACGACAATGGGACTATCAACTGGGAGGATACTGTTATTGTCGGGAGTTTGGGTAGCAACGCTACGTTCCAGGTAAGCTTCACTACTGACATGTATTACTCGGAGACTAACAGGAATAGTATTATGCTAGCATTGGACTGAGACAGAACGACCTTCGTGGAGCTGGGTCTTTTATTGTCGCGGCTGTCGAGTACGAGAAACGGTATCACTAACTTCGCCCCCAAGACCATCAAGAGGTTGAGATCTTTGGCTCTCGGTAGAGGTTATCGGGTCATTATATGAGAAATGACTTAGATATATCTAGATAGCCTAAGGCCGATAGCAGCGTGGCGTCTTTTACCTTACAGATGACTCAATGTTGACTTGAGGTGATGGCATGCTCATTTAATCCAAGCGTCTTTGTCAAAGAAGTCGTTAATGAGGATCAGATCATTCTAGACTCATCCAAAACCTCTTAAACCCACAATCACCGCTTTCCGCCAAGGCTTCAATATCCAATACACGACGCTAGATCAGGCTATCTGTTTTTCGTATTCCGCCAAGTCGAACACAGAGGGGCACTCTTCGGGATCTATAACCCTTTCGAGTTGCGAGATAAGCTAAACATGACTTTGTTTTGAGGTCTGACTCGCTTTGGTCCTTTATCTTACCCACTTAAGAAGCGTTACTCAAGGATCGGATTGCGACATGGCGAACCGGGGGAGCACGTCATCCACCCCGCTCTTCGCAGCATCACATCCCCGGCAGATCGACTCAACATGACACCCGTCCAAAAGGGGAATTTTGCAGAGATTGGCTTGGTTTGTCGGGATGATGCCGCTCGGGGTTGCAACGAGGATAAGCGAGTTGGCATAGCGTGGTGTTGCAGGTAGGGGCAAGTCGCTAGGAGGACCACGTTGGCCATCTTATCATGACCCTCGAGTTCATTGTTGTACAGAAATCAAGGATGTAGTTGTACGATAAATCATGACTTGAATTTGATTTGAATCAAAACGAGGGTAAGTATAACTAACTAGGTATCACCAGGTGCCAAGTAGAGTGAATCCTAACACTACATCCTCGGAAACGCTACGTTCTCCTAGCGGCCGACAGCATGTTACAGGGACATGCATCAAAAGATTCCAAACGGCGCTTGTCACATCAAAAACACACCCGATTATGCAATCCGCCAAGCCATCACCTCTGCATGGGTTCGCAGCACTCCCCCATGCTAGACCAACACTAACGGCCGATCACGGCAAAGTCTGTATCGTAGCAATCTCTGTTGCACAGGCCCGTGCTACCTTGACTAGCTAAAATGTCTTAAACTGCGCCGTTCCTTGATGCAACTTTCCTTGCATGATCCTTCGACTCTGCAGTTTCGACATACTTTCTCGAAATGGCTGGCCCCGCAAGGAGAAAGTGGTATCAAATTCAGTGGTATTCTGATACTGATACCAAGGAGGAGCGCAAGTTTATCATCAAGCTTGATACTCTTATTGTTCCTTATGCGGTGCTTGCATACTGGGTCAAGTACATTGACCAGTCGAACTTGAGTAAGTTTTCAGGGTTGGTATACCGCTCATGCTTTCTAACACCACCTAGACAATGCCTATGTGGCTGGTCTCAAGGAGGACCTTGGGTTCAAGGGCAATGAACTCGTTCAGCTCCAGACCTTTTACATCATCGGTGCCGTCGTCGGCCAGATTCCCTTCTTCTTCCTTCTGACCTACATCCCCATCCACTGGCTTCTTCCCTTTTTGGATGTTGCCTGGGGTATCTTTACTCTTTTGCAATATCGGGTGACAAGCTTTGCTGAGCTGGCTGCCTATCGCTTCTTGGTTGGTTGGTTCGAGGCTGCGTTTTTCCCGGTGATGCACTATCTTTTTGGTATGTCCTTCAACTGCGCACCAATCTTAGCAATGCTCTAACTCTTATAGGATCCTGGTATCGTGGAGATGAAATCGGTCGGAGAGGCGGCATCTTCTATGTTGGTCTTTCCCTCGGCACCCTAACCGCTGGTCTCATCCAAGCCGGCGCCTCTTCCCGTCTCGATGGTGTGAGAGGTCTTGAAGGATGGCGATGGATGTACATCATTTGTGCAGTAATCACCATTCCCATCGGTATCTTGGGTTTTTTCGTCCTTCCGGGCACACCTGATCAACCCAACCGCCGTGTCCTCACGCAACACGACATTGACGTCGGAGAGCAGAGGCTCAAGCGCGCAGGACACCAATCTCACGGGAAGATGAAGTGGAGAGACTTGAAGAAAATCATTCTCAGACCTCAATTTTGGGGCATCATCCTTGTGGACGTGTTGTTCTGGAACGCTGGTATTCACGCCAGCTCTGGTTCATTCTTGCTCTGGATCAAGAGCTTGAACCGGTTTTCTCCTGCACGAGTCAACGAGTTGGGAACTATTGCACCTGCTCTCGGCATCTTTTACACGCTTTTCGTGTGTTTCGCGTCAGACCTGGTACTTGGTCCGGCTTGGGCTATTACCATGGCTCATACGTGGAACATCATCGGCTTGATCATCCTCGTTATATGGAGAGTACCAGAGGCAGCTCTTTGGTTCGCCTTTTCTACGATCTATTCAGCATACTCCATGTCTAGTGTCTTTCACGGCTGGGTCAACACTCAACTACGCGCGTCACCCGCGGAACGGTCATTCACGTTGGTCTTGATCAACGCTATTTCCCAGTCTTCCACGGCTTGGACCCCTCTACTCGTCTTCAAGACCGTGGAGGCTCCTCGTTTCCCCAAGGGCTTCGCATTTTGCTTGGGTTGTGCAATCGGATTGCTCATTTCCACTCATGCACTTCACCTGTACTTGAAGAACAGAGAGTAAGTCAAGGTCCTTGTCCCGAAATACAAGTAGGAACTAACAGTTTTCTAGCCCTCAGGCGGAGCAACCAGCTACACTTCAGTCAGAAGAGAATGGCACGTTCCCTGTTGACTCTAAGGAGGCGCCTGTGAGTCAGACAAGGAAGGGAGAGACAAGCGAGTGATTGGGGATTGAAGGTGCTCTTCTGGCTTTCTGACTGAGGGTCATGTTGGATATAGAATCAAATCTGCTGAGTAGCATATATGACCCAAATTGCCTCGGTACCTGTCAGAAGGTATCTTCTACTCTTGCTGTTGGCACAGTGGTTTATTGTGTTTCACAACGTCACAAAATCTCGGCAGAGCGATTGTTGATCAAGTATCACGTATATTCACAGAGAGACTTATTCTGTAATTGCATGAGAACCCACGATAGATCGCTCACCTGGAATCTAAAATATGATGACCATAATACCTCACCAATCACGCCCAGTATGATATCAAAAAGTGCGATGCTATCAGCCAATTGCCCGTGTTCGCCGATTGCGGAGGCAACTTGACTATTCACTTGGACTATCAACACCATCGAGCCAGCCAATCTTCCAAAGACGGCAGTTAAAACGCGAGATTTAATATCAACCCCGCAAATGTAGAGGGCGCCTAATCTTTGACATGATTGTGACATTCATATCGGGATGACGCCAGCTTTGTATCAGCGAATAGCAAGACGCCTACAATCCCACACCACCATACCGAGGAAACGCCATTGTAGAAGAGGTGCGTTAGATGGGGAAACCAAAGACGTGCTCACGGCCTGCAGATTTACCCCTCTGATCTGCCAGTTGATGCGGGTATAAGTATTCAAGTGTAAACCCGGCCTTGAGTTCAGAGAATTGAAGGTAGTGCAGTTGCGGAAGATCAAACAAACAACGCGATTCAAAATGGCATCCACGTCAACAACAGAAACTTCCATTCCCATCCGTGGCAAGGATGAGAAGAAGAAGCAAATCTTGATCAATGCTTTTGACATGTCCACCGTTGGGCATCTGTCTCCAGGCCAATGGAAGGTGAGTTCTCGGACCATGGGCTCAGTTAGTTAGGGGAGTTGCTAAAGAAATTCAGAATCCTGTGGACAAGTCTGCGACGAAGCGAGATCTGCAATACTGGATTGACCTGGCCAAGCTCCTAGACAAGGGCGGCGTCAACGCCCTGTTCCTTGCAGACACGTACGGTGGATATGACACATATGAAGGAAGCTTGGATAACTGTATCCGCCGTGCTGCCCAATGGCCGATGACAGATCCAACTATCGTAAGTTTACTAAAATAAACGAAAAAAACATATGCTGACTCCCCCATAGCCCATCACCGCCATGGCGGCTGTGACTAAGAATCTCTCCTTTGCCATCACCGCCTCTACATCCTTTGAGCCCCCATTCTTGTTGGCTAAGAGATTCTCTACTCTGGATCACTTTACTAAAGGTCGCATCGGTTGGAATATTGTGACCTCCTGGAAGAAGGCTGCTTTCAAGGCCATCGGTTTAGAGAGCCCGATCCCACACGACGAAAGATACGCGCAGGCCGATGAGTATCTGCGCGTCTTGTACAAGTGGGTTGGGATATACTCCTCCTACAAGGCAGAGATGCTAACAGTGATAGACTGTGGGAAGGCTCTTGGGCGGATGATGCCATCTCCCCCAACCCAGAGCTCGACAGCTATGCTGATCCTGACAAGATCCGCACAATTCACCACCACGGCAAATTCTACGACATTGACACACGGCACATTGTCGACCCCTCGCCCCAGAGGACTCCATTCTTGTTTCAGGCCGGTACATCATCAGCCGGCTCTACCTTTGCCGCATCACACGCAGAGGGCATCTTTGTCTCGTCTCATTCACCCGCAATCTTGAGGCCCAAGGTCCAGGCAATTCGCAAGCAGGCTGCCGATTTGGGCAGAGACCCTCAATCACTCAAGTTCTTCGCGACGTTTACTCCAATCATCGGACGCACTGATGAGGAGGCCCAGCAAAAGTTTGAAGAGGTGAAGAAGTACGCGTCGACCGTTGGTGGCCTTGTCCTAGTCAGTGGATGGACGGGCATCGACTTGTCCAAGGTCCCTGTTGACAAGGAACTCACTGCCGCCGACTCAGAGGAACCTCACAGGGTGCAGAGTCTTCTTGATGCCTTTACAGCAACAAGCGAAAAGGTTCCAAAGTGGACGCCACGAGTTATTGCTGAAAGAGCTGCCATTGGTGGCCTGGGTCCTGTCTCAGTCGGCAGCCCACAGACCGTTGCAGACGAGATGGAACGATGGATTCGAGAAGGAGACTTGGATGGGTTCAACGTGGGATACGTCACGACTCCTGGGACGTTTGAAGAGGTTGTTGAACTGCTCATTCCTGAGCTTCGACGTCGAGGATTGTATCCAGAGGCACCCAGCAGTGATGAGGCTGGTCATACGTTGCGTGAGAGCGTGTATGGTCAGGGTCAAGCTGGACTGCGGGATGACCACCCAGGAACAAAGTACAAGTACGATGTGTACAAGGAAGACTAGGTGGCATCGAATCTTGGAATACATGAAAATTGAAGGATTACACAGCTCGTGAGAACTGGTTTCTGGCTGTGCATCACGAGAACTATCCTGTTGAGTGATCAAGTGGCTACTCTCCTTTCTATCTCGCAGTTCGGGCATTGATTGTCGAACAGAACGCCTCAAACGCAGCATTATCCTTCGCCCACGTCCCCTCCTCTGGCTCGTAACCCTCTTCATCAAACAGATGAGACCAGAATGTCTCTTGCCAAGGTGTACTAGTGACATCGACATCGTACTCGATATACTGCAACTTGTATGGCCCACGCCCGTCGATGCCGGTCCCGTTCACGTACTTACCCGAGTCTCACACCTGGAAAGGATCCTCGACGCCGTAGTGGCTGACTAGCGGCCCAGGACAGTCAAAGCTCCTGTGCGTGTTCTGAGATAGACGGTAACGCAGGACGTCTTCGTCAACGTCCCGAAAATCTTTAAGGACAGACTTTAATGTATCTTCTGGCGCCTGGTGCCATTCTCCATGACCCATGCGGAAAACCCTCAGTGCCTTCAGAGACGTAGCCCACCGGGTAAGCACATGATGCCATCTCATCGGGTACTCGTGCATCTCAGAATCCGCCTCGTCGAGTACGGTGCTGAGAGCAGGATATCCGGGGTCGTTTGCATCCAGTGGACTCGCCTGAAGAGCTTGGAATAGGATGGGACAGTCGTCAAGATACAGCTCTTCCAAACCACCGCTTTCGTTCTTCTGCCCGATTGTGGCAATCCAGTCAATCTGCCAGTCGTGACTGAAGATGTATTGCCCGAGCGCAAGCACTTTCAGTTGCGGGAAATTCATGCTGCGAAAGTCCATCTTTGGGAGCCAGCCCCAGTATTCATTATAGTACAGCGACAGAACTCGCAAGCGGTCGCTGATACTGGGGGCTAGCCACGTTTCGGGAAGATGGTCGAAAAACTCGTACTTTTCTTCATAGTAGACGCTGCTCTCATTCATGCTCTCGTCCATCTCTGTGGCGATGAGCAGCTTAAGGTCGATTAGGCTTGGTAGGGACATGACTTTCTTCAAGGCTCCCGAGGCAACCAGATCATTGTCGTGAAAATCGGCCAGGTTTGTGACTGTCAGCTCCTTCAGCTGTATGACCTGATCAAACGGGACGCCAAGATCATCCTCAGGATCAACGTGCTTGCGGGTGTAGTCACACCACTGGTGCTCGCTCTTTTTGTCAATCTCGACCTGTTTATCGGGAGTCCACATGCCTGCAACGCAGTGGCACACCGTATCGAGGACACCGTATCGAAAGTCCCACGTCTCCTCGATGCTCACTCCTCTCCGAGCATCCTCGCCGCAATACTCGTTAAATCGGAGGTGGAGGGCTGTGAGGTAGCCGAAACAACGTAGATATGGCAGAGCATCCATGAAAGAGGTAGGGAATGGATACCCCCAGTTGGAGTTGTATGAGAACTCGGGGCCAACTGAGGTGTCCACGGTGAGTTCTCGGACTAGGTCGCGAAGCTTGGGGGACTTGGCGATCTTGACGAAGCGCTCGGCAGAATTGCCAAAGCCCTCAAGACGCAGGTTTCGATAGACCCAGGGTCGGGCAATATGGTCAAATCCAGAAGAAGCGAGCCTCAGGCGAGACAGGCTTGGTTTAAGCAGCAGGGCGCAAATGCTGCCCCAGATTTCGGGCGGAAGCAGCGGGCCGCCTGAAGAATTTTGGTTCATGACTGGTATGATAATGGCCAGGCTGCGAATCTTTGAGGACAGTGTCGATAGAGGTGAAGAGGATAAGAGCTGGTTGTTGTTGCAGCTGTTAGATTTGGCTGGCGCCTTCAATGGCTTGGTATAGCTTTCTTAATTAGGCCTAGTTTATCTGATAAGCTAGAGATTACCTAGCTAGCTATTAAAGGCATGTGGCTACCCTTAGAGTAATTGTATACAGTCTAATCCGATATCTCTACCCCGTCTAGTCCGTTAATCTTCTTTAAGTCCTTCTCTACCCAACCTTTTGGCAAGAGAGTGGTTGCCCAAGCCAAAACCACCTTCCCTCCTTTCCGAACTTCGTTCCGCAGATCCTGCTTGGTCACTGCCTTCACGATTGATTTGGCCCAAATGGCCGCAGGGATGTTGTCTTCTGTGACTCCAACCCCATGGAAGGAGTCCTCACTATGGTCCCGCGCCACAGAGTACGGGGTGTTGGGTGAGCGACGGCAGTCTGTGTCGGGTTCGCCGAAGGCGTTAATGTTAGACTCCACAGCTCCAGTCTTCAACTCAACGACCTTGATGTCGAACGTCGCGAGGTCCAAGCGCATGGTCTTTGTCATCGTAGATGCTGTAGCCGTCCAATGCCCCCAGTGCCAGAAGCCTGCATCTTATATGTTCAGGGACACAGGCGCGGCGCATCCCCAATGTGGATATTCTGGAACCCCGCCCTGAAATCTTGCCTATACTTGGACAAGGCATTTGGTCCTATGGATGAAATCGGCACGCCATGGAAGAATTCTTCATTCGGCCACACAATGGAGTTGACCTCTAAGGCGTCGTTGGCAGGGTGGGCGCTGGTTCCTGAGCAAGCAGTCAGTTTCAAACCTCTCGTGATATTCTCCTCTGCACACACCTTGCTTGATCTTGAGGTTCTGAACCCCCTTTTGGAACGGGCTCGAGTTAAACCTTTGGGACAATGCTTATGATTTATTAAACATTCTTTACGAATCTGCATATTGCCTTGCTAAGGCTGGACTGGTGCATGCTCCCGGATGCGGTGTCCGGTTCGAGCAGGCTCCAGGGAGGCCCTAGTCGCCCGGTGCCTCGCCCACGAGGGCGAACATTCACCTGGTGCTGGACATGCCGAGAACGGCGCATTAAGTGCGATGAGAACTATCTGGCATGCAACCGATGCATTTCCGCGGGTAGAACGTGCTAGGGGTACCCTCTAAATTGTCATGGGTCACCGTTCATGGGGCTGACGCGAAAGCTTCCCGACCAGTGTCGCAAGCCGCGGCCTCCTAGATGCCGGAGCAGAGAACCACGAGGCCCAAGCTTCAACCATCCATCCAGCAGGCGGCGCACGAATCTCGCTATCGGCTGTTGCTTCACCACTGGTCGGCCTGTCTGTGCGATGCCTTCATGCCGCTATCCTCGTTTGGTAATCCGCTTCGCCCCCTGGCCGCCATCGCCAATGAACCCGGCACAGCTGAGAGGAACCCCGCCCCTTCAACAATATTCTATCATCTTTGTGCGTCATCGGCGGCACACCTAGTCGGCGCCGGACGTTCAGGCTTGGAATTAGACACGATCCATCATGAGGGTCTTGGATTTCTTTGGCCACGACATGCCCTCACGGTGGGCCAAGAGGGAGGAGTGGACCGGAACCTCGTCCTCGTAGCCATCACCCTCTGCATTGTCCATGAAAGCATCAAAGGGACAGCGTCCCAAGGCGTGTTCACATTCACACCGGACTCCGCGGGCTCCATAGCACTCAAGGTTCCCTCTGGTGGCCCTCAAAATGTTGCATGACCTTGTACCAGCTATTTCTTGCGATTCTAATCGCGGCTCTTGTCGCTACACCCTGGATTAGGAGTGGGTTCGCCCTCAACTCGGAGGGCTATCACAATCTTACCACCTATGCTGAAGAACTGGGCCGCTTGTTCGGGACTCAAGCGAGCTTGTCCGTGTCATCGTGTCGGCTTGTGGGAAAGCTCACAACTTCGAAACTGAAACTACCTGGCGGGTTTATGGGTCTTGGAAGTGTAGCCAATACAGGTGATTGCGCGCAACGCTACGAATCCCGCGAGCCAGTGCCGCATCTTGGATTGGCTTGTATCCCGGCTCCTATCAGTTTCGGGTGTGGGAGAAGGTAGCAGCACTGACAACTGACGTCTGGGAACTTCGAAAGCGACCTGCCCAAACTGTAGATGTTGAGTGGCAGGATATGACACGACATCTGTTAATGTACGATGATCCAATGTCTTGACTGCAGTTTGTTTCCCCTAAAAAGCTACCTAGTTAATATATGATTGTGCTTTATCATGCTGTTACTGAATGGTCCACACCAAACAGCACCGAGGGCGGCCACGAGGGTGGTGCCTCCATAATGACGCATCCAGCATGGAGTCTGGATTCTTAAATCACAAAACTTCCCTCATACCTACCGGCCCAGTTTCCGGATCTCGCAATTGGATATGAAGACAGTCCAGCCTTTTTGCTATCACTAGCATCATCAGCGGAAGGGACTACCGGCGAAGAGATAAGAAAGTCTGCCCAGAAGCCTGTTAGCATAGCATTTATGAATCAACGGCTACGACCTAGCCTCGGCTTCCGGGCTACCGCGACTTTCAAGAGCCATCCAAATCTTGAATCTTGGGAGGACCCATAACCACACCTACAGGCCGCAGGGATTTCAAATGTTAAAAGGTGATGATGTTCTTCTCCATAAGCCGCAGCTATGCTTCTCATAGGCTCAAAAGGAGAAAATGCTTCACTATAAGTTGTGAAGTTATTAGCAAGGGACTTAACGATTAGTGGCAAGAAATGGCAGATACCTTCTTAAAGCGCAAGCTATTATGGAGAAGAAAGTACCGGTACCTTTTGGTTGGTCAATAATTAACATTTGAAGCCCCTGTAGCCTGTAAAGAGCGCATGTCGACTGGCAAGCGTTACGAGATTTTGCCTTTCTTGTCCGGACCCTTGGCGTCGAACCGTCAGCGAGGAAGCCGAACCCATGTTGGCGTCAGCTCCAAGATTGGACGAATCGTGCTGCTGCAAATGCGGGGTTATCGAAATGCCGGCTGCGCGTCAGGTCGTTTGGTAACAAGCAAGGGCGATATCGGGGTCCGCGGGCCATGGTGGCGAACTGAGAACGGGGGTCCGACTTCCAGGAACATAAGGACATAGAGGGGGGTTCTAGGTCTATAAGAGATACCCTTTCTATGAAATAATAAACAACCTTAATATAATACATATTAAAATCTCACATCCTAGGTTAGCATAAATACCCTCCCTCCCTCTCGACTTTCTGATAACAAGACTATTAATTCGCGACTCAACTATTGCCTTTACTCCGTTTCTAACCCTATCCCTGATAGCACCCCAGATGGCATCTTATCAGACCAACCGGACCTATTCCTCTAAGATTCTCCTTCCTGGGGACCCAGAGTATGAAATTTGCCGACGAAACAATCCGAATAGCGACACTCCCGACCTCTTTCCACAAGAAATCCACGTCGTCCATACTACCGATGACGTATCTAAAACGTTAAAGCGTGTCTCAGAGCTCGGTGTCACTGTCGGCGTTCGCTCGGGTGGGCACAATCTTTATAACGGTCACCTCAACCATGGTATCTTGATTGATACCAGTCGCCTGAACCGTCGAGTCGAGTATGATCCACTGACTCAGGAGATCAATTTCGGCCCTGCTGTTCGCAACGATGAGCTAGGGGCAGCCCTGGAAAAGGCAAACCGGTTCTACCCACATGGCCACTGCCCTACTGTGGCTGTATCTGGATATCATCTTGGCGGCGGCCAAGGTCTAGCCATGAGAGGATTCGGCCCCACCTGCCGAGACTGGCTGACCAAGTTGGAGGTTGTCGTTCCCGATGGGCGCGTCGTCATTGCTAGTCCTACAGAGAACGTCGACCTTTTCTGGGCTGCACGAGGCGGTGGGCCAGCGTTCCCGGGTGTGATATCCAAGTTCTGGGGTCGCACAGCCCCTAGCACAAAGCTTTGGGAGCAATCCATCACTTTCGACCTAGGGAAAAACTTCAAACCGCTTATGAAATGGTTCTTGGCACAGGCCGCGAAAACTCCCAGACTTGGGACAGAAATCAACTGTGGAATCGCCTACGATTCCAAGGAGCGGGCTACCGAGCTACCTGATCAACCACCAGCGGATGCCAGACTGTTGTTCATTGTGATGAACAATGCTATTGCCGACACAGAGCCCGAAGCAAAGAGCTTGTTGAGGGCGTACGAAGCGATCCCCGATGATTTGCGCTCTTGCGTCATTGATATCAAGAATACTCACCAGATCTCCATCAACGACCTATTCACTTTCCAGAATTACATGTGGACGGCAGACAGTGGCGAAAAATGGCAGATGCACGGCCTTTGCTTCGATGAATCGGTTGACTTGGATAGGGTATGTTCACGTTCTAAACCGACAAGGCGGGTGGGCTGATCTTCGTCATTAGTTGCTGGACATTGCCGAACCCAGGCTGACAGACATTCCAACTAACCACTCAAACTCGATTGCCATCGTCTGCAATTTCGAACCCGCTGAGAGCGAGTGCGCCTTCAGCACCCCGATGTATCTCTACTTGGTGAGTTTCGTGGGCTGGCAAGATGATTCATCCTCGGTCAAGTTGCGGCAGCACTTCCGCGGTCACTACAAGGACCTTTTGCCTCTCTCTTCGGGCATGTATGCCTGTGACTACGACGTCACCTCTGACGAGAGCAACGTATGTCCCTCCATTAATTCTCATCCGAGACATGACAGCAAACTAATTAATTTTCCTTCCTTCAGTCAAAACCTATTTCAGACTCAGCTCTAGACCGGTACCTCGACATCTGCGAGAAGTGGGATAGCCAAGGCCTTTTCCCCTATCGCAAGTTGTATGTCCAGACCCGTGACAAGATGAATGCTTTGTGGGGAAAATGATGGAGTTTGTTTGAGTCTAGTTCCGGGAGGGGGGCATTGATAAAAGGAGGTAGCTCCTATAGCTCGTAAATTAGTTACTATGTATATTCTACATATGGCTCGGCAACCTGTTTGATCTCGAGGGCGAAGGCAACGTATCGTCCAGGGTTAGGGACGACCGAAGGGAAGACGGCACTGAAGACCGTTGATACTTTTCGACTTGAAACAAATCTCTGGGAGTACCTAGAACAGTTCATTGTGATTTTTGATACAGTTGAAGCCCGGCCCCTGATGGGATAACTGAGCCAGAAGACCGTGCTAACAGCAGGCTTGTTAGAGGTGATACACTGTGCCCCTGGGAGAGGAAAGGTCTTTGAATAAGAGTAAATTCAAAAGGGAGCCTCGATATAAATAGGGTAGTAGCAGGAGCCAAATTTGGCCCTCATTCGAACAAGTCAATCCACAGTCCTAACAGTTTACTAAGCCCTCGATTATGAGTTCCTTCTATAGCAGAACCCCTTTGCCCTCTGAGCCCAGCCAAAAGGCCATAGAGGCGCATAGAAGAAATCCAGAACTCGACCCAACTATAGACCTCGTTTCAGGTACTAGGAAGTGTTTCGACTGTTCAAATAGGGCCCCTCTCGGCACCAGATCATGCGACAGCTGCAAGGTAAAACATAATGAGTTGAACAAAGGGAGATACCAGAAGTTGAAGAACGAGGGTATGTGCACCACCTGCGCAGCAAACAAACCTGCCCCGGGGTTGGCCAAGTGTCAAGCCTGCCTTCTCAGATGCCAGGCGAGCTGGGCGGAAGCAAAGCGCCAACATGGGGTCCTTTGCAGTACTTGCAAAATGCAGCTTGCGTATGATGACACCGGTGTATGCCAGACGTGCAAAGACTACGAGAAGGTGCAAATAATGAACAAGAAGGAAGAGGAAGCGAAGAAGCCGTCCGATCCTTGAGGGGATGTAGGCTCAACCAGCCTCGCGAGCCTTGGCCAAAAGCAATGGGGTTCTAAGAGTCCCCAAACGAGGAAACGATACTTGTTTCCAGTAAATAACACCTAGGTGTAATGAAGCCATTTTTCTTGAAATATACGTGCTCTAACTATTGCTTTGCTCACGCTCACGCTCACACAGGTGAATGTAATAGCTCGTTAGGGGTTGGGGATGCAGTAAGGTATTAGACCTTGGTTTGTTCCAGTATAGGCTCCAGCATAGTAGATGTGTACCCTGTTTATAATCAGGGTTGTCATGCCGGCAACTTTGTTCTTCATCACTGTGGCTGATGGTTTCTTTTGGAAGCGTCATCAGGTTCATAACAGTGTCTACTCAGTTGAACCATCCATCTTTTTTACCAAATTCCCTTGGCCTAGAATCATCAGTCAGACTTGAATGAGTCACGCCTAATCAACGGCAAAGCCAGCATCCCCCAAAGTGACGATAGAAATGCATGGAGCTTTACATAGCATCACGAGTGGTGTCTCGCGGCATTGAAACCGAATGTGATCATTTTTAAACACTGTGACTCGGTATTGAATGCCATGATCTGTCGCCATGATGGAAAGCCTCTGATTAAGACCGTTTTCCATGACCGATCTGCGTATAAATGCAGCACCGGTAGCTAGATAAAGCACGAGTACTGCTCAGACGCAAATAAATCAAGCCGTACGCCTACAACGCGACCAAGTCATCGATCATGAGCTCCTCAAGACAAAGGAAACCCTTGCCCTCCGAGCCTAGTCAAAAGGCAGAGGAGGCGCACAAACAACAGACGCCCAAATGTAAAAAGTGTATGCATTGTCCCGCCATGATCCCCTTCGAAGGCAGTGTAAACTGCGACAGCTGCAGACTCCGCGACGTTGCCAGCCACAACATGATAAACGCCAAGAGGAGGGAAGAGGGCAAGTGCGTATCATGCAATAAAGATGTTGATATCGCTGTAGGTTTCTATTGTCTAGTGTGCAGGGAAAAGGGGCGAGTACGGGCGAACAATCACGTTAAAAAGCCAATTATGAAAGGGGGTAAATGCACCACTTGTAAGCTGAATCCCGCGACCAAGAGGCTCAAGATATGTCAAAGCTGCTTTCTCAACGCCGTGGAACGGGCAGTAAAGGAAGAAAAGGAGAAAGGCAAGGGGCCAGCTTCTTGAGAACGTTGGAGCCAAACTCTGGCCCGCCGAACGTAAATGTAGGATAGCCCCCGGAGTAGTCACTCAACAGGGGGGCGAGGTCACCTCTATTCGATAATTACAAGGTATACACAGGCTTTGAAGTGAGATACAATCAAGCCAGCCGACTCTGCCCATTTTAGAAGTCGAGCATCCATGACGACTGCGGTATGATATTCACGGAGCAAGTTACCGAGTATGAATGCGAGACTTGAGGCTGGACTGTGAATGGGTCATACTTCCTGACCTTGTGGTCTTTGATTCAACCAGCACCCAAGACTAGTCAAGCTCATGCTCGGCCTAGGATATGCCAGGCGGTAAAACTCGTCCAGCAGCAGATGACGTCCCACCCTACACTGCTCACAGCTGGATGCTCATACAAGGCGATCTTGATATCCTCCCAACCCCCGCCTTCTCTCGTAAGACCCGTGATAGCTGTAGCAAGCAAGATCGCCATGGTTGCAACCTGGGCGACCAAGGGTGGCTGTTTCAATAATAGCGAAGGGGCAGGGGTAGCGAACATGCTGTTCATCAGCAGCGGCGCAAAGGCGAGCACATGAGGGGCGAGCAGCAGAAACATGAACTGAGGGTGGTCGAGATTGCTTGGAATGGCGACAGCACAGCCAAGGTTGATTGCAAGAATGGCCAGCCACGAAAGGGGCAGCCAGGAACCTTGTCCTGTTCGTGACTCGGGCTTGGATTTGTTTGCATTCTTCTCGGACCCTGATGGGCTCCCTTCGTCAAAGACGGTAAATGCAAGAAAGGAGAGGTTCGCAGCAAAGGAGATGGCTACGATCTGGCCTAAAAGCATGAAGATCCAGAGATGCGGGATTCTCCCCTTCTTGGCTGTAAACCCAACGTTGTCAGCACCCATCACAATTGAAACCCTGGTTCACTTACACTGAGCTGCAAGCATGATACTCCAGATGGCGCAGAACCCGAAAATCTGCAGTGACCACCAAGCTCTCGGGGGCCTCTCGAGGGTCGACACCCAAGCTTGCTTGAAAAGAGTCGTATCACGAAGCCATTCCCCAAGGTGAAGCTTGTCGGCATCAAAACCAGCTGAAGCAGACAAAGCCCACTGTTGATAAGACCACTGAAAGAAGCAAAACATATGATACCAGGTGGTCGCAAGGCTGACGGCCGCTAGGGCACTGAAGACAAGTATCGCATTACGGCGGTGAGATGCATCTTGGCGAGGTGAAACCTTTGAACGGCGCCAAAGAAGGCGTAGACAGCGAGCAGTCAGGGCGGCGCAGGTCAGGAGATATCCGACCAATATGCCAATTGGACGGGCATTAGAAACGTCAACCATGGTATGAAGCCACCAAATCGATCGATAGTTGTTGAATTACGATACGAATTCATGTGCAAAACTTGGCATTTGTTGAGACACAGGCTGACCGACCCGCAACATGCCTCGGCTCGGGGCCATGGTTGCACCGGCCATCGGCGAAGCATAATAATTGCGCCGGTCTCACAACGGTACCTTCCCAATAAGAACTGACCAATTAATCAGGGGGAAAAAATGGTTGTGGAAAAAAAGGGAAGGAAAAAAGAAGCTAAAAAGCGGCAGGGGGAGGGAAAGGGTCAAAGTCTAAACTTCAGTTGCGGCGGCTGATGATGGCGCAAACTCAATTGCTCATGCTCAATGGAACAACCACAGAAGGTGTCGTCCAAGGGGCATAACCTCGTCGCACAGAAGGTCGCCGTTATTGGCACGGGGCTCGCTGGACTGACGACAGCGTATCTCTTGCGCAGTGATGAACGAGAACGGTATTCGGTGACGCTGTTTGAGCAGGTGGGGAGACATCTCAACAAACAGAAGCGTCGCGATAATTCTGACTCTCGCAGGCCGACCGCCTTTCTTTCGATTCCGCCTCCGTTACCGTCAAAAATGAAGAAACCGAATTGACAGAGCGCATCGACTTGCCCATGCGCGCAAACGCTGGCGGCTACTACGATCACTTACTGCGCATGTATCACCACCTTCGAATCCCCCTGCACCCGACCCGCTTCCTTTTTGTCTTTGCAAAGGCATTCCCGACGAACAGCGATGGAACGGACCGACCCGACGAGAGCTATTTTGTGCACGCGTCGAACCTGCACCAGATGCCACCGCCGTGGCCCGGCAATCGCAGTGTGCTGGCCCACATCATCGAGATCCTGTACCTGATTGTCTGTCAATTCTGGTTCACGCTGGCGTGCTTCCTTGTTTCCCCGCTGGAGGGACACGCGACGGCATCGGGATACAGCGAGTCGCTGGCCGATTACCTCGAGAGAATACGATTGCCCCGACGATACACATCGCATTACCTGCTCCCACTGCTGAGCGGTGTGTCGACCTGCTCTCACGACGAGCTCCTTGCGTTCCCTGCGAGCGATATTGTCAATTACAAGAAGCGCTCCCACGGGCAGCATCACTACACAGTCTGCGGGGGCGTCTCGCAGGTACAGGCAAGGTTGACCAAGGGCGTGGAGGATGTGAATCTAAACAGCCGAGTGATCGAAGCTGCGCCAGGTGCGGACGGGGAATCGGTGATTGTTCGCTGGCAATCGACAGTCGACGGGTCATCGCGCATCGAGGAACAGGTTTTCGATCGTGTGGTCCTTGCCGTGTCGCCGGATGTTGCTGGGGCAATCTTCAAGCCGTTGCGACCGACGCTCTCAAGACTCCCTACACGTCGCGTCGAGAGTTCCGTCCTGAAGCCCCAAACCGGAGCAAACATGTGCGTAGTCAAGGACAGCGACAAGAGTGTCAGCTCCTGCATGCATCACCTCGCCGACACGTCGCCATCTGAGACCATCACGCTGAGGACGCTATTCCCCAAGTCAGATAGCGCCCGGACCGAGGCCCTGCACACGATGCCAAGCCGAGTCGTCGTCAGCACATGCCCCTTGCAAGAAGACCAAGAATTGAAAGCCACCACCCTCCGCCGAGCGAGATTCACAAGGACGCTGCGGAGCACCGAGGGCCAGGCCCTGGTGCAGCAGCTCGTAGGGGATTCGAGGTCCGCTAAGAAGCAGGATGACACAGCGGCTGCTTGGGTCAACGGGCAGGACAATGTCTGGTTGGCGGGGGCCTGGTGCTGGGACGGCATGGTTCTTCTTGAGGGATGCGTCGTGTCAGCAATGAGGATCGCGTCAGATTTTGGGGTCGCGGTTCCATGGGAGGAATAATGAATATTGATTGACATTGAGCCATGAGTTTATGAGAGAAGCATTTGTTTAAGCATAGATAGATACGATACGAGCATAATTCAATGTGTGCATATGCACAATTCTTAGTCAGCTATCAACATGTGGGTCCCTCCGACATCAGGCCAGTTAAACGAAGCCATCATAACGCCAGCTTTCGCAAGCAACATTGAAGGAGGTTGTGGCTGTTGGCGAGATACTTTAAGATGGACTCATCTTCGACACAGGGTGGCTTCGCCACTGGATTCTTCTGGGGTATCGTATTTACGATAGTTGTTGCAGGGCTCATTGGCACTACCATTCTGCACAAAAGCGACATTTACGGTCTGGGGCACTGGAAGCTCAACATCAGATCTCCCCCACCGTCCATGTGGATGAACGTTGGATACTGGTAAGACTATCGAAACCCCAGAAGCTTACCTTCGTGGTATCCGCTTCCATATGGACAACGGTAGGTTGACATGTTCCAGGAAAACCCCCTCAGGCGAACCCATCAAGGACTTCCACGAATCCTCTGCAGCCTTGCTCAAGCAAGTCATCGGCGCCGCTGGACTGCTAGACGAGGAACTCCTCGCAACCGGATCACGTGGATCTCTCGCCATCCTAGATCTGGGCTTTGGCTGCGGCGATCAAACATGGGAACTCGCACGACTCGCCCAGTCACAGAACTGGGATGACTTTCGTTACGTGGGCCTCACCCTCAACGAAGCCCAGGTTCAAACATCACGACGAAAAATCTACCGTGAGATAGTCAACGTTGGCGACGATGCAGGAGTGGTTACTGCTGAATCTTTCAAGCTGTTTTGCGCCAACGCTGCAAAGCCCGAGACATGGACTCCTCAGGTGGCAGATGCTGTCTACTCGTTGGCAGACGAGAGGTTCAACGAACGATGGCTGCTCGCTCTTGATTGTTTATACCACTTCTCCCCGTCGAGGAAGCCCGTCTTTGAACACGCAGCCAGAGAGCTCGATGCACAATTCATGGCATTCGATCTCCTCATCAACGAATCAGCTTCTGCCATGAATAAACTCAAAGCTCGTATCATCGGCAAGATTATGGGATGTCCCCTCAAGACATTTCTGACAGAGAATGAATACCGAGATCAGCTGGTCGAGTGCGGATATGACCGCAACCTTATAACAATCAAGGAGATTACCGATGATGTCTTTTCGGGGCTGGTCAAGTTTATGGATCGACAGGATGAGTTACTCGCAGAATACGGAGTGTCTCTGGGTGGTTTCAAACTAGCTGGGCGGTTGTTCAACTGGTTTGATAGGACAAGAGTTGTGAGGGCCGTCGTCGTGGTAGCCCGCACAAAGGACAAGACACGCTAGGATAACCAACAAATAACTCACGAATTATCCAGTTTTGTTTGCATCTCCTCATTATGTTGAAACTATTCCCCCTTCAACTGCCGCCAGAGTGTTCCTTGGAATGGAAATGGGTCGACACGGCCCCGCCGACCATGCAGGGAAAGATGACATGACCATGTCGCGCGTTTCGCCGAGACTCCATAGCCAGCTGCATGACATGATGCTAATCTGCACGCATTTTGCGGTACCCAGAGTGAACCGAACCCAGCGTGTTGGTTGTTGGATCCTGTTGGGCGGCAAGGTTGTTATAGAGACTGTTTGCTGCAAGATTAAGTGTTTCTTACCGTTTTCCTGGAGGACGATCACATTTTGAAAAGACTGGTCATCGGGAGATTTGTTCACCTTGTTCAGGAGATATGGGCTCGGACACGGGAATTTCTCAAATAAACAGCACTGCAGACGGCTCAACCCGCGATCTTACCAGCCGTATTAATCAATCGGAGCTGAAAGAATCTTCACATGTGTAATCTATCTGCGGCTCGGGGGCCTCGGACATGACGAGAGTTTAAAAAAAAAAGTCTCGATGGCTACAGAACCGGACTTGAATCCCAAATCGAGGGTCCGGAGCCGGCGTAGAGTCCGGACACAGAAATAAGCCACTGAAACCAACGACGGACGAAAGACCTTGTTTTCTGTTCAGTCACCGAGAGGCCGCCACTGGCCACATGCCACTGTTCCTTGAGTGTCTGACTGCTAAAAGTAACCACATGGCTGCACAGATGCCTTGTTCCAAAAACGTCAGTGTGCTTGAAGGGAAAAGGTCCAAGCTCAAGGGGGGAGGGCCATCAATCCGGGGAGCGTTATGCCACGTATAGGAAGCGTCAGGCTAGCTCCCGCGACAGGGGTACTCCTGCAGGAACCGCCAGACTTTATCGTTTCACGAAACTCTAGCGAAGCGCGGGCAGCAATCTCTTCCTGGAAGCTGGCTGGGTCCTCCCCCCGGTGGTGGAGAGGCTTGAAACCACGCCTGCGTAGGGCTTCGTGTCAGGTTCATCATCTGCGGGAACACGGCCTCACCTAAACTCTAACTGTGTCGTCGGGCTTCCTAGAGGCATCGTTTTTCGTTTCAGCTTGATACGGCAGTTGAGCCATGTTTCTTTTTTCCCTCGTCTATCGTATTGATCCGTTACGTCAGTTATCGCTCTCCCCGTTTCAAACAGAAGAATTACTAATACTTCTCAGGCGACGACGAGTGGGTTCGAGGCTTATTCTTGAAACTTTGATGGAGACTCTCACGCCCCCTCCACCGATTGAACGCGACACCCCGATGAACAAGGGGGGAACCCTTGCACATAGCACGTCCAATTTATACCTTTACCGGCAAAAAAGGACGTAAGAAAGGAAGTGAACCCATGTTTGCCGCGGGGTTTGGTCTGTTTTTCCCGTCCCTTCTTCTACTCTTCTTTGTCTCACTTCCCTCTTTTTTTACTTCTTCCCCTGCGCCGCCTTCCTACAGAGAGACCCGCGGCCGGCCGAGAATGTAGCAAAAAGCCATGAGCTTAACGCCTCGCGACGACGACGACGAGCCTGTCCATGGCTTCATCAATCCGTATCCAGAGCTCAACGCTGGTCTTTGGTGTTTATTCCTCGGTGCGACAGCCTTCCTGGCTTTGAGGTTATGGGTAAAGATAACTCGACGGCATGGCATGTGGTATGACGACTACATACTCATTGTTTCATGGGTGAGTGTCTCATTAATGCCCCCTGTACCAACAGAGCAACTAACAAATTACAAGGCCGTCCTTCTCGCAACCGACTCCCTCATCGTCTACCAATTCGGCAACGGCTACGTCCTCGAAAACTCTAAGCAACAATGGGACGACCGCATGCACATCCTCATCAACATCTCATCATGCGGCAACCTGATCGGCCAAGCATGGACAAAGACGGCCTTTGGCGTGACACTCCTTCGAATGAGCAACCGGTGGCAACAAGGAATACTCTGGTTCTGCATCGTCACCATGAACATCTGGATGATCTTGAAGGTCATCTTTCAGTGGGCCAAGGTGTGCGACAAGGACAGCTATCAGAACTGGTACCGGCTCGATTTTTGCATTGGGTGGAAGTTTCGGGATAGCTTCAAAGAGGGAGGAAATGGTGAGTCACCTATTCCTCAAGGGAGACGTCGTTGCTGACCCGTTGCCAGTCTACAACATCATTATGGACTTTGTCTTTGCTTCTTTTCCTTGGTTAATCACACGATCATTAGAAATGCGGAGGGCAGAAAAAGTTGGACTCTGCCTCACTATGAGTCTGGGAATGATGTGAGTATCAAAACCATTCACGCGTCTTTGATGGTTATCTTACGATCTGATAGTGTTGCGATTGTTGCGGCTATACGCGTTGGATGGAAGGATCAAGGGAACGACCGTGACTCGCATTATATGTGTAAGTGATATTAAACCACTGCCATCAACTCTCACTAACAATCCCTCACAGGGCGCAACGGAATGTCTCAGATCTGGTACTCATCCGAGGTTGCCGGAACAATCATCGTCCAATGCATCCCCATCCTCCGACCAATCCTCCGCGACATCCACACATCCCTCACATCAAGAAGGCTCGACTCAACAGCAGATGGCGGAAAAAGCACCGGCTGGACACAGTCCCGCAGCACAAAGCACATCTCAGCCCCCCTACCCCTAGCCGAAGAACGAGCCGCCGGAAACCCCGAGCGAGTAGAGTTGAGAGACATACCCGAAGAGCAAGAAACAGGAGGTTTCCAATTCTGGGACAAGAACCCAGCACCTGAAATCACACCAGTAGCCAACGTCATGTCACCAACATCACCACGGTCCGATAATTGGCCATTAGGGAGGGGAAGCGAGAGTGAAAGAAGTATGGAGTACGGGCATGAGAGGAGGTCTCATTCGAGTATTGGGTTGGCGGTAGATCAGGAGCAACAGGGGTTATCACCACCACCGCGGAGAAAATGAGCGGTTTGCATTGCGTTTGTTTATTTGTTTTTTAGTTTGTATAATTATGGCCACATGTCCGCATAGAAATGACGTTATGTATAGTATTCATATGTATTAGCCGGTATAAATTTGATTAACAGCAAATAACTTGAGACTTGATCATTACTAGGACGTTGATAGTGCGCTGGGATATTGGGGTAGGCCTGATTATTTCTCACATCAGCTTGATGTCGGTACTATCCAGCTTTGATTGTGGTATCAGTATCACAATAAGCAAGACAATGGCCAAAACCTGGTGACCCTTCCAAGAGAAGCCATCAGCCACAACAACCAAGAACACAGGTGTTAATACGTGCCGGCATTAGAACCCAAAGCCGAAAAACACCATGTGAGCATAAGCATAACTTGATGTAAATCTTACTATACGTGTACCGTTCATAAGGGTTGTGCCCTGTTTCAGGCCTTGAGGGTATTCATAACCCTGCCACTGCTCTAGGTTAAGGCGCTCATCAGACATCCAACTTGAGATGACTCGTTATCGATAAGAAGAGAAAGACAATGGTGACTTTTATATCTCTATCTCTAAACTATTTATCTTGGTCCTTCGGGGTAGGCCAAGCATTCCCAAGTCACTCTATCAAAAATCTGTTAACGCATTCTATATCTAATGATAGGTTGTCGACAAAGCCAACCTTGGTAGTCAAACTATGCAGTCTTCCTTTTACTCTCCAATCACCCCAAAAGCGTTCTGCAGTCTCTGCAAGTCTGTCAACAGGCAGCATATAGCTCATGCCCATCACAATTTCGAGCGAGGCTCCTTGGCCGAAGCAGTAGTAACAGATCTCAAATCCGGCAAACCCTGCCCAACCCATCCATCCATGGTCTCTTCATACAACTCCTTTTGCCTCTCCAACGACGCAGGAGGTCCTTCGACACCTCTCCTCTCCCTACTCTCAGCAGTCTCAACGAGCCAAGCCCCGTCATCCTCAAAATCCTTGAAATTGTAGGCTCTCGCCTCACAATTCCTCCAGGCTGTACCGCAACCGCGTGTGCTGTTTTCCCACTCGTTGGTTAGGTAGTGCATGAAGCTCCCATGGGCTACGAGGGCGATGTGAATCTCTTCGTCCGTATCTTTGCTTAGTTCTTTGGCTTTTTCTCGGAGTATCCTTCGAACTATGCGAGCGCGGGCTGCGCAGGCTGGACTGACGGGACTGTTTGGTCCGTCGAGATCTTTGTTGTTCCAACCACGACCAACCAGGCTGAGATCCACAGGCCACCCATGCTTATCTGTTGTCTCCTTCAGAAACTCGGGCTCTTTTCCAGTGTCACTGCCATAGTCAAAAATCTCCTGAGCCTCCGGAATGGCGAGAAGAATTTGCGTCTCAAGGGTAGGCTGAAAGACGAGACATGCTGTGTGGATGGCTCGGACCAGAGGAGAAGATGCGACAAGCCTTATCTTGGATTGATCCCGGAACTGATCGTGTCGGAGCTTAGCGCACTGCTCTTCGCCAAGAGGTGTCAGAGCGGGGTCCCTCAAGTTGAAGAATTCAGCTCCAAGGTTGTGATAGCCCTGGGCGTGGCGGACGCAATGGAGGGTAACTTGGCTCGACATGGTGAAGGGAGGATGCAATTGGGTTGGTAGAACCATGGAACATCGACTGTAGATTAAAGATATTTATCAATCCCCAGAGATAACCAGCGAAAAATCCATCCGAACTTCGCCTTGAACCGCTCTTACCGCTTGGTGCGGATTTCGGGGTCCATTGCCCCATCCAGGCGCGTCAAAGGCGAGCTTACCCACCAAGCCTCTTCTGGCAACTCAGCGCGGCTTTTCCTGCAACGTGCTGGATCTGCTAATCGTCAGAGGTTCGAATCACGACCCATAGGAGCCCAAACGTGCATAAAACTTGAGTAATGGTGGGGAGGAAGAAGCAAGTTGAGATCGCAGATGGGTGAGATCGAGCAGAGGGACCCCGCCAAGAGATAAGCTCGCTTGGTAACGGGGGAGAAAATTGACGAGGAAACTAGGGTTTTTCTGCAGTTCGGCAGTTATAGCCGTGCTCACAGCAGCATGAAGCTGTCACTCATGGACCCGAGTAGTGTCTCGTGCCACTTGAGGTTGACCGACGGACCCTTGCGCAGCGCCCACAGATCCCTCACCAGATGTCTGATTTGCGCCCAGATGGCCAAGTCCGATCTGTCAAGGAAGAAGTCGAGGCATTTTAGCATGCGGTGCTGCATCCCGACGTCGAGGATCTCAAACGCGATGATGGCCACGGGCCAGATCATGGGTGAGAAGCGTTCGGTGGTACTCGTTTGCATCGCCTCGAGATGGTTCAGCGACTGCTTGATAAGCGGCTGCACGTCAGCTACGGGAGTGTCCTTCAGAGTACGTTTCATGTAGAGCAAAGCCGCATAGTAAAATGTGCAGCCGTGATGGTAGATCAAGTCGCCGTATTCCCTGCTGGTCGATGCATCCGGCTTGGCGGGCACCGAGAGATATAGTTCGAGCTCAAGCCGGTCCAGAGCCTGACGAGACGGCGCCTGTCCGTTCAATGACTTCCTACGCATCTGGATGGTGTTCATGGTATGGATCCCCTGGAGAATCGGCTGAGGAAGGCCAATCGCGAGGTTGAGCGCATACGGTTCGGGCTGAGATCTTGGATCATAGGCAAAATGCCAAAAGGATGTCTGGTGGCCGTCAAACAGCAGCTGCGCCTGGACGAGAGTCGCCATCCCTATAAACATTTGGTACACAGCTGAAGCTGCTTCGCTTTGCCGCCAGATTTGTGGCTCAATGTGGTTCACCCACTCGACGGCTCCACGAAAGTGAAGGCGCCAGAACTGCGTGGGTAGCGTGATGGCTTCATTCATGATGCACATGACGACGGATGCCAGGAGGGGCACACACTGGTTTCGATCATCGGAGCGGATGTTTTGGGCTAGGTGAGTGATGCCAATGTTGTGATGCTCCAGTGCCACATTCTCAAGAGCTCTTCTAGACTCGGGAGTTGGTCGTTTCGGCGCCAGATGAAACGCAGATGCTGAGCAGATGAGATGAAACAGTGCGGTTGCGCCGGTCGCCTTTTTCGAGTCTGTCCGAGATCCTTCAAGGGCGATGGGCATCATGGCTGTTCGCATGGGGTTATGAATTCCAGGAACAGGATTCAGAGAATCGCAGAGACGCAATGTCCAATGCTCCAAAAGCTCGCACTCAAGGCCGGGATTGTGTAGAGTGTCCAGATGACGTGTTGTATGGGTGTCTGACCCCTCGTGTTGATACTGCTCGTGACTCCGGATTGGCGAAGGAGATGTGGGTTGAGAGACACCCGTAATGACCAGGTTGCCAGTACTAAGATCGCCGATACTGGCAGGCGTGAGGCCGTTTGAGGCGTTGACGTTGTCTTGTGTACTGGAACTCTGGTCCCAGCTTCTAGGTTGGTCTGGGATAGGCTGATGCTGTTCCTGCTCCTGCTGGACGGGGACATATGATAGTCTTGTAGCTAGCCCCTGGCCTAGCAGCTCGTATGAGTGAAAGATCCGGGAGTTAAGCCCGCCGTTGAAGGATTCTTGTTGGACATGTGGCCGCGGATATTGGCCAGATTCAGGAGGCGAAATAGACTCTGGTTGCAGATCCTGGCTTGCGGATTCCCCGGACAATGGTTCTTCGGGTGGTGCGGCATCTTCTGGATCTGCAGCAGATGATTCCTGAGGAGAATCTGTCTCTTCAACAACATCCAATGGCCTCGTCTGAAGCAGCCTGTTGGTGGCCCTCTGCGCCGCTTTCCGCTTCGACGTGGTCCTCGGACGGAACGTCGAAGGGTTCCTCACCGACGTCCATGAGAGCCTCACTTCATATCCCTCGCACTCGATACCGGATCGCTGGCAACGGTTACACGTCGGCCTCGCCTCGTCGCACTTGACGTGCTTGGCGCGACACGTCCAACATCCCGAGAAGCTCTTTGTGCGGCTCTTCCGTCCCTGACTCGAGTTGGCATCTGGACGCGACTCGGCTGGCATCTCTCAGGGGTTCGGCGTATGGAGCGGGAATAGGGGATTCAAATAGGAACGATCGAGGTTGGACGTTGTGGGATGCCTTGTCTGGCTTCTCAACCCGAGCCGTCGTCATATCATCTCGCTGTCACGAGCCATTTTGGGGAAAGCGTATGCAGCGGGACCCGCTAGACCTATTCTGGCAAGTCACCACGACTGCTCCATGCCCTTCAATCGACGACATTGGGGAATTCGAGAATGCCGCCATCTTGAGGAGTTGGTAATAGAGCCTCGTTTTGTCATCATCAAGAGATTGTGTATTGGTAATCCACTGGAATAGTCAGCTCCTGTGAATGCGGAGGGAGGCTAGAGAGAAGAAAAAGAACCTGACAAAGCACCGAAATCCATCGGTGGCGGACCCCATTATTGACAGGTAAATCTGAGTGTTGCAATGACGTACCGAGCTTTTTGACTTGTTACATGTGAATTCTCACTGTTAAAATCATGCCATGCGTGAGCGGACATCCGCCTACTCACCATTCATCGTTGGGCATCGTGACTTTGCCTCATGACAATGCATAACAGCATTTAAGCATTACATCAAACGGGTCTTAACACTTGCGCATCTTAATTCTCCAGAAAGTGCGGAGACCCCAATATATCATCTCCTGACCCAGGCTGCCCGTGAGGTGAAGCACCGGTTATTTTGTCCCCAAGGGGTTAGACCGCCACTCTCAGCCAGGGTCTCTGATCAGCTCACCAACCGTCGTCGTCTGGATGTTGTGTGATCCTCGGCTAGCCAAGAATAAATCTTGCGTGGAGACATTGAGATCCAATGGGGCATCTGTTTGGGGTGCCTTTCCTGGCAGGTTAACCCGGTCGTGTTGGGTTTTGACTTGACCGCAATGGACGAGTTCTTTTTATACGGAGCTGCGTCGTCACCTTTTTCTTGTTCTTTATCCTTCTATTCCCTGTCTCTACCGATTCAATCAAGTCAAAAATCCATATTTGGACCTGCACGAGATACTTACTCACAATCACCTCGAGAACATGTCTGTGGTACTTGTCTCTCGCCCGAGCACAACTCCCCAACCAACCGACCCTTCAAGATCTCCCACAGGCCTCTTTCAAATGAGTGGTCTGTCGGCATTGATCAAATCTCCCTTGTCCAAAAAACACCAAGATCCGAAAACCTCTCTCGTCTCGCTCAGCTGTCAGATCGACACGCCTCCCACGGTTATTCTCAACGATCCACAGAACCGCAATAGTTCTCTCATCAAAGGTCGGTTGGTCCTCGATGCACATCATGCCGTCGAGGTAGAGAGGCTCCACGCAACTTTGCGCCTCCGCATCATTCAGAAGAAACCTTTCAGACGAGGGTGCAGGAACTGCAAAAACCAAGTAACCGAATTGAAGCACTGTTCTTTCATCACGCCAACCGCCACTCTGCAACGCGGAAAGTACGAGTATCCCTTCTCTTATCAAGTCCCTGACGACCTACCGCCTTCTTTGGACACGTGTACTGCATCTGTCTCATACGAGTTTGAAGCAGAGGCCTGTGTTCGACGAAAGGGCCAATTGAGCGGAGCCCCCAGGATTGTGACGCTCAAGCGCAGCCTCGATGTGGCACGTTCGCTATTGGTTCCAAATTCAACTCTGTACTCGAGGCGCATCTTTCAGGCAGCTGGGATAGAGATTGGTTGTCATTTCGGCTCCATCATCGACCCCAATGGCACCCACAATGTGCGTCTGACAATGGACGGCCTCACGAGTTATCCTGGAAATGGAGAAAATGTTCAGATCTGGAGACTGTGGAAAGGCTCTTGGAGGTTGGAGGAAACCGTCAAAACGATTGCACTAGCCTGTGATCGCCACGCAAATGAGATTGGGGGATCCGAGGACGACAAGGCTCAGAAGCGCTGCAAAGTGACCGTCTTGGGAGAAGATGGTATCTACAGCGGGTGGAACTCAGACGACATGCTTGGGACTCTTGACATGGAGTTTGCCTTTTCCTTGAAAAAGACAAAAGGCCGTGCAATCAACTACGCACACGATACCGGTCACGGAGATGAGGTGGAAGTAACTCACGCGCTGGTCGTCGAGCTGATGCTCGTCAAGGAGTATTTCCCCAAGGGAAGACCCGACCTATCCATACGGACGGGAGTAGCGAGGATACTACGTTCTCAGCACCGAGTCGTTTTAAGCGACTTTGCGAGGGTGTCGAATGTTCCGGTGGATGAGTGTTTACCGTTCTACCAAGAGCTGTTCCCTAGTCCCCCGGTATACGAAGATGATGGCTCCATGGAAGAGACCACGATGCAACCTTAGGAGGACTCTACTTTGCTGCGGTCTTTCTAAAAGTTCTAGGTGGGCTTAGATAGTTGAGAGCTGCTTGTTAGCACTTGTTGGAGTTGAACCGAAAATAATGATACCCAGAATCGAGTAATACATACACCCATTTAACAGCCTGAAGGATATTCAAAGACAACACCACTCGCCAGTGCACACCTTCTCACCACTAAATCCTGCTACTGAGTATCCAACTAAAGAAGAATGTCTGATTGATTACTTTTGCATTGCTCCGTTGTGCAGATCTTTGTCTTTGGTCATGTGATGTCAGCGCCATCACCATCAACCTCACCTTCGTCAGCACAAGCAAAACTTGGATTCGTCATCAACAAGCCATCAAAAATGAGCGACACGACTTCTGCTACTACTTACGACTTTATTCGCCTGGAATCCAAGCCAACTGCTCGACTATGCTACAGCTTTAGTCCAACTACAACGTCGACAGTTCCCAAGCCGACTCTCGTCGTCTTTGTCAATGGCCTCGGATTACCACAGGCGGGATGGGCGCAGACGATTGCTAAGCTGAGAGAACACGCTCCGCAGAATTCTCCCGCCATTCTCACTTACGATCGCTTTGGACAAGGCCAATCTGTCGACCGCGATCCCGCCGATGCAGGCGCAGCAGACCCGAGTCACGCCCATGATTGCATGAGTGCGGTTCGTGATATGCGACAACTCATCACTCAAATCGCAAGGGACAAGATGAATGCCGAAGAGCCTGATACCTTGAGCATTGTTTTCGTCGGAAACTCTGTCGGGTGTTCCCTCATTCGTCTCTATGCTCACGAATATCCCGGCACCGTGTCAAGTATTCTCTTCCTCGACAGTACGTTGACCGACACGGACTTTGTCTCCATTTTCCCTGATCCGGACGCCGGGTCTTTCGATCCAGTCCTGCCTCCAGGCGTGACCGCCGCGAGTCTGCGAGATGCCAGAGAAAAGATACGGCAGAGGTTCCATCCCGACATTGGAAGCCAAGAGGGTTTGAGTCGACGGAACCTGTTTCAACTTTTACCGCGCGCCGACTCACCCCCTCTCTACAAGGCTGGAGAGAATGCTCCCTACGTCACAGTGCTGGGCCACGACTTTGAATTTTTCGCGGAGCGCACAGAAATGGACCTGGGGATTCCTGTCGCTGTTATTCAGACGTACATGAACACATACTGGCATCGCTACAATCAGGGCTTGGCTAAGCTCACGGTCCCTGATAGAAGTAAAGGACCTTTCCAAGTGCCAGAGGCGGGTCATTTTATTCAAGCGGATAACCCTACGTATGTGGCGGAGAGACTGCATGAGATTTTGCAGCTCCTGGAGGTTGACTGATTCGAAACGGATAGATATTGAACTTCTAGCTGCCATAAATGACGCTCTTTTGAATATTACCGGTGAAGCAGGCCAACCGGGTGCCATGAGAATCTCGGTGAGCCAAGGTGAGGCACGGCGTGTCAGTGCCGCTCACCGGACCTTCCATGTTCCTTCAGCTCAATGCTCAGCGCACTACATGCGGTGAGTTTAATTCCAAGGCGGGTCTCACCCCGTTACCTCAAGGATGGGGATCGTAGTGATAATTTCGCTGTTCAAGGTCCCGCACTCGTAATCGTTGTATTTCATGGTAAATATACTTGAAAGACGGGAAGGGCAGAGTACACCCAGGCCACAAACAGCATACCACAGCTCTGTTCAATAAGGAGAAGTTCTTGAATCCCACTGGATAGCAATCGAAGTAGGAAAAGAAGATCTCTTCGAAAATAGATTAGATTGTCCAAGTGTAGGCAAGCATCAAGAAAAAGAAGAGAAAAAAAAACCAACATCAACACGGGTTTGAACCACGGCCTCGGGCGGGCTGATTCAAACTCAGGGTCCTGCATCCTCGCCAGTAGATATCTGGGGACATTCGCCACTGAGCCGTAGCGCCTCGCCCGTTTGTTGGTGAAAGGGGTTCAGCTATTGTGGTATATAAGGGGAAGTCGCAGGTTCCTTAGGTAAACCTCAGGGGGGCATCACGTGAACCCGGGATACACCAGGGCTTCCACCTGGACTTGGGAGCAAGACGAAGTGCCTCCAGAGGATGAAGCTCCACTGAGGATAGAGAAATCAGATATGGAAGTAGATAAGATGTGCTGGGGTTGAATGGAGCGTTTCACAAAATAAGGGCATATGCCTTCGACGCCCAAGTTGGGTAGTTCCCACTTGGCATACAGTATGTTTCCGAGACCCTCCCCCATTGTGCCCACGTTCGTTTGCCAACGGATTACGGCAATTGAGGTTTCTCAAAGTCCCTACCTAATGGTTGCTACACCAATCACTGATGACCAAGCAGCTTTAGAAAATCATGTAAATACTGTCCAAAAAGAAAATCAATATGATTGCCCGGCTATCTCTTATATTTCCCATATATCTACCTTGATCACCCTCCCCGGCAAAGATAACAAATAAAGCACATCCCTTTTCACACCCTACTCGATTTACACGCCCGATTCATCCCACGACCAGTCTCCAATAGGAGTGCCAGAGCTAAAGTCGAGCGTCAAAGCAGCCTGAAGCTCATGGTGAGTGAGCATGGAAGTGTAGATGAGTATCTAGCCCGGACCGGCAGGGAAGCTCGAAAGTGAATGAACTACTGATGTTAGGTTGAGTTCCTGAAAAAAAGGAGATGGGCTGAAGAAACATACCAACACACGAGTTGAATCCCCATGATCTGGTTGCCAGCCTACCCCCCACGAAACTGAGTTCATTTGGGTGAAACTGTGTTGGTAGTTTGCGCATGGCGGCTCGTCTCGACCGTCTTTGCAAAAGACCCGATCTCGGTGGCCTTCCCAGTACTTGGCGAAACCTCATAATCGGCCGTCCCCGTCAGGCCCACCCAAGTATTCTTCGCAGCCCGGCTTCCCTCGGTGTTCTTCGCCAACAGGCTTGGCTTGGCAGTATCCATGGGGGATTCGAAGTGTTGGCCTTCTCGGCTGGGTTGGTGTTCTTGGGAGTCGGACTCGGCTTGGCGGTTCCCACGGATGGGTTCGGCTGGCTTGAGTGATCAAGCTCATTCACAGTACGGTGAGGAGCCCGTTCGGTCTCGTGTCGCCTCTGACGGCGCTGGCGGTTGGTCTGACATGGAATTAGCCCATCGAGAAAACATCTGCTCAAGCTTGAACTTGCCCCCTGTCGCCGGTTGCGACCGCCAGAGCCTCGTCGTCCACCTCCCATTCCTGTGATGTGAATGTCACCTCCCACGAAGTTGAAGCGGACACCTCCCACCCCGAAGCGGATGTGTGTTCTCCCTCTCGAGTGGCGGACTGTTGTCCCTTCGGGAAGTGTACCGTTGAAATGGATGGTCATTGTTACGGCGTTGACGGAAGATGGTCGGGGATTGACTGGCAGGACTACATTGACCATAGTTAGTCTGACCCCAAGGGAGATGCAGATGTAAGATGACGGTGGGTGGGAAATCAATTGTGCAGCGTCTCAGGTTCAAGGCCACGGGAAAGCCAGTCACGCGACGATGCCAGCCTTGGAAAATCGGGCGAAAGTGCATGTGTGGGAAGGGCACTTGGAGGAGAAGAGAGAAAGGGCGACATTTCGGCGAAGGCCAAGAGATGAGGTGATGATGGCGGAGATGCCGCGAGGCAAGGAGAGGCAGCACGTACCTCCGTTGGTTGTAATCTTGTGGAAGAGAAAAAGAAGAGGAAGAGACAAACAGAAAGGAAAAGGGCAAGAGATAACCTCCAGTCCCGTGACAATGTGGCTAGGGAATGGAAGCACTCGCCACTTCAGGTAAGGGTCCTCATGTTTATGGTCATCCGGGCGTGAAGAGGTGGCTCAGTTCCAGTGCCCAGGTGTCGTGCTGAATTGGGCAGAGAATCATAAAGCTTTCTGGAAAACAGAACGATGTCTGGTTTAGTGCCTTGATAAAGGATATTGAAGAAGCAAATGCTCCTATATCACATCAAAGAGTTGTTGGAGACATCTTGAGTTGTTACCCTGCTGCATTTAAATCATCAAGTTTCAAGTGACACAGAAGGGACAAAAGACCTAACTCATCATCTTATTATCTCATATTGATCCTAAAGTAAGGAAGATTAATCTAAAGTAAGATAGAGTCTCTAGTAATGATTACCTATCTTTAGTCTAGGTATGCCGAGATCTGAGAATGACGGTGTCCCTGAGCCTTAGTTCAGGGATATCGTGGAGGGGACCCTGCTCGGACAAAAGATTAGTAAATGGCCTTAAGTTGCGGCTCGCTTCTCTGATCCAATCACATAGAAGTCTAGGAATACCCATGAGTACCCTGGGAGGATTCTCAAACCACCTGGAGCTTTTCTTAGACTCTCGACCGTGATGGTTTGCATTAAGTAGTAATGAATTTGAGCATACAGTTGCGAAGAACAAGCAGACTTTCTAGAACAACTATCAAAATTCCTCCTCGGTCTAAATTTTGAGAGCACAAGGCATAACCTCATATCGATGGCTCAAGCAGCTCCCCCAAATCCAGCAAGAGCCCCAGCTCGACTCGTCATTTTCGAGTCCGGATACGAAGAGGGGTCTATCGGACCCGTCAAGTTCTCAAGTTCTAACCTTGCAGTTAGCCTCTCGTTGAGTCATTCATAATTGTGCATTGCAACTTACCTTCTCTCTTGGCCGCCCTGGTCTCCAAAGTATCATGCCAGATCTTCAAGGCCCACAATGCAACGAGTGCGTCTTTGGTTTGCTGCGGAAGTGGAACTGAAATCACCAACTTGTGCTGCCCTTTCCCTCCCTCGTGGGCAATCTTCTTGCCTACAGAGTCAACCCACTGATACTGGCCGCTCTTCCACTTTGGTTTGACTTCAAAAAGTGTCTCTTGGTTATTCTGGTCAAATAATTTATTAGATGACGAAGTCTTTCCGGCACTCAAAATTGCTTTGAACTCGACTTTCTGTAAAAGACTCTTGGAGGCTTGGAGCTGGACGTTTCCAACCATGTCGGGCGACGCAGACGTGATGTAATAGGCAGGCAGGTCTGTTCTGTACTGAGCGTTTACTGGATGCACGAGATAGAAAAGATGTTGGTTCCGCTGTTTGATTGAAACCATGCTCTCTGTTTCTCCAGGCCCGTCATACTCCACACGTTCAAACATGATGGTCGAGGCTTTCTGGGAAGTCGAGGTTACTTCCCTGTTCAACTGGTAGAGGGGAATAGATGCCGCATTCTCGGAATAGATTAATTGGCCTGATAATACGAGGGTGTTCGGTCCCGAGCTGTGATCGATAGAGGGCCGAAGGACGCCTGTCGTCGAGTCTGTGTCCATTGTCTTCGGCTGGGATAGGTCGCTGGTATTCGGCTCGCCAACGTAAGGGATATAAAGGATGAATGTTCAAACAAGATATTTGGATTCAATTTCGTCATTCTGGGTCTTTCCTGCACGTGATGTCCCTCACAACCAACAATTGCCCATGTTGTCGAGGCCAAGCGTGGCTGTGCGCTGATCCGTTTCAAGTTTGGATGCCGCTATATTGAGCGATGAAACTCGAGCACACCAAGATCGATTACTATTCCCAGATCTAAGTTTATGTCTCTTTTGGCTAAAATTATCTTGGCGAGGACCTAGATAAATCGTCTTTCGTCGATAGAACCCGACAACATTCTATGCACCGGACCGTCTGCGATATAGGTGTAATCATCAACAACAGTGGTAGCTTCACAGAACAGACTTGAGACGAATGACTCTTGAATAAAAATATCCGGCCGTTATCCAATACCATTAAATACTGCTTTTTATGTTCATGCATTACAAATCCAGCCTCATATTAAACACGTCTCATCGTATGCTATTGCTAGCACTTGAATTATGCACCTCAAACGCCACAGTTTTGCTGATGCCGATCTGCTTGGGATCCATCTCTTCCAGATCAATTTCAGATGACGCTTTCCGATTTTCCCTGCGACTGATGATGCGTTCTTGCGAGCTCGTCCGATCGTGGTTTGTATCTCCACCTTGCACTTCGACAATGTGTTCGCCTTGGTTCGTCGTCAAGATTAGGTCGTTGCCGCCTGTGAATTGTCGACGTGGGTAACCTGGGATGGGTCGGCTGTGGGATGAGGATCCGTAGACTTGGTTGTGAAAGACGACTTTGGAGGCGAGGATGTCGATACTGGAGCCGATTAGGATGCGTTTTGCTTCACGGGCGATGGACTTACAGCATCATGACCGGGAACATGCATTCCATGGCGTACGCGAATCGATCGAGCTGCGATGCAACATTTGTCGCGCTCTGAGAAGCCGTTTGGAAAGAGTACGTGATAGCCCTCATAATACCCAGCACTGCCAGCAGCGCAAGCCGAACCTCGGTGCTTCTCATCAAATAGCGGAAAAGACCAGCCTTGATGGCCGCCTTCAGCGATGTCGACTTGGCCGATCCGAAAACTCGAAGGAGGAAGAAGGCGCTGACACATTCGAGGAGGGCGATCAGGACAAAGTATCCCATGTGGAGATTGTTGATGATGGTCTGCTCTCCCGTTGACTCGCTCAAGATGCGCCGTGCCCTAACCGCAGCGATGACTACGCGGATGGCCATGATGGCGACAATCATGATCCAGAAGAGACACGCAAAGATGACCCATTGTCGGTTTCGAAGGACTCGGCTTAGGATGATGTAACTGTAGAATGAAAGTCCGGCTTCTTGGACCTACAAAAGCACAGCCGGTTAGTTTTCACATCTAAGATCCGTCGCAGGACGTCTCACCATCCATAGCACATCCGCAACCGCAGAGGCTATTGCCTGTCCCTTGATAGGGTTCGAAAGATCGTAGTAGGCATAGTAGCAGAGACCGTTGGCGATGGCACCAGCGGCCGAAGTGACGATGGGAACGATTGAAACGGGGGAGAAGCTCGTTATACCGGCGACCATCAGTCCAAAGAGGACATTGGCAATGCCGATCGTGCTGAGGATGGACCAGCTCAGCTCATAGTACACCTCGCTGACGTCCTCGCCTTGCTGTACCATGGTTAATAGCGATCGGCCGGATCCAATGCTGGTTTGAGGCCAAGAAGATGGTTCACATGGTCGGAAACCCTGGCAGCAGGAAAAAAAAGTAACCGTAGGAGGGGCACACCCCAAGCTTATACTGAACAGCCCCCTCCCCGTGGAGATCCTTCATTCTCCGGGGTACCCCGAACGTAAGAGACGATTGTCGAGGGATCACGTTAGCGAGTCATCAGTTGGATGGGTGGGCACGGGTGCTGCATCGGCAAGAGATCCGCGCCAGTCGGTGACACATAAGAAAGACATCCTCAGCGAGTGTCCGGATCCGCGACTGGCGCGCTAGAGTTGGGGGAAATTGCCACGGTCAAGATGGTCGGCTTTCGACATCTGAGTGGCTTGGCCGTTGAGCGCCCCCGGTTTCCCCGCCAAGCCCCCAACTCTGAAGCATCCGATGCTTTATTCCCGGTAAAAGAGGCTTGCGGAGTGATTAATCCGACGTCTGGTCTCGTACACGGCACAGGTGCCCCCCTGGTTGCGGAGAGAGCTGTGCCGCACTGCCACGCACTTCCCCCTGGGGCAACACGTTTATTAAGATGGCAGATGGCTGCAGATGACCAATTCTGAACCCATCGGCGGTGTTCCCGAGTCTATTCCTCAGGGGTTCCCCTATGCTCATGTTGACTAGGGAATGTGTCCCTTTTGCATTGTCAAGCAAGCACCCAGCCATCATGTATCACGAGATTTCGTGGGTCTGAAACCAGCCCCCTTGCTCGAAATGCACCGAGTTTTTCATCAGCCCTGCTGCGTAGGGCAGAAAAAACGCCTGGCCCAGTTTTGCCATGTGCGTACAGACGACTTGCTTGATCCAAGCTTCGCCCGTTCGCTGACGAGGCCCGCTTGACTAAGATGGTAATTACACTGTCTCCTCAGTAATATGAATCCTTCCAAAATGGGTTTTTCAAGACGAATGAAGAATTTAAACCTTGTCGCGTTGGACATTGGGGGCAGAGAGGATGGGTCGTATTCTCAGACATCCTGGAACCAACAGTGGTCTTGTTGGTTGGTGAGGAACGACAGGACACTAGACGAGGGAGAACGCGGACTCGGACACTGCCCGAGCCTCAAAGTTTAAGACGAAGGAATGTCAGCTTTCTAGGTACCCTGGATAGTATGGAAGTTAAATAGAACCGGGCTGTCAAGATCTAGACTTTGGGACTGGAGCGACCGACCTACAAAAGACAATAGTCCCTCGACACTTCATGGTCCAACCCCAGGGATGCAAGATGCCAAAAAGGTATGATTTCCTGTCATATTTGACAAGACGCAAATTAATGACACCCCGCTAAGGGAAGTGTCATCCGAACCCCGACATTGTTTCCGCTAGTGCCATCGCTTGATGCGCTAGCAAGGGCTGACGTTCGCTTCTTGATAATCAGGATTGATGAAACACGCGAGTCGCGTGAGTTGAAGGATGGCATGCCATGTCCTCAGCCGAGAAATACATTGCGTGTTACATAGTACGCATAGATATATAGTACGCATAGATCACTGCAAATAGTGTTGCTATCAGTTCTGAAGCCAATACATGCAAAGCAACACCAGATCTTGCATCATGGACTGCCAGATAACGGCCTTCTTGCCGATATCCGACTGCTGTATCTAATCCCCGACTTTCCCATGTCTGGCCGATACGCGGAACGCTTTCCGAACACCAAAAGCCGTCTAGACTGTATTTTCCCACATTATTTGGACAATTCTATTCGTCTGTTCACGCCGGAGAAGGATATTCGGATTTACTGTGTAAAAAATGTTGACGTCTTGGCTCCGCAAAAATTGCCGACACATCCTGTACTCCATAATAAATGTTGACATCTCTGCACGATAAATGCGCTTTTCGGCCCCAGTTTGTTCATAGTTGAATTCTGCCAAGTCGTTCTTTTCTTCTACGAGATGCAGTCCTTTCTTCAGTATCGTCGGGCGGCGGCTGCTGCTCAGGCCCAGATTGATCGAGATGTCGAAAAGGCGAGGGGAAACCTCTTACCTGATACCAAGCGTGAAGGAGCTGGTCAAGGTTCTTCAGATGAAGAGAAAAAGGAGGAGTCTGGGCCAGACTCTTCTATCTTGAATGAGGGTACTGCCGACATCGAAGAGTGCCCAGTCTCGATGCATAGGAACACGACAAACGAGGCAATCCAGCAATGTCGGTCTGCTGGAGTTGCTCTCAGCCAAGTCCTGACTGGCATCCACGTTCGAGATCACGACGCTCGGGGACACGGCCAAAGGGTATTCGTTGTTGATTGGCAAGGTCCGGACGATCCATTGAATCCACAGAACTGGTCTCTTGGCAGACGTATCGGTGTGACGCTGCAGATCTCTGTCATAGCGCTCTTTGTTGGAGCCGCATCAGGCATTGATGCGGCTGTTCTACCACAAGCTGCGGCTTCACTTGGCGTCAGCGAAGTTGCCGAATCACTCGCCACAGGTGCGTTGCGATGAGGTCCTATTCACACAGCAAATGTTAACAACTCTATAGGCCTATATCTTGTCGGCATGGGCCTTGGGTCCTTGGTGGCAGGTCCATTCTCCGAAACCTTTGGCAGAAACGCAGTCTATACAGTTTCCATGGCTGTATTCATGATATGGATCATGGCTGCAGGGCTTGCCCCTAACTTTGGAGCCCAAATCACATTTCGATTCCTCGCTGGATGTTCCGCTTCAACACCGCTCGTCTGTTCTGGAGGGTCCATCGCCGACATGTACAACAGTCTTGAGAAGACCTGGAGTTTTCCCCTCTATGCTATCACTTGCTTTGGCGGCCCAATGATCGGCGCCGTTATGGGTGCGTACATAGGTCCTTCGACGGCAGTGAGCTGGCGTTGGACTGAGTGGTCTATACTCATCTCTTCTGGGCTCGTGCTGCTCCTGGTCCTGCTTTTCATGCCAGAAACCTACGGCCCTTTACTCTTGCAATGGAAGGCTGCACATTATCGAAAAATCACAGGCGATGATCGATTTCGCTGCGAGCACGAGATTACGGATGCCAGTCTCTTCAGTCGGCTCAAAGTCAGCATGACACGCCCATTCCTCATGCTAACTGAGCCGATCATCATCGCCATGACTTTATACATCAGCGTCCTCTATATCGTCCTTTTCACCTTCCTTGTTGGATGGCCATACATCTTTGAGTACACATACGACCTCGACCAGGGCCTTACCAACATCATCTTCATCGCCATGTTCATCGGCACCTACATCAACTTTGTCTCCGTCCCGTTCGTCTACCAGAAGACGACCAAAGCCATACGATCCGAAGGCAAAACCAAGTTTCAGCCAGAAATACGGCTGTGGTATGCCATGCTCGGCGCTGCGGCCGCCATCCCCATTTCTCTGTTCTGGTTGGGCTGGACCAACTACTCCCACATTAGCATCTGGTCCGCCATTCTTGCCGTTGTCATGTTTGGCTACGGCGTTACAGGCGTTTTTATCTGCGTCTATATGTACATCATCGATTCTTACGAGATCTACGCCGCCTCGGCACTTACTTTTGTCGCCTTGACGAGATATGTCATCGCGGGCGGGATGACTGTGGTCGGCATCCCTTTTTATGAGAACATGGGGACGCATTACACGCTCACCATTATGGCTTGCATATCGGTCGTTCTTGCAGCTATTCCTTACATCTTGTATTTCTATGGGCATTCGATACGGGCCAAGAGCAGATTTGCGGTTGTGAGGTGAGCCACGGGGGAGTTGGCACTATGTTCATGAGTGCCTCCAAAATGCATCCTAACTACCTATTGACTACGTGCTGCCTGAGTAAAAAAGACTAGCTTATACACCAAAGAATGAATACCTCGAGTCCATAAACTATCCTATGGTTTGAGTATGGCGATGAGTCGTCAGACATGCTGAATAGAGCTGCAAAGGAGGCACCTAACGGTAAGGTAAGTTTTCATTCATGGCACCCTAACTGTTTTGGAATCCATACATAAGAACCTACTCTACATCCCTAATTGATGTCTATGAAGCACTGCACCCTTTGAGCATTGGTGTTAATCGGAGCCCTCGGGAGGTGCATAAATAATAAGCGCACTTGATGTGGTGATTTTCCATCAATGTGCCCAGATATTTGTGTCAGCCACCGGGTTGTTTGTGTGGCTGTGGCTTGCGCGACCAACCCAGCCACAGTGGCTGGAGGCTCTTGTGGCGGGAAAACGCCAACAAGGTTGATTGAATCCAAGAACATGGTCACGTGCGATAAGCGATAAGAGACACGTGAATCATGAATGGCGGCATCGCTCATCCCAGGCGCCAGGCAGCCACGGAGAATGCTACAGACGCAAACAAGAAAAAGTCGCATTCGCTGTCGCGGCTCAGCCAGGAGAAGTGCGGCAGAAGGCTCTGCTTCTACTCTTGAGCCCTCCTTCTTGATTGTCCTGCCTGGGCCGACCGCCTGGCAGTGAATGAAGGTCATGTGACCTCGCCCCACATTTGCTTCCTCTCCCCGCCAAGCCCAGCAATCAACCTCCTCCTTTCATCATCACAGCGCACGCACCCTTGCCCTTGTGCATCCTCCGCTTCGAGCCCTCAAATGGGTTGACTTCTTTTTCGCTCTTTGAAATACCCAGAGTCGAGAGAAGCGACCTGACTGGCCTTGCAGAGTTCTGGAGGCCAAGTCGGTTACTTTTCCGTGAGACTCGCTCCTCATTCGCTCTTTCTCGTCACTCCACCTCCGCGCTCCATCGCATCGCGTCGCATCTTCACGTCGCCGCATTCACGCACATTCGAAGAGCCGGTGACTCGCGCCACAGGTCATTAAATTCCGACTTCTACCCATCGAACGAGCGCTCGTCGCCTCCTTCGCTGGAAGAACCGGGGCCTGCGGAAGGGGCTTGCTTGGTCTCGCAGAGTTCTGGAGACTAAGCAGGTTGCCTGTTAGCGAAACTGATCCTCTTTGCTTGTGTGTGTGATGTTGGCTCTTCGAGGTAAGCCCCCTAGCTGCCTTGTTGCTTATGGATCTTAGGAAGCCTGCTTCATCATGCCTGGATGTTGATCTGAGCACGCCCGCCGTCGTCGAGTGGGAATGCAATGATGAGACACATCACTTGGTCAAGCCCGACCCCAAGATCGACGATATCAGGTTAAGGATTCGCTTCTGTGACGGTACTTCATGCGCTCTCTTCGAATTACGATTTCCCATGAACCTCAAAGGCATCAAAGGCATTTCAGACGTTTTCATCCCGATCTATCCTCCCTCCATCACCTCCCTCGACTTTACGTTTGCTGCGACTGCTCCGACTGTGGTACAACAGAAGTTCGATTGCACCACCCTTCGCCTAGACTTTCAAGTCAGCCGAAACCTCGAAGTACTCGTTCCCCTCGCCGCCAAAGAGCCACTGTCGCCAACCCGAGCACAGTCAGGCAGAGTCCTCGACGCCGTTCGCATGCTCTCCGACATAACTTCCTTTCGCATCTACATCGAGGCCACCAAGCTGCCCAAAGTCACGCTGCAGTCCATCAGCGATGCGATTCGTCAGGCCCGCCTAAAGCCTCTTCGCCATCAAGATGACCTCACCAGCATGTACCACGGCACGGGAGCTAAGGTTATTCAACTCTGCGCTCAAGTCCACGACGCTCCGCCATCGTATGATGAAACCGAGCCCCCACCTCCTATGGCTCCAATCAACGAGAAGAAGCGACATCGGGCCGGAAGCGAAGACGATGCCACAAGCCAGATCACCCTGATCTGGGCTGAGCTCAAGACGACACAAGAGCAGAATCAACAACTCCAGCAACGAGTCGCTGCCTTGGAGAAGGACAACCAAGAGCTAAAAAGAGAAGTCGAGCAGCTACAAGCTGATGACCACAATACTGCAAACGTGCTGGAAGAACTTGACAGCAGGCTGCTTGAGTTGCGGGACGACCATGTGGACTTGGGAGACAAGGTCGATTTTCTCAGGGAGCACGGAGTAGACAGCGATGCGATAGAGTCCTTTATAGAGAAGGTCAAGAGTAATATTCTTGACGACATCTCGACACGTTTGTCCAGGAGCTGAGCCTGTGTCTTGTTGACAGCCGCTTGGCTGAGGTGCGCCTTTTCGTCAATCTGGACCCAAACATGTCACTAACCAATGGAGCTAGATACGCTGGTCGCCAGACCGAGAGATGTGATGGCGATTGACGCCCGTGCTGAGCTCATGTCGCTCCAAACTGCGGACGTGGCTCAAGCTCGCCACCGAGGGGCCCAGATTTGGGACGGTTTTGGATCTTGGTGAGTTGAGCCCACATCCATTTTTACCCAACCTTAAACTAACATCACTCAGGGGATTGTCTTTCCACTTGATAGTCAAGGTTAGATGATCAATGATTTATATAAATGCAGCTACCTAATTGAACCAACTTCCTTCTTGCACTCCCTCCTTCCATGGTACTTGACATGGCTCAGAGGTCGGCGGCACCACATCGATTGGGAGCCCCTGCAAGGTGTTTGCATCGTAGGTATAGGGAACGTTTATGGGCACGATGTCCGGTCCGTCGACTGCCATCTCGAGTGGGTGGTTGTAGTAGTTCATGACAGACTCAGGGTTGAGAAAGCCCGACTGGATCAATGGGTCGTCCTTATCCGTCTGAGCAGGCAATTCGTGACGCAAACCGTGTCCATGGCCTCGTTCATGGCAGAAGGTGTTGATCATGGCCTCGCGGTACGTAAACAATGGAGGGGAGACGTTCCCCACGCACGACCCGGGCGGGCAATTGGGGAAGAAGGCTGCGGCTGGGGCCACGTCGCTCGGAGTGCCACTAGACTGCACGGCGGAAAAGAAGGCGTCCTCGTAAACAAGCACACGCTGCAATTGCACGGGTCCAAGGCTCCATGCCTGCGGGGCCACCTCGAAGCAGGCTGCGACGTACTCGCCATCAGCTTTGGCCTGGAACCCATTCAGGTCGACAAAACAACGGAGGGTGGCGTTGACTGGATAGCGAGAGATGCGGCCATTGAATCCCAGTTGGGCCGTTGTAGAGCTGGCCGGCACATGGCGCTGTGTAACGCAGTGGCACGTCGCGTAATTGTTGCCTCGACACAAGTACGGTGAGGGCGGTCCCTCATTGCAAGGAAGCACAAGGTTTTGGGCTAATAATATTTGGGAACTGGTCAGTGATTATTCTGCAGGTTATTCTGCAGGTGATTGAGCGGACAATTCAAGGGAGTAATTAAAGGCGACAGGCGGGTAACGCAGTGAACGGGCGGATTTGTTGAGATCCATGTGACGACAAAGAAGCGACAGGCGAGAAACGGTGAGGACCCGTCCGCCTCACTCACCTTGCATGGTTAGGAACCAGGGTGTAGTAGTTCTGGACGGAACGGAAAGAAGACAATTGTGTCGGTAGACAGGTAGTTAACTAGAGGATGAAATGTTCACGGATGGGTCGATTATGGATCATCAGTCACTTTTATACGAGCGAGATGTCGAGGGTGAGTTGGAAAGGGATGTGAATTTGGCATTCATTCGAAACGACCGCAAGTTAAAAAAAAAAAAAAAAAACCTGGAGGCTCCAATGCCGAGCCCGCCTCGCCGCGTCACAGGTGCTTTCCACCGGTGGGATGACGTGCGGACGGCGAGGTGCCCGGCCGTCGAGGACGGGACCGTCCAGAACGACACGGCCCAATGCCAATCAGCGTTACAGGCTCCAAGGGGCGGGGGTTCTGGGTTCAGGCACACATGACCACGCCTTGCAGAGCCTCATTGATGCAACGGTCCACGAGTCAAAGGGACAATGTCACCATGACAAAGGGACTAGCTCATCCTACTCTAAGGGTGGCTCTAAAAATATCATTAAGATCATAAATTGGTATTTATAATTTCTGGAGCCTTCCCTTGTCCTTAATGATAATGATTCTAATACATATTTGTGAAATTATAATGTTGTATTGTTAATTTATTGTCAGCAGTCACGTTTCGTCCCGTCTCAACGATTCTCCAGACACTCTAGACAAGTTAGGAGATGTCTAGGGTCTAGGGTGGTGAGAGTTGTCAGGAGGGCGAAACCCTGGAGGTGGAAATACTGGAGTCGGTGAGGTTGTGAGGGAGCACACAGCGCTGCGTCGCCAAGAGGGAGGGGCAAGTAGGAACATGCAGCCGGGTTGCCAACGAGAGAGCAGATGAGACAATCGCCACGGAGAGTGGAATGTGGGTACCAAGAAAAGCTGGAGGTTTGCGGAAAATCTGGAGGTTCTCGAAAGACCTGGGCCAGTAGGTAGGTACCTACCCAGGAATCAGACACACTTCTCTGTGGCGCCCTCACTGTGGATAGCTGTCCTTCAGCTATAAGTGATCCTGCCGCCCACCTTGAGATAAAGGGCCACCACTGCCTTGAGTCCTCCATTCTCTTCTCAGATACAAACCTCTGATTCTTTATTATCATTCTGTCCTGATACTGAAACCCTACGTTCACTTTCCGACTCGTCACGGTCGCCAATCTTGTATCCACATCCATGCCTGCTGTTAGACATCTGGATGATGCTCCACCAAACCCCGCCGGACCCAGGCTTAACAAGGTCCACCTCGTCCCAACCCCATGGAGATAGAGCCGCCTGGGAAATGACTAACCATTGAGCTTTGTAGTGCCAATAAAAGTGCCGATGAAGACACCTCGGATCTTGCGAACGGCTCGTTCGAACAGGGCTGTCTCTACTACCCTGACTCCGCTCGTGGGCTGCCCATGTTTCGTATTGTCGAGTTTACCAACACATCCGTCTCTATCCGCGACTCTTTCGGCGAGGGAGTTTACATCGACAATAATCGCTCGGATGGGCTTTGCTCGACTGACTGCCACCACCATCGACTCGCCCCGCTAGACTTCGCGTTCATCGCCTACAAGAGCCCTGTCAGTATCGAGATCGAAGTCCGGAACAAGGCACTTGAAAACACCCTCATCGATGTTCTTGGTCGGGATACGCGACTCTCACAATTTGACCAGGCCGTCTGGAACAGCGCTGACTTGTTGGATGAATACGATTGCCTGGAGAAGCGTCTGAAAAACGTCATCTACGCCCCGGTAGGAAGTGTTACCGCACAATCCTTCCTCCCTCTCAGGCTGCTAGTCAACAGCTTTCTGGCCCAGGAGTACGAAGTGATCTTGCCGGTCCCTCAGCATGTGGACCCGAGCGATATCCTCTGGGATGTGCTACCGGAGAATGACCGTAGTAATATGCGAGAGTTCAACTTGTTCGAAGCGGCGCGTGACAGCGACATCGGGGAACTTTTGAGCACGCAAGTTGTCGTGGATCGCCTATCTTACCAAATCTCCGAGGCTCTTTCAGAGAACCAAGTCAACAAAGAGCTTCCCGGCAACATGGTAAATGTCAATGGGCACGATGTGCGTGAAAACAAAGAAGGCGAGACGGCCCTGCCTAAGGCGGCAGAGAAAGGGGGCAATAGTGTCGTCCCTTTCCAGATGGAAAAGGGTGCATACATCCACGCCAAGGACAATTCGGTTGCAGCACCCACGCACAACCACAGCTCTGGGGCTCGTGCTCGTTCTTACAAGCCGGCCACCAATGACGATAAACAGCTGTTGGTCAAACCAAAACAGCAACCCCGCATCAAGAACCCCAGAGAAGCAAAGGCAGCCGTGCGGGCATTCTTCATCCGACAATACTCGAAGGTGAGGCAACATAGGATTTTTGAGCAAGTGCGAGGACGTTTTTCCAACTCGACAAAGGCCTGGCGATTCGGCATGGAGGCGTTGGAAAAGATTTCTCACGGCTACACTCCACAGGAACTCGGCATGACGATGGCTATCCTCTGCGTTTGCAAAGCAGTGGTGGCCGCGCTCCATGCCCACGATACGTCTCATTGCCTATCCTATGACTCCATATTTGAGCGAGACCTGCCGCGATGGGTTCCCTTATTTCATGGTAGTGACCGTGATTTGTTCAACGATGCGGCATTGAACATCTGGAAGATGAAGTGGTATATGTGGGAGACGCCATCGAACCTTGACTACCACGATTTGTTTCAGCGTGCCGAGCGTCTCACAGCTAACCTCATTGCCACGGTGGGACGTCTACTAGCCCTCCCGACGTTCGCCAAACAGTGGAAATCTGGGGAGATCAAGAAGAGGCCATCTCGGAATAAGCAGCGCCCACCGAAGGATCCTGACCCGGGAGGCCTGAGTATTGGGACTGAGTCGACCCAACAGAGAGAGACGGGTACAGTCGGCCGAGCCTGGCCTCGGAAATCATTGCTGTGGGCCAAGTTGATGGCAGGTGCCATCTTTAGTATGCTGCTGATATTTCTCCTATGTAAGTCATATCCCGCTTGTTTGCCTCGTCAGCTCTCCAACCGTTTGAAGCATTGGCTAAACAAACACTCTTGACAGGGCTCTACGACATGACGACGGGGACGCCTGCCACCACCAATACCGCAGAATGGTATGATAACCGCAGGCAGTCTCGGAAAAGCCCTGTTTCGGGCTCGAGAAGTGGCAGAGGCCGTTTTCAAGTTGATAACAAGCCACGTCTCTGGAAATGCCCCGATAGCGAATGTGACATGCGATACACGAGGAAGGAGTACGCGAATCGACATTACGGGAACTGTCATGGGCCGATGCTTGAGAGAGGAACGTTCTGTGTGGAGTGTCAGAAGAGATACAACACCCAATACTTCCGTAAGCACAGATGTAACAAGAACAAGCCCTTGAATCGGAGCTAGAGAAAGGGAGATCAAGGGCAAGCGCAGTACTCTGTACATCATCATTGTTAGAGGAAGTGGCTATAGCGCTAATCCCACGGCGGCATTCCTCCGTTTTTTCCCCAGCATTTGCTGGTTCGTCGTAACGCAGCTGTGGTTCTGCTGGGGCTTGGGGGGCTGCAAATACAACCACCCACGTTGAGCTACGGGGTCATTTGAGTGTTGTTTTCAGGTACCGCCATATTGGATCCCGTTGAGGTGGCAATCGGCACTTCCTCTTGACGAGGGAGAGGTAAAATAGAGCGACGCATGATCTAGGAACGAACACGCATTAAATAGAAAAGTCAGTAGATGAACTATCCGCCCCCATTAGCTAACCCGTTCCAAGTTCCGCACACATAGTTTCTACTACTTTTGCTTGTAATCCACTTAGCTTAGCCTCTGTTCTCACCGGTAGGGAGTGCTTCTCCCCCGAGACCAATGGGCCGCTCAATGATTCTGTCCCGCTACCAAAGCTCATTTGATGAAGGCTGGGGCGGCAGCATGAGTAACTTGAGATGAACGAAATGCCATGATTCTTAGAAATGCCTAATAAGATTAGATTGGTACTCTAGGAATAAGACTCCATTTAGTTTCGCTAGATTCTAGAGTAATGCCGACCATGACTGAGTCAAGAACTTGGTAATGCAATTCCAAGTTGTCCCGCCTACTTCCAAGCCCCCTGGTCTGGCTCCATGGCCTTGTCTTTCGCTCTTCAGAGCCACGAGGACCTCGACATAGAGCGACTTCTCTCCCCCGAACCGGCCCAAAACAGGTATGTGGTCCCAGATTTAGTTCGGGGATATGCGATCCCAAAAATGGGCCTGTTCAGCCCAAGCTCAGCCCGCCTCAGCCTGAACTCCGGGTCCCTCAGCCCGACCTCAGCACCAACTCAACTTAGAGTGGTAGGAGCTCAGTTCTAGAAACGGAAATGGAGTTTGGCGTGCTTGAGTTTTGTCTCTGAGTTCTTCGATATCTTGTTTATTGACTTGAACTGCATCATGCATGTTTCAGCTCGGCCTCCACAGGTCGATCAATGAGGCTTCCGCGGAGCTACAACACTTCAACACCGGGCAAGTTTGGTGATTAAAGCAGGCTCGTTACTTGTCTAGTAGTATTTCATATAGATAGTCCATTATTGAGGACAACCATTAATCAATTAAACACTAATATTAAACTAGGCAAACAGCTATCTTGATGGTTGACCTTTGATTCCTAGAACCAAGAGCATCCATCCTGCAGCATTCAGCCACCAATTATTTTCCTTGGCATCACAGCCTGATTCTTCTTCCTCGCTGCCTGAATGTCAGCTTCCCATCTTCCCCGCATCCTCGACATTTCCCTCATACATCAATTGCCTTGCAGCTAGCGTTCAATGCATGACCATGGCGCCTGGCCTCTGGGACAAGTTCAAGAGCAAGATCAGGAAAAAGCGTGGTGGCTCGGATTCTAAAGATGACCCCGCGTCGAAGCGACCTTCTACGGCACAGTCGACGACTCCCGATCATGCCATACGCTCTTCAGTAGCTACACCGACAACGTCGAAAACATCGACAACGACAACGGCCGTGACTGCACAAGCACAAGAACAAGCTACTACAACTGCCCAATCCGCAGTCTCTTCGACAGGCCAGTTACCATCATCAGCAGCGCCCTCGGTCAACCCGCAATCAACCCAGTCGACAGTGTCTCCCACAGCCCAGTCGCTAGCACCACCAACACCACAGCCGGTGGCCTGCTCGCCCCCACCGCCAACGACCGCTACACCGAATGCATCGCAAAGCGTCCCCGAGCAATTGTGGAAGAAAGCATACACCAACCTAAGTGACAAGGAACCCGCTAGAGTCCAGGCATACGAGGAGATCCTCTCCAAATTTAACTTCTGTTATTCCAGATGCGGAGTGTTTGTCTCTATGGCCGCCATGGGATATCTGTCGTCCTCAGGGATTCAGTCAAGTTGGATGACTGGACCGACAAGATCAAGGAAGTCAAGGACGCAGAGACGCTTGTCCAAAAAGACGTGGATGAGTTCATCGAGCAGGACATGAGGGTGAAGCTCAAGGAGATCCGAGATGCCGCATGGTCCCAAGAAAAACTCTTCAGAGACAAATTTCGACGGCTGCAGGAGAGGGAAGAATACAAGTACGACCAAGAGTGCTTTGTGGATTTGCTGCTCCCTGATCCCCAGAAGGACAAGGAAAGGATTCAGACAATCAGGGGGAGTCCACTCTGGGGCTCGTACCACTGGATCCTGGAACACCCTGGCTACGGCAAATTCACCAACGATGCATCAAGCCGCGTCCTTTGGATCAAAGGCGACCCCGGGAAAGGAAAGACGATGCTCATCTGTGGTATCGTCGACGAGCTGGACAGGTCGACAGATCCGCTCTCCTACTTTTTCTGTCAGGCCACAGAGAAAGACCAATCCAGCGACACAGCTGTGATGCGCGGTCTCATCTACATGATACTCGATCATTATCCGTCACTCATGTCAACGCTTCGCGTTGAGTACGACAAGAAGAAGAAGAAGCTGTTCGAGGGCTCCAATACCAGCTTACTTCTCGACAAGGTCCTGACCGAGATGCTCCAGGATCCGATTCTCAAGGACGTAATATTCATCATTGGCGCCTTGGATGAGTGCAAGACAGGCAGATCACCCCTCGTCAAACTCATTGTGAAGCTATCGAGCTCGTGCCGCGCCAAGTGGATTGTATCGAGTCGTGACTGGCCCGAGATCCAAAAAGAGTTCAGAGGCATACAGGGGCTAGTTCCTATCGCACTTGAAGATGAAGAAAACAAGAAGAAAGTTGCGCAGGCTGTTCAGTCATACATTCAAACAAAGGTGGATGATTTGGCCAAGAATTGGGGCGATGACAACAGCAAAGGCAAAAAGAAGGATTTGAAGAAGACAGTCTATGACTACATGGTTTATCACGCAGAAGGCACGTTTCTCTGGGTAGCCTTGGTGTGCCAACGGCTGGCCGAGTCTGATGTGCCCAGACGTCGGGTTGAGGAAGAGCTCAGAAAGTTCCCAAAGGGCCTCCCTGACCTTTACAAGCTCATGATGGATCGAATACTGGCATCCTCTGAGTCGGATCGGTTGAAGGCGGTTCTGGCCGCTGCCTGCCTCGCCTACGGCCATCTCAAGTCAAACCACATGATCGATTTTGTCGATTTAATGGCAGGATACGATGAAATGGACGTCAAGGACACCATTGGCTCTTGCGGATCTTTTCTGACCTATCAAGATGGCGCAGTCTACTTTATTCATCAGTCGGCCAAGGAGTATCTTCTCAAAGAGGGCAGCGGTCACATTTTCCCCCACGGACTCGAGCACCAGCACTTGCAAATGACCCAGCGATGCCTCGAAACTCTTCAATGTGGACTGAAGGAGAACATCTACGGCCTGAGCTCTTATGGCACACTCATTGGCGAATTCACACGTCCAAACCCTGATCCATTGTCCCCTCTCGAATACTCGTGCCTTCACTGGGCCAGGCATCTTGTGGAATCTGCCGCATGCAGAAAGGACGTCAAGATTGTCGACCAGGTGATGCATTTTTTCCGAGACAAGTTTACCTATTGGCTAGAGGCACTTAGTCTCCTTGGGCAGCTGCCAGTGGCAGTTAAGGCCACTATCGACATTGAATCAGCGCTGGTAAGATTACTCCGTCTTGTCACTTGCTCAGAGATAACTAATAATGGCTCAGGGACCGGTAGAGGCCAAAGATCTCCGTGAATGCCTCCAAGATGCTCACCGTTTCGTCCGCTATCACAAAACCGCCATCGAGATCGCTCCTCGCCAGGTCTACGCCTCAGCACTCGTCTTCAGTCCAAGATGCAGCAAGGTTCGAGAGCGATTCCAAAAGCAGATACCCAAGTGGATTGTGTCCGGACCCGATATGCAGGACGACTGGGACCCCTGCATCCAGACAATCTCTACCGGTTCTTACCGCAGGGTCCTTAGTGTCGCGTGCTCTCCAGATGGGCAACTATTTGCGGCGGCGTGTGAAAGTGAAGCGAAAGTCTACGATGCAACTTCGGGTGAATGTGTATATACACTCAGGTTCACGAGATTTATGACTGTGCGTTGTGTCGCCTTCTCGCCTTGCGGCGGAAAGTTGGCCGTCGCAACTGAAAACCAAGTCAGGATTCTCCAAGTCGACACATTTGACTGTATCCAAACTCTTACGCATAGTGGTATATGCTCTGTTCTTTTCTCGCCAGACGGGGTGGAATTGGCGACGGTAGCAAGAAATGGGGTCCGCGTCTGGAACTGGAAGACTCGTGTTAAAGTCAACGACCTTAGTAGTAGGCTTGTTAGCCCATCCGCCACTTTCCTGTCGAAAGATAAACTGGCCATCGGATCCTTCCATAGCACAGCCGAAGTCTGGAACTTGGTTACCCGTAGTTGCGAGCAAATTTTGGAGGATCATGGCTCCGAGATCTTGTCAATCGCCTCCTCACACGATCGGAAACGCCTTGCCACGGGGTCAGCAGATGGGGCGACCAAGTTCTGGCATCAAGCGGCAGACACCAAAAAATGAATCTACAGCCAAACCCTACATCACAGAAGAAGAGTGCTGGCGGTTTGCTTCTCTGCAGATGGCCGTATCCTCATAACCGGCTCAGTCGACGGCTGTATTAGGCTCTGGAATGAAGCCGGTGCTTGCATCAAGATCATGAATAGACACGGTATTGGAATAGGCGACTTGTCTGTTTTCCCAACAGGCCAAAAACTCTTAGCAAGTAACTCCATGAAGGAAAAAATTATGCTATGGGACATCTCGACAAGTTCTGCGGAGTCACCTCGGGAAGCGCGACTTCCCTCACCAGAAGAAGTTTCTGTCGGGCTAGCTGATGACAACATCGATTGGATCGTTAACCTCACCTTCTCCCCGGACGGCAAAACGCTGGTATCACATACACAAGGTGGCAAAACAAAGGTTTGGAGCGTGGGAACATGTTCTTGTGTCCCGGCTTCCGATTCTCACCCGGCATTTTTTGAAAAGCCTGCCATTGCATCAGCATGGCTTGCCTACCCAAATGGTGTTGAGCGGGCTGCCATAAGAGATACAGAGGGCGAAACGGTGGTCTGGGACCTGATTGAGAACAAACCACTTGGCTTTCCTGGCGAGAAGACAAGAGTTCGTCCTTCTACAGAGTGGTTTGGTCAGGACGTGGTCATATACTCGCCAGATGCCGAGTTCTATGCCGTTTCCTCCCTTGGGTGTGTCAAGGTCCTTTACGTTCCAACCGCACAATGTATTTATATATCCTCCTGGTGGCCCACCACGCCACTAGCCTTCTCTCCGGACTCCCGGGAGCTATTCACATACTCCGGCCCCACGCTCTGCAGGGAAAAGCTGGACAATGAGGTCATTCGCACGCTGGGGTTAGGTAAGGCCGGGACTTCAACAGCCAATTTTTGCATGACCACCCAATTCGGCATCCTAGAGGCGGCTAGGCACAGCAATTCCAGCAAGGACGTCAAGCTTGTTGGATGGGGTCTGAGTTTTGAAAGGGACTGTATTTTGAGAGGAACTGAGCGTATGATTTTCATTCCTACTGAGCACCGAAAGCTGATCATGGATGCTGTACGGAAGAGGTTCGCAAATGTCTGTCCTTCGGGTCGAATCGTGACCATGGAGGTTGCGTAGGTCTGGCAGAGCCTTTCAAGGCTGATGACTCGGTCAGTAGGTTTTATTTGGTGAGGCTTATCATCTTTTGTTGCTAAATTGGCAGAAATTGTGTGCGCGCAACTTGGAATGAGATGGACAATGGTAGTGGATAGTTGATCACCAACTTCACAATTTGATGCATACCGTGAAATGGCACTTCTTGTGACATCCCCCCACTGACTATATTCCTAAGAGTATGCCTCTTATATAAGGTTCCAAAAAAGAGACAAGAAATTGTGGAGAAATCAGAAAAAGCGGTATGAATAATTGCGCCTTTTGCCGAGGGCGTAGCTGAAGGTTGATAGTGCCACTACCTGGTGGAGGAGACCATCTTTGGCAGACACACCAACAATTAAGGTTATTTTTAACCCTATTCCAATACCAAGATGTCAACTTCTGGGGATGCGGGGAATTGACTAGCCTCACTGCCATCTGAAGCCAAGTCTGTGTTAAATAATCTCGAGGCAGCCTCTCATTCGCGGGCCATGTCGTTCTAGCTTGTCCGCCTATCATTTGGAACTTCATCTGGCTGTGGTGCGCTTTGGTACAATGGCACCCTCACAGCTAGGTTTCGATAGGAACCTGCTGGAGACAACAGCAATAAGCACTTCTATATCAGGGCATCGATGATGCTTGCTCACGTGTGCTCATCTTCCCCTTGTACGGGCATTAAGCCCAATCGAGCAGTTCTAGGAGTTGAGATAACCATGCTTGCAAGCCAAGGCCCGGTGCTTCCGCCCCCCACGACCATAATGTTCGACGGCTGAGCGCTGGTTTCCACTACGAAAACTGCTTGATAGGAACCCAATTAAGCGAGAACTATAATTTCGACAGGCTTGATGACCCAGGGATCTATAAAGCCCCCAAGCCCTACGCCTACAACGTTGGTAAAGAAGCTTATCGCGTTGCATTTTCGAGTCTCAACTGCCGATCCATCACGCATCCGAGAAGCGGGGAACTTCCACAGCATCCGCCGTGCTTACACACGCGATACAATTTGTATCTCGGATGGCGCGAGAAGCAAGATGCTTGTCTTTAACCCCGCCGGGCCAAGGCAGCTCTATCGCCGATCAGGAAGGTGATTTATGCGCCGATCCTCCCCCGCCTCGTGGCCAAGGCGTGCTCAAGCAACGAGCTTTTGCTGAGCTTCCTGAAGTGGTTACCACCGGCTGGCTGTGTTTGTCTTGGTCGAGGTATGACGACATGGCGGGGACCTATCCCGAGCTCGAGAGCTCGTAAGCTTACTGCGTGGTGCGGCCTAGGAAAGGAAGCTGACCCGACGTAGCACAGAGTCACGATAGTGCTGGCAAATCAGATGGAGCTTGACCCAGCTCATCCCTGGTCTTGGATAGACTTGGCCCTTCTGCCTGGTCAATGGCACAATGATAGAGTTGCATGGTAACATGGCACATGGGGTAGATGCAAGCCGTGCATTTATAGTCTCTGTGCTTCCCGGTGATGTCAATCATTCTACTACCCCTCTACCTTGCGTCTTTTACAAGCTCAATTGGCATCGCGAGCTCATCATGCGTGTCCAACAGCTTTCCGCTCTTGCTGCCTTGGCTTCTACTGCGTCTGCTTGTCAGCGCGACTTTAACCTAGAGGCAAGGCATACCCATCGCAAGCCGCTTGTCAAGCGCAATAATCAATGGCCTCCGATATTGAATGACCACGAGACTCTCCTGGTCAATTCGTTTGACAATGTCTCCATTGATGAGTGGTCCGACTACTACGGCCACCAGAACAAGCTCGCTGGCTACGGCAAAGACGCTGCGCAATGGACAGCGGACCGATGGAACGAGAATGGCGTGGATGCTCATCTCAACGAGTACCACGTGTTCCTGCGGTACCCAGTCAGTGCTTCTCTGCAACATACCAGTGCCAGCGGTGAAGTATCAGAGGTAAACCTCAAGGAGGATGTACTAGAGGAAGACGACGTTACAGGATTGGATGTGATCTCCCAACAGACGTGGTTGGGCTACTCTCCTACCGGTAATGCGTCTGCCGAATACGTTTATGTCGGGTAAGACTACTTCCGTGAGGGAGACAAAGAATGGTCGCTAACAGATGCTAGCCGTGGCTCCATTGATGACTTTGAGAGACTCGTCGAGCTCGGCGTCGAGATCGAGGGCAAGATTGCTCTGATCAAGTACGGTGGCTTGTTCCGCGGGCTCAAGGTCAAGAATGCTCAGGACCACGGCGCCATTGGAGCCGTCATATTTACTGACCCTGGTGACGATGGTAACGTCACGGTTGCCAACGGCTACGAGGCCTATCCTGGTATGTCTCAACGGACCAGAAGAATATGTGAATATGAACTGACTGTTTTCAGATGGCCCTGCTAGAAACCCCAGCTCTGTGCAAAAGGGTTCAACTCTCTTCCTCTCAACACACCCTGGCGACCCTACAACTCCTGGCTATCCCTCTCACAAGGATGCGCCCCGAGCCGATTACTCTGATGTGATCGCAAAGATCCCCTCTCTCCCCATTTCATACTTGGCAGCCGAGCCTCTGCTGAAGGCTCTAGACGGCTACGGCATCTCTGCCGAGACAGTCAACCGAACAAGGTGGACTGGTGCACTTGACGCCGAATACAGCACTGGTCCTGCCCCAGGCGTTAAGCTGTCTCTTGATGTGGTATCTCGCGACAGTATCGCTCCGATTCATAACGTCATTGGTGTCATCAACGGTACCAACGCCGATGAGACAATCGTCATTGGAAACCACAGAGATACCTGGATGGTCGTAAGTAGCACCCAACCCATCTTCCTAGAATCGGTGACTGACCATTTAGGGCGGCAACGGAGATCCCAATTCTGGATCTGCTATCCTTGTCGAGTTCACCCGAGCCCTCAAGAAGCTCCAGGATGCTGGTTGGAAGCCCAAGCGAAACATTGTCTTTGCTTCCTGGGATGCCGAGGAATGGGGCCTCATTGGCTCTACTGAGTGGGTTGAGGAGCACGTCAACTGGCTCACCGAGACCGCTGTCTCGTATCTCAACATTGATGTTGCTGTATCTGGCCCCCGACCTAACCTGGCCACTACTCCTGAGCTTCATACACTCGCGACTGAGACTATGAAGAAGATCATCCATCCCAATTTTGGTGGCTTCAACATCTCGCTCTACGATGCTTGGCATGAGGCATCTGGTGGTGTCGTCGAAGTCCTCGGCTCTGGATCTGATTACACACCATTCCTCCATCGGGGTATCAGCTCCTTTGATGTCGGAAGCTCGGGTGGTCCCGGCGATCCCATCTGGCACTACCACTCCAACTATGACACCTACCACTGGATGGCCACTTTCGGAGACCCTGGTTTCCATGTGCATGCCTCTCAGGGTCAGTACCTGGCTCTTATCGCCTACCACTTGGCCAGTGATGAGATCCTCCCCATCGATACCCAGAACTACGCTGTCGAACTTCGAGCCTACTACGACGACCTCGTCGAGTACACCGAAGGAGCGGGTGCCGACCTTGATCTTTCCGAGCTCGACGCAGCCATCAAGCACTTCAAGAAGAGCGCTGATGAGGTCAAGGCCCTCGAGAAGATCGCAGTGGAGCGCAACGACGAGATCCTCAAGAAGGTTGTCAACCACAAGTACCGCGATTTCCAGCGTGGTTTCATCTCACAGGGAGGTCTTCCCAACCGTGAGTTCTACAAGCACGTCGTCACTGCTCCTGGTCTCGATACTGGATACGCTGCTGTGACGTTCCCTGGCATCACCGAGGGTGTTCAGTATGCCAAGGATGGCGATTATTCCCTGGCCCAAGACTGGGTTAGCAAGACTGCTCGGGGTATTATTGTGGCTGCCAATATCCTCAAGACTTAAGCATCTTTTTGTGGGTAGCATTATTTCGGTGTTGGTGTTGTGGAAGCGGGAAGAGGCTGGTTTTGCAGACGGGGCGGCTTCATTTCAAGTCAATCCTTAACTTTACGATTTGACGTTAGATGATAATGATAGTAGTAGCTCCATGCTACCATTTCTTGAGCTTATTCGCCGTGGTCTTCTACAAATACAGCCATGGTCTCACGCGGTAGTCCAAGCCAAGCTTACTGCGCTGCCTCGATAGCGTTCCTAGAAAGGGGGCTTAGAACACTATATTAAGCAACTAATCTGAGAATCTTATTTAAGAACTGTTATATAAGACTATAACTATCTAATTTTGGGATTTTATACTCAGGTATTAATCTAAGAGAAGAAATATTAGGAGTCGGCGCGGAAGGAGGACATTCAGACATGAGTAGGTGCCTTCGCTGCAGGTACTGGAGGAAGGAGCGGCAGTCTGGTGTCCATTGCCTTCATTTCCACCTGTCTCTGGCGTCTTCTAGTTTCTCTCTTGTTCATTTCAATAACATCTCCACACAGGCATTAACCTCAACGTCAAAAACCATCCATAAACACACGCCAACATCAAAACCCGTCCTCTTTTCTCTCCACGATCGAGATCCCCAACGCTGTCGCCGCCGCCGCCATCATGTCAACCACTGTGATCGTTTGCACCATTATCAACACCATTTGCGCGGTCATGTGTTTTTGCTGTTGTGGCTGATGGCTTCTTGTCATCATTGCGGACAATAATAATTTGCGCGGTCATCACCATTTACGTCGCCGCTGCCACAGGGGTTAAGGAGTTTGTGAAGTGAAGGAGAGTTCGCCCTTCGAAAGAGTTGGATAAGGAGTTGGGTTTGGAGCTCGGCAACTTGGATGGCTTGGAGAGGATGGAGGCGGCCATTGAGGCCTTGGACCTGGCGGTCCTGGAGGACCCCGACAAGGTCCTGAGACGGTTGGGTGTGCGGGTCCGGCAAATTGAGCGTCATCTCAATCTGCTGGAAGGTTGAGTATCACTGCCGCCCTCAGAGAATGTCTGTTGGACGTGAGTTTCTTCACGAACGATGGAGCGTGTCCGATAATTTACAGATCACAGACGCGGTCCTGTCCTTCGATAACCTCCCCTCGTGCCTCCAACTCTCATTTCTCTCTCTCTCTCTTCGACCTCTACCTCATTGCCGCCAATTCGCCAGGTCTTTGTTGTTACCTTGCCCCGAACATCCCCTCGACCCAACTAAACCAACGAGCCTTGTCACGCGAGTGTTTCTCGGAGGCCAGCTAAGCGGATTCGAACCGCTTGAAGTGCACATAGTTTCGGATTGGCTGTTAACGAACTTGGGAGATCTCTGAGGAGAATGGAGTTTGGAGCCTCGGTCCATTATATCGAGGCAAACGTTAGGCATAGTGGAGGAGAAAGCAAGTGGTAGAACTACTTCACGAAAGATCATCAGCCACAGCAGCTTTGTGTGTCCTTGTATTGCAATTGAATAACCATCTTCCTGTCGCTCTGCTTCCTATTTTTAGGCTCATACATATCCCGGACACTCCCCTCGGCGTGATAAATCGTCAGATCATGACGGTAAGACAACTCACCCCAGAAGTGGACTCTCCAAGCTGGGTCTAGCGGCGTGCCCTCAGGGCCAAAATCGTGCCAAGCGTGAACAGTGGTTCTCTTGGGCGAGAAGTTCACCGAGAAGTCGACGGGGCATTCGGCGCAGAAGCTGTCAACTGCAGTCCTTGGGCGTCGCAAAGCCGTTTCGAGAGCCGATTCTAGCGCTGTTCTAAATCCATCAAGTCGTTGGTGGCGGCATATCGACAATGATCCTATATTCTGCCGAGATATTGGTTCATTGCGTTCATCGTAAGTCCAAACTGACAACAGCAAGAATCTTCCTTGTACGATCTTTGGATGGCCAGTGTATTCGCATCTTATGGTACCCATAATCGTCGAGTGTTTCTGGATGCTGGCTCGATGAGGCCTCGTGAGCTGGTCGAGCATCTCCCTCTGTCTCTCGTCAAGATTACCAAGGCGACTCAATTTGAGGGCAAGCTGAACATTTCGATGCTCGAGTCGGAATTTGAGCTTTATGTCGCCAGCAGTCAAGCTGCCACATCCAATATTAATAGGGTAAATCTTCCAGATTTTGGACATTGGATCGCCCGCCGGATGGAGTTTGTTACACGACTCACAAACCCACAAGTCTGGGTTGTTTCGCGAGATTCTGGTCAAATAACACAGATATTCGTACTGGCTGAGAGAATACGTTGGTCCCCCGCGGAGAGCGAGGCGGGTGGCATTCCAAAATGCTCGACAGGTCACGGAGAGCACGTGCCTGTCGATTTCGGATAGATGGTCGATGACACACGCAAGTATGTCGATTGGCAGCTGGACAACAGGGCAATCCAGGTTTGGCTCTAGTAATAGCGGCTTTGGTGATGACCGCTTTTGTGAGAGTGGCTTTGGAGATAACACCTTTGGTGTTGGCGGCTCTGGTGATGATGATAGTGATGATGATAGTGATGATGATAGTGATGATGATAGTGATGATGATAGTGATGATGATAGTGATGATGATAGTGATGATGATAGTGATGATGATAGTGATGATGGTGATGATGAGAGCGACGCTGATGCTGATGGCGGTAGCACTGATGGCCGAGGTCGATGGACAATCCACCTGGCACGCGATGCGACACTCTTAATCGTGGCTCCAAGCCAAGCCGCAATGCGACAACATCGACAGCAGTGTTCTCCCATCTCGAAGTCTGGTGAGGTGATGATAGTATTGTTGAATGGTGGAGGCGGTGAATCAGTATCAAACTTGAGCTTTTCGAGTTCCCGTTGGCTTGAGATCATACAGAGGAGAGAGCGAATCTATGTCTATTCTTATATTCATGAAAAATTGATCTCGTGATCATTTCTCCCGTGACCATATCCCGAAGTCTCACGGATCGTGGGCTTCTTCTATATGCGCGCATGGCCTATGCAGTCAAAGTTAGAGTGTCACGCCAAAGTTTATTTAACCAGTCCATGCACGCTCTTAAGCTTCCCTCCAGCTTCCATTGTTCCATCCCGAGTAGCTTATAGCCGTCTAGTCTGGTCTAAGACATTCACGAAGGCTCGTGACGCGGAACGCGGGCCAAAGCAGCATTATGATGAGAAATGGATGGAGTGATCAATAATTCTTCAACTACTTATTGTTCTTTTACAACATTTTTGATAGGCCCTTTCTTACGCTTAGATAGTTTCCTCATTGAGAGTATTCATTAGCTCAAGTAAGTGTTTCTTCATTGCTAGGCTGTCAACTCCTCCATCAGCAAACTAACCCCGAAAGTCATTCCATTTTTCACCCACCGCCACGTTCGCGGGGGCATGCTAGGGTAATAAGCGGAGAGATTCGTGTGATCCTTCCCCAGATCTACCCCAGGTGATGTGGATATCCTTGCATGGACGCATTGTCCAGGCTCTCTTTTGATGTCGACAGCACGCGGTTGGCGTCCGGCCGCCGGCGACCAACGTGACCCGATATGAAGGCAATTCTTAGATGCTTCAATTCGCTGTTGATTCCACTTCCCACATGGCCATGACTCGTGCAGGGTATTCCACGCGACAGTGTGACATTTAGAGACGCGTAATACGTACACATCGGGGCCAAGACAACGTGAATCCGGGCGCCTGGGCACCAGATTAATGCCCCGAACCTATCAATGTTTGACAGCTGTCACGCGATGATCTCCGTTCGTCCAGAAAGAAATGCAACCAATATCTCATCTCGTGGTAGCATTGATCGGGTTCCTCTCCTTGTCGGGTTAGGTCTCGCAGCAATGCCTCATACGCACCGACCGTTCCGTAATCCATGGATTCTTCCATTTTCCAAGCCAAGACGGAACCATCCACGCCAAGAGAGCAGTTGCCCCCGCCACCTGCCTCATTGGCGGCGGAACTGCCGGACGTTGTATCGCCAAGAGGAGAGAGAGCTTGGCGGGTGCATGGGTGATGTTGACTTCAGTTGTATCTGGTGGTGGTGGCACAGAACTGCGAATAAACTCTTGGTGAAATTTGAGTACATGTATCGTCCCGAACCAAATTCCCGGGGTTATTTCTGACTCGTCCGCGGTAGCCGCTTGTGCTGATCCGGAAAGTTTCGGCGGTAATTGTGGTGGTACAAAAGTTCCAGTGAGGAGATGGATTCTATAGCTGAAAAAGCTCGGTACTGTAGGGTCGTACAAAAAGGATGGTTGCGGATTATTATCTGACGGGCATACAGTATCTACAGGGACAGCTCACCCGACAGTGATAATGGCGTCACATTCGTTGAGCACAGCGCGACATTTGGAGAACACAGCCACCTCCATCATGGCCGAGAGGCTACACACCATAATCAAGCTTTTGCCACGTGGAGCTTGCATCCAGTCTTGGTAAGCCAAGACTCAGCAGAGCGACTACTCTTAAGCTTAACATGATGCTTGGATGGAGGACAAAGTGTGAGAAGGCAAACTAGATGTCGGGCGCCAAGAGGGTCATCGCGGGCATCAGACGCCCCAGTAAGCTGCCAACATGACCCTCCTTCGGACATCATTTATAATATCCCGCCGCTGCAACATTGTGATCAGCGTAAATATGCGCCCCGTAAGCCCGAAACAAAATGCCCCTCTGTGTTTGTTTCGGAAGTGACGGCACGGCCATGCAGAGGGGGAAGAGGGCTTACGCCTCGATGTGACACACGGGAAGAATGGTCCCCCAACCAACCAACAAACGTGTTCCAAGCCCCGAATAATAAAGGAATACATGGCGTTGGCTTTAATCTCGCCGTATTTAGAAACACACGAGAATCCAACGAGAAGCCACGTAGCACGGGAGAGAGATCAGATCCCTCGGTGGCTGGCTTTCTGCAGCCTCCTCTTGCATTACACAGCCGGGTGTGCATTCAGGCTGATAGCCTTTTTGCATTTGAGGGGGGTTACAATCTTGTTGCCCACAACCCTTGCTCACTTGGTCATCACAACCTCCGAAAACCATCCACGATCGACATTCCTCATCCCGTCGGTCCAATTAGACTCGATCGCGGGGAAAGGTCTCCTCTCCACGTTGATCATTATTACCTTCCTTTAATCGCCTAGAGCGAATCGCAGATCTGAACAGCTTTGACCTCTCCCCGTCCCCGCATGAGAGGGCTTGCAGGGAATCGGGGTGGACAACGCGCCGAGGTACATCAGAGAGGGAAGCGACAAAACGGTATTCGGGCCGCCTTTGGGACCTTCTTATATGGCGGTGTTGTTCCCCCAGAAGTTGGGAGAAGCTGTCAATCATTGTTCTTCTTTTTCAGCTTTTCGCCATGACGACTGATAGCACTAGAACGCCGCCGTCGGAGCCGGAAAAGCCCACGACTGTGGACGTTGAGAATGTCTCCAAGCTTCCTCCCACGTCTGCCATCGAGGCGGAGCGTGCTCAGCTTCTGGCAAACCTGCCTGACCCCGACGCGGGGAAGAGTGAAGAAGAGCGCCGGGAAATTGTCAGTTGCTCTACACATCTACATCTTGATGAATGTTATTGACCATGACCAGGACAAGAAGCTGATGTGGAAGGTTGACCTGTGGCTCATCCCTTGGCTCTCTCTCCTCTACCTCCTCTCCTTCCTCGACCGAACCAATATTGGAAACGCCCGTCTCGAGAACATGGAAGTAGATCTCGGCATGGTAACGGGCGACTACAACATGGCCCTCACCATCTTCTTCATCAGCTACGCCCTGTTTGAGCCCATCACCAACGGCCTCCTTAAGCGCCTGACACCGCGCATCTTCTTTACAGGCATCATCATCGCCTGGGGCATCGTCATGACCCTCATGGGTCTGTGCCACAACTATCCTGGTCTCTTGGCTGCGCGATTCTTCCTTGGTGTAGCCGAGGCTGGCTTGTATCCTGGCGTCAACTATTATCTCGGCTGCTGGTACAAGAGCTCTGAGATTGGTGCCCGGTCGGCCATCTTCTTCTCAGCTGCTGCCCTCGCCGGATCGTTTGGTGGTCTGTTGGCTGCTGCCATTGCTCAGATGGACGGCATCGGTGGCAAGGCTGGCTGGGCCTGGATCTTTATCCTCGAGGGTTTGGCGACCGTCTTTATTGGCATCTTTTGCTGGTGGATGGTCTTTGACTGGCCTGATACTGCCCGTTTCTTGTCCCCCGAGGATCGCATCCGTGTTCAACGCCGTCTGATCATGGACCGTCAAGGTCGAACCGCTGAAGACTTTGATAAGCGATATATCTGGGCTGCTGCTAAGGATTGGAAGACGTATGGGTACATGGTTATCTACATGGGCTGCCTGATGCCTCTGTATGCCTTCTCTCTCTTCCTTCCCACTATCCTTCGTGGCATGGGCTACGTCGGCACTCGGGCGCAGCTCCTCTCCGTGCCTCCGTACGCGTGTGCGGCGTTGGCCACCATCTTTGTTGGTTTCACGGCGGATCGGACGAAATGGCGAGGCTTCTGTAACATTGCCACTGTTTGCGTGGGTATTATTGGCTTCATCATGTTGCTAGCTAGTCACAAACCCAAGGTTCAATACGGCGCCGTGTTCCTTGGAGCAATGGGTAAGTTTGACACTGTCTAATGTTGTACCTTGGCTAATCTCTTGTAGGAATCTATCCGACCGTCTCCAACACCGTGTCTTGGGTCAACAACAACATCGAGGGTTCCTTGAAGCGCGCCATCGTTCTCGGAATGGTTGTCGGCTGGGGCAACCTCAATGGTGTCGTCTCATCCAACATCTACCTCGACCGCCAGAAGCCTCGCTACTGGACCGGTCACGGCACGGTGCTTGCGTACCAGATCATCTTCCTGCTTGGTGGTTCCATCTTCATGCACTTTGCGCTGCGTTGGGAGAACAGGGCGCGCAGGAGCGGAAAGCGTGACGCCAAGTGGGACGCCATGAATGATGAGCAGAAGGCCATCAGTGGTGATGTGCGCCCTGATTTCATTTACACGCTATGATGACTCTATTGTATGTGGTGTTGGGGGACAACTGAGGCGTGCACGCGTCTGGTGCAAAGTTTCTACGAGAGACGGCTGGGATATTTGAGTACCTATAGTCATTCCACGAGTATTTAGATGCCCATGAATATACATACAGTCACTCGCATCCTCTGGCGGAAGACGTGGGCTATAACCCGCATATCTCCACACCGTCCCATCGAATCCTCTCACTACAGTGGTTGATCACAACCATACATCTTCCGTAGTATAGTGGTCAGTATGCAAGCTTGTCACGCTTGAGACCCGGGTTCAATTCCCGGCGGGAGAGACGCCACGCGAGCAATAACTCGCGATCTTCTTTTTTTGGTGTTGGCGTCGTTGCGATGTTGTCAAGGGTGTGGCAGGCATTATTGTCTTTACTCTCATAATTTAGAATAAGCATTCCTATTGAAGAACAACCTAAGAAATAACCAACAAAGCATTGTATAATAATAAGATATCTTAATTTCAGACTAGCCTTTCCCACTAAGAGGCCGCTACCACTTGTCTATATATCCCAACGCCACTACTAATAACACCGCAGATCCCAATAAGACCCTCGTTTATTTGTGCTAGCCCAGCCGCAGACGATGAGATTCTCAAGTCACACAGGTTTGATAGAAGCTGAAACTTGTCAATGGCGTGATTACTAGTATCCGGTCTTGCATCAGCACACAGCAACAGCCACAGAGCTCGGCCAAAGCACTCACCAATGACCATCTGCTTTGGTATCCATGCCATCCTTGTCTTTCCGATACTGCCTCATTCGATGGAAGGAGTAGAGTTGTGTACAGAGCCCGCACACTACAGCGCTGAACCAGAACCGGGCGGCTTGCAGCGTTATGCGCCGCGAGCTCTTCCAGGGATGCAGCCCTAGGCTGTCTAGTATGGTCGCGTTGTCCAAGACCAGGTATGCAACCAAGAGAAAATGACGAAGAACCGAGACGTAGCGGAGGAAGGAATCGTGATCCACGCCGTTGGATGAGGCGCTGGCGGCCTTGGTGGCGGTCTGGATTTGTTCCACACTCCGGCCAGCACGTAGCACCTTTCTCGTAAGTGCAAGACGACTCATAAAGACCATCCATCGCTCTTTGGAACGAATCAGGTGGTCGTGTCTCGTCAAGTACCAGATCCTCAACCGTGAATAAAATTGAAACAGGCGTATGAGCTTATCTCGACCCACGACGGTGGACGAGAGTTTCACTAAGTGGGAGATGCATGGATGAAAGATGAGTCTATGGATCATGGTAAGGTTGGATAGAATTCAGCAGGGAGTAGGGATTGATCAAGGAAGAAAAATATAGTCGGGACGGTGCCGAGATGTCAAGGCCTCGCCAACTAGACCACACTGTACAGGAGTAGTCCATGCATCGGTAGCTTCCGAACACCTCTCGGGGGTGGTTAGTCGGAATCCGGAGTGTGGGCCATGGAAGATAAGCCATGGTTGGCGACTCGGAAGAATACGAAGAGTGTCGGATCACTCTCCGGGTTCAACGCCAGCAAGAACCGCGGCAACTAGCTTAACACAGTGAACGGATAGGGTCGTACCAGTGACTGCGCATATAAAGTCGTGCCTTACACTCTTGTCCAGTACTGCCTTAGACAAGTCACTCACTCTTCCCGTAGTAGGCTCCTCGCAGTGCAAACAATATTATCACCACCCGCACAATCGGCTTTTTACTCCTCTCTCACCATGCTTTCCCACGACTCCGAGATCATCATCGTTGGGGGTGGCGTTTTCGGCTTGAGCAGCGCTTTGTGGCTCGCGCGCGGTGGCTACAGAAACATCACCATCTTCGACCGATGTGCCTTCGACAAGAACGGCTATGACCCCTCAAGGGGCTGCGATGGCGCTTCGGCAGATATCAACAAGGTCTTTCGCATGGCTTACGCCGAGAGGACAGAGTAAAATAGCCCCTGTTGTTTACCTTGAATGGAAGGGAATGCCAACATTAGTTTCTTAGCTATCAAGACCTGGCCATCGAGGCGAGAGATTTCTGGCTCTCATGGAACAAGGCAATCACCGAGGCCAACGTTTCCGATCTCCCTAAGGGTTTGACCCCAGAAGACAAGCTCTTCTACATCTGCGGATCGTATTTCCTTGCCGAGGGTCCAGAGCTGCGCGACTACTATGCAGACAGCCTGAAGACGATGGAGAAGACGGCGCCAGAATTCCGCAGGATGCAATTTGTCAAGGTATGAACGCCGGTGATTCTCGACCTTTCGACTGACATCTTTTTCAGGGAAACGCCCAAGACGAGAAAAGGCTGGGGCAAATTGATCCCAAGTGGGTTGAAAAGTATCACATCATTGACAGGATCAACGGCGGGAACACCAATGGCTTCATAGACATCCAGGGAGGTATTACCATCGCTGACAAGGCAGGTCATACTAGAAGGAGGTCTCTCTGCTTTGCATCAACTTCTAACCTCATGAGTATAGGCCTGCATCTACGCAAAGTTCCTCTGTGAGCAAGTCGGAGTCAGGTTCGTCCTGGGCGATCCTCAGGGTAAGCTCTCCAGTCTCATCGTCGAAAATGACGGCTTGAACAAGAGGGTGGCTGGAATCAAGACGTGCGATGGGCTTCGCCACTTCGGAGACTTGGTCATCGTCGCTGGTAAGTAGATTCAGTTCTCTTCGCGCCTGTTCCACAAGGCTAACACATATCAGCCGGCGGCTGGACTGCATCCATCATCCCGGAAGCTCACCAGACTGTCGAAGCAACGGCTGGAACTGTCATGTTCATTGACATTCCGAAGCACCGACAGGACCTCTGGAAAAAATTCCACCCTGACAACTACCCCGTCTGGTCTTATCGTAGGGGAGAAGGGGAAGAGTCTGTACACTCCCTTTTCACCCAAGACGTTGTGTTGACCTTCATGCTAGCTACTACCAGGGCGGCGGATTCCCCATCTCCAAGGAAGGGCGACTCAAGTTCGGCTTTCGGGGCCGTAAAGTGAGTTGAAGCCAGAACCGTCCCACACTTCGTTGCTTACATGTGAGACAGTTCACCAATTTCCAAGCTCACCCAACGCAGCCAGACCTGTAGGTCCAACATCTTGCGGGTCATAGACGCAGACTAACATGTTACAGCCGGATTTCCACTCCACGAACCAAGTACACGGAGGAGCGCATCAACACAGTGCCTCTGTACGGCCTTTCGCGGATGAAGGAAGTCATTGCCCAGGCATTTCCCGAGTTGACCGAGTTTGGTTTCACAGATAGCAGAGTGGGTGCAACGCTAGAGACTGTTGATTGGATCAAAGCTGATGTGTGATAAATTTAGCTGTGCTGGTACACTGACAGCATCGACAACGACGTGCGTGTTTTGCTAATCCAACCCCCTGTGTTTATTACTAACAGTCGCAGTACGTGATTGATTACGTGCCTGGATATTCGGACTCCCTCTTCATCTGCACAGGAGGCTCGTGAGTTTCCCCATCCTTGTTGTCTTGCATGGTTGGCCATCATTTGCTAAGTGTCTTGCAGTGGACATGGCTTCAAGTTTCTCCCAGTGCTCGGAAAGGTAGGTCTTATGACATCTGGTTTTGTAATAGCATCATATATGCTGACACGTCCACGTCAGCATGTCAAGAACCAAATCGAGCGTGTCCCTGACCAGTTCACACCTGTCTGGAAATGGCGAGTTGCCCAGCAGGGCAAGCCGAACAACGGTCTGTCAGAGGGAGAGGATGGCCCGAGAGAGATGTCTAAGCTCAAAATGGCTTCTGGTATGTGCCTCTGAATCAGCGATTAACCTACCATCATGTGCTGACTGGCCTCGAATAGCTCAGGATTTCAAGATGAAGCGGGTAAGATCAATTATGCGGCAAATGCTAAGCACAAAACTGACTGTGAAATAGGTTCCCATGCAGAAGCTATAAGGCGTTTAATTTTGTAACCAATCTGTAACCACATTGGTTCTGCCTTGGCAACAGGAGAGGGGCAAAAGAGCTGGATGGCCATGTATCTTTGATAGTACTAGACGTCGGTAAACCAAATTCTCTCAATAATCTGGATGCGTCGCGAAGTCACTTATAAATCCTGCCAACAGCCCATCAACTCCATCCAGCACTCCAGCTTCCGCCATGTCGGTTAACCAATGACTCCAGTTGTCATCATCCCCAATCTCGATCCCGCCTGACGGGGGAGCCGGGCTTGGGGCTGAGCGACTCTTGTTGATCACCATGGCGATTGTACGATTTGCAAGGGCTTCAAAGGTATCGCGGTAAGGAGCCGCACTTTGCCAACCCTCAGCAATCGCCACCAACACCATGGTGCAGTCGGTGCATGTTTTGCTGACATCCTCTGGGCGGACCGACTCCAAGACTGTAGGATACGTCCACAGACAATGCAGGTATGTCAAACCAGACAAGAAAAGACAGTGAAGGGTCCCCCACGTATATCTAACTGCTGTCCCTATATAGAGCCGACGGTAAGATTGACAGATGTTCCTGGAAGCCTGGATACATTCCTCAAAAACCTGCCTGTTTGACTCCCTATACTCTGCTAATTGGCCTCGATATAGGAGCATCATGGTATAGCTGTAGTTCAACTCATACCAAGTGCTTATGGAGAAGATGGACAGATCATCATCTTGCCTTGGCCGTGAAGGTGGAGCTTCCGCCAGCCAGGTGTCCAAGTCTGCCCGTAACTCTCTGATGCGAGGATGGCAGGCACCATGTTCGACGTCTGAGCGCGAGGCGCCTGAAAACAGCGACGTGTGTATCTGAGCCCAGATATGCCGTAGTTTGAACACGTGGATGGCAGTGGACATTGTTGTCGCTGGCTGGCTGTGGTGGGATCGAGGCGGACTGGTGATGCCGGTTTCAGTGATGGCAGAGTCGTCAACATCTGATGGATACTTTGCGTTTCAGGTCTTTAGTATGAGGCAAAGACTGATGGGGTGCAAGATTTGTGTTACCTCGGCATCGATCTCCTGAATCGGGATACCCAGCGGCCGTCCCAGCCTCAAGGCCACGGTGCAGTCAATTCCATTCGCAACCCAGAAGACTCTTCTACGCATTTCTTGTTGAAGTGGATTTGCGGTAGGCGCAAGACGCTTGATGCCTCGGTGATAGCCCAGTTCGATGCATTGACGCAGTGCAAGGCCGGATAATTTCCTGATTTCTGCATCAGCCGTTGTGGCAATCAAGCTAAGCCGGCATGTCGCTTATACCAGAGGGATGGTCCGTCCATCGAGCGAAGAGAATACATGGCATAACACAGTAGGGCTTGAATGGACTCTAGGTTATCTTTAGACAATATGTCGGTAAAGAGCTGAGCGGACATGTACAATTGCTGAGCAAGACGGCATCAGCTCCGGGGGCGCATGTCTCGGGTCAGGAATTGAGGCTCACCTCGGCCAGAGACTGAGTTTTCGGTAAGAGAAGAGATGCAACGGCATACACCTGCCATGCCGTCAGGCCCAAGCTCGACTAGTTATTGCTGGCCAATCTTACCATGTTGAGGAAGAACAATGGCGACGAAGAAAATCCTATTTCGGACACGCCATGAGATGAACCATAGTGTCTTGCCTCCCAAGCTCTGAAGGTCGGTTCATGCAGAAAAGGGTACTGTGGGTGAATATGCTTGAAATAGGCATTGCTAAGCGTCAGAGCGACCTCATAATCTGGTAACAGACAAGGAGACGGCGGCGATGCATGCCTATTGTTGAGGCTGGCCAGTGTGGGTTCACTGGGAAGGTCTCGGCTGAGAGAGAAGTTGATGATGCGAGAAAACGCAAACGCAGACGATGAACCGAGATACTGAGGTTCCATCTGTGTCGTCCGAAAGTCCAACATGCCCACTCTGGATGACAAGTCGCTGGTTCCCTCGCCATTGTCTGGTGTCAGTTGGGTTGACGGGGTGCTTCCATTGGAGCAGCCCCGTGCAGGGCCCAGTGGAGATTGTGTCGTGCCTGAAGAGGATCTGTCGTCACGACCCTCAAGGCTGGCGACGCGGCCTTCCAGGACCTCCAAGTAATTTCGGGGTCTCGTCTTCTTGCTTTTTGGGTCTTGGATAAGACAGGCTGTAAGGTCAATTAGCAATGAACTGCTTCATACCTCAGTTGCGGTTGATGCCTACAGATAGCCAGCCTCTTACAGTTGCCACAAGCAGGGTTTTGGTCATCGCACTGGTTCAAATCAAATTAGCCTTGCTCGGGAGGTCTGCGTCCCTAAAGTCACCTTGAGTTTCTTCTCTTTGCAATTCAGACATGCTTGGTGGGCTCTCGTTCCTGGAACCCGTCGCCGCCGGACAGGCCCTTGTCTTCGACTCCTGCTATTTGCCTGGAGCATTTTGTTTGGTGTCCGAAGATATCATCTCTTGCCACGCAGGCCAGACCCTCTCGCCTGTCAGGGAATCGAGGTAGGCCAGATCAGAGATGCCAAGTCCATGCGTGCGGGGTGATGATAGCCATGCGGCCGGTCGGTTAACCAAGATATGCTATGCCCCTTTCCGATTGGCTGCCCGTATTCTTCCGAGCACTAGGTTCCCTATCTTGGATAACGACTCGTATTCTTCCGGTACAGGCCTGAGCTCTCAGCTTGGCCAAGATATCGGAGATGAGAAGAGTGTTGTTGAACGCCATCAATGCTGGCATATAACAGCGCTGGAGAGTCCCTCCAGTTGCTGTGTCAGTTCATCCGCTCCATTATCGCAACTTGACAACCAACGACAGAGAACGCCAGAATGCCCATCAAGGAAATCTTCACCGAGTCAGTCCTGGCAAAATATGCCCGGACTATTAAAGCAACTCCCCGAGATCTAATGGTCAACCGGACCCTGCTCTTCTCCTGTGCCGTCTACGCTTTGGCGGGTCTTCCAACCAGTGAGTCTACCGTTCGTTCTATTACGAGAATCCTTTCATGCTAACTGGCAACAAGCCTGGGACCAGGGATCTTCATCTGTGGTTCCGTCCCTGCCCGGCTTTCAAAAGCAATTCAACGTCAAATCGGGCGCAAAGGCTAGCGATATCCAGAACTTCATCTCCATCATTTACATCGGCTATGCTGTTGGTGCGGCCTCGTCTTTTTTCGTCAACGACCGAATCGGCAGGAGATGGTCCTTTCGTCTGTACGCTTCGATCTGGATCCTCGGACAGATGATCGCCACTGCCTCCCCAGGGTGGGCCGGCTTGTACACAGCACGTATAATCTCTGGCATAGGGATCGGCTCACTCAGTGTCACTGGGCCTATGTCTATCGTTGAGCTCGCTCCCGCCGAGATACGTGGCCTCCTTACAGCTTGGTACACCATCGCCATGGGTATCGCCTTGTTCACTTCGGTGTTTTGTGTGTACGGCATATTCCTGCACATGGACCCTGGCAGGCTCCAGTACCAGATCGTGTGGTTCTCACCAGCAATTTTCATGTTCTTTGCCATCTTGGCCAGCTTCTTCATTTGCGAATCGCCCAGATGGCTCATGATGGTGGACAAGAAAGACGACGCTGTCTCGACCTTGGCCAAGTTGCGATGTCTGCCAACCAATCACCCACGCATCGAGGGGGAGATCCAAGACATTGAGAACTCTATCAGTGGTATGGGCTCCAGTTTTGTTGACATCGTCAAAGAGACATTCACGGTCCCCTCCAACCTCCGCCGTCTGCAACAAGCCCTGATCTCATACGCTCTTGCTCAACTATCGGGCGCCAACTCTGTCACCTCGTACTTTGTTCCAATCATGAGCATCATGGGCTTAGGCGGTGACTCGGCTCGTAGCATGTTCTTGAGCGGCATGTACGGCATGTCCAAGTTCTTCTTTAGCATCATCGCGTCATTCTTCTTCATTGACGCCCTGGGAAGACGTCGGTCTCTGTATGTGGGAATATCAATGCAGCTGATCTCGCATGTCTATATTGGTGTCTTTATCAAGTTCCACCAGGAAGGTCCCGTTTCGTCCAGCGCATCCAATGCAGCCATTGCAGCCCTCTTCATTCACGCCTTCGGGTACGCTGTCGGTAAGTCTCTGAAATAATCGTCATGCGGTTCCGTTACTGACAGGAGTGGCAAGGCCTGTTCGTCCTTCCTTATATCTTCGGTGGCGAGCTGTGGCCGAACCGCATCCGCTCCTTCGGCGGAGCCGTGAGTCAAACCTTTCACTGGCTCTTCATCTACGCCGTCAAGTACAGCATTCCCTCGCTGCTGAAGACAACTGACAACTGGGGAGCATTCCTGTTCTTCGCTGGCTGGTGTTTTCTGGCCCTTATCTACGTGTTCTTTATGGTTCCAGAGATCTCTGGTCTCAGTGTCGAGGAGATTGACTATCTCTTCAAAGGCTCTTGGTTCAATGCCTATAAGCGTTCTCGACGAGGCCCAGTTATTAACAGCGTTGAAAGCGGTGATGTCAGATCATCTATTGAGCCGAGGTATGTAACTCAATCTTTCTGTTCTAGAGAGATTATAAGTTTAAGCTAACATGAAGTAAGGGGAGATAAGAATGATTTAGTTATTAAGGAGTGAAAGGAGGTGTTATATTATAGATCTTGATTAAAGGGGCTTATAGAGTAAATATACCTCTTTTATAGCCTTCTTGACATTTAATTCCCGGTGGGAGAGACGTCATGCGAGCAATGACTCGCGATCTTACTTTTTGGTGTTGTTGTCGACGTTGTCGCGATGTTAGGTCGTGGCGCCAAGCTACGAGTAAAGTGTGCCACACTTGGTGGTCAGCCACCAAGATTGGGGTCGTTTTTTGACCCAATCTCATCGTTGGGCAGAAATGATCCCAAATCTTTCATCTTCAAACCAAGGTATCAGCCTTTGAGTCACCATGTCGCCTTGCAAGTCCTGCGGTGACTTTGCGGCGGATGACGCCCGAGGAACTCTTGAACGACTCTACAAGGCCGCTGAAAATGGCTGCATTTGTTGCGATGCGGTCCAACAGGCTGTCCAGCAACTGCTACCAGAGGCTTCGTCCCCGGATCTTAAATACATACTTTGGACGACTGAGAGACGACAGCGGACTGACATGCTTCACCCCGAAGATTCTTCACAGTGGGAGCTGAATGTGAGAATCGAGAAGGAGCCTTTTATAATCGAGCACGATATTCTGATTCATGCGGTTCCGGGTACTTTCATCCCACGCCCTCAGGTCTGCTTGTTGGATGATTGCCTAACTCGCAACAGAACTACCCAGTCCCTGGAAGAGTGTCCCTCTCTTTGACGATCTCCCAACATCGACAGACTCGGATGAGTCAAGCGCCTTCGCTTTAGGTGCCCTGAAGGAGTGTCTGGACAATCATTCACTCTGTGAGAATGCATCCGACGGATTTCTCCCGTCAAGGCTGGTGGAGGTTCGAGAAACGTCTGTCCGAGTCGTCGACACTCATGAGTTGGACCCAGTGCAGACCAAATACCTCGCCTTGAGCCACTGCTGGGGGCCTCCAGAGAGTATCACTGCGCAGCTCAACGATGAGACGTACGAGGAGTACACAGAAGAGATCCCAGCCGCAGCTCTACCCAAGACCTTCAAGGATGCAATTGCCATCACTCGCAAGCTCGGGTATCGGTATATCTGGATCGATTCACTCTGCATCATTCAGCACAACGTCGATTGCTGGATAAAGGAGGGATCGCAGATGTGTCAGATCTATGAGAACTCACTTGTCACTCTCGCCGCCGCTTCTTCACCGAGCGGTCAAGGTGGTCTATTCTACAGCTCTCCAAAGATCGAAATAACTGGCACCGTCCCCGAATCTGGCCAGAAATATCGACTTTTTGCACGGTTCAACTTTAACCACCGATTCTTTGACTATCCTCTGATGAACCGCGCCTGGGTCATGCAGGAACGTCTTCTCTCGCCCCGAACTCTATACTTCACGAGCCAGGAGCTTGTATGGGAATGCCGTTCTCGCAACGTTTGTCAGTGTTCGCCTATTCTAGGTGGCTTCCAAGCCCAGGTTTACGGGTTCCCGGACAACTCAAAACTTCAGCCCGCCGAAGCTCACTTGGACACTTCTGCTCTCATCTCGAAATGGTACGAGGTGGTTGAGATTTATACGCAACTCAAGTTGTCGCATCCAGGTGACAAACTGATGGCTATCGACGGTATTGCGCAGTACATGGCACCGATGCGCGAGAGTCAGCACTTTGCGGGTCTATGGGCAGATTCTTTCGTGCCTGATCTCGCCTGGGCAACTGACCCATTTGACGAGGAAAAATCACGGGTGCCTGAGTGGCGCGCGCCGACATGGTCCTGGGCCTCCCTGGAAACCAAGATCATTTGGTATGCCAAGGAGACACCAAGCGCCCCTGAAGCTCACTTCAGCGTCGAGAAATGGCCCCAGCACGGCGAAGGGATACAGTCATGGACCGAATCTTGTGAGGACTCACGGATCGTTCTTAGTGGTATTCTTGTCAAAACTACAGTGGCTGAGGCAGACATGGTGGTCAACTCATCTCCATGCTTGTACCAAGATTTCGCAGAATGGGTTCCTTCGGGCGACAACACTCAAGATGACGAGCCGTTGTACTGCCTACGATTACTAGAGGCCGAAGATCTTCTCTGCTCCCTCGTGCTGAGAAAATCAGAGTCTCAAAGCCAGACTTTGTATCAGCGACATGGGTTGCTGCTGTTTCAAGCTAATCCAAAGAATGAGAATGAAATCTGGAATACCAGGGATAAGCCAAGGAGCAGATGGGATAGGGTAAAGCCCCGCGCTGGATTTCCTTCATGGTGGGTTAGGGGTGATGTGACCAGTGTTACTATCATTTAAAGGGGCTTTCATTTGTAAATTCACGGTAACTCAAGTGTGCTTGGCTTTTATTCGCTCTTTGATCAAGCTGTTATACGAGATGAGGTAGCTGATATCTCAACACTTGATGTTTCTTAATTAAGTGCATCACAACCTGTGTATGCACATGTGCTCATCTATTTTGGGTCACACCTTTTCCATCAAGTTACATCGTTTTCGGCCCCCAAAAAGTACCTTGATCAATAAACCCTACCATGGTTTCTCCCGGACGTGCCAAGACTGTCATTGCGAATCTCCCGGCTTGGCCAAGCACGGCCCTCTTGGTAAAACAGCTTGCATGCTGATCATTTCTTGGCTCTATGATGGGATGATGTTCTAGAAAACTTGGCATGTGTCTGTATGTAGAGTTGGTAATATTGATCACAACGGTGACTAGTGTCTTTTTGTCTGCTTTCTTCCCTGCCTTCTCACACTGAAACTGAATTGTATCGGCATCAATGATCCGTCCTAATTTGACCCCTTACGTAATATATCCAGGGAACGTTTGTCACTGGCTTTCGGGAGATTCCGATTAAGGTACAGCAGTCGCATCACCTAGGTCTGGTTCAGATCTGGTGTCCATGCCATCCATGCCTTGAGCGGACGCCCGCATCATACCAGCACCACCAAATGAGGCCCTGAGGGTAGCATGAGTAGCTCTTCGACCTCTTTCAGGGTCAGATAATTAATTGATGAATTGTATCAGATAGGTAACCCCAAGAGAGGAGGGGTCTTCAAAGAGCTATCTCCGAACGAAAACAATGGTGCTGATGGCTGAGTTTGTCACCATCTCCATGAAGTAGTCTGACCGAAGGCGTATATCACGAATCAATTTAGAACTCTGGGTTTCCAAAAATAAACATAGTCATTTATAATCCTTTGAAAAGTGTCAAAACAATACCAACAAACATACACACATGAGCGTGATGTCCTGGATTCACTCGACACTGCCAACTACCCTAGACCATCTCACTTGGGAACAAGTGCACGTGGAAAACAACGAAAGAGTGCAGCACCACGCAACAGCATGCGCTCGTGAGAAGCACTCCATTACAGCCACGGGGAATGTCGGGATCGAATAGAGAGGGAAACGCAAATAAAACGTCTTGGACGACCAAAAGCCTTCATCAGAGAGTAGCTTCACCAGCCACAATGACGAGCCACACCCACCGACCGCACCTCTTCGACAACCGTGAATCAAGGTTATTTTGAGGTTAAAACTCTGGTTTAAGCCTGTTTTGAGAAGTAAATCGATGAACCGGGCTTTTTTACACGTCGTTTTCTACCTTCTTTTTCGTATTTGTGATTTACGTAACCGAAAGTTCTCGACGTCAGCATGGGCCGTGGTTGCAACAGTCTTGCATCACCACAAAGAACCACGACTGCACCAATCTCCACGACAATTGCCCTGACAATGGCCTAACATTTTCTCTCTGAATACTGCGGTGTACCAGATATTTCTTGTCAAAAACAAGCCACAGCAGCAGGTCCCAGATCAAGGCCAAGCCGCGATCCCTGTGCCGCTAGGACACCAGATTGCGACTTGTGATTGGTCAACTCGGCACCAAACTGCCGCGCGGAAAGCCCCCTCGGCATGAATCTGCCGTCCAAGGCTCACGTTTCCAGGAAATGGGCTTGATCAATGACGTCGCCGCGTAAGGGGGATGCTACCGAAACAAGCACAGAGTGTAGATGGCACGCGAGTAGCGTGTCGCAGAAGAGACGATTTCGACGTTGTGTAGTAACTGATCATGACGATGGTGACGTCAGGTTGCCAGTCGAGAAGTGAAATCACCATCAACAATGTGAATTTATAGAAGAACAGCTTCCATTCTCAAGTCAACACTAGACTAGCTTAACGAACAACTTCTACATCAAGTTGATTGCATAGTCAGCCTATTCACGGTTGGCCATCATTCCAGCCTCCATCCAACCAACATCACCAGCTTCGCCAACATGGGCTTCTTCAACAGGTCCAAGTCGCCGCACCCGGCCGGCCCCTCGACCAGACGCCAAAAGCGCGTTCACGATCCGCTACCAATGTCGAAGCGACCGACTTTCGGTCAGTGGCTCAAGTGCACCTGGCTGGATATTCTGACCATGATCTGCATGGGCGCCGTTGGCCTTGGTGTAAGTCATTCTCCAACTCTTAACCATCTCCTCTAACAACGATTGCATAGGTCTACGAAGCCAAGCCTGCTCCCTCAAGATCGTTCCCCGTTACCTTTTCCGATGGCGAGATTGTCTTTCCTGAATTTGGATATCCTCTTCGCGATGAGATCATTCCCATCTGGCTCGCCGCCTTCCTTGCGAGCATCATCCCTATCTTCATCATTCTTGTGATGCAGATCCGCATCCGATCTTTCTGGGACGTCAACAACGCTGTCATCGGTCTCTTATACTCTCTCATCTGTGCCGCCGTCTTCCAGGTCTTTGTCAAGTGGCTCATCGGTGGTCTACGACCTCACTTCCTCGACGTGTGCAAGCCGGATCTCTCACGCGCAACCAACCAGGGCTACAATGAGAAGGGCTTCCTCAAGCTCTACTACACACGCGAGATCTGCACCGGTGACCCTGATCAGATCGATGATAGTCTCGAGTCCATGCCCAGCGGTCACACCACTGCTGCCTTTGCGGGCTTCGTCTATCTCTACCTGTACCTCAACGCCAAGCTCAAGGTCTTCTCCAACTACCACCCGTCCATGTGGAAGCTCATCGCCATCTACGCTCCTATTCTCGGCGCCTGTCTCATCGGTGGAGCTCTCACCATTGACGAATTCCACAACTGGTACGATGTTTTCGCAGGTGCCGTCATTGGCACTGTCATGGCCTTCTCAGCATACCGCATGACTTATGCCGCTGTCTGGGACTGGAGATACAACCACATTCCTCTCAACCGCGGTGCTCCTTTCATGTACGCTGATGGTCGAGCTGAGCTGATTGATGCGGTCTTCACGCACAGAGCTGGCTGGGGAGCTCATGGTGGAAGTGCCGTTGGACATGGATACAAGGGCGATGGTGGAGAGGGCATGCATGGAAATGGTTATCATCACTCATCTCACATTCCTCGACGGCCTGTTGGAAACGGCACGAGGGCTGAGGATATGGTTTAAAAGATGGAAGAACGCTTGTATACTTGTAACGGCCTACAGAACACGATTTTGAATGAATCTTCATGTATTTTTAATCATAGGACGTTAGGAGCGTCCAGATTTCAATAAGCTTTTTTTTCATACATAAACCCCTGAGAACGAATCTTCTGAAATTTGAGATAAAATTAGAGCCAGAGGAGAGATTGTTCTTTGACATGCATGATGCTACCAATACATCCATCCTGACCTCAAGGACTCGGAGTCAAAGAACTTGTGCCGTCATTATCCGGACTTTTAGCAACTGGCTAGACCTGACGAAACACTCAACATCGCAATCAAGGGGCTTTGTGGCGTCCTTGGCAGCTATTGGATTAATCCCTACACTCTGGGGATGGAACATGTCAAAGATCCATCCATTCGACAGAGTGCTCCCCTCCCCATCTCATCCAAACCAAATCGTTCAAGACGAATCCTAATTACCAACAGGGGTAGGCGACATTGAATTTACTATACAACCCCTCATCATTTACCATCCTTGGCGGAGTTGTCTCCCTCCGAGGCCCACGCCTCCCTGCCTCGGCCAGGACATGGCTCCTATTCACTCATCGAGCCTGAACTGGAAATGCTGCCCATGCTACCCTTCTTACTCTTTCTCTTCGCGGCGAGCATTTCAGCTTCTTCTTTAGCGATCTCGGCGTCGACCATGGCGCCCCGCGAGGGTTTATTTCCGTTTCGCATCGCCTGTTGGTAGGAGCACGCTGTTAGCAACTGCACAGAGCTCTACCACAAGGAGATAGCAATTGTAATGAAACATCACTCACCGCGAACCCAGGTTCATTCTTCATTCGTTCTTTGACATGCTCTTGGATCTGGAAGTAGAAATCGTCAGTTAGTCGAGGAAGATTACACCGTAACGCTATGTGAAATACGCACATCTCTCTCTGCCAGTTCATTCATAATCTTGTTCTTGTCCACTAAATCTTGGTTAGCACAACATTCCCATGGCCCATAAAGAGCTCTTTCAGGCATACAATATCCATCTGTGTTGATTTGGTGCAGGTTCCCCTCCTTGTGAACTTCAGCCGCACTGTAGTGCTGCTGATCGCCAGAGTCGTAGCTTTGGGGGTATCCGACGTTCGATCCGTGTGGCATGTTGGATGTTATTCGATACGTATACGTGATTGAGTGTTTTTATAGCAAGGGTTTCTTCAGTCAAAGAGCAGGCAGAGATGAAGAAGAGGGGAGCAATTGGCGTTCCTTTGGTCTGTATAAGTACTCCTCATCAGCTGTCAGATCTCGAATACTTCATCATGTCAGCGTCATAAAACTCAAATTGTCAGCTCGGCACCTACGGGTCAAACGTCATCCCATAGGGTTACGGATAGTGACAGTTTGCGGGGTAAGCCATTATCTTGACTTTTGACAATAACCGAGGTGAGTATCGTCCTGTATCGTACGGTACATTAGAATGCCGTTCCTTTGAGTGGTCCGACCTGAAGATCGTGGACGGGATGTGGTCACTGTTTCAAGACGGATGCGGTCCTTGTCGGCTTTCTGTTCCTGAACCGTACCACAACCAACACAAGGGCGATAATAATAATTCTAACTTGTTCTCGTCGTTACAGAAATCATTGTTGATATCAAGACGGATCATTGAAGGGCCGTTCAATCCATGTCGGTTTCTTCTCACCGTGCGTACGCCTGTGAAAAATGACGCGTCTCCAATCAACACCTATCAAGGGGACAAGGTGAGTGCCAAGCCTAGATCATCATGAGACGTGTTTTAAATCCTCTTTTCGTTTCTGTATTCTCCATTCTTTTCCTTTGGCTCTGCCTATTCGGCGTAAGCGCTACTCGAGCTATGGACGATCATGACGCGTCCAACCTTGACAACGGGCAAAAGCCGCTTGCCAACGACGAATCGCTTACTTCCGAAACTCTTGCCCAAAATCAAGCTTCGATGGATTCTCTAGCTGAACAAGAGCTTCTCGAAAATGGCTATGCTCAGTCACTGCAAAAACTGATGCACGACCCTAATCGGTGGCATATCCATTCAACAGACTCGGGCCCAAAAGTCAAATTCGAGTTCCTTCGAATGCCAAGTGAAAACCCGGATTCTTTGATCAATGCTATTCGATTTAGTCCTGATGGCAAGTACATTGCTATCGGTGCGATGAACGCCGCCTACGTTTACGACGTTAAGACTGGAGACAAAACGTGTACTTTGAGGCACAATTCGACAGAGGACGCAACAAAGATGCTGCTTGTGAGGGGAGTTGCTTTTACTGCTGATAGCAAGAGGTTGATTACTGCCTGCGAAGACTCGCTTATAAGGGTATGGGGTTCCAAGATTAAATGCGGTGGCTGCATTAGCTGATCGAAGGCGTCTGCAGGTCTGGGACATTGCATCAGCCACTGTGAGCAGCACGTACTCAGGCCATCTGAGTGAAATCTATGCCCTAGATATCTCCAAAGATGGCCATATGATCGCGTCAGGGAGTGCTGATCGAACGGTTCGGCTGTGGGATACTGAGTCAGGTTCAGAAGTCGCCCAATTCACGTTCCCGGATACGCCTGTGAGCGTGGCCATCTCATCAGACCCTGTTATGCTCGTGGCTGGTTCATTAGACGGCACCTTGAGTTTCTGGCCCATTGAGGGTATCAAGTCGGACGACGAGCCGAAAAATAGGTTTCAGGCCCACAAAGGTGGTGTTCATTCAGTTGCCATCTCGAAGCATAACCTCTTGGTGTCTGGTAGCGAGGACAACACCGTACGACTATGGCCTCATGATCCGAAAAAGGGTTTCAAGCAGGTCAAGCACAAGGTAAGATCCCATGACAGGCATGAACATGATAGCTCACAGGAACCATAGGGCATAGTAACGGGCGTGGACGTGACAAACGATGGACGATGGGTTTTGTCAGTTTCACCGGCACAAGAGTTGTACATATCAGATGCGGAGACTAGCGAGATCCGCACCATCATACATGATCATAGCCATCTGTGGCTTTCGTTTGCGGTTGCGGCGAGCCCATCTGGACGGCATTTTGCAACTGGCGGAGGAGGTGACTTTCAGGTCTGGTCCTACAGTGACAACTGAGAAGGCCTCGGTTAGCGAACCGCTTAGTTGTCTTTTGAATGGCATGCTCATTCTTAGCCTTGGCAGCTTATATCGTACATGGAAGTGCAACATAGACAAGGGTCTAAGCCCCAACGTGTGGATTGCATCGCCACATGCTATCTGTAATATCAACCTGCGAATAGCTCCAGTGAAAGTCCTCCTTCATTCTTTGTTCATGCAAGTCACGCAAATAAACACCATCTTTATCCTCACAATGGATTCTGAGTCGTTTACCTACACCGAAATCCCCCAAGGCGGGTTCTTCCGCCTACTCAAAATCTATCCAGGCTCCGCTGACGACCCGCTTGTGTGCGATCTCTTCATAGCCGAGATAGACACGGCTCCTCCATACACGGCTCTTTCTTACGTATGGGGTGATCCAACAAAGAGCGCAGAAATCATTTGCTCTGACTTTATCTGTCACATCGGACAGAGTCTTTCTGATGGACTGCGTCGTATGCGCGATGCCGACGAGGACCGGATCGCATGGGCTGATGCGATTTGCATCAACCAGAATGACAATATTGAAAAGGGTCATCAGGTCGACTTGATGGGTGTTATCTACGACAAAGCTCGGGATGTTCTCGTTTGGCTGGGTCCAGATACTACGGGCTCTGCTGAAGAGGCTTTCCGGTGCATGCGGACCATCAACAACAAGATCTATACAAAGACAGACAAGGAGGAGTTCATTCCCACCAAGGAAGAGATGCCCTGGACCTACCTCGCTATGAAACCCGAGGGCGCCTCAGAGTATACAGACATAACAGGAAACCGATACGGCAGGCGGTCAACCCTGCCCTCCGTCCTCGGTACCAACGGCAAAGACTGCATCGGAAAGCTCTTCAATCTCACCTGGTTCTCTCGTGTGTGGATCTTGCAAGAAGTCGGTCTTGCCACTACCGCAACGGCCTTTTGGGGCGATTCAAGCATCGACTTTGCAGAGATTGCAGAGTTTATCTACAACACCAACTTCAAGGACGAGATCAAATATCTTCTTGGACCTGAGAATGCGGCGCGGATGGAGGGTGCGCCATTGTATGCCCTTTGGAATGTCTGGGCGACGTATGAAAAGGAGGGTAACTGGATGTACAGGAACCCAACGCTCAGGAGCTTCCATGATGAGTTGGCCAATAACTGCGATTTCGACTTTATGCTTGTCATGGAGGCCTCGCGGTATTTCAACGCGACGAACAAGCTTGATCACGTCTATGCTTTTCTTGGTCATCCCAAGGCCAAGCGGCCAGAGACGGACAGGGCTTGGCTTCAGGCAAATTACTCGCTGAGTGTCGAGGAACAGCATCGGTTGTTGACGGTCAATATCGCTCAGCACTCGCTCAACTTTCTAGTTCAGGCACACCAGACTGAAGAAAGCTTGAAACCTGGATATGAACATCCTTCTTGGATACCTCAGTGGGACAGAAAGATGCCCTCTCATGCAGATGCGTTCTGGGAAGCCTGGGATGCCACTCTTCGGAAGGCAGAGCAAAAGCCATTCAAAGCCCAGGCTGACGGGAACAAGCTAACAGTCTCGGGATACGTTATCGACCACATCGATCAATTCACCAGAGTCATTGAGACTGCCGATTTCGACTCGCCAAACGGGAGCGGTCACCTCATCAACGTATGTTGGGAGATTGCCCAGCAGAAACCTTCTCCGTACCCAAAAGAGAAGACTAACGAAGCCTTTGCTTCAACGCTCGTGTGCTACTATGATAGTAAGGGCGACCAAGCTGGAGACGGACGGAACCGTGTGGTAGAGCAATTCGCCGGCTATTGCTTGCGCGCAAATGAGGCCTATTATGCAGCCCACCTCAAACCTGGATATGGCTTCTGGTCTCTAGATACGATTATAAGGGTAGGTCATATGTTTGATCCAGCCTTCAAGTCGTACGGGACCAACAGACGGTTCTTCAACACGGATACACACGGGTTCTGGGGGCTAGGGCCGAAGGCGATGCAGGAGGGTGATGTTTGTGTGTTGATATTCGGTGCCGATGTCCCGTTTGTGTTGAGACCGACAGAGACAACTGGGGAGTTCAAGGTCGTTGGGCAGTGCTATATGTACAAGTTTATGGATGGTGAGGCTATCAAACAATGGCGGAATCGGAACCATCCTCAGGAGGATTTTGTGTTGGTATAGGTAGTATAGCTGCAAAAAGCCTGTTTTCTATACTATACAAAGCATCCTAAAGCAATGCTTCAGACCGCCCTTCCTCCTTCGGTAATTTTATTGTAGCCGTTGAGAAAGGTCAAGTCAATATCTCCAAACCAAGAAACAGCCAATGTGTCAACCCCTTGGTTCCGGAGCTGGAACAAGCACGGCTCTATCCGAATATCCCGTCGTATAAATACGGCACACCCTAGACACCTGCGCCGCACAAATCCTCCTCGGTTGGATGTGGATGAGTTAATTAACACCCCTGTCCTTAACCATGTCAGCCCTGATTAGAGGGGCCTCCTCGGTTCGAGCGTCAGGGTCCGGGGTTGTGCAGAATGAGCTGATGTGAGATGGTCACTCCCAAACGAGTCCGTGGCCACGGTGGTTTGATGTCTTGTCATTATGAATAAGAAATCTACATCTCGTGTCATCGAGGTTTGGGTTGTGAGCCCAGAAGTATGTGATGGGCATGCCAGCCCAGAAATAGCCACCCAGTATATCCGTTGTCGTTGTAATCCCCTACAAGCCGGTCCTACGTCTTTTGACGGTCCCCTGCCAATGTTCCCGCAGTCGATCGGTCGGTCGATGCGCTATACTCCGAACGCCGTGAATGGTACATTTAATAAAACTTGAGATCCTGTTAGCATTGGTTCAACGTAGCGGCGAATACCTCAACTTACCAGGTTCAATGCCCAAAGGAGGACAAGAAGGCCAACCATGCGAACCTTGAGGTTGTTGGCCCAAGAAGACTTGGAAGGCATGTGCCGGGTAAGCGGCGTCAGGCTAGAGAACAGCAAGCTGCTCATGAGAGGCTCGGCATCAGCCTTGTTCTCCAGGTCGAACTGCTCATCATCTTGCGTCTCGGTAGTCCATTGAGCAGTCAGAAGCTTGACCATGCCGCCTGTGGCATCCGCGACGCGGGAGCTGATCCACAGGAAGATGGGAACAATGACAACAAGAGCTCTCCATCGGTCGCTGAGAAGGCCACCATCGCCGTGGAAGATGTCGAGAAGGAGAACGCCCTTGGTGTCGGCGGCTAGGAGGATATGGAACTGAAGGGTAAACGTCTCGAGGGAGCACTTGCCGAGCCAGCCGAAGGATCGAGAGTACCACGTTCGGGCAACGGGAGAAATGTTGCGGGCGGCGATGAAACCCATGATGGGGATAAAAGAGAAGATAGGGTGCAGCTTGGTGTAGTCCTGCTTCTTCTCGGCGTGGCTCACGGCGACCCACCAGTACACGGGCATGGAGAGAATACCAGCGATTCCAGCAATGCCATACGACTTGGTGAGGATCAGGTTGTAGGCCTTGGTTCGGACAGAGGCAATGCCCATGAGGATTCCGACGTAGACGATAATGCCATCCAGACCCAGGCGGAACTGCCACTCGTGAAGATCCCAGTTGATCCGGAAGACGAGGCTCAGAGCGGCAAAGACCCATTCGAGAACAGGCGTCCAGAGCATCACTCCGGGGCAGATGGCGGCGGAGATGATAATCTTGACGACCAGGGCGTATGTGTTGTCGTTGTACTTCTTGCCGATGGCGAACAGGGCATAGATGACGACGAACCAGAAGCTAACAAGGGGCGCAAAGTAATAGAACATGTAGTCGGTGTTCATGATGAACGGAAGGGCGCAGCTGAGGAGGTTCAGTCGCAGAAGCACGGCGGCAACACGCTTGAAAGAAAAGTCCTTCTTGGTGCTGAAGAAGACGGCATGTCCGTAACCAGTCTGGAAGAGATAAGCCGCAACAAGAAGACGAACTCCAACGTAGATGTTGAGGTCGCGAGAAGCACCGGTCCAGTGGTAGACCAGAATAATAGCCTGCATCCAGCCCTTCCACTCGTCGGTCTGGTCGCGAGACAGAGGCTTCATATCATCAAGAGTCGCCGGAGCAGGAGTCTGGGATCCGGGCCTGGCGGGCGGAGGCTTGGACTTGGTAAGGAAGGCAAAGCCAGCGATGAAGCACAGGGCGGTAAGGAGGTTAAACTCGAAGGTGACATACTCCTTGGAGCCCTTGGCGAAAGACTGGGTACGATCAGCCCAGTAGCAGGCCAGGAGGCCGGTGACAAAGGTGGCAACGTCGGCATTGAAGATGGACAGCTTGGGCACCTGCTTGGACATGAGGGCGAGAATCTCAAACAGAGCAGCAGCGCCGACATAAAGGATACCGAGGGCAACAATGACAATCTGGATCCAAGACTTGGGGCCGTAGTCGGTGCAGCAAGTGCGGTCGTAGGGGTATCCCTTCTTAGCATCAATCTTGGCGTTGCATCGCAGGTTCAGGAGGATCTGGGCCTTGATCTCGGAGACGGAGTCAATAACGTGGAAGCCGTTCTCGAGGTCCTCCATGACGCCCATCTGCTCTTGCGAGAGGGCAGGGTACGACCAGAGCATGGGGATGCCAGATGTTTCTTCCATCGTCTCGAGGTATTCATCGATGGCTTCGATCTCGCCGGGGTTCGAGGCAATTCCAGTCTTGCGGTAATCGGGCATCTCGTCGTAAAAGGGCGGCGCAACGGGAGCGAGGAACAGCTCGGAACCGATGCCATCGCGAGGGTCCATGGGTCGAGAGCCGAAGGGAGCAAAGTCTTTGTTCTGAACAATGGCTGAGACGTTCTGGAAGGTTGTCTTGAACTTTTCGAGCGAGACACCCTCCTCGAATCGGGCGGCGAACCAGATTCCGACGCCCATGAAGATAAAGGCCGGGGCCTTTTGCTTCTGGACGGGCAATGGGTTGAGCCTCTCCTGGCGGTACAGGGCGAGCTGGTCTTCGATCATGTCGGTGGCATTGCCGGGCTTCATGAGGGGATCCCAGACCTGGACCAGGCGGACTCCGCCAAAGTCCATGTCGTGGATGCCATGCTTGTTGCTGTTCTTTCGCGCATCGTTGGCTTTGTCGGCGTCGAGCTGTAGAGAAGCATTCCAGTTAGCTACCGCGACATCCCTTTGTTGATTGCCTGTGGTCACGTGATGCGACCGTCGAGCCGAGCAGAACAACTTGATGACCTCTTATCGTGAACTTACCAGCCGGGCCATTCCATAAAAGATCTGTCGCGTGGTCGAATCGCCAAAGAAGAGCATATGTCGTCCCTCCATACAGTCGGCAATCTCTTCCTTCTTGTACTTGTGCAGCATGCAGCCCTTGGGCTGCCAGTTGGTGAAAGGCGCCCGGCTGCCATTGTTATCGGGCGCATTCAGCCAGCTTCCCTCGTGAAGCAAGGCGTTGCACCGATAAGGGTCGTCGCTGAGGTTGAGCTGATTGATGACAATGCCCAGGATGACGACCAGCGTCACGGCCAAGGGCAGAATGCGACCAAGGGCGACGCCCGAGGATTGAACAGCGGCGAGCATGGCGACCGTGTCCGATGAGCGCGCGTAGATTTAACGAGAGTCGGTGAAATGATTGTACGCCGAGAAACGGCAAAAGAGCGAGTGAAGAGCGTTATGTCGAAAAAGAAGACGGTCGCATCTGGTGAATTAATTCGGATTTTCCGCCTTTGCCGACAAGAGCGAGAGACAAGATACGGCAAAGTAAGAAGATGAGATGGATGAAGCAAGAAAAAGATGAGAGAACAGCAAGAAGGCAGGCGATCGAAGGTGGCTTGGATACGGGAAAATCGAAACTTTGGTTTCCTCATATAGAACACACACACATGCCACACACACTTCTCTCACTCACTTACTGCCTGCCTCTCCCGGTTATGCCCCCCCTGATCGGCAATGTGAATTGGGATGACCCTCGAGGGGGGTCCACAGTAACAGTGGGATGGATGGCGCTGTAGTGGACCCCAGAGGAGGAGATCAGCGACCGAGAGGCGAGAGATGCGCTGACTGTGGACTGCTCAAAAGGTAGGGAAAATAGGGGTCTTTTGCTGTCAGATCCTTTCATCACACCTCTTTTTTCCTCTCGTTCAGGTGCTTTCCTTCGAACCGCGGGGCTAAAGATGATGCCAAGGAGAGGGACTGATCGATGGTGGCAGCCCTGGTGGATCGCATCGCTTGGTCTAGAGGAACGCCAGGAAGCATGGTCCCCCCTAACGCACCCGGAGGCTGGACGCGACCAATCTCTGGAGTCCGAAGCGAGCTGAAAATGTGCCTTGACTAGCTAGTCTTCAGCCACAGGAGCTCTGATTTGGTGAAGAAGGCATGGTGCCTGCTGTCGACAAAGCTTGTCTTGCGCAGTCTCCTCTTGTTATCAAAGGTAGTGAATGCCCAGCTTCTCGTCGTGTTCCGAGGACAACTCGCTTGGTCGGTCGGAGCTCGGGAGCGTCAGAGCTGCCGGGCTGGAAAAAAAGCTTGACAGGATTAAGGTTGCAAGAGCCCTAGTACCAACGAGGCAAAGAGGCCGGAGAGATGGGCCATGACAACCTTGCGTCATTTCAAGCGGGCGTGGTCTGAGCATCCATTCTTCATTCCCCTTACATTTTCGCTTTCTCACATTCTTCACAGATGGATCCCTTGGATCCCTGTACATACTCCGTAGACAACCTCAAGTCCCTCAGTCCACTGCTTCATTACCGACCTTACTTTTTATCCACTAGGCGCTGATGGCGCTCGAGACTATTGTCCAGCTGAGAGACTGAATCCTTCGATAGTTTCAAACTGAGTGCCCCCTCTAACGCCTCTGGGTCCAGGTTCTCCTTTTCCCTGCCTGAAACTAACGGGCCCCACTAGGCCGTTTGCGGTTTGTCGGAGGTTGTCGCTGATCAGCCGAATCAAATCAGGTTTTTGCTCCTCGCGCGGGTTACCCTAAACAGGGACATTTTCTGCAGATTAATCTCGACAGATGCTGACGGATCATGCAAAAGAGATCCTTTGCCGAGGTGCGGTTCTTTCTGTATACAGTCATGGTGGTAGATGAGTCAGGGCTCGTTGCTGGGACCGTTTGCGGCGTGGTAGATAATGGATCTTACTGCTCACCTGCTTACTCTGACAACGTTGCGTTTAGTTGCGCCCGGGAGAATCCGACCCGTCTTATCTTTGCACGGCTTCAAAGGACCCAGAGACCCCAGGATAAACAGCCATTCCTGCTGTTTGCGTTTAATAGAAGGATCTGACAACCCCAGTTTTGGAGTAATCAGGGTAGCATCAACCATCACATCACCATAACCTTTTATTGCATTACCCACTGTGTAATTACATTGATGTCAGAGTCTTCAATGTGGTTTCAGCATGACATTCTGCGCCTGGAGACACGGAAAACAACAACCATGGCAATGCGCCACAAGAATAAACCTCATGATCAGGCTTGACTTATGGTCTACTATCACGACAGTCGAGACCGCAGTCGCCAGTTCGAGGAAGGTCACAGACAACGCCTAGACTCACAATGCTAACGCCGCAGGGCAAACAGGCGCGTCAAGCTGTGGCGCAAACGTTGGCGCCTTGTTCCCAAAGCTCAACGTCTCGACACCCATTTCTCGACACGGGAGAGCGTGACATGAACGTTAGCCACGGTTCATGAGCGAAAATGTTGGTTCTTATTGGACGCTGCCGCGCAGGCCAGGCCATCTAGTCGCGCTTGGCTACCCACGACCCCAAGGGTCTCCCCCAATTCCCGGGTGCCGAGCATCTTGTTTGACCGTACCGGGTATCCCATGTGAACACACCCAAGACCTCGATCTCGGTTACACTGCGTCATCGTGCATGTCCCGTGCCTCAAAGATCGTCCAAGACAGTCGTACAAAAGAGGCTGATCCCGCCTTGGCTTACGCAACGTCCTCCGGCTTTCGGCCGTAAACAACGCGGATGCGATAATACGCGTGCTGCTTCAGCGACCTGATTTCTTGACGAAGTTTCGCGCAGTAGACCGCCACTTCATCTTTGGACCATCCGCGTGCTAGACCAGCGACTCTGAGGACGTAGCCCTCAATGTCCTGCTCTAGTGCTACTTGGGCAAACTGTCCGATTTCGCGCATGGTCTTGTCTTTTGGCCAAGCACCAACAGGAGCCTGAAGAGGTCAGCAACCCAATTTCCGTTGAACGAGATACCGTATTATTCGACGTACCTTGAAATCTCTTGATTCAATGTCCACGAACCCGGCCTCCTCCATGGCCTCGCGCGCGAGATCCTCATGCAAGATGGTGAACGGGCGACTGATCTTGGCTCCGGCCTCTTTGAAGATGGGACCCCAATCGGCCATGGCACTATCCTTAGGGACGGTATCATCATCGCTCTCCATATCCGGCGAGCCCTCGTAGCTCTCGACATAGCCTCCTGGCTTGCAAACGCGGAAGGCCTCCTTCATCAAAGACGGCCAATCCTTGATGCTTCCGATGAGGTATCGCATGTGCACGTAATCGATCGAGTTTTCATCAAAAGTCCAGGTTTGTGTGCAGTCCTCGATTTCGCTAAAGAGTATGAGAAGCGGCTTCTGTTGAAAGGCGGATAGCATTCTTACAATTTGAGGTTGGGAGGAACCCATTGCGGCTGGATCACAGAGATATCTGTGCCCGTCACCTCGGCGTTTGGAAACTCATCAGCAAAGTCACTACAACTCGGGTTAGAATTCTTTTAGGTCTCATGACTTGCGGGTTCATACATAGCCCAGATTCCTGGCGTGATATATTAGCAAGTGGCCGAATGCTTGGCAAGAGTAGATGCGCTTACCCGTTCCAGTACCGATGTCAAGGACTCGCTGTGAGCGCAATTAGACGACAGGTCCGTCAAAAACGAGTATCTGGTACAAACCTGAATGTCCTGCTTCAAGGGCGAGAGGTACAGTTTACCCCCAAGAACTAACGTGAGCTGATGGTGGCTGGGGACATGATTAGCGATGTCTCCTGATTCAAAGCTTTAGGTACCTACTTGATATCCATAGACTCATTCTGCTGCTCATCATTGGGTGCCCTTCAGTCATTACTGTTAGTTGGTGCAGCATGTGTTACTGGGCACCTACGTACCAGTAAGCGGCATCTCCTCTGTCAGAATGATATCTTCTTCCATGCACAGTTCGCTACTCTAGAATACTCGAGGTGATCGAGGTTGTCGAACTGGCAGGCTCGGATCCGAAAGCAGAGTCACCGTCGTCGGCGGGATTATCACCAGCCTCCAGTGGCGCCTCATTTCGGGGTGGAGAGGAGCCAGGCTCCGTCGGAGACTTGCTCCCCGTGCGGTGGGCTGAGGGCTCCGTCTCACCTGCCATCTTCAAAGGTAGGAACCGTTTCGTTCGAGGAATGGTAATCAAGTTATGAACGCCCTCTTGTGCAACGCAAATAACCACAACGCATGGGAAATGGGCCAAGTGAGGGGAGGACAAGTTGGGCTGTTGGTCGCAAACCAACAGGTCACTGTATGGGCCAGGGTGTTGGCCAATCAGAAGGCGTCATTGCTTCTTGGTGACTAAGATGGCGATCCCAAGGAATCGGCCTCAAGGTGAAGAGTGCTTGTGAACGGGAAATGGATTGTTTGGTTTTGAATATAGTAGATTGATTGTATATTGGCGCGCTGGCGGATAGATCTCAACTTTGTCGATAGTCACTCACTAGCTCTGACGTTGGCCGGTACTAAGACATGTGGGTTACTGCTTACTGCCCACATGGTCAGAGGCACGGAGAGGACATTGCACGTGGAAAGGCCAAAGCATATGTACAAATTGACAGCATTCTAGTTCAATGGGGGCTTGGAACTTGGCATGTGCCGCTGCCAAGAGACCCAGAAAGAGCTGGGGCTTCCCGGCTTGGCTTGACCGTTGTCAAGGTGGTCTGTGACTTCTCAGCAACCCTGCAACGACAGCGACAAGCTTTTCTAGGCCCAGGGCAATATGAATGCATCGTGCATGATTCGTCGTCAGTGTCAAGGCCAAGTTATGCATGCACATGACAGAAGTGTGAGTAGCAGCACATCATGTTGGACGACATTGCCACACCAAATCCTTCTGTCACCTGCGGCGCAGCTGTCATTTCCCAAGAAAAACCTCATCCTCTCACAAACAATTCCACATGCATCTGCTCCAAGCGCAGGTCAAGTGTTTGCCGCGGCCCAGAATGCCATCACCCCTGTCGATTGTCCCCGTAATTGGCGATCCTCCCCGCATCCATTCAAGATTTCCCAGCCTCCACGAGCAAAGGAACCACTGAGTGCCGGGAAGTGCCCGAGGGGTTTCCCCATGGGGAGAGGGAGTCATTTAATCTGGATGTTGTGATCTCGGGGCAGAGTTCCTGATTGAGGATAGATGCGGGGAGAGGATTGTGATTACACGAGGCCACCAACTCAGCTTTCGGAGTTGAAAGGCTGACACTTGGCACGTGAAGGGCGAGAAAGACGGTATAAGTAGATGGGAATAACGGAGGAGAAAATAATCTAGCCAAGCTTTCAGAATCAGTACCAGATCTCTCGTTAAACTGAGTCCATCATGCGTCTGAGCATCCTCCCCGTCTTGGCCCTCGCGGGCAGCGCTCTCGCTTCCGGAGCTACCATCATCGCTGCCATAAACGACATCGGAAACGCAACCCTGTCCCTCAACAAGACGATTGCCGACTGGCCCAAGACCCTCATCGGCACTCTACCCATCATCACAAAGTCCACCATCCTCCTTGCCGAAATCCACAACGGCACCAAGACGGCCCGCGCATCTCGCCCATTGTCGGTCGACGAGACGATTGCAGTCGCCCAGGCCACCACGAAGCTGGGAGGTCAAGTCAACGTGACCCTCGAGACGGTCATCCGGGCCAAGCCCGACTTTGACAGGCTGCTCCTCCGCCCTGTCATTCTTCTCAACTTGGAGCTGCAGAGGGATTTGACCGAGGACTTTTCAGACGCTGTCATTGCCAAGGTTCCGGATGAGCTTCAAGCAAACGCTAAGGAATTGGTCAAGGGAATTGGAGAGAGCTTTGAGAAGGCTATCAAGACATACTCTTCATTGAGGGGGTAGATATGAGTGAAAAGCACGAGGCACGATACTCTGGAATGGCCTGGAATTATCCTTCTTAACGACATAATTAGACATGCTTAATTTTAATGAATTATGGGTATGAACTAGAGCTTGTTTTGGCAGGTCTTGCGTTGCTTGTTGGAGAGCTTACTTTGGAGTTCATTGAGCCGAGGCATTTGAGTTAACACGTGCCGGGAGAATAAGAGGTGTGCAACCTCAGCTGTGAATTTAACCGAACCCTTGAATTGAGAATTTTTAACCACTTATGAGACCTTTCTCCGCATGAATGCGACAAGGGTATTTATCCCTCCTTTGTGGAACTGAATATTTTGCAGGGGCCCAACTCTTCAACAACCGGCTCTCCAGTCCCTACCACTTCCATTGCTGATGGACTGGGGCCCAAAGAGCTGATAATGAGATGATATAAAATGGTGTTGCCGCATTGTAAAGAGCAAAGTCCCTAGTCGTGCCTTGTGAGGGGACGATGTCGTGGTCGTGTTTACAATATTCCGCTCCGTTCCCACTCCGGGATGCCTTCCGAGCCATGCCACACTCATGTCATAGTTAACTCCTACAAAGACAAGACACCCTTGTATAATGATATCGTCCGCATCTCCAAATACCTCTCGTCAAATCAGTCGTCGCTCAGCATGCGCTCCCTGTCGGGCGCGAAAACTGGCTTGTGACCGCTCGGAACCAACGTGCAAACGATGTCGAAAAGCACGAACCAAACTCAACTGCATCTACCCATCATCAACATCACCGTTGGAGATATCTAACAGTGGACCAGATGTTATTCGTGCGACCAGTGCTGCCCCTGAGACGAGGTTGCGAACAGCACCAAAACCCTTGATTGATGCGGCTTCCGACTCGGGCTTCTTTGGCTATACGAGTCACAACAACGTCTTTGAAGAGACTCGGTTGAATCTCTTTCTGGCCAATGGGTCTATTTCACAGCCAGACAGCGCAGAGAGAACCGAAGGGAACTATCAACGTGTTACTTTTCGCGAGCTCCAATCGCCTGTCCAAGAGTCTGCTCTCTTCGTCCTTCGATGCTTACCAGTTAAGCAAACGGCCTCCCAGAGACCTTCAAATGATCTAAAGGGATGGATAAATGCTGCGATTTATCGAATCATGCAATCTATTCAGGTCGCGTTCAAGGATCAACTGCAAAGGGTCGATGAGGGTTTGAGCGCCTTGGCCGAGATTCTGTGTAACAACACGAGACGGCCAATCAAGGAGGAATGCCATGATGCCGAACAATGGATCAGCCAATTCTGTGACGAGAATCTCCGTTGGGAATCCATAGGGCTTTTTTGGGCTGGGATTGCACGGATATCAGATGACGTCGACTCTCTACGTAGCCACCACGTTGAATCGCTCGCCCATCAAGTGTCCCTTGAGACAGCCCGGACTTGTCTAGGCTACTGTATTGAACTCGCTCGCACTTTTACCGAGGGAAACGAGGTACTGCTGGATCTTTGCCGGCGAAAGTCGGTTCTCGACTCCATCATTGATGGTGATGCTCGTAATTTTGAACCTTTCGTCATTTCAATAGGGTTTTTTGCTGACAGCTTCTCAGGAATCTCGAGCTACGTCTCCCAGAGCCTGGCCGTCACCATGCTCACATATCTTGGGCTCCACGCTTTAGAGAATGGACCCTCGTACAGACCAACACTTTGCTCCGAGTATCGACGTCGACTTGTCGCCCAGATCTTCACCACGGACAAGTTTGGCGTTTCCTTTGCGGGTCGACCACCCTCCTTGACTGGTACCTTTTGTTCCACTCTGATGCCACTTGACATCAGTGATGAAGACCTTGGTTCTGATGATGCCACTCTGATGAGAGCATTCAACTCACTGGATGACCATGGTTGGAATACGGTTGGTGAGATATATCCGACTACCATGATTCGAGCGCGACATATGATCGCTGTCATACGCGACGAGTTGATCGATATCGCCTTGTGTAATAGAAGACCTGTGGATCCGAGCCAGCTCCAGTCCGTTTTGCTCCCAGTGGCCTCGTTGGATCAGGCTGACGTTGAGACAGAGACATCAAGACTCGACAGATGGTATCCATGTCAAGTCTTCCAGAATGGGTTAAGTACAACCCGGACGATCTAACTAACCCAGGTGTTGATGCGAAGACCTTGTACTTCAGAATCACACTTCAGCTCGATTACTTGAAAAATCTCTTCTTTGTGGAACGATTGCTTCATCGACACGGTCAATCTGACAAGAGGGACTTGGTACTTGCAAGTTTTGACCTCGTGAAGCTGACAGTAGAACTATGGAACCGTCAGAGTTCGTTGGACAGCCCTGTCATACTGCGCGAATTCGAATGGCAGGTAGGAATCACCAGCCTTTAGTTGACAAAGAAGCCTACTGAATTGAAGTGTAGCTCCTGGAGTACGGGGCACCCGGCGGAGGCATCCTATGTCAAGAGCTGCTCCAACCAACTCTCACGGGATCTGATACCCGCTACGCTGGACTGACAAGGTCGGCTATCGTGCAACAGCTGAGTTTGCTGGTTGGTTTCCTAGACTGGGTTCCCGCTTCGGCTCCTGCTGGGGAATCGTGCGCCAACTTTAAGCACCTTATCCAGCGCGTACTGGACCATCACTTGAATGAGCCTGTCGAGCTGGGGGTAAGGGGAAACTTGGAGACATTGGACTGGGGGTCATTGTTACCGCCCCCTTTCCGCTTTGGCTTGTTGAATAGTTTTGACTGGCTTGGTCCTAGTGTGTGATGAATGTCTCACATTTCCATCCGAGTACGTTTGCCCACCTGATTACCCCCCGACCCAGACGATAACACAGGTGCTCAAACTGAACCATTCAAGAAATCAGTTACTAACACGCTGACGGATCTCTACCTATCCAAAGTAGCCATTTTTCAATATTGAGAGAAGCGAACTGTTCTCTAATATACTTAATTACATCATCTTTAAGTTGTCAGACTCGTGTTCGACATGATAGCCTCCAACTCGTCTGGATCCTTAGGCACATCGGTAAGATTCACGCTGCCATCCAGAGTAACCACAAGATCATCCTCAATACTTAAAAGCGATGTTAGTGACAAACAATTGACCTGCAAAATGCCCACTCACCATACGCCGCAAACATCCCAGTACTTGTCAAGCACCTCTTCATCAATATATTGCGAGAGCCTTTGGTCGTTGAGATAGGGACGGATCATATGTGGACCAAAGTGAATCTAAGAACGTCAGCCGAGAATCGAATATTTTCGGGCTCGTAAAACTAGTACCGGGCTCGACAGTCACTACGCATCCTGCAGGCAGACGTCTCCTCACTCTCAGATATTTGAACATGGGATCAGGATCGGCCTCGTTGGGTTGACCACCTGTATCATGCGTATCCATGCCCAAAAAGTGACCGAGGCCATGCGGCATGAAAGCGATGCTGATTCTTTCTGCCAAGATCTCATCTTTATCACCTTTCAAGATGCTGAGTGCCAAGAGGCCGTCAATAGCAATCTTGTGTGCCAGCACATGAAGATATCCCACAGAACACCCTCCTTCAAGGGCGCAATGCAAGTCTCCTGCACCTTGAGGACAATTTCGTAAATTGAACGGGATTCAGGCGTAAATTTGCCAGAAATTGGTAGAGTTCGAGTCTGCATCATGTCAGTCGAGGACAGACGTGGTCAAGAACAACCTCACGATATCTGCACCATAGCAGTTCCACTCGGCTCCGGCGTCAATAACCACAACGTCCTTGACCTTTCCATCCAGGTAGAGATCCTGATTGTTGCTTTCGTAATGCATCGTGGCAGCCGTGCGTCCGCTTGCAACAATGCTTGGGTAGGCTTGGATTTTGGTCCCTCTTTTGGTGCACTCTCCCGGAAATACGTCGTCAATCTCTGACTCGTTCTTGCACTGCTTGACACATTTGATGACGGCAATATGTGCAGCAGAGCTGATGATGTTTGCCTTTTTAATCAAGGCAATTTCGTATTCGTCCTTGACCACCCGACACTCGTCAATCGCTTCTTTGAGGCTGGTCGAGTCCACGCTCATTCCACCTGGAATGTTGACCCCATTGCCCACATGTCCAGCGATGGTAAAGAATGCACTCCCAGCTTCATACTTGCTGATTCCAATCGAGTTAAGCGTCGTCTGAAGGTCGGTGTTCGGCAAGACAGCGTCGACGTCGTACTTGCCAAGGACTTCCTCAGCCGTCAAGGGCATGCCGGACCATAGGATACTTTCGGGGTCGACGGGTGGGATAAAGAGTGCCGAGCGTTCATTGCCAATCTCATATATCAGGTGGCAGTCAGGAACGCCAACACCAGTCAGGTACATGAAAGCTCTCCGCTGGCGGAACGGAATAACCAGGTCTGTATCATCGTAGAACTTTTCTGGAGAACCTGTTAGGAAGAGAAAGCCATCTGCATGAGGTATCTTGGTCCGAATATAGTCGACTACGCGTCGGGCATGTGTTTTGGCGGGATACTTCCCCTTGAGTATGTCGGCTTCTGTCATGGGGAATTTTGCTTGAAGATCAAGATGAGGAATGCTACTGTTTGCTTGGGAGGGAGCCAGTCTTATATCAATGAAAGATAAGAGACGCCACAATACACACAGATATCCCATTTCTAAAACAATTTGTCTCTTCTTCTCTTATAGTTAATCGAGTCTCAAGGGGCTCTTGGTAGAGGCCGAAGCCGAAGCCGAAGCCGAACATATGCCAAGGAAATGGCCGAAGCCGAGATAGAGACCAGCGTCATACACGGAATGATGCGAGAGCCAGCATCCTTCCGGTCCTCTCCTCCCCTTGGCTGGTAACCAACCAACCAATAGGAAGAGAACACAAACCCAAGTGGATCATGAAGCAGTCAAGTATTTATCTGTCCCTCCTATCCCCGGCCTGTCTTTCTTTTCTTTGTCGTGGATGAATGACCTGCCATTGTGAGCATTGCTACATTGTGTTTTTTTAATATAGTTGAAGCCCGGCCCTTGATCGGACAACTGAGCCAGAAGATAGTGAGCACTGCTAAGTCAGTACCTGTCCCACTTGCGACGCTGCATCTTATCTAGAACCCTCCGAGCAAATCCTTTTTCAACGGATATTATAACCACAAGACGCCAACCATGTCACTTGAACTGTCGAGACGATCCAGAGGAGAGCATGGTGACGAAACATCGCACATGTCTAGTCTTGCTCCGACGGATCGAGGCCCTGCTGCCTGGAAATTCCTCTTCGGAAGTTTCATTATCGAAGGAGTACTTTGGGGTAAGCCGAAAGGCTGATGAACGTGCCCATCTCTGGCTGGAAACTGACGTAGTTGCTACAGGCTTTCCAATGGCGTTTGGAGTCTTCCAAGAACACTACAGTCGTCAGCCCGAGTTCCAAGACTCGCCAAATATCGCTGCGATCGGCACCATCTCGTCGAGCATATACTTCCTAGGGGCGCCTTTCGCTACGCGTCTGGTCACGCGGTTCCAACGTTGGCAGTACCACATGGTGCTGGGAGGAACAACCACCTGCATCCTAGCTCTTCTCGGTGCGTCCTTTGCCCGGTCTGTCAATGTGTTGATTGCGACGCAGGGAGTCCTCTACGGAACTGGATTCCTGTTCCTCTATTCCCCATTACTCTCCATGCTGAACGAATGGTTCGTGCAACGGCGAGGGTTTGCCTATGCGGTAGTCTATGCCGGCGGAGGTTTCAGCGGTGTCGGCTTACCATTTCTCTTTGAGTGGCTTTTGGGTCGATGGGGGTTTCGTGGGGCACTGCGAATCTTTGTCGTGGTCCAACTTGTCCTCATCGTGCCTATTCTCCCTCTTCTTCGGGGGAGGTTGCCTGTGTCAACCCGGGCAACCGTACGACCTGTCGACCTGAGCTTCTTGAAGAACCGGGTCTTTTGGCTTCTGGCAGTGTCGAACTTGAGCCAGAGCCTCGCATATTATATCCCTTCACTCTACCTGCCGACCTTTGCCGCTGCTATGGGCCTCTCCGGGCCTATCGGCGCCCTTGTCTTGGCTGCACACAATCTGGCTACGGTTGCCGGTCAGCTCGGCTTCGGATATCTATCTGATCGTATTAATGACATATTCGTCCTTGTCATCATCACTACTCTGGTTTCTTCCGTCGCTACATTTACGCTGTGGGGTCTTGCCCACTCTCTGACACCTCTGATTCTGTTCACGATCATATATGGATTCTTTGCCGGAGCCTATGTAGTTTTCTGGCAGCGTTTTGGATCAATGCTCTCTGACGACCCACAGCCTGTCTATAGCCTGATGGCGTTTGGGAAGGGGGTTGGGAACATAGTGATAGCGCCGATTTCACAGAGTCTATTGGACAAACCCCTATCCAGTAGCTATGGGCTGGGAAAGTTTGGGTCTCTGATTATCTATCTGGGTAGTTTGATGTTTGTCTCATCTATTGGGGGAATGGCATGGCTTACAAAACGTGTTGTGCGTCGTCAGTAGTTGGTGGTTAATTGCCAGAAGGGAGGGTGACGTATATCCAATGAGAAATAAGGGGCCTGGGTTGAAGCATCATAAATTATGTGTAAAAATGATTTTTGGATTTGACCTACCAAATACAACGAGAAAATTAGCCTTGCAATGCATAATCCTGAGAGTTTGACGATGGTTGTTGTTGAGGCGTTGCAGCTTGTAGCATTTGTAAGGGCATGGTTGGCACTCAGCTTAGTCAAGAAAAATGAGGCCTTTCCTGGCGAGAACTTCTCAGTCTGGGAGCTTCAGATCCCATTTTCCAAGCGAGAAGTGTTGACTCATCTTTGTATTACGTTCCCATCCTTCACAATGGGAAACCCCGCACGACTTGACGGGCCGATATTACGACCGAATCGTAGATAATGAGCCTCCTCGTCCTGGTAGCGTCAGAGTTATCTGATTTCTCTCATTTTCACCATTGCATCTGTTCCACTCAAGATGGCCCTGCCAATCAAACAACAGCTTCAAAATCGGACGTGGACCAAGGGTTCATACCTCATATCAACAGATCGTACCCTACTGCCAATTCAGAAACTACAAGAGGTGTTTGCCTCTGATGAGCTCTATTGGGCCAAGACACTTCCCGCAGAGGCTATGCGTGAGATGCTCGAGAGCTCCCTGTGCTTCGGCCTGTATGAGCAGTCCCAATCTGACGAGACAACCTCCTCTTCGCAGCCTCAGTTTATCGGCATTGCTCGCTGCATCACCGACTATGTCACCTTTATATACCTCACCGACGTATGGGTTGATCCCAAGTATCAGGGACGAGGGCTCGGAACTTGGCTGTTGAAGAGTATCCAGGAGGTCATCGAAGCAATGCCTTTTCTGAGAAGGAGCCTGCTGTTCACGGGGGATTGGGAGCGGTCTGTGCCGTTCTACGAGAGGGTTATGGGTATGGAGGTGATGCAAGGAGGGAATGGAGAGGGGCTGGCAGTTATGGGAAGGAAGGGAAAGGGGCATTCGAGTTATGTGGAGGATGAGAACTGATGGCGGACCGGTTTACTGGTCCCGTCGGAGGTCTTGTCTTAGGGACTCCTCGATAAGATATAGGTCAAATTTGACGGTTTGTTCTTCAATGTAATTATTTGCTTTTATCCCAGATGGGGCTGCTTTCAGTGCGTGAGGGGAAGACTGCTGGTTGGTGCTTGAGCCATTTTCAAGGCACGCAAAACGCCACCAATTGGTGGTTGGGAATAGCATCGCAACAGCATTCCAGCTAAACATCTTATGCTGGGGGAGTCCCTTGTAACTGTTTAGTCTATATTGTAATTTTTACTCTTGAACAATCCCTCCGAACTCGGCCGGTCCGCTGTGATTTGTTTCGTGACGTAATCCACATCCTGATCACGCAATTGGCTTTCGTCTAAATATCAACAGCCAAGCATTTTGCGTGGTTTATCAAGCATCTTTCCCCTCAACAGCTTCTTTCGACCAACTTCATCGTCACCTTGAATCGTCTTCAAAATGGCAGACAGCATTTCTGTGCGGCCAATTCTCGACCACATCGTCATCCTGATCTCCTACGAAACCCTGCAAGAGCTGCCAAAGCGTCTTGAAGGTGCTCTTACAGTCATCGATGGTGGCACTCACGCTGATGGACGCACACTTAACAAGCTCATCTTATTCTCCGATGGCGTGTATATCGAACTCATTGCCTTTCAACAAAACCTGGACCCGGAGAGGCGGAAGTCTCACCGATGGGGAGAATTGGAAGAGGGTACCGTCATTGACTGGGCACACACTCTCTCCGACGAAAAGGACTTTGTCGTGATCCAGAAGCGGGTGAAGGATGCCACCTCCGGGGCCACTTATAGGGACCCGGTTGCGGGCGGGCGTATCCGCCCTGATGGAGTCGAGCTGAAGTGGTCAGTTGCATCAGCCCAAGACGCTTCTGGAAACCCTCTCCATCCTGGAACCGCTCCTTTCTGGTGTCTGGATCGAACACCTCGACATCTTAGGGTTCCATATCAAGGCGATCAAGGTGCTTCCTCTACGAAGCATCCATCAGGGGCGCTTGGAGTTTCACAAGTCTCTGTCACGGTCTCTGAGTCGGAGCTGGATGTTATCGCCGGTGTCTACAATGGAATTCATGGGCCTGCTTCAGACACGAGCGCTAATGGGAAAGCGTGGTCGTATGTTGTGCACTCTGGTTCAACTCAAGGAAAGCATCAGCTTGCGCTGGGCAAGAGTGCAGCTCAGAAGCGACATATCAACATTACGCTTCTTGGAGATAAGAATAGCCCTAGCACTATTGAGGTTCTGCCTGGATTGACTTTCGGGGTTGAGTCCTAGATAATGAGGATAACTTATCTGGCCCCTCATAGTCATAGAGTATGGGTACCTATGTATCAGTTTGAAACACAAAGGAAGAAGGAATGAAGGAATCACATTCGTGCTATTGTCTTACTTCCATATCACACTCAAATTGATCCTTGGATGCTGATAAGCTGCGCCGACTGAACCGGAGGATCACCTTTCATATTGGAGCTGGAACTGATGTTTCGTCATCACGTCTGATGTTGCGGCTGTTTATTTCGACTTGCTTACACACCGACTTAATAATTATCCGAGAGTCCTGACCAACAGATGCTCCTGTATTGCCCATTGCTAGAGTCATGCGACTGACCTGGGCAGAATCTTTGAAGCCAAGAACGCCATTGTGGGTTCGAACATCATGCTGTCTGACTAAACCATGGGGTTGCAGTTGGTGACTGGGTAGAGTACTAGCATAGATCGGCATATGGGTATGGGGACTTTACGTGCCAGTAAGCTGTATTGAGCAAATCGCAGCGCCCAGCGGCCGTGTAAGAGTATCGTGCGTTTTGTGTTTCAGGTAAGCTTATAATAGATGAACTCAAAGACCAACTGCAGTAAAGATCTTCTAATTTCCGTTGAAATTTGGCTCTGAGTAACGCAGCAAGATACTAGAGACAGATAAACGCAGCGCCATGCATAATGCCGATCGATGTGGCTCAAGCGTATTGTAATTGATGAACATGGCGATGGATGGCTGAGAAAGAACAGACGAAGAACTGCTGATGATGAAGGAAGGAATGCTCACACGTAAGCCCTAGGTCATGATCGCCAGTGTCAAGTCGACAGAAAGCTGAGACAGCCTTGCATTCGCTCAGCTGAGTGACTGTTTGGAGGCCGGGACGTCGGTCATGAATGGATATCGGCGTTCTATCCAAGAGTGCAACGAATGCTGTAGCCGGAAGAGAAATGTTCTCCCGCAGTCTTTGCACAGCCTTGTTTGAATCCAGATATCTATTTAAGAGGCAGTTTCCTCTCCCTTGTGTACATTGTTGTTCCATCTAAGCAACCCTTCCAAGTCAATCCAACACCACATCTTCTTTACCGAAAACCACACGCGCCTTATCAAAATGAAGTTTTTCAACGCCTTCCTCGCTGCTCTTGCTGCCACCAGCGCCAACGCCGCTTGCGGCGTCGACATCTGCGAAGGCGGCATCGAAGTCAGGAACTTTCCTTGCTACCTCGACTGCCAGAAGGGTCCCTGCTTCATGAACAGATGCGGCGATGCTTTTACCTCGGTAAGATGCCCTTATTTTCCAATTGTCTTGGACTTCAAGGGCCTGACGTCTTGATTAGATGATTTGCGAGAAGGGACAGAAGAACTGCGCCGAATTCTCATAGATGGGTATTTAGACGACATCTGGAGAGAGAATGTTCTATACAGGGAAGCCTTGAGTGATTGGAATATATGAGAACTTGAGGTCTCATCCTCCTTGTCGTTTTTGTTGCCTGTGCTTGTTGGCATGGAATTGCTTGTCAGAGAATGTCAAGGCGCGCGCTGCAGCAGACCAAGTTCTGCTCTGAACAACTAAATACGCTCGTTACATATCTACCTAGGTTAAATGAATATCAATATGCTAGCTGAAGTCCTTCATGGGTCTGTACTCGTTTCTATCTCTTGTATGATACGTTACTGTGTCCACCGGGAGAATGGAACTGCATTACTGGGACGCATGGTAGCAGACGTTGATAGAATCGTGAACCTACGAAAGCCATTCGAAAACTTAGCTCCCGAAGGGCCATTTCATTTCTGCAGGTAGCATTGGACCAGGGGTCTAATTATAAACGCTTATGCAGGTGTATCAGCCATCTCGCGCAATCTAACTATTTGCGGTGGCGTGAGAAAGCGCCGGACGGACACGGCGCTTTCTCCGCCGAAGCATGATAACAATAGACAGCCGCTGGCAATATGACCACCCTCCCGATGTAAACATATTTTGTCCATGTTTGACTGTTATAAATATCTTGCCTGAAAGTATCTAGCCCAGTCAAAGGTCATCAGCCACTGGCTAATGGCTGAATATGTTTACTCTTTTCCCCCAACTACCCGCCGAACTGCAACTCAAGATCTGGGATGCGAGTTTACCGAGGCCTGGCATCCACATCTTCGACGTCTGCTTTCAAGACATTTCCAGTCATGATAAAACCATCTCTGGCGAGGCGGAAGACGAGGATGCACATGCTGAGCACACCTTTCTCAGCAGCCTCAATGTCACAGTCACAGACCATCGTGGAGCCGCTTCTTCAACGACATTCAAAAATGACCCGTCCACATACAAGATAGCAAATATCTTGTCAACAACGACAATCGATTCTTCAAACACGGTGAAGACCAGAAGCGGCAGCGATCAAGAAGGGATGACCAATGTCGTTCGCCTGCCCTCGCAGAGCGAACAGGTGTCTTATGACAACGACAACGACGTTCTTTGCTTGCGTTTCGGTTTCAACCATGATATAGAACAAGAAGTTGGACCAATCTTCCGAAACAACATCTCAAGGGTTTTAGAAGCTGAATGGTCTGAGGATATGGCGGCATCGCTCTTTTCTGCTCGGCGGTTGGCTATTGACATTGCCGAGATGTGGTCACCGGGCGGACTTGACCCCATATTGATGGCTTATTTCTGCTGCTGTGTCCAGCATGACCTCGAGGTGCTATATCTGGTTGACTACTGTGTTGGTAGATGTCAAAGCTGCTTCAAGGGGAGTTTGAAGTCAAATGACTTGGTGATGAGCAAGTGTGGACTCGCGAAGGAACTGGACCCGGGAGATCGAGCGATGGATGCTATTCACGGCTCAACTGTGACCTATCGTGAGATTTCAAATCTCGAGAAATTAGGATGGGATTCTGGGCATTCTGCATTCGGCCTTGCTCAGGTTATGGGTGATACGATACGGGAGCAGCAGGGGACAGAAGGACCGTTCCGCTCAGTCCGGGTTTTGGTATGTGAGGAAGAAGTTGCTGGCACCGTGCATGCAAGATGTGTAGAAGGTCGTTGGTAGACGTTGGTAGATAATTAATAATGAAGCACATACTCTAATGAAAACTCTATGAGGGCTCTGGGGAACATTTTCTAGTTAATGTTCAACATAAGCCGTTAAATACTGTGTCCTTGTCCACTGTCATCATACCAAGTGCTGTTCCAACCCCCCTCATCCATCATTTGACAACTCATTAGACTGTCAAAGAACGCGGTATCAACTCCCTGAAACGCCCAATCACCTGAATCTGCCATGAGATCTGGCATCGGGATATCAAACATGTCTAGCTCCGTCTGCTGGGTGATCGAGACTTCATCACTGATGAGTAGATGTTGAGGCAGATGTATAGGCTCCTCGGATGACGTATAAGAGGTTAACCCACTAGAAACAGCAGAAGACATTGTGTGTGAGCTGTCTGTTTGGGTTGTGCTGGGCGCGGCTTCGAGACACGGGGAAGCAAACGAGTCTTGAGGAGCCATCTTGACGGTTCCAAAATATGGGACTTTAAGACAGAAAGAACGTTCCCCTTGCCCGTTGTCGCTGTCATCACGCGTTTCATCCACAATGCCGAAGTTGTAGGTGTCACCAGTCTTTGCGGAGTCCGCCTCAAGAATCATTAACCGCCTCGCTAGCTTTGCAGTCTCCCTTGTCAGTTCATCTCCGTTGAGTCGGTTGAGCTCGTCCAAAGTTTCTATCGTTTTTTCTACCAGCGCCCTATCCCCGAGGCGTTGGTGCTTCAGGAGCCATGTAGAGTCCCGGCCATCACGGCTAAGGTGAGCGAGAAGGAGAGTCAGGGAGGCTGTCAAAGCGCAAAAGTCGACGGGGCGGCAGCAGAAGACGATTCTGACAATAGATCTGAAGGCGATGTACCTGTTCAAAACCTCGCGACTGGCGTATGTGCAGACCGTCTTGTTGTAGTCGTACTGATGACTAGGCGTCTTGCGAAGGAGATATGGGAGATGAAGAACCGTGAGTAGATTGTAGTGAACGATTTGCATCTGTGCATTCACTATAAGTGCCATCAAGTCGTCACCAGTCATACCGGGGCGAAGTTCAAGTGGTGCCCACCAGTTGCTTGGGATGCTGTCGGCAATCCTGTTCATCGTCTCGTCGATCTTCTGGGTTGCGGCGAGGTCGTCATGGTTGCCACGCTGATTGTTGTTGATGATTTGCTCACAAATATCGACCTGGAACCTCTCAAACCACTCTGCGTCTGTCTCGTTGACCTTTTTCTCCTCGGATCCAAACTTCGCATTCGTAATGGAACTCGACATGCCGAGGAGAAGCGATATGTAGCGTTCCAGGTACGCAATATGTGCCCAGGTCACATCTCCCGAGACACGGGTCGCTGGATCGTGTTGTTTTGGGGTGGTATGAGGGACTTTGCGATGCATCCCAATGAACTGAGCCAGTGTTGCAGCGCGGCGCAGAGTTACCAATGCTCGACGAAGGTTACCGCAATTGACGAGGTAGACTCCTTCATAGACGAGACACTCGAGTCCTTCGAGGGAGTCTGGGAGATCGTCATGACAGGTCACCTTGCTTGAGGCAAGAGAGTAGTACTTGTGCATAGCTTCTCCAGTACTCATACCTAAACGAAGAGACTGGTGGTTGAACGAAGGATCTAGTTGCTGTATGCAAAGGGCGAGTTGCAATAGCTTTCTTGCAAGAACCACTGGGTGGGCTGTGACTGGAGGGAGGACCGACAGCATAGCAGCTGATACAGAGTTGCCTTCCTCAAACAGCTCTCTATAGGAATTGCAGAGCGCTTGTATATAAATAGCAGCTCTTCCAGACCCGAAGAGAAGATCGACATCATGCTGAGACGGTAAAGCGGCGTGGAGGATTTGACATGTTTCCGTGAATTCAGGCAGGGCATAATGACTTGATGCCGTGGTTTTGTGTGCTGTTCTCTGTATTCAGGTTAGTCCACTTAGGAACGAATAATGCGGTAAAAGGTAGCCACTTGCCAGTGCTATTTCAGTGACTTCATGGTGGATAGAGTCTCCGTGGCTAGTATCGCCAATGTCCTGCCAGCCGTCTCTGGCACTCCGGTCTTCCGCCGACACTTTCGGAACAGGCAATTGGCTCTGCGACATGTCGTGCTTATCCCTCAGGCTGTCCGCAAGAAATTTCTCAGTGAGCTTCGCAAGCATCTGCTCTATTCTTTCCAGCCTCTCTGCCGTCTTCGGGTCTTGTTCTGGTTTAGATGCAGCGATGTCGACAAACTCTTGGCCTACACAACGCGTGCCTCGGCGCTGACATCCCACACATGTTGCAGACGAGAGATTGTCAAAGAAACATCTTGTCTTTCGCCTCTTGCCTGAAGAAACGGTCAACACTATTCAGCAAAGTCGAATCCAGCTCGTACATTCTGCGCAGCTATGGGTGCCCTTGCGCAAGAGCCGCCTTGGCGTGGACGACCCAACGGTCTCGCTAGCGCGAGTATTCTCTTGGTCCATAGGCCTCAGCGATGGGAATAGTCGGTGGGAGGATCTCCGTGTGCAAGTAACATACGTAGGGGTGGAAAGGAGTAAACAGATCTTTTCCGCCGTCGCTCCGCCGAAGATGAGAGATCGAACGACGGCTAGTGTCTTACTCAGATTTTAGCTCTGCGACAGTTTCATGGCTGGATCAATATGCTTCCGGGTCGGCTGAGGTTGGGCTGGGACGCCACACAATGTTACGGTGACTTTTGCATGGTGCTGGGTCGGGCTTACCAGCCAGAGACGGGCCGGAGCCTCGTCCGCCGGTGTAGGCCAGTGTAGTTGTATATATAGATAGGATTTAATGGTTGTAATATTTAGCATCAAAAAATTCCGAGCTATTCTTTGCAGCGAGATCTACATCAACAGAAACTTTCCATCCATAATGTCTTCAGGCCCATCACCAGTTGAGCTTCGTCTCCATCCCTCAGGATGGAGATCTGCCCCAGAGTCGGAGAGGTATCCCCTCTCCCTCATGGGTCACATCATGCCCAAGGTCTACGTCGCTGTTGCCGAAGTGTTTGCCCTCCCAGACGACATCAACATTGAGGCGACAGTTCGCAACATGACCGCTGGACTGGAGTTTACGCTATCCCAGTTCCCGATCCTTAGTGGTGTTCTGGAGATGAACGCTACCACTGGGAGTATGTGGGTGGCTAGGAAGCGGGACTCGACTGCCAGTCTGCACGTCAAACATATGCTGGGCGAAGACGAGTTCCCTAGCTACAAGCAGCTGGCCGAAAAACATGTGAGACTCCCCCAACCTCCTGTAGAGAACCACAATACTGACAAGAAACAGTTCCCAGCGAGTGCCCTCAAAGGCAGCCAACTCCTCCCCGAGTTTGTTACAGCAAAACCGCTCCACTCCCCTCTTGGGGACAATAATGAGGAAGGAATTGCTGTTGCTGCCTTTCAACTCAACTTCATCCGAGGTGGTCTCATCATTGGCCTGGCAATCCATCACTCTGTGTCCGACGGGCCAGGATGCGATGGATTCTTGACCACCTGGGCTGAAAACACCATTGCTGCGGCAAAGGGCTCTCAGTTCATTCCTACGAAGCATCAGTTCAGCATCCACGGAACCCCACTTGACATTGAAAGCCCGACGAAGGCTAGAGCCGAGGAGCTTAGCAAGATGCTCCCCGTTGTGCGAGATGCGGGCGGCCCGATGCCACCTCCTCCAGCCGGCTTCGTGATGCCTTCCTTGGTTGCCCAGATGTGGCACTTTCCCAACAGCAAGGCTGACTTGCTGAAGTCTAAGGCTTCGAACCGGGATGGAGGCAACTGGATCTCTACCTATGATGCGATCATGGCCCTCCTGTGGAGCAGCATCACCCGTGCGAAGCTGGAGATGCTCAAGCCAGACCTAGAGTCCAAGGCAACCCTGGTCCACGCCGTTGACACCAGAAAGGTCTGGAACCCACCACTGCCCGATCGTTTCTTGGGCGTTGGCGCTGCCGCAGCACGCTGCGAGCCATTGGCAGTCAAGGAAATCATTGCAGGGAACCTGCCTCAGCTTGCGACGGCGGTGCGAGGATCCATCAACGCCATCACTCCAGAGTATCTTTCAAATCTGCTCCAATGGGTAGCCGGCCATGAGGATCAGCGATTCCTCGAGATCAGCATCAACTCGTTCCTGGGTATCGATCTCGGTGCGTCCAGCTGGCAGGGTATGACCGCCTACGAGGCGCACGACTTTGGCGTTGGATTTCCCAAGGCGTTGAGATGGCCAAGCCCAGGTTTTGAGGGTTTTGTGTTTCTGTATCCTAGCCGAGCGGGCTCTGTTGATGCGGCTGAGGATGAAGGCATTGAAGTGTGTGTCTGCTTGGAGGAGAGTTGCCACAAGAGGTTGCTGGAGGATGAAGTGCTCTTGAAGTATGCACAACCTAGGGGAGACTAGAGGAAAAGTGCAGGCTGCGGATATGTAGAATCTGTGTACATTCGTTGAGGAGAGGTGGCTTGAAGGTACACAAAGGGTAAGGCAATGAAGATGGATTGAAGAATAAGGAAGTTTGATAAACTCTCATTAGAAAACAAGTAAACACATCGCCACCTTTCACGCTCCTAAGACTCCAAATTCATCCACTAGACTTTGGCAACAGCCACGATGGCACCTCCAGCACCGCCCTCTTGAAGAACAACAGCAGCTTCCTCACCCGGCTTCATCGAGCCCCTAGAAGCAGGCAATGGGATTGTCAGATTGCCTCCGGTCCACTCTCCAATCTTCATGACATTCGTCACTGCATTGCGGTGGTTGAGCTTCTTGCCCTTGTTGGGACCCTTTCCAATCTTGACCTTTTCATCGCTGGCTCGGTAAAGAATGACAAGAATGTCATGTCTGTCTACCGTCTCGGCGGTTGAGTCAATTCTGACATCAGTATCGTTGGCGTCAAGATAAATGTTCCATCCCATTCCTGCCCGAGCAGTCCTGGCCTGTTGGACAAGCTGTTGGACATCTCCAGCTGAAGAGCCATCGGCCACGCCATTGATGACAATCTGAGGAGTAAAGATGCTCTTTCGTTGCCACTTCATGGCATAGGCTCTCTGACGCTGGTCGGAGGTGTTGTTCGCAAACGTGTCTTTCCAGCCAGTGTGGTCAAACAGCGTGACGTTGTAGGTAAGAAGAAGAAGGTTGGGGTCCTTTGTCGCGTCGAGAATGTCAGGGACAGCGGCGGGGCAGGATTGGCACCCTTGGGATTGAAAGAGTTCAATGAGGGAGAGGGGTTCAAAGTCGACGAAGCAAGCGGCTGTGTGCTTGTGATTGGGGTCCTCGCCAATGGGATGGCCATGGTCGTCGAGAGCGACGGCGCAGACCATGGGGGGCTGCTTCTTCCGGCGGAAGAGCTTGGCAAGGAGAGAAGCCATTGATTTGGAAGATGAATATGTCTGAGAACGAGGAGGGGATGTTGAGAAGGACAGGAGTGTTGATGAAGATGTAGAAAATGGAGATCAGGAGAGCGAGAAATCGCGTTTATATAGATGGATCTCGAGAAAAGAGTCAAGAAAATTTGATATCTTGTTTTTGAACAGTCTTGCAAGACTCATGCTCTCTTAGATCCCAGCGACAAAAGCCCGTGCCAAAAAGTTGGTTGTCCACCCAATATGCAGCTTGGGTTGCAGGTACACCATATCAGCCCCATTACGAGGTGGATAAGCTGGTATTGTAAAGCCCGCAATCTGCCGGCGGAGGTAGCCCATCCTATCACGAAGCTCTAATGATTCCAATTGCTCCCACCATCTCGATGAGCTGAAAAGCAAGTCGTCAGCCCTGTCGGGCTAAGACAGGGGTCTCCTGTGGAGGGAGCGGAGCCATCGTCACAGCCACGCCGAGGCAGCTCGCATTCTCCTTCCGAAAGGGGTATAGCATCGATATGCAGTGCCGTTTGAATTGATTCCATTTCTGGGGAAGGATATGATTGGTTTTTGGTGTTTGACGTCGTCGTCAGCAGAAGCAATGTTTGGATTCTACGTGCTGTGCCTCAAAGTCCAATCTGAGTCTGCCTTGGGCTCGATGCGTCCTGGTCAGCTATGCCATTGTGACAGAAAGGAGTCATCCCACTTTCAAGGGCCATGTTAGTCTCTTTGAGAGCCCTCCAATGATATGGCAAAGTTTCGCATCTGGTATTTGAGTTTATCTCGGCTGCTCGAAGTTTCTTGCTGAAAATGGTCGAGAGATACAGTACGCCTCTGGATAGGCAGTGAAACCGCCTTGTAGGCCTCGGTCGCTCGCAATTCCTCAACATCTAAGCTCTGCGCCGCGTAGATAGAGAATCAGGGAGAAGACGATTGAACATACCTGTACGGGTATTAAAGATCAGTAGCAACTATTGAATCTGATGAAATCAATGAACCTCCAAACCGGTCTCCAAAGTGTCAAATCTTGCTAACTCGTGAAAACAAGCCGAGGATCAAGAGAGTTCATCAGAACAACCTTAGAATGAGTCCTAACGGTACGCCATGCCCCTCCACAATCCCATGCTGAGCTTAGTTCTGATACGACATAGACTCGTCCAGCGGGTCTTCACGATCAACAGACGGCACGCATGCTGGAGATAGCAACCGCCCACTTTCTCAATACCGTGTTAGACACTATCTAAGTCTGTAACAGGGTCACTGTTTTTGCTAACTTCAACTCTAAAACAGAGCCAACGGGATAGTGGATCAACAGCAAACTCTTCCGGGAAACCACCCAATCCAACCACCACGCCTGTCATCTACGGTCTCGTTCCTACGGATTTCTTTTCCTTTGTAAACATGAGCGATGGTGGAGACAAGAAGAGCAGCTCTTAGGATGTAACTTACTTTGATTGATGCTTTGGTGGGCTTGGAGTATTTGGAAAGGCGTGTGTAAACTGTGGAGCGCTAATTCGCCCTATGCATCTCTGTCAGGGGTGTACGAATAGTTTTCTGGATTAGCGAGTTTCAACATACTAGAATTGATGTAGACTATCATGTTAAGGAGAATCCTTTTTGTTTTTGTTTCTCATAAGGCCTTCGGCACGCGAGAAATGAGTGATTGCAATAAGAACGACAGGCAAGTCACGATGAAACTGGCCGCGTTTATCAGAGAACACATGTCCCAGATGCAAGTATTATAAAACTACCAATTCGAACCGTAGTGTAAAAAGGTCTTTCACAACGAACATGAAAGGTAAAGAGAAAGAAAACCATATCCTACAGCCACTCCGCTTTCAGCTCCATCGCAATCTCCAACACGAAATGTACTCTCCTCAATAAACAGATCTTTAAAGACCGTTAGACTCCAAAAAATTGGTAATGACCTTGTACGCTCCAGTGGCGTTGTGATGGAAGTTGAAGTTGTGGCTAGCGTGAGGGTGGAGGTAGGGCTGGAACTTGGCATTCTTCCAGATGGCGCGGGCAGGCTCCTCGAAGATGCCCTCGCATTCTCCATCACAGATGATGTAGTCGGTTTTGCCCGTGATGGCCTGTCATGTGTTAGTATGGGCCAGAAGTAAGAGGTTGGAGAACTTACGAGAGCTGCGCCGGTGAAGCGGCTGGCATCAAAGTCGCCGTCGGTGATTGTGAGAAACTCTCCGATGCCGAACGCCTGCTTGTATTCTTCACAGTAGGATGCTGTAGGCAGATCGTAGTAGGGATACTTGAAGTACCTATTTACTTGTCAGTGGATAGGCATGGCAGGGTGGCTTGTGGTGCTCACGTGTTGATCTGTGCAACGCTATCGACCCAGGTCAGGTATCCAGGGTCAAGGAGCCCAAAGCGTCGAGGGTTCTGAAGAGACGCTACTCGAGGAACAAAAGAGCGAACCAGTCCGTTTGCATTCAGTCCAGTTGTGTTGTAGTTGATGGCAGTCAAGATGGCAGCATCGGCAATGTCTGGGTTTCCAGCCACGGCAAAGTGAGTGACAAAAGATCCAAAAGAGAAACCCATGACGGCAAGCTTGTTGGGCTTGCCAAAGCTTCCGGTGTACTGGCCATCCTTGACCAGCTTGGCGAGCTCAACGAGGATGGTCTTTTGCTTGCGAAGCTGGTTGGTGAAGCCAGAGACTCTGGATATTAGGTCAGCTTTGGATCAACGTGTAAGACAAAAGACACGAACTTCTCAGATTCACCGGTACCTAGGCGATCATAGAACCAGACGGAGTAGCCCTGGCTGATGGCGTGCTGAACAAAGTTGTACTTGTCAGGCTCGTAGGCAGAGTTCCAATGAGTGCGAGCCTGCCCAATGCCATGAGTAGCAAGAATGATGGTCTTCTTCTTGCTAGACTTCTTTGGAGTGCAGAAGGAGGCTGCGAGCGTGAAGGTCTCGGTCTCATTCTTCGTACCGGTGATGGGGCTGGGGTAGCCAGCACTGGCTCGAGTTGTCGCAGCAGTCAGGAAGTCTTGGAGTGCATAATCGTCCTTCCAATTGGGAAAGTCGAAGATGAGATTCTCAGAAGTGATGGTGACCGGAACCTTGTATTCCCAGCAGTCGGCAGTTGGTGGATAGTATGGCTGGGTTAAGGCCAGGGTATCAGAGGCGCCAGAAGGGTAGGCCTTGCCGGAAGCAAGGCCACGGGTGAAGAGCGAGGTAAGGATGAGATGAGTAGAACGCATCTTGTAATTTGAAAGAAAGGACTGAAGAAGAGGGAGTTGAGAAGTTGAATGGGATGATGAAGGAAGGGATTGTGAAAATCTGTTTGAATCTCCTTGATCCTTTATACCTGAATTTCCTAAGTTGGGTTTCATCACTATCCATGAGGACGGCGGAGCATTTCGTCACTTTCTAGACCCAGTATACCTTAATCTCGCTCATTGTATCCGCAAAAAGTTTGTATCAGCATTGGTACCTCGGCGGAAGAAACCCATGTTGCACCGCATCATCATCAGCCATCGGCATGTTGAAGTTCAGCCCTAATGATGACGGTTTTCCTGCACCAATCAGGCATGCGAATTGGCACCGTTGTACCGGACCCTCCGGGCTACGGTCAGCACTAATGCCGGCGGTTAAAGCGTGGCGTAGTTAGCTTGCCCGCTGTAACGCTAGCATCAGATATAAAAGCAGGGCAGCCGATTGGGAACCATTCCGCGAGCTGCCGAGGAACATTCACAACCTGCAAGATTCGACTGACGTCCTTCACCATGGTTGGCGTTCCCGGTCGCAGCAAAGGCTGCAACACCTGCAGGAAGCGCAGAGTCAAGTGCGGTAAGATCTCAGTAATACTCCACAAGCAATTGACGTGCTGATTGTGTAGACGAAACGAAGCCCGTGTGCATACGTTGTACCAAGGGGGGCTTTGAATGCCTGGGATACATCAGAGACAGAGTTTGGCGTCACACTTCGACCGCCCCATTTCCGACGATGGAACCCATAGAAGCGACCTCGGCGGGGCAGAACGCTTCAGCCAGTTCCAGCAACGACACAGGCCCTACGAATACTCGGGTTGCCTCCCCACCACCCGAGATGAGCCTGATCGCTTTTCAAGGAGACTTTTGCTTCTCCTTTATGTTTTCTAACTTTGTCTGGCGAAGCTACGGAGCCCCTTGGCTTGATCAGGCTGCGGCAGGGAAACTCGGTCGTCTCTCTCTAGAGGCCACCAAGGCCCTCTCCCAGGCCAACTTTGGCAAGTCAAATCACCAGTCAGATATTGAACTCAAGGGAGTCATACAGTACGGAAAGTGTCTTGAGAGTTTGGCTCAAGAACTAGGGAGTAGCTGTGGGCGGGACCTGCTTGTGCCCATTCTTGTGCTGATGATGCATGCTGTGAGTTCCCTAGAGTGTGTTGAAATGATTTCAGACACTTATACTATTAGGCATCTCATGCGGATCAAACTGGCGCTGTATCTCATCTGAGAGGTCTTGCTAGGCTGTTACATATCTGTGGACCGGAGGCCTTTCAGCAGCAGCCTCTACTCAATGCCTTTGAGGCAGCACGAGCAACACTGGTAAGTAGGATCGGATTAACAAAAGTGCAATGCTAATTTTATCCCTACAGCTCGTTGCTAGCTTGTACGGAAAACAGCCTCTGTTTCTTGAAGAAGAGCGCTGGCGAAGTGTGCCCTTTGCTGCGAACGCTGCGTCCAAGACACCACAAAGCTATCTACTTGATATCCTCGTTGCTGTGCCAAGAATACTCCACGACCACGCCGTGTATGGGACCTCGGACGAGGCTCAACAGACTCCATATGGAGACCTTTTGAGAAGAACCGAGGCACTCCTTATTTCGCTTTATCGTTGGCGTTGGCAATGGCAGGCCCGCTCTGGTGATCAAGTGGAGGTTGATGCTGGTATCACTTCACAGCTTAATGGTCTAGCAGCCGAGGCTCTAGGTTCCATCGGCACTTCAAGGCAATCGGGACGCCTCAGGTTTGGCAAATTCACTCTTGCGACAGAGCTTATGCTCTACAACGCCACCCTGATGTGGCTGCTTGCGCTGCTGTGGAAGATGGACCCTCTTGGCGCGAGCCAACGTATCGAAACTTGCGCAACAACTGCCACACCCGCTGAAGCCTCTGTCAGATACTTAGGCTTCGAACCGCTTCGAAGACCAGGTGCTTCAGTCTCAGTTCGAGATCCCGCTATGGAGATCCTCCGCGCTTTCGAGTGGGTGACCCGCCATCACAGTCGATGCAAGGAGCCCACGTTCTTATACCTGTTCCCGGTTGGGATGGCACTGAGTGTCATAGGGACGGAGCCTGAGGTCAAGACTTGGGCTATCAGTCTGCTGAATAGAAGTCCCATTACGGCGAACTACGCTCAAGGGCAAAATCCGGCTGGGTTTGGCTTTTACATCACTCGCGAGGCACTTCATCCAGAGACGGTCGACGCAGAGTTGCAACTATTTTCGGAGCAGGACCTACAACAGCTTGCAATATGAGGTATTGAATTGGAAAGACGGGGGTTCAGAAGAAGGTCAAGTGAGGGGTACAATTCTCGATCAAGCCATGCTGGACATGGGTCGAGGTGCAAGGGCTACAGACTGGAAGCTGGTCTTGGTAAGCAGAGAGCCAAGACAGGGCTGAAGCCAAATAATCCATTTGCAGACAAACGATGCGCCTCTCGTGTGGTACAACGTCTGTTGAATTAGTAAGATGGCTTGATTACCAATCTCTCAGGCATCACCTCATCGTCCTACGAGATAAATAGAAGTTTCAAGGCTCTGAGTTCCTGCCCCACGTAGTCAAAGAGTATCACTGCACCCAAGTCTTGAATCTTCATCAACATCAACCATGGCGCCAACGTCCAACAAGTCCTTCATCTACAAGAAGATCCCGGACGTGTATCTGGTTCCCGGGGAGCACATCGTCGTCGAAGACCGGCCCTTGGATCTTGAATCTGCCCCGCTTGAGGGTGGCATCCTTGTCAAGGTCTTTTATTCCTCCCTAGACCCCTACATCCGTGATCGCACCCGCGATCCCTCCATCGAGGACTTTCTTCCGGCTCTCGATGTCGATACTCCAATTGTCAGCGCCATTGTTGGCCGTGTCATTCGGTCCGAGTCTGAGAAGTACCAAACCGGAGATCTCGTGATGGCCTTTTACGGCGACCATGTCGAGTATGCTCTCATCAAGGGAGATAAGCTCGAAGACGCCGGCTTGTGGAAGATCTCCAACCCCCATGAGCTAGACATTACGTACTTCCTAGGCGTGCTGGGAATGGCAGGTACCACAGCGTTCCAAGGCCTGTACAACATTGGTAAGCCCAAGAAGGGGGAGACCATATTTGTCAGCGCCGCAGCCGGGTCAGTTGGGCAGCTTGTTGGGCAACTCGCCAAGGCCGAAGGGCTGAAAGTCATTGGCTCGGCGGGAAGCCAAGCCAAGATTGACTTTGTGATCAATGAACTCGGCTTCGATGGGGCTTTCAACTACAAGACGGACGAACCTGGAGAGGCGCTGAAGAGACTGGCACCCGAGGGAATCGACATTTTTTGGGATGGTGTTGGTGGACCGCAGCTAGATGCTGCCTTGATGGCCCTGAAGCCATACGGACGCATTGTTTCATGCGGAACAGTAAGTACGATCGGTCCAGATTTTGGAATAGAGCTAACTGAACTCCAGATGGCTATGTATCACGACAAGCCCGAGGACTTGTACGGCGTTAAGAACCTTTGGGTGGTCCCCAACAAGTACCTCAAGATGGAAGGTTTCATCGTGGACCTCTCGATCGACAAGTACGAGGCCATGATCGAAAAGGTTGCGCCTCTGATCGCCTCTGGTCAGTTCAAGGTCCTCCAGGACATCACCGTCGGGATCGAGAATGCGCCCGAAGCTTTGGCAGGGATCTTTACGGGCAAGAACTTTGGAAAGGGTGTTCTCCAGATTGCGGAGCCTGGTGCATAGTGTGGAGCAGAATATAAGGCTTTTTCCTTTTTTCATTATTGTCTTTAATGAAGAGTCCGTAGAGGACCGTCAACCACAGCAGCAAAAGTTACAGCCATTAATACAAGATCACATTAAAACCCAATACCGTAAATAATGCCTTATTGCCTCAGTATATTAATGAAATATGTACCTCGCCCTTAGAGAAACGTATCAGATACGCACCAGTAATTTTACTAGCTGCGAGGCTGCGTGGATAACTGAACTAACTCCAGTAAGGCGTAGGGGAAGAGGATAGGGTTCTCATCCATGGAATAGCAGAGAGCAGTCAAGTTTCCGAGTCCTAATAACTCCTTGATCTCCATCCTCATCCCCAAGTGTTGCGCTGCGAATCTACAGCCCTGGTTCCGCAGGCGGGCTGGTCCTCGTGGTCCCCCACAATCAAGATTTGCCCGCCCAGCAAATATTATGTCTGAAGCGACACCGGTGCCTCTGGCGAAGTGATCTGCGGATTGTTACCAGCAATGAGTGGCGATGGCCCACGAATACCGAGAAGTACAGAGTCGCTCATGTTGTGTTGGATTTGCGCAAAGCCTCTAAAGTTAGAACCTTGGAACGTTATCCAAGTCAACCACAGCTGTCTGTCTTCTAGCTCAGTTATCCCATCAAGGGCCAAGCTTCAACAACTTTAAAAACAAAATAATCAACCACAACTTTGATGGAACATGAAATAGATGATAGCAACTAGGAAATATTTCCGCTATATTAATGGCACTAATGAATCTCACTAAGGCCATCCACCATTGACTTCAATCAGCTGCCCACTGATTGATGATGAACCGTCTCCCAAGAGGTACAAGATCACGTCCGCGATTTCTTCAGGTTCCGATAGGCTCTTGAAAGCACCTTTGTACGCTGCATTATGCGAGTCGTCTCCCGCCATCCCCTGTATCATTGGCGTATTCACAGCCCCCGGGGCCACCGCGTTGACCCTGAACGATTCAGGCCCCCATTCCTGGGCAAATGTGCGAGAAAGACCGAGCACGGCATGCTTGCTGGCAACGTACCCCGAAAGCCCATGGATACCCCTGACCGATGCCATGGACCCCAAGTTGACGATACTCGCCGGTCGATGCTCCTTGGACCCTGAAGTTTTCTCTCTCGATGCTTTGACAAATTTACGGAATTCTGTGTTCATGTTCCATGTTCCCATGACGTTGACGTCCCAAAGTAAGCGGAAGCTTTCGTCCGAGTTCGCAGAACCGTCTGTGGCGCGCAGGATGCCAGCACAGTTGACCAAGCCGCGGATCTCTGAGTTTTGGGGTGAGATTTTATCGAAAACGGACTTGACACTTGCTCGCGAAGAAACATCGACTTTTGAGAACGGGACTAGTTCCCCAGGAGTGTTTGAGTGGGTGGGTATTTCGGATAAATCGAGAGCATAGACCTTGGCTGATAGTTCAAGGAGCTTTTTGACGATTGCCTTCCCAATCCCGGATGCTCCCCCTGTAACGACGAAGGCCTGACCGACAAGGCTCATGGTAGAAGAGTGCAGAAGGTGACGGCGTAGAAAATAATAGGGTATCCTCGACAATAACAGTTTACTCCTGACGCATCTAAGAGTTGGGACATTGCAATATGTGTCATGAGAGGGGCCGCGAATTATATCATTTTGGCCGAAGTGGAAAGTTCCAAGAAGCCAAGACTCAGATGCTCTCAAGACCACGCATCCCACGCGTCCCGCGGGCGCGGTTCCCATCACAAACTAATTACTTCATGACGGAAATCGGGAGCTTCACCGATGGCACCGGCCATCTTGCTTTTAGTACTATGAGCTCTACGTCACTGGAGATTGGGGTTCATGACTGAATCATTGATATAGAACACATTTCCAAAGTTTAGCATGTCTACTTCTCAGGAGCGTTGCACAAGTGGAGATCTCACTGTGGAATTACGACAGCGTTAGTACGAGAAATTAGCTGCATGCAACTAATCTGTCCTGGGTGCGTTTGGGAAGCTTGGTAATAGCTAGATGACGTGCTCCACCACTTGAGCCGAGGGCCTCGGGAAATCCGCATGTCGTACGATGTCTGTTCTTGAATCATCAATGGCCTCTAGCATATTCTACGAACGTACTATAATGCCCCAGCTCGTAGAACCCGCGTATCACGCACGATGCCGTAAACGTACCCGGCCAGAGTGGGACACCAAACAACGGATCCCGCGGTCCCCGTCCTTGCAAGTGTTGGCATTGCCTTTGTCGTTGGATTTGGAGTAAAGTGCATAGTAAGAATAGCCGAATAAGGGGTTCGATGCCAGAACAAGAACATTATTAATGCTGTCCCTGCTAGTGCTATACGGGGTAGACGCGAGGTGTAGCGCGCGTTCCGCGGCTACAAAACCCTTAGCATCAACATTCACCACACATTTCATTCCGAGTAATTCCTAAATACCTCCACGTCAAGATAGCCAACGGTCAGAAAAATAGCTTCAGACGGCTGGAGCGGGGTCAGCTCGTTGAGCGCAAAATTTTCCCCCAGTTGCCTTGGCAGGCTATAAGAAACCCCGAGACCATTGAGACAGACGCCGGAAATCGCACCATGGTCGATGGCTGATTCGGCATTGTCCGCAGACCGGGCTGCCCATGCGTCTATGTAGTCCGAACCTCAAAAAGAAGAAGCCGCCAAGTGCACTATAGTATCGTGATGGTTTCGGTACGAAATTCACATGCCGTCTGAGCATGATTGTCCACAAACCCAAATCTCCCATCCCACTGACCTTCCCGAGAGTAATTCCCGTCCTCCAGTTTCTTCAAGACAAGGCCATAAGTTTTTGGAAATTCATCTTTTGATCTCACGTACTGAGACTCTCCAACAGCAAGAAAAAACGCGTCTTTGTGTGTTGAGAGCCATGTGTCAATGGAATCATCCCCATCCCACTCGAAATTCTCATCGGGCTTTAGTTCGAAATGATGTCCGAGAGCAGATGTACCATTTTCCCAACCGATTCTTGGGGGTAAATCTTCCTGAATAGTCTGGCAATCCGAAAATACTAATGCATCGACAGTGACTAGAGGCCCCGTCAAAGTCAGCGAGGCAGACTTGACTTGACCAAACGGATTATTGGGGTCGACTAGTTCCACTGACACATCCACCATCGTGGCCAGGTCCGTATTCTGCTCGCTCGGGATAAGGTCACCCCTTACGCGGCAATCCATGCTTGCCCAACTCCAAGATGGGGCCCGCCATGTCTGGGATCTTGTCATCCGCCCAATCGAAGAGGTATGCCAGAGGAGCCCCCAAGGCATGGTGTCACGAAAGATGCCGGCGCAGTAGTCACCCTTGAACCAAGACGCACATCTTCTGGCGACAGCCGCGAACGCAACGAGCTTGTCTGCGACAGGGAACGTGAGCTCACGGTCTGTGTACATATCGACAAAATCTCGGTAGAAGTCGAAAAGGTCGCCCTCTTCCCGGATGTTATACTCGGCGACAAAGTTGACGTCGAATCCTCGCCCTTGGGCATTGTCATTGCTGAAGGGGAGGTATTCCGTGATTGATCTTTTGAAGCCACATTCCCATGAAATGCGATCTGAGGAAAAGTACAAGGTTCTGGGTGAAAGGAGTCTCTCCTGAAAGATCCATGCTCTTTTCGTGAGGGGAGCCTCCTCTCGTGCCCAGGCGAAATCGTCTACAGTGTATACCTCGCAGAGATTTATCCCATCTGAACTAGCAATTAGCTTGGTCTAAGAGTGGACCAAGGTTGTGATTACCTGTACTCTTGAATTCAATTTCATTGGGGATAAACTGGGCATCGTGCCTCTGTTGTTTGAAAAAGGGTGTCCAGATACAGCAGTCTTGTAGATATTTGGGATCCCTTTCACGGAAGGCTCCCTCATGGGCACTCTCTGAAGCGTCAATGGCGATGTTGAGCTCGCAGTTGAGATAGACCTTGAACATTTCTTCTGACTGCAAGAGCCAGTCAGAGTGAGAGTCTTGTATGATGCAAAGAGAATCGATCCAGAGGTATGGGATGTCCAACCGACGGCAAGTGATTATGGCGTCGCGGAAGCTAGCAGGGAGCTTTTCCATTAGGATTTCTCTTTGGAACTGGCTCTCTTTGTCGGCTTTGAGCATCAAGAAGTCGGGATTCGGTCCCCAACAATGACTCAAAGCGGCGTAACCGCCTTCAAGTTGGGCGTCTTCTCGATTAACCAGGCGTGGTTGCTGATGAGGGGTTCCAACCTCGATGAGACGCCCGGGATGCCAATTTTTATGTTGCTGTCCGCATCGCTGTTCGCACTCATGATCGGCTTTGCAACTCTCCAGCCAGTGCTTAGCCAACTTGGCTACGTTCTCGTGACCCGTGCTATCCGGGATGTCTCTGAGAGGAGGGGGCTCGCTTCGAACCCTACAAGGGTCCGATTCCAGGTCGGCAGTGACCTGACTAAGAAATTCGTCGTATCCAGGCGGTGCGTTGGCGTCTGCTGAGGTATTAACATAGAATTGCCACTCTTTCGACTCAGTCACATCTTTGTGTGTAGTTCTGGAGCAGATCAAAATGAAGTAATGCATCTCAGTGCCAATGCTCCAACCGATGACGTATTCCAATGGTGATGTGAAGTCGTTGTCGGGTGTCAAGTGGACATGGAGGCACATCCTGCAGCCGTTCTTGGCAGCTGTGGCTAGACTTTGTTCGTCTGGATGGTGAGGGCCATTCAAGGTGCCCCTGAAGAAGATGGACATGCACACTGCACAAAGCATTGTAAGGACTTAGGCGGAGCTTAAAGCCAAGCGAGAGAAATGAAGACAGAGGTTGAGATGAATGGGCGAGCTTATGCTTATGTGCCTCAGCTGACAACGGATCCGGGTGGGGCGTTGAGGGGCCAAGAAGCATCCTTTAGCATGAGTATCACGACGTATCCAAGCGCAGAGTACTAGTCAATCTGTTAAACTTGAAAGATACAAAGGCAGAAAGTAAAACAGTAGGGACACATTTGAGATCTTCACATGGCGTTCTTTGGATAAGCGTCGGCCATATAATATAATATTACCTCTAATTCCCGGGTCCGGTACAAGAAAACTACTTGACGCTGGCTTTGGCTCAAAGTAACTCGCCTACCAAGCGCACCACTATCTCTTACTTCTATGATGATAGGCTTACGAAGAATGGTTCCAAAACCGGGACCAATGCATGCCCAACGCCACTGCATGATGCCCACCTGGCAGTCCGGAGCGGAAGCTGTGATACGGTACCTTAAGTTGACGTTAGAATATGTCTGAAAGCTTCCGCCATTGACGTCAGGTTTCAGCTTCGGGGCAATGTCGGCATTCTATCAGTGTATGCGAACAAACAAAGTGTGGAGTAGGAATGCTTAGATATATCCATGACGGCATCATGATGTCAACCGAGTGTGTTTACTCAAGTATAATCGTTGCCTTCTCTGCTCATTTCAATTTTCATAACTTTCATCTGCGAGGGCTTTCGAGTACTAGAATCTCTCATAAACGCAAAGTTGCAGTATAACTTACGCCGGACATCGTTTGTCAATAGCCGCACTGTCCATCGCCTACCTGACTCGTTCAAACACGCTACTACCATCATGGTGCATAACGTGAGGACGTACGTTCCTGAGGCATCTACCCATGTTCTTGCGTTGACTAATAATACAACAGAAACGAAGAGTTCAAGGAAGCCCTTGAGAAGTATGACATTGTCGTCGTCGACTTCTTCGCCACGTGGTGTGAGCCATGCAAAGCCATTGCTCCCGTCTATGCACAGTAAGCCAGACACTGATCCGAACGCTGTCTGCCAGACACTCACATTATCCCAGCTGCCACGAGTTGGACAAGTTCAAGGATTTTCGCTTCCTCAAGATCAATGTGGATGAACTGCCTGACCTGTGTAAGGAGTTGAAAGTGTCCTCCATGCCGACGTTCCAGCTGTACAAAAAGGGCGAAAAGATTGGTGAACTGCAGGGCGCTGATCGTGAAGGTCTGATTAAGCTACTAGAGAAGGGCCTGGAATAGTTTCTTGACACTGTCTAGGCGATCTTTTTCACCATGCCACCTTGAACATTGTCTGGTCTTTTGGATTGGCAACCCTTCTTATCGACCTAACTACTTCATGGTAGTGAATCTTATCACGGAGTCCAAGGGACGCGAACTTCTCCAGTTCGGAGGTCCTTCTGTTGAAGCTGCTGCTCCGGTGGACTGTCTATCGGTGTCCAAGGACATTGCACACTTGGAGTTGGCTCGAATAATTGGTCCTTTCCAGTAGATGAGATAAACAAGAATGGTAACAGCAAAGACGAGGCACGCGAGAATAGTGCCAGCGTACTCCAGGTGATACTTTCTTCCCACGTTCTCGGAAAGTGGCGTCGAGCACATGGCTACGATACCGGCCAGGAAATCTTAAGCGAAGCCATTTTCTCCCGTGGCTGAAGCAGAAGAGGGCCCATATGCTCGTCAACTGTGTTATAAAGGATACTTCCAAAGGGAAGAAGGACTTATTGGCAATCATATGATGGACTGTGGACAGATAGATACCAAAGTGGTAATGGCAATAAGACATGGAAAGACCATGGGTGCGATCCAGTGCGGCTAGAGTGGACCGAGAGAAGTCCAAACAAAGCCAAACAAACCGATAGTTTCGAACGATGCGTAATACAGCAGCCACTTAAAACGGTGCTCAGGGGTCAGAGCATCAACTCCCTTGGCCTTGGTAACGTGATGATCTCGAATGATACATGACACATAGAAGGGATGGGCAATGTGTAACCGATGTTGATGGGGATGAAAGTCCAGGCCTTTTCAAGGCTTCCAAAACCCCATTGGTCAAAGGCCTGGTTGAAACTACCTGGGAAGGTAAAAATGAGGGCATCAGAAAACCCTGAGAGAAGGCTGGTTTCCTATGTCTGGGGCCAAGGGTTTGAAAGAACCTGGTGGACCAACTATTGGCTCAGTCCTTTACAGTAAGCAGCTAGAAAGGACTCCCTTGACAAATCCATCGTGATACGTGCCCGCTCATCGAAATCATCTTTAAGGACTGGCATCATGGTTGGTACTAACGATGGGTCAATGGTGGAACAAATGACGGTGGCCGTGGAAACTGGACTTGACGACTCTGTTGTCGCCGGAAGTCCGATGTCTGTTGCACAAGAGTATTCTTACAGTAAATGACGTTTTTTATCCACATCTCACGCGAAAAGACTCTAATGCGCGTTTTATGCTTGTGGCAGTACCAACGGTCTCATCCATCCTCAGCGGGTTTCGAACAGGGTCAGGATTGCATACATTTTCACAACGTATCTGAGACGACGCTGTGCAATTGGAGGCCTCCAGATGGAAGAGCAGTCATTCGCTCAGGACACATTCATATCACATGACTAGATCGAGGCCTGCTGCGGCATTGGTGTACATCGATGGTCTTTCTTGTGACGAGAAGGCCCTAAGGGGCCTTGGCTCCCTCTCAGTACTTAGAAACGAGCTATTTGTGTGAGAATTGGATGGAAAATAGCTGCCTGGGCTTCGGCGGCTTGAATATAAGTTTTGATTCCCAAAAGCTGTCTGCCTTGGTGTCTCACTTAGCTTTTCACGGAGCATGAGAAAGTACCACTGATCTCACGTTCACTTTATCAACGACTAACTAGATTGCTTGACATCGTCTCTGTTTGACCATTGGCCACGATTGCTTCGACAAGAGGTTTAACGAAGAGGCATTGTTGTTCAATCACTTGCCTGTCATTTGCAGTCAACAAAAATTAGCTTTGCTTGATCCAACTTGTTGAGCCTGGAAGTGAAACCATCACATAAGAGCGCAGTTTCTAATACCGCAACCTGATATTTCAGTGAAAGGCGTGACATTTGTGCTACTTTCTCTACCACTGGCGCAGCAACGCCTCAGAAGTAGCAAGATGGTATCACCAACAAGGATAAGAGAAGGGGTCTGTCCTGCACAGTGTGGGCAGCACTCAGCCTGAACCTTGCCATTGACTCATTTGGATTCTCGTCAGCCTGATTTCTTGCATTCTTCAATACGTCCCCAGATTCACCCGTCTTTACCATTAGTTCATCTAAGCCACAAGTGTAGACCACGCTGCCTTTGTACGTCAGAAAGGAGCCACGTTACAGGCTGGCAAATCCGTGGGTTTTCCTTCAATTCTGCCAGACCCCGACTCTCCGTCATGGATGGGTTCATTTGTGCAATGATCTCTCCGAGTTTGTTTCTATCACCACAAAACATCTCGGCGATTCTCTCGGGGGCGGGTTTCCACAGAGGTTTCATCATCAAAACCTTCTTATTGGGCGACGCATGTGGTCAGTCATTAAAACTTTCATCTTTAGGAACTCGTGGCAGTGCAGTACGGAGACACAGAAGTCAGTTCTACTTCATCTACCAAACCGTATGAAAAATAGATACTCATCAAGCTAAGTGACCATGGGTAGGAGTGATTATCTTAAGGCATGGGAATGTTATCTGTGAATCCCAGGACTATCACTTCTCAACTCGAGTAGAAAAATGAGCTTTTTTATCTCCAACCTGGGTTATCAAAGAGAGCTTCAGTACTCTATTTGTCCTAATTTACCGGGAGTAGGAAGAGTGCGAACTCTACCTCCTAAAGTTTGAAAATTAAAATGATCATCCGACCATTTTCTTTCAACGGTCATGTATGCCTTTCAAACTCTCTTTGAGCCTTTGAACATTGTTGACTCCCAAGTTTGGCCATAAATTACCGGCCATTTCCTCTGTGTTCTTGGCTTCTTCCCTTTATCTCCAACTCGCCTTCGTTTCTTTGTCTGGATACAGCTCCTTTGCTATTCACACTCACATACGCTTAGTACTGCTCTTAAACGGCAAAAGCACATCGAACGTCTGGCAGCATCTGCATAACACCTTCTTCTCCTATCAGAGTACCTCTTCCGCCATCTTGGCCTCTACCTCTGAGCATACCTGTCAATATCTTCCTACTGCCTCTCGTCACCGGCATACCCGTTGCTGTTCTCCGCCAGCATAATTTTCGCCCCTTCATTCGAAATCTCTCTTTCTTTTTTCTTCATGAGCATGCTACCCGCCAGCCTAGCTGCGGAACTGGACATCACTCAAGAAGAGATGGCCTTTTCTGCAGAGGACATGTATTCTGTTTGTCCTGGTTGCACACGCGTCCGATTCGCAGCCGCAGTTGTCCGCAGCGCCATCGCCCACATTTCCAACATCTCGGTCGTGGAAGGACACGAGCTACAGAACGTCTGGTTCTGGATGCATCACCTGGACAAGGCCATGGACAGGGTTGAGGAACGGTTTGACGGCGACATAACACCGCCGGAGCTGGGATCCCCCAAACATAATGTTATGTGGGTTATCAACGTGTGCTTGAATACCTTGCGCTATATTCTCACAGCCTTGAATGCGTACGGCTACAGGTCACAGGCGGAAACACAGCATCACTTCTCAGTTTTTCGTCATCAGCTTGACAACATCATCACCATCATTGTGCGGATCGTCACAGCGCCAGTTCCGCTCATGGAGGCTAAGGATTGTCACGAGGGCATGGGATTGCCCAGTGACCCTTCATCGTCTCCCCAGCCATCGCAGGCAGGAGAGGGATTAGAGGGTGAGGAGTTGTCCGGGTCACCAGCATATACACCGGACTACGAACATTCACCGTCTACCGACACATTTCAGAGGCCAGAGGGACCAGAGACTATTCATTTTTCCTCACCACCTCGGCTGGAGTCCCACGATGAAACATGGACGTTTAGAATGGTCCAAACATCTTCTTGCAACGGCCCTTCTAAGGGCTAGGCTTTGAGGACGATGGCAACATGACTACCTCACCCTTGGTTTCCAGTAAAAGGTTATGGCCACAAAGGGAATGTTGGTTGTCGCGTGGTGGGCAGATGCTTTACGGGGATGATACCCAGTGATTGGCGACAGCGATATACAATGGCGTCTGGGCGTGAGTCAAAGGTTGCGGACATTGCATCATTGGCGGCTGTTTTTACAAGTTTTTAGAAGGTCTTTGGATTAGCTAGTGTAATGATTTCAATGGCATTGTGAAACATGTCCTTACCTACCTATGATATAGTGTTTTCCTTGTGACTTGATGCTAGAGTCATGAGAGCTCTTTATGTGCCATTAGAAGCTTCAGGGTTAATGTTTCTAGACTTTGACCAAAAGACTTTTGACAACTTCTCTCCTTTGTCTTACCTTACTATTGGGATTATTCGTTGCTGACGGCAATGAATCGTGTAATAACTATGATTTCTGATAGAATGGGCAGTAAATATCGGATAGACGTCGCTATTTCGCGTCCGAAAATTACCTCTTTAGCAATGCGTTCTTATTCCCGTTGCTTTTCCAAGCTCGGCAGTCGCGGCTGTTGACTGACACGTCGTATTGCTTCCCGTCTTGATCCGGCAGTTAGCTGTTGTGTTGGTTAAGACCTGCATTCGCATGCCGCGTCCCCCTGGCTCCGGTTAAACCGGATTAATACACCTTGCTTGTATGCTCGTTTTATGAAACAGGGACCTGTGATCGTATGGTTGAAAGGCAAAGATGACTTGACAGCGCGGTCGTGCTATTTAAAACACCCATCTATCAGAGCATGCAGCCAACGCGTTATGTCAAATAAGCTTAACAGACCAATATCGACGCCATGTCTCAAAATTAGTGCCCAGTAGAGCGTGTGCATTTGTCATTGACGTGGCGACTCGACCTCGTGATGCATGGCTGCGGCCGGCGGGTGGACCCCCATGTTTCTAGTAGCATGACAGCTGTACAACATCTTGAAACCCTGCCTATTAATAGAAGGGCATGGCAAGGATGTTTTACTATTATGTTGGTCGTGTGTTGGTTGAGTGCCGTGTTGGCCGAACGTTGGTTTCAAGATGTTTGAGATGGAGGAGTGTCCACCGAGAATCATGCATGGACTCTTCTCGAAAACCGGTTGTTGAGTGGCAAAGACAAAAAAACCGTGCATATTCACTCGAGGTTTGGGACAGTGGTTGAGGGTCAAGAATTTGAGGGCGTATTATTTGACGGGGAGCCAAGAAGCCGTGGGTATATTATTTGATGCTTTACAATTTATACAAGTAAATGGATCTTCATGTCCATTTTGACACCGTAAATAGTCTCCTCCCACAGTGTCTATGATGTATATGCTGATACAGTTTACGCTTACGCATTGGCATTGGCAACGACAAAGTCAAGAATGGTCAGGTTGGGACCACTCCAGTGCTTTCTAGCACGGGCGAACCACAGGCCAACAGCAATGACCAGGACGGCAACCATGACGGGGCCGCAGTAGTTCATGTTCTCGGCGGTGACGGGAATCGTCGAGGGGAAGGGGAGGAAGATGATGACATAGAGGGTGTAGATGAGGGCGAACGAGTTGACGTAGATACCGTACGCGCCGAGGTTCCACTCGCCCACCTTGATGGTGTTGCCGCTGAAGCGGACGTAGAGCATGCTGCTGATGGCGATGGCGTAGGAGATGTAGAGGGCCATGGAGGAGAGGGAGGTAATGGCACCGAAGGCAACGTAGGAGGAGCTGCCAATGTTGAGGAGGTTGAGAGCGCAGACGAGGAAGACGGTGAAGATGATGGATCGAGTAGGCACTCGGTGGTTAGGGCTGACGTAGGCGAAGTAGGCGGGCATACCACCGTCACGAGCCCAAGCCCAGGTCAGTCGAGACACGGAAGCAATGTTGGCCAGGTTGACACTGAAGGAGATGACAAACAGGCCAGTGATCATGGCAGTGGTGGCCTTCTCGGAGCCGGTGACGGACATGATGATGGCGAGGATAGGGCTGGCCTCGTTGAGCATGTCCTCGACGGAGCCCATAGCAGAGATGAGGACATTGACCATGACGAAGCCGAGGACACCGTTCATGAAGATGGACCAGAACATGGCGCGAGGGACAGCCGACTTGGCTTTTCGGGTCTCCTCACTCATGTGGATGGCACTGTCGAAGCCTGGGGTTGTTAGATACGGCAACAACAAGTAGACGAAGGAAACTTACCAGTGAAACTCCAGACACAGGTGAGCATGCCGAGGTTCCAGGCGACGTAGGTGTTCTCCCAGCCAGACGAGATGTTTCGCGACAGCCAGAAGGACGAGGGGTTGCGAGGGCCCATGACGACAAGCACAACGACAAAGATGACGAAAAGGCAGACGTGGAGGACACCGGCGACAAGCTCAATCCAGGGAATCAGCTTGAAGGCGTAGATGTTCAAGAATCCGTGGACAAGGCACATAGCGATGACCAGGACAGAGGTGTGCCATCCACCGGCAACGTAATTGGGGTGGTTGAGGGCAATCATGGACTCGAGCAGGATGATGGTGACATTGGCGATGGCGGCAAGCAGAGAGACGTAACCAAACCATGTGGCCCATCCTTGAACCCATGTCGCGAATCTCTTGACGGATGAGGGGGCGAGGTGATATGTCCAATGGTACTGCGCACCAGCAACTTTGCGGCACATTAGCATGTTAAATCCGTAAAGGGCAAAGGGTATACGCACCAGGCTGGATCGAGGCCATCTCTCCCAGGGAAGCAGCCTGGGCGATGGCGCCGAAAAAGACGATGATGAAGCTAAAGAGGAAGGTCTGGGGGCCGCCATTGAAGAGGGCAAAGTACATGTTTCTGCGCGGTCAGCATCACGATCAACACCAAAAGACGTGGGAGACATACGAGCACATGCCCTCCCATAGTGCCATGTAAGTCAGGGAAAAGGCAAACAGCTGCGAAAAGGAAAAGACCTTGCGCGTCCGAGTCTGGTTGTAGACCGAGTTGTTGTCGTTCTCGGTCGTGACGCCATGATCGACCGTGACAGGAGCCTTGTTGGCCTGCCCGAGCTCGAGGCTCTCGTTTCTAGAGGCGACAGACATGATTTAATTTGTGAGGCCGGTGCAGGAACCAACAGTTCGCATGGGGGTGAAGGGAAGGGGGAGGGGGAAATCAATGTGAGGGAACGAGTGAAGATGTATGGAAGATCTGGGGCACTTTATTAAAAAAGAAAGATGACGGGCAGCCAAGCAGCAAGTAAGCAGAACTGACAAGCCAAGGGGGCGTGTGTGTGAGAGAACGTCCCAGGACCGGGAATTCTACGGCTGTAGGACTTGTCTTGGGTTGCCACAAGCGATGTGACTTCGTTTCGAGCCCACCACCAGCAGCTGAAATCGATGTTACGGCCGGGTCTAGCTTGGCAAATCCCGGTGACTGACGGAGGAAATAACCACGCCTAGACCAGCCCCAGGGAAGGGGGAAAACAAAGGGCGAAAGAAGAAGGGGGAGGGGCGCTTCGCCCCGTCGCGGAATGCAACGACTTTGTTCTTGGGTCTTACCGGGCACAGACAACATCCTCCGATTGGCAAGGATCAGGGGTGACTGTCCCCTCTTTGCTGCAGAAAGACTAGGCATGGGTAGCCTCAGTGTTGGACCGCATCACTAGCTTCGAAAGGACCGGTCCGGGGGTAGGTTGAAAAAGTGGATGACAAAGTCAAGAGAGGGCTTGCAGGCGTGGAAACGACAATGTCAGGGTTGGTCGAGTCGTCCTCGAGGTGCGTTACGCCCCCTACCTAGTTATGGAGACGACCATGGGCCTCGAAAGATGCACCTCGTGGAACCCTCCAGGGATTCATGTCACCTGAAATCAGGCACAGGTGGGCAGAAGCCACGCAGAAGCAATACAGCACCGCACACAACCTTTTTCGTCCAAGTGTGGGAAGAAATCATGCAACCGAACTAGGCGTCGAGGCCTTCCTCTTCACCTTCACTTTTCTTCTCTCATGCTCAGCTAGGGGGGGTTTAGTTTAGTGAGTGACAGGGCAAGCCTCAAACAAACAAGTGCAAGCTTTGACAACCTTACCGGCAGACGATGGATGCGCCCGAGGCGACTTCGACTGCCGCTGAGTGATGTGATGCGTGCGCCCCCATTCTTTTTCTCTTTCGCCTCCAGCCTCTCACTTTGCTCGCACGCCTTGCTCATCTCTCGCCCGCTTTGCCGTGCCTGCTGATGCATGCGGTCCGACCTGGTCACGATTTCACAACCAAAGAAAAAAAGCTCGGTCCCTTCAAATGTTAAAGGCCAACGGGCCCCCATCCCCCCTCCCATAGATCGAGCTGAGCTGCTGCTAAAAAGGATCGTCGCTCTCTGACGGCTACACGATCCTACGCAAGACACGTCGTTCAGAGCAAAGCCTACCCCAGGGCCTTGCTTGCTTGCCAACGATGGCCCTCGACTCGGATCAGTCTCCGCCCTTCTACCCGCTCACAAAGGACAACCATGGGGCTCTCGTCGTCGTCACGGCCATCATCTTCTTCATCTATGCCCTCCTCGGCATCGTGGGCAAGCTCATCATCCGTCTCAACATCACGTCCATGAAGGATTTTGACCTGCTGCTCCTGGGATCCGCCGCCATCTACTTTTGCCAGACAGCCTGCGTCGTCGCCGCCTGCAACCACGGACTGGGAGAGCATCGCAAACACGTGTCGGATGAGGATTTTGCAAGTTTCAGCAAGGTTGGTTTCTTTGTGGAGTTTTTTTTTTTTTAACTCCCCGCTGCTTCAGGTTGTTAACGTCAGTGGAAACAGTTGATCTATGCCGCCCGAATACTCGCATTGCTCGTCGATGCAACGACAAAGATATCGTTATGCCTTCTCATCAGGCAGATCAGCAACATCGGAGGCTTGAACCTCGCCAACCTGATATTAGCCGGCGTTGTAGTCGCATACACTGTGGCAGGTATCTTTGCGACAGCCTTCCAATGTCCTCTTCCTGAACCATGGGAGTCGCAAAGCAACGACCAGTGCCCCAGCCAAGGCCCTATCTTCATCTTCAACGGCATCATGAACATCTTGACCGATCTTGCGCTGTGTGCTCTTCCCGTGGCCATGATGTGGGACGTCCAGACTTCGCTTAGGCGTAAGCTTATCGTCATGGCTCTCTTCGGCAGCCGTCTCATGTTTGTCTCCCCATGCCGTCGTATCGTATCGGTCGATGCAATGCTAACGAACGATGCTACAGTGTCCCCATCGTGACGATCCCCGCCCTGTCGCAGGCGAGCTACCTCTTTGGCGACTCTGACGATGCAACATGGAAGGCTGTTTCTACCATGATCTGGACGCAAATATCTCTCGGTCTTTCGGTGCTTACAGTCTGCATTCCCAGTTTGAAGGGTGTCATCGACAGTTTGTTAGGCCACACAGCTGTCGCCACCATCGGAGCCCCATACGAGCTCAAGGACAGCGGCAACGGTACAGGTCTTGAGATGACCGCCATGGGAGAGTCAGGCGGCTCGAGGGGCAACACCAACAAGTCCACCACCAGACAGGGCAGCCACGCCTTGAGCAGTGCCTTGAGGATGGGGTCAAGAGCAAGGGGAAACGAACAACCGACATGGCGGAGAGACGTGACAGCGCAGATTGACACAAAAGCAGAGATTGGCAGCGAAAGCGTGCGCAAGCTGACAGAGGGTGTGTTGGTGCACACAGATTTCGAGATGCAGTACGACGAAAGAGGAACATCAGAGGCCTCGCGGGCGGATTCAAGAGGGTCGTACGAAGCTAGATACAACATGTAGATACATAATTAACTCAATCACGAGCATTCACATTCATGCACCTTCAACGGTCGTCCCGAGGTTCTGGTAATGTGGCAGACGGCAATGGCTTCAACTTTTGCTAGAGCCAACACATCTTGAAGCCACCCACACACGTCGTCAGCCATGGCGCCGACATGACAGCGGCACAGCACGATAGGGTTTTCGCTAAAGACAAAAAGTAACCCCACGCTCTGGATCAATAGCCCCCCGGTCCGCCTTGTCTGGCATTGCTTCTGGCTATTATCTAGCCCGGCACCAGGCGGCCTCTATTGCTATCCGGCCCGTCAGACTTGAGGCAAAGAGGCAAAGTGAAGCGGGCTTCAACCGCAGTTTTTTTTTCTCTCTTCCTCTTGTCCTCTGAAGCTCAGGCCATTCAGGGGCACTAGCAAGCCATGGCACGCCATCGTCTTGAATCGCGGCGCCGAACTAAGATGGATGCTACCCACTTGGTGTGCAACGGAAGAGGGAGGGGGTCTCAGGCTGGACGGGCCGCACCCTGGGCGATCCCTTGGAATCGAGCCACTTGGGAGCGGGAGGGAGGGTGTGAGTGGAGGATCGTCGCGGCACTCGCGGAGACATTGTCAAAGCCGAGTCGTCGGTCGTGATGGGTAGAGTGAGAAAGAGACCCTTGTATCCCTGAACCCCCTCCGCGTTATTTCTTTTGGTTGCTGTTTTTTCCTTTTTATTCCCCTCTTTGCTCACCATCCTTATCTGAGCAAATCCTGCGAGAATGGTACGAGTTCTAGAACCCCTCAACCCTGACGGGCCAGCCAGAATGCGCGTAGCAGTCTTCTTTGCGGAGTCGGACTCTTCGCCTGCAGAACCACACTTTCGGCGAACTGGCAGATCCCTGGTCGATTCTCGGGACCGGACCCAGGCGAGGGCATCTCTTTGGTGATGGTTCGCGTGGCAGCTTCCCAGAATCAGTCGTTTGTTAACGTTATTGCTGTTGGTTCAGGGTTGGTTGGCTCAACTCTACCGGAATCATTCCATGTTGGTCGTTGCTTTTGCCCTTCGTTTGCGTTTCCCTTCAGGGTCAAGCCTGTCCCAAGGTCATATCTGTAGGCACATCTCTCCTCTCGTCCATGCTCGTGACGCAGCAGCCATCAGTATGCATCGTGCATCTTTCCACCATGGACGACGTCGACGACGACAGCACTCATTGTGAGGCAAGCCCCTTGCTGCCCTCAAACGACAACGACGCCTCGAGATGGCCCATTCGCAGCCGGTGGACCGAGCTGTCGCTTATCTCGCGATATTCGTTGCCCCTCGTGGCAACATACCTGCTCCAATATTCCTTCAGCGTCATCACCACGTCCGCGGCGGGTCATCTGGGTCAGGATGATCTCGCCGCTGCAGCAATCGGCGTCACCACTATGAACATCTGTGGTCTGGCATTCTTTGAGGGCATGGCTACGGCTTTGGATACTCTTTGTGCCCAGGCATACGGCGCTGGGAACAAGCTGGGTGTTGGGCTTCATGTCCAGCGGATGCTCCTCCTCATGGCCCTCGCCACCATCCCAGTGGGCGCCCTCTGGCTGAGTTCTCCGGCGCTCCTGTCACTCGTTCTGAAGCAGGAGAATCTGGCAGTAAAAGCGGGCTCGTTCCTGCGCGTCAGCTTGATCGGCCTGCCGGGCTACGCGTCCTTCGAGGCAGGCAAGAGGTTCTTGCAGTCCCAGGGGGACTTTGACACGGGAATGCTCATCCTCGTCGTGTGTGCCCCCGTCAACGCGCTCCTGGCCTGGCTCTTTGCGTTCTGTCTCGGCATGGGCCTAGAGGGCGCGGCTCTCGGCGCCGCCCTAGCCAACGACCTCCGTCCGGTGCTTTTGCTCCTGTGCATCGCCTTCAAGAGGTCCTCTCACCAGTGTTGGCCCGGGCTCTCGTGTCGCGCGTTTCGCGGCTGGGGCCCCATGGTTCGACTGTCGGCCGCTGGATCAGCAGTGACCCTTGCAGAGTGGGCAGCGTTCGAGGTTCTAACGTTTAGCACGTCCTACCTGAGCACCATGCACCTCGGTGCACAGACGATCTTGACTACCACGTCGGTTGTAATGTGGCATATTCCTTTTTCCTTTAGCGTCGGTGTCAGTACCAGAATCGGCCATCTCATTGGAGCAGGCCTAGTGTCTGCTGCTAGGAGGGTGGCCGTCTTATACTCGATGCTTTTTGTGGGAATTGGACTCATGGATGCCATTGTTCTTTTCTCTTTGAGGAACTACATACCCTACGTCTACTCGGCAGATCCTGAAATCCGCGACCTGGTCTCGAGAACCATGCTCTCGGTCGCCTGTTTCCAGGTGTTTGACGCCGCCATCTGCGGATGCAACGGTGTACTCCGCGGCCTAGCAAGAACCTCATTCGCCGCCTGGGTAGTCTTCTTTGTCAACTATCTAGGCGCCGTGCCTCTTGCCATGTGGCTCGAACTGGGTCCTGCGGGCATGGGTTTGGACGGCGTGTGGACAGGCCTGGGGACAGGGCTTGTCGTTATTGCTTGCACAGAAGTGACTTACATGATCAGCATTGATTGGCGGAGGTGTGTCGATAATGTCAAATATAGAGAAGAATAATAGAAAGCCGCCTGGCTAATATCAAGTCGATCAATACAACCCCCTTGAATCGCCTGCACTGACAGTTGTTTCGAGATTCTTGGAGAGCACTCACGGGCCTCCGGAAACAAAACCACATATATCCGGTCGGCCAACGCGCTTAAGCGCCTAACTGATTGAGGCTCTGACCGTTGAGAGTGCCTGGCTCGTTCATGGTCGCCACCCATGTCGTGTCATTTCGTTGGAAGGACAACAGCTACCCATACATCGTGCTCAAACGTCTTTTCAGCTTCCACAAATCAGATAACATATAACGTGCAAAACCCCTTTTTCATGCTTCAACCACGTGCAGGGATCTCACACGATATTTCTCGCTTGCTAGTAATGAGTCAAATCTCAATTCAAGCCTTCAGCTGTCGTCTGCGCATCCTTCCGGCCTTGGCGCGCATTACTCCAGATCTTATCACGGCTTTTATTTCCTCTCATGCACTTACCCCTTGATATGGAGCGCAAAGACCAAATGAGGCCAATGATGACCTTGCTGTTGCCTTCTCGGCATGGTGGGGCGTGGTCTTGTCGGCAAATCTAGACGACATATCGGAACAGGGGAGGAATCCTCCGAACCTTGAGGGCGGAATGCCACGTTTGGGCCAATGATACTGCTAGTCTGGACCTTTCATATCGTCGTACCTGGATGGCACTTTCAACGGCCGTGATCGCTCCGAGCCAAGACTAAGCGACGCGACGCCAACTAACGTTAGTTCCTGTTAGGAGCCATAGTTCCCGCGTTATTGAGCTAACTAGTGTTCTTTCCGAGAAGCGAGCACACACGTAAGGATTTGTAATGATAAGCTGCATCACCCAAGAGCTCACGTTAGCGGGGAAGAGCAGGGGAAAAGTGAGACCTCGTAATTCTGCCTAATATGGCCAAGACTCAGTCGTTGACGGGAACATATGACATGCCAGCTTACCTGGGTACTCAGTTATTTGGCACACATGCTTATCATAAAGGCTAGACAAATAATTGGAAGAGGTTGAATGAAACCCCGAGATTACCTTGCAGTGTTTTCATGTACTATAAGACTGCCATTAAGCATATTCGCGAAGCTATATACGGGTTTGTTAAGAAGAGCTAACCTTGCTTTGCCCACAATGGCATGTCACACATGAGGTTGGTCTGCCAAATAACCATCCACATTTTAATAATCACCGAGACGCAGGTTGAAATGCATGCGTGGTGGCCAAGATCCCGCAGGTTCGGGTCAAATTGTGTATGGTTGGGGGAGACCAATGAGATACGTTAACCACAAATTCCAACCAAACGGCGCCGGCAACAACAACGATAAACCAAGGCCTTTCTGACTGTACATGCCACCTTGCAGAGAGTGGGTTAGTACCGGGTAAATTGTCAAGGCCCATCGCTCATATCAGCCTTGCTCGGGTCTTCCCATTCTCAGTTAGCCAGCCATCCTTACCCTAGAACTAGGAAGTAGTCTGCATCGGACTTTAGGGAGGTAGATCCGAGAGCCAACCCCAATTAGAATAAGGAGGATTCCGTCCTTCCCAACTGGCCACACTACGCCGGTATGGGATACCGCAAGTCAAGGCGGCTGCGATGGCTTGAGGGGTTTAGAGGCACCTGAGGTAGACATTACGCTCTTAATGTGGGCAAAGGTACTTGATGGTAGATTAAAGATCACACCTGGGATGAATCCTCCAATGGACTCACGTAGAAACGGCGTCGAGTAAAACCTGGGCTTGCCATTGACTAGAGACTCTTAGATGACCATAACGCTATAACAGACCATCTAAATGGGAATGTAATTATAGCACACGGGAAAAAGGCATAGAAGGTGGTCATGCGGTAGCTGTAGTGATTCTTTGTGAGTCTCAAATCGTTCAGCGTGTTGCAGGGTCGGGCTTGATTGATGTTGTCCGGCTTGAGCTGAAGGGCGAATCGTTTGAGGGCACACGTTATCTTGGTCGGGTGAGCATCCTCTCGTCTTCTGGGTCCCAAACAGCACTCGGATCAGGGCAACGACGAGCTTCATACTCATTATAGGTTTTTGCAGCTCTGATGGTCCTTTCGTCGTGTACAATTCAGGCCCATATTTCTGATCAGGCTCTTGTTCGGAATGCAATACACTGCTAGGTTTACGCCCTTTGCTCAGAGCCTGAAAAACTCGGTGGAGTTGACGTACCAGGCATGATTTGTCTACAGCAGTTCGCAGGAATATGAAGAACTACATGAAAAGCAAAACTGTTTCATGTCTTGTACTACACATCATCGACGCCACTTTAACTGGGTTCTTTTGACAACGAATGGGGTTTTCGGTTTGCTATTCGAACACACGGCTTGGCGCAATTGACTAGCATCGTATTTCTTTTGATGATATTGTTCCGAGTCCCGATTCGCTTGGATTCTTATTCTCCATTGAGTAAAACATCTCCGAAGGCAAGGTGTTGAATCCTAACTTGTGGGAGGGTGGAGACGCTATGACAACATGGAAGCCGTGCACGGCGTTTGACAGGCAGCCCACGACTTGAAGGATCGCCGGGTAGCATCACTAGTGGTTTAGATCCTGTGAACCGAAACTCTGTTAGATGCCTAGGTAGGAAAAGTGAAGGCAGGGCAAGTAGGTCTGGCATCCCTATATGGGTACGTTACGAAGTAAAGAGTGGTTCCAAACGCTGCAAATTTTACCACGAGATCCAAATTATTAGCCTAGATCTCGCGAATACGCGGACCTTCTTCCAGATTGCGCATCTCCCGTCTCCAGAGACAAGTATCATCCCGGCTCCTACGGCAAGCACTTAGCCGGGGAACCGGGTTCAAGGGAGCAAGCGCTCCGCTTCCAATCTCACATTGATACACTCATCTCGTAACGAGATTCCTGAAATTAAGTGGCTCAAGCTTCGAGAAAAGTTCACACCATCGATGGTGCGACTGCTGACGGCCCTAGAAGTTGAGCAGGCCTTGGCAGAGCCCAATTATGGGCCCTCGGAAGAGTTCTCGGGAGTTTGCTCAGGCTGGCACTGATCGTTATAAGGTTTCTCAATTTGTCCGTGCCTTTCGAGCCTGGGCTCTACTTGCTGCCAGGATCACTAGCTTATGGCAATACAGGCCATTACCCAGGTGTATCACCAAGAACGATGGAGTTCGATATTCCTACCCCCCATGCATCTATCACATCAGAATCACTATAAATTCTTGACCTGGGTATAGAAATCTGGGGTAAGTTGAGAAGGATTTGCGTATCATTCCCCAGCTAGGATTGGCAACTTCTATCTTGGTCTACTGAACTCCGTTGAGGGCAATGCAAGCGAGTACAAAGGAGACTCCATAGATTGCCAAACTCAACGTTAAAATTAACACGCCAAAATATATAACGAGCATTACCAAAGACCATCTTAGGAAAATGGTGACTATGGGAAACAAAACGGAGTGCCGGCGCAGTGCAGTCAACACGCCTCCTATCACCTGCCAGGGCACTTAGCGGAACTGGGACAGGAATAGGACCCAAGGAAAGTGATCCGAAAGGAAGAAAAGAACAGGTGGCAAGATAGGATTCTCCTCAAGCCATCCCCAATCAGATTTGTCATCTTCGAAACTGGGCTCAGGTTGATAGAAACACCTTTCCAAGGCCAGCTGCGTGGTCAGACAGCCAAACCGCCAATGACCTATGTATGATGGCTTGTGAAGGTACCGGACGTGTTTATTGCAGTTTCCACACCGTCTGGAGCTGCATGGGGAGCATTCTATTCGTGTTAAAGAAGCTTCTCCCGGATTGGGCTCTTACTGTTGTAGTACCTCATCCGCAGAGAGCTTGAACAGCCAGGTCAGGCTGATCGCAGCTCACCAAGGTTAACTAGCCCGAGTTAGTGAATTCTTAACTGGACTAAAAAACATACCGCGTGCCCGGATCTTGGTATAATGAGTGCACACGACTCTTGAATGTCAAGGTCGTCGAGCGCCTCTTCCCTCCAATACTCCTATTCTTGGTAGTCAATCTCCCACTGTCTCTTCCTTTCGTCCCGAGTCTCCCACTTCCTTGCTCTCTTGAAAATTGTCTCTTGCCTCCTCCATTGTTTTTTCACAGGGTTACCTCTGCGATCTAAACGTCGCAGTTGTTAGTTCACCAAGTTCATTGTCTGCTGCAGCTGGCTAACCCGAGTATTCTAGTCAGTTGTGGCTTCTTGAATTGTCCCTGTCTCTTGTTCAAAGAGTTTGTTGATTTCTGCTTGACGAGCCGCTTCTTGGGCTCTCAGCTGTCTCCAATATTCAAGCTCTCGGTATCTGCAGGCCACCCAGGTTCTCAGGAAAAGGAAAAATAGCTGCAGGTAGTGCCAGAACTTGATAAACAATCGTTCAAGATCAGAACTTGGTTGGTTCCCCAGGACTTGAAACACTGTCGTGTCGCGGATGCTTCGACCTTTGGCGAGTTCCTTCTGTACCTTGAGTTGCCTATGTTGCTTGAGACACATCTTTGAAAGTAACTCCAGGTATCTCTCCTGTCATTCGGGACGCCAGTGTACTTGTCTCCCAGACCTTTCATCTCGCAGGAAACTTTAGCGACGTCGACTATATATATTTCGCGTCCTCGGCCCTCTTCTTGAGAGCCCTTTGTTCCGGGAAGGGGTCCCAAGCACAAGACTTTCGTAGAATTCCGTGCCACAGAGCTCTTGTAGTACCCATAATTGAGCCATGATAGTTCCTTGAGCGCAAGTATCGCTAATCCGGTGAAAATATACTATACCGGGCAGGAATTTCCTCTCGCTGTGGCAAAAGCGCTTTTCCTAGCACCTGTGACGCCCAATCCTGCGACAGAGACAAACTGATCGCTCATGGTGACGAGTTTTTTCTTACTGATGGATGACAGGCATTCAGGCTGGATCAAGTTCTGCCAGAAACTCCTCGGGGCGTATGTGCATATGCGTTTGCCCCCTCATTTCAAGCTGACCGGATGGCTGCTGCTGAGATCAATAGTTCAAATCACTCTGCATTAGACCGATAAATACGAGAAAAAGTGCAGCAATCCAGGCTGGTTCAACCCAGCCGAAACGCCAAGTAAGTTGAGAACGCCACTATTCAGTGTAACATTGGCGAGTTGTTAGAGGGGTCTACAGGCGCTGGTTGGTCTTCTCACTGGGCGTCTGCAAGCCATTTCACACTCGTCATGGTGGTTCAGCTGGCCACTCGTCCACCGGCACGAATGCCCTGTCAGGTCACACTGAGCGGCTAGGGTGAATCAAGCAGATATTCCCAGCCGGAGGCTAGCCTCCATGCTGTGAATAATGGATTATCTCTCGTGGTCTATTGGCTATTCTAATGCACACACACTAGCTTAAGTCATAACTCTTCACGAACATACATGTTGTCGTCTTGGCAAAGATTTGGGAACCTCCGGGTCAGTCGCGACCGCGGGGACGAGGCAATCAACCTGAATCTTTCTCAATCAGCAGATCTAGAGCAGTTTCGAGCGACTGTAGATAATAAAGCGGAGGGTGGAGTGCCATCTTGCGTCAATGGAGACGAGCCAATGCCAAAAGGAAAGGCGGAGCCGGATGCAGCAGCAAAGGTTGCTGTTCAAGAAGACATCAAGCATATGCACATGTGTCCCAATTAATATCTTTTAACACATGCAGGGCAAAATCTATACTCGCTATCATGGGGCGGACGGAAACCGGGAACAGCACCTTCATGAGACTCCTGACCGGCAGCGACGTCAAGATCGGCCATAACTTCTATGCCTGAAGTCACCCGCTTCAAGTTACGACACCTCTAACATCCCTATGCACTGTCTGTTATGCTGCCGAGGGCCATTCAGTCGCCCTGGTTGACATTCCCGGCTTCGATGACACGTACCGCTCTGACACCGAGGCCCTGACGGACGTGGCCTCCTTTCTCGCCCAGAGATACTCCAAAACTCTGGAACTGGGGGGCATTATCTACCTTGTACAGAATCGTCGATAACCGTATGACTGGTAGCTTCGAGGAACCTACGCATGTTCCAGGCACTCTGTAGCAAAAAGGCAGATATGTCCCATGTCGTCCTAGCCACTTCCTTGTGGGACACGCTCAACGGTGACCAAAGCGGCGGCATCGCAAGAGAGGCCGAGCCTCGTTCTACTAATTGGGCCGACATTCTTTAATGTAGCCGCCAGATGTTCCGACGTGATATTTCTGAGGGATAGGTGTTGCGCATCGTCAATCACATCCTGTTCTTGTTCGGCAACCCGGTTCTTGAGATCCAGCACGAGGTGGTGGTTGGGGAACGGTCTCTCAACAAGACCCGGGCCTGTAAAAAGCTCCTCAAAAATCTGTCAGCGGAGAGTGCAAAGCACGAGAAGAACCTTGCAGACGTCAAAAGGAGCCACGAAGAGGCATTGCAGGCTGGTAGGCTGTAGCGAGAAGATGGCAGCTCTCCTCGCGAAGAAGGAAAGAGAGCACCGGGAAAAGCTCGAACAACTAAACCGCGATAGGGACGATCGTATGAAGTCTCTCAAGCGAGACTATGCAAAGATGCAGGAAGATCAACCGTTGAAGTGGCAGCGCGCCGTCGCGGATCTTGAGCGGAAGGAGAAGTAGCTGGAAAAGAAAGCGAGGCAGGAGAAGACCCGGGTGCAAGCTCTCAAGAGCATGCAAGACATTTTCGACGCCAAGATCAAGGAGATGCAGCGCGATCGTGGAAAGAGAGACGCTGAGAGGGAGGCCAAGGTGAAGGAGGAGAGGGACATCAACCAGCTGCAGATAATGGCACTCGAGGCGAGGATCTCGCAGTACGAAAAGGACGCGGTGGACCTGGCCGCCCGAAAGAACGGGCCTGCGGTTGTGTCGGTCATACAGGCTCTTACGGGGGCGGGAGCCCTGGCAGTTGACTTCAAGAGTGGGAGCACGGCGATGATGGCATCTGGAACGGGCTGGTTGACAAGTGCTGCGTCGACTTTCTAGGGCTTTAGATGGTAATTGGAGAATCATTCGCTTGAAAATACCTCATGGTACTATTTCAGGGCAATGCAAACGTCGTGTGACGGAGACTAGCTCTGTCTTAGCTTGACCTCTCCGACTCCCTGAAAGTAAGAGCAGGTCATGGCTGAGCCACCCATGTGACAAGGGCCACATCCGCTTCTTCCGTAACTCCTCAAGCAGGACGGATATACACCACCCGTACACTATCAGACGGCCCTCCTTTTCAAGCCAGAGGACCGGCGAATTCGGGGGATTCCTCGACTTGGCGATGTTAATAAAACTGACAGTGCACTCGTGTGAGCCAGGAAGAAAGCTTCTGGGTTAAGAATGACTGGGGCGATGGAGGTCCAATCCAAATACCGTCATAGAGAATACCTAAATCTTCCAAAGTTTCCCGGGTGACAGCTTTCCGAGCAACTATGATTGGCGAAAGCACTTCCCATCTTGTGGAGACGGAGAGATTCCATCCCGAGGAGACAAGACTAGGACTTGAAGTCACTTCTGGATGTTTCGGACGAGCGGAAGCCTGAGAGTAGACTTGAGGGGCCAGTAAGTGAGAATCGCGAGTCTATGTTGACGCTCTCCAGCCTTTCAGATTAGAGGTCGCAATCAGAGCTTCCCTCGTGCGAGTGACTTCTTCATGCAAATGAGCGGTGAGGAGATCATCGATAGAAGGGAATTTCGAAGCTGCTAAATAAAAACCCAAAGAAAACCTCTGCCCAGATCAACTTGAGACTAACCTAGGACTAAAATGATCTGAGAGGCAGTGACAGTGCCTTGAGCGCTCCGTGGCATGATGGCATCTACACGAGAATGGGACCGAGGCACACGTGAAGAGTTGCGCAAGGAGTTAGGGCGTATTAAGAAGATATGGCATCGAAGAAATCAGATAATACCAACCAAGGAAGGCCAAAATGGCAAAATAATAGATGGCAGAAGATATATGGCGGGGATTGAACCTGGTACATGACGGGCATCTACAGAACCTTATTTTGTGAATTTTCCCTTCCCCCCCCCCCCATAATGCCACTGTCCATCCGGTACAGTAGGAGAATAATTAAACTGAACGATAGACCATTGCTCGTTCTGTTGTGCTTTCATTGTTGTGAAAGGGGAAAGTTTATCGGCGTTGGCCGCGCAACGGGGACATCGCATTGCACTCGGTGGCTGGTCAAGTGTAAGTTTGGCAGCACTGCCACATCTGATTTCATCCTGCAAGAGTGGAATGTCGGGCCATAGCGGATGGATACAATCCGTACCTGCGACACGGCTCCTCCTCCAGTTAGAGGCGGTTCCGAGCATCCCCTGCTATGGGCAACACGGCAGTGAATTTAGAACAAACGGCCAACAGTAACACCAATGGGGAACTCTAATCCTGTCTTAAAAAAGATCCACGCTATATCCTTTTACTGGGAAAGGCTCGGTGCTACGCAGACGTAGCCCTAAGCCAATACGATGGAGACGGCCAGCAAGTCGAGCACAAGTCCAAGGGAAAGAGTGGGCTGGTCCCAAGATGGGACCTTTAGGCCAGGAACAAAACTCCTCTTGTGTGGACCTCCTGTTCGCATCGGAGCTCGAGCACGTTGTCCAAGCTCGGTGGCATGGTGCGTCTCTCGTATAGCACAGCCCCTTCCCCTTGCGTGGGCTGGACTGTGGGGAAGATCTATCACGATCATCGGGATGAGATTGATTTCAAGGCTCAGGGCCCCTTGGTATAGCTTGAGAGTGATGCTTCATCCCTTAGTGGCAAACAGGTTTTACAATGCCGTGACGCCAGGGGTTGGAGTCCTTCAAAGAGTCGAGCGTTCTCACGGACGATCATCAGGTGGCCGTACACGAAGAAGAAAGGATTCACGGGGGCATATGCAGAACGTGCTGCTGTTTCTTTTGTGGTTCTCCGGCAGGTGAGCCGGTAGATGGTGGCTTCGATTGACCTTGTAAGAGCCCCAGGGACCTGAGGTTCGTGGAGGCATTCCAAGACAGCACTCCCAAGGCACGGGACATACTTGATGCTCGCATTAGGTCCAAGAAGAAGCTTAAAACAACGACTCAGGGTAGTCTCCGATGGAACGGGGGTACACAGCTCGTGTGAGGAAGCCGTCGCGCTTTGGTTCCATAAATGAATTCCCTGTCTCCCTTTTCATAGATGCAGTTGTGATGCCTCGGCCAATAAAATGTTCCCTCCCCTTTTCTCCTGATACTATAGTCATGTTTTGTTTGAGCGTTTGTGTCACGAAGGTGCATTTACATGTGGATGAACTCAGTCGTGTGATGCCGTGGCTGACCGGAAGTAAGAGTTCCAGCAACACCAACCAACAAAACGTCTCGATCTCGATCAAATGATGATACTCGTTATTTGAGGCATGGCAACTCCCGTCGTTTTGCGGAGTAAAAGTGACGCGTCGTACAGGGTACGTACGCCTACAAATGAGGCTTTTACCTTTAACCCTGGATTAGGCTGCCACCATTTCCATTGGCCATATCGTAGAAGAGGGAACAGGACCAGTAGAGTGAGATCGGCAAGCGCAGCCATCTTCAAGCTGATATGACATGGAGGGAAAATGGATTTCTGACAGTTGACAGAAACGCAGTCAGTGCTCGATTTGTCGAGTTCCACTCTGTGAAAATCGCAGGTTAGCGGAAGCGAGAGGATCAAACGAGAGACGTATCAAGGAGCAATTTTTTAAAGTTCCGACGCTTGTTTCAATTCGCAAAAAGGAGAGGATCTCTTAGTCTTGAAATCAGGGGGCAGTGAGTACCCCTTTTGTATGGAGGCAACTGGTGATTGACTGCAACGGATGCGTAAAAAAGTCTCTGTTAGCGCCCGGGACGGCGTTATTATTAATAGTCGTGTTCCCGTAAACGGTGCAGCCAATGCCACAGTCCCTTTTCGATGCCTCGCTAGTGGTCCTTTTGTTGCCGGTGGGGTGCGTCGTGTCGAAACGGGGTGCATTCTGCGCTGTCATCTCGGCCAGGTGAAACGGTCGCACAGGAAGCCTGAATGGGAAAGCTCAGACGGAGTTTCTGATACGGAGGGTCTTTTTGGGAGTGGCCGATGGATGGATGGATGCCTAAGGTGTTGTTGGTTGAGAGCCGCAGCAATTTAATGCAGGAGTCGTCAGGGCGAGTCAGTTGGTGGCTTGCTCAACGCCAATAATGGCGTTTTCTGACAATTCAATCTGCATCGGAGCATTGTCTTTATCCGCAACTCCGGGTTGTTGGCTGTGAAGAGCTGACAGTAGTTTCAGCGCTAGCAGATTGCATTGAGGAACGTTGGCTCTGAGTGAAAGGAGAGCGAAAGCGACCGTATCGAGGCCAGATGAAACAGTACAGCACACAGCCTTGTGGAGCTATCGCCAGGGTCTTTATAGGTGTTGAACATGGGAGGACCTCGTAGAAGCGCAGCCAATAGACTATTGATGATGTGAGCAACCTTGCTGTGCGAGTCTACATCCAACGTTTCGTGCCTCGTACTGATCTGATGCAACGTTGATCGTGGGCAAATTAATTTTAGTGTGTTCCGTGGCTGCGGCTTAGCTTCTAGATGGAGAGCCCGTAGTCTAGCTGATTCCGGCGGGTTTGTGGCTGTCTGATGTGATGGGCCCAGGCGTAAAAAGGTCGTGTTAGCACGTGCATCCCAAGACATGTTCTCCAAGTAAGCATTTGCCAAGTTGTAGCACAGGCTGCACAGCGTAAACAAGCATTGTAGAGCCATGAACCGACATGCTGGAACCCTCTCTTGGCCTGCATCCAGAGTGGAAATGATAAACAAGCTCATGACAAGAGATCCTCAAAGAGCCAATTTTTCAAGGCTGCAGGCGGCGGGTACTTGGTCCGTTCCGTATCTATCAGGGGGGCCCATCAAGCATTTTGCTAGACGAATCTAGCGTCCGAAAGGCGGATCGGGAGTCCGGGAATCAGAAGATTTGGCCAGGGACGGGTCTAGGCCATCTCGCATGTGAAGAGAGACTCTACGGAGCATCCAATCCCTGCGTGGCAACAGACCTGTCAGACCCACCTCGTATACGGTTGATGCGGTGGTGCCATGGTGGTGAGCCACCCAGTCCAGTCCGTTCAGTCACTGTGTGCCGTGCGTGCCTCTGAGGGACACGCTGTTGGTCCTTTCCTCTGCTGAAAGCCGAGCTCGATTGCCAATCTCCTGCATGATGTGACATTTATACAAAAAGCTTGTCGGCCGCCCAGCTCTCTCCAGTTTCTTGTCCCGTCTTTTCTGGATCCTCACACACACACTCGTTTTTTTAGCCACCGCGCATTCAATACGCCCATTCTTTTTCTTCTTCAAGACATTGTTTTCTTCGACCGATTGACACTTGCAGACGTCTTCAAGCCACCACCACCCCCAGTCGTCGAGATGAAGATGATGATGGACGAGGTGTTCCTTAGCCGGCTCAATCGGCGGAAAGGCGTCTTCATCGCCATGGGCCTGCTGGTCCTTTTCGGCTTGGCGATTCACATGTGGGGCTTCTACTTTGCCGAAGCCATCGAGGCTCTACCGTAAGTTTGACCCCATCACCAAGACGTCAGTGCACCCATTGACAGCTTCATCCGCAGAACATTCAAGGACCCAGCTCAAGAGCAGCCGCCTCAAAAGACCGCCCCGGTCCCAGCCCCGGATGACATGTCAGGATTGATGCACGCGCTGTGGAAGCCTTTTCTGCACGATCTTAATGAGACAAAGTTTGTTTCCAAGGAGGGGTACAACTACGAGATTGCCAAGGACAACTACCGATGGAGGAAGCCGCTCGGCAAGAAGCTGCTCATTCTCGATGTCGACACCCGTGTGGATGAGGGAGTCGGTGCTATGATGAACACCTCCAAGCTGAACCCCAAGGAGATGGTTGGACGAACTGGTGGAATGATGAATCACTACCTTTATGGTATGTCGCCTCGATTCACTGAAGAACACTCTCACTAACCGCATCAGCCATGATTCACGGCTACGACTATCGATTCATTCGAGCCCCCAACTACTCTGACCGACACGGCACATGGGTCAAGGTGCCCATGATCCAGGAAGCCCTCAAGACGCACGAGTTTGTCGTCTTCCTCGACGCCGACGCCGTCTTCATGTACCCTCACATGCCCTTCGAGTGGCTCATGTCCCTCTGGAACATCACCGACAACACCCTCGTCGCCATGGCCAGCGACCCCGACTCCCCCCGCAACCGCGACCACAAGGGCAAGCCCATGTGGAACACCGGCTTCGTCGTCGCCCGCCAGAGCGAGCGCACTCAGGAGCTCTTCACCAACTGGGAGGCCTGTCCCACCGAGAAGAAGTACGACGGATGCAAGAAGTGGGCAAAGGACTGGGCGCACGAGCAGGCTGCTTTCGCCAACTACGTTCGTTACGATTACGACTCTGACGAGGAGCTTCGACCTATTCCCTGCATGGACGGCAACGGTGCCCCGTACATTGGCGACAAGTCTTGCGGAGGCGTGTTTGTGAGGCATCACTGGTTCCACAAGGATTACCCCGTGGGCGACCTTCACCAGGCCATCCTCGAAGCATTTGTGAACCGCCTGCACGACGGTTTCCACCAGGACAAGAAGAAGACGTTCCTGGATGCGAGCAATAAGAGCTACCCTCTGAACCGGTTACAGGTTTAAGGGAGTTTTTTTTCTTCGTGATTTTTTCAAAGCGAACAAATAGATATAGAGAGCGTATGTACAATAATGATAGACTAATGAACATTTTGAAGCCATCATCATCAACTGAATTGGCATTTACTATCTTACTCTTCGAATCGAATGTGGTTTGTTGTTCCCGATGGTGACTTAAGCCTCACGCACTGACTGCATCATCTCCCGCATGTCTCGTCTAGCATCGTTTCTGTTTTACGTAAGTGACGTTTCTGGAACTTTTTGTTCGATAAGATCATCACTCAAGGATCGTCCTAATTGCGTGCCTCACTCGTTAATCCTGTGCAGCCAAACCTCCTGCTCGGCACGGGCGCTGTACGTGCTCGCCCCCAGAATGTCCCTCATCTGCTGCACGCCCGTAAACATGATTTGCCTGGCCACGAACCAGCGGATGCCCTCGTGGCAGGGGGGACTCGTCAGGCTTCCCTGATAGGTCCAGAACTCGTTAAAGTACAGCACGCTCTCGAGCGCCAGCCGATGGTTCAGCTCTGCCGGTTCCGTGATATCCGTCTCGTTGAAGCCGATCATGGACGGCAGCTGGGCTAGAAACTGGTTGTCCCGATTACCCGGGTCGAGACGGATGGCTAAGACGGCTCGCTCGTGGCCTTTGGCGTCAACGTGGACGAGATGCAGCTCCGCCTTGGACCGATCTCCTCCCACGGAATGATCTGCCGGGGAGTGGATGTGCCATCCCTTGAGATAGACAGTCTCGTTGTCGAATGAGAAGGAAGGGTTCTGGTCCCATACACCATCCTCGTGCGTCACGGTAAAGGCCGGGCCGTAACCCCAGTTGTAAAAGTTACCCGCCACGCTATCAGGATAGTTGAACTCGGGGATGTGGTTCAGCGACAGCCCATTGTTGAGGCTCAGGGCAATGGGCGACTGCTGTGTGCCGGTCTGGCAGAGGGCATAATCTGCATTAGGGGTGTTAGAAACACGCTTGCTAGCCGAGCTGCCGAGGGGGAAGAAGGGGTCTACCAACCAGGATTGAGACGGCCCCAGTTAAAGGATGCCTCGTATGCCCAATCTGTGTCCCCTGGCGCCGCCCGGGGACTGACGTGCCGTTTCCTGTTGACGAGCTGTTGGTGATTCTCGTGGAGGGCGCATGAGAGTGTGCCAGTGACATGCACCGCTGTCGCAAGGAGATGGAGACCGCGCATCTTGGTCGGGTGTTATTTAGGCTTGTGTAGAGAGTGGGTTCTAGATGGAGATGATTGAGATGTTCCACTTTCTCGTCCCCAGGAAACAACGAGGTTTATAACTTTTGCTCTACGTAGCAGCTCTGGCAAGAAACAATCTCTATTCAACCAGCATAATGTCACTGCCAAGACAGAGGCGCAGTTGAAGCGTCGTCGGCAGAGGCTTTCAACGCTTGCGAGAGAATGCGATCGACAAAGGGCGAGTTCGTGGCTGGGAGCCAAAGTTACAGGGGGTTTTCGCACCGAGTCGTGACCCCACAAGGCTACCCTTTGACAAGCCAACAGTGCGGCGCATGAAGCAGCTCCATTGTGCCCCTGGCGAACAAGGCATTTTACTCGCCCAAGTGCTCTCTCTGCTGTTCAGTCTCGGCAAAAACGGCCTGTTTTTCCATCGTCTGGCTGTACAGGGTAAACTCTGCGCTGGCCCTGTCAGGGGCTCGTATCGCAAATGAGTCGCTGAAACGGTCGAGTCTGGACCGTTTTGAGTCTTTAATTACGCTCCGATGCTAAATGCCCTCCGCTGATTCGCCGACGCCTGAAAAAAGGGGCCTGGGTAAAATGAGATTGAACAGAGATCTACCCAGTCCAAGCTCTCTCGCCGGGCTAGCCTGTTTACCCACTCTGTCTCGGCGATACCAACGCAACGGGCGCAGCGCTTCCTTTAGCGGTTGGCGATGCTGCGACGGCTTGGCAATAACTCTATCCTCTCGTTTCAATCATCAAAGCCACCGGGGAAACGTCAGCTTCTCAACTAGACCAGTCACGTTTACAACGGTCAAGGGTCTTGGCGCGTTACATAGACGTGTCTTGGCGGTCCCCAATGTCAGAAACTAGGCAGACCCAAGACACGGCAGTTGTCTGCAGATGCCGTGTCGGGACTGGCTGCTCAACATGGGAGACACTAGACTACTGTTGCCAAGCATCTAGATAGTCGGCTTCAACGGGAAGGTGTTGGCCTTTCCAAGGCATCGACCTGGCTCAGCCTGGCTTGGCGAGGGAATTTCCAAGGCTTTGGTCGTGGCGGAGTCACGAGAGTTCAAACCGTTGTTTAACCATCAACTGAATTTCTAGCTTGATAAGGACTCTTTTGCCTTGATGCATCGCTTGGCACGCTTGACACGGTTGCAAGTTCATGGTTTACGAGGCCATGAGCCACCGACCTGCGCGACTTTTCCTGCTTGGCCTCATTCACTCTCGATGGCGTCGATGAGAGTACTACACTGGGTAAGCTGATCGGGCGACTAGTCTCGGCAGTTGAAATTCCAGGAATGAGTCTCTGGAATATCGGGCGGAGCATGGGAAGACAAGCTGAACTCTGTGTTAGCGCTCACTCAAGGCAGATCTTGTGACTTTGCTTGCCAGAAAAGACTGCCACGTTGATCTCGACGCCTCCCCAAATCATGCTGGGGGCAATTTCCCTTGGGAATTCTCTCGTATTGGGGTCATAGTGGATAGCTTGGATCAGTATAAAGACTGACGCAATACAGACTCTTTGCCGGTCAGCAGATGCAGGCAGTAGCAAGATGAGAGGATGCATACATGATTCCAGACATAAAAAGGCCAGCCACGGCAAGCTTTTTGGACCATGGCAGATGCATCTTTGCTACTTCAATGACAGGCAAGATCAAGATGATGCAGTCCATCAGACAGTGGATAAGAATCGTGCAAAAGAAGAATGTCGATGCATTTACCAAACAACGGGCGTGCGTAATGGTCTTGTTCCAGTATGCCTGAACCGGAGTACAGTGGAATATCACCATGAATGTCCGGATGGTGAACCAGATAGACACAGCGGCGATAAGGACGAGAATGGGTATGCGGATCGAAGTATAGCGGAAGATGCGCCAGTAGAAAGACAGGATTGCCAGCTTTGATGCGGCTATCGATCCTGCATAGAGGAGCTCGGTCACCCAAAGGAGGAACCTCGACTTTTCCCGTATCATATCTGCGCGAGCTTGGTCTTGTATGCCACTGAGCGACTGGCCAAGCATATAACGAGCAGCCCCTGTAGTTGTCAGTGAGACACCCGGAATTGATTCGCTCGCTCATACAAAAGATAGTGACGGAATTGTAGCCCGAAACAAGCGCCTGTACGTGTCAGCCATAAGAAGTAAGTTGTCAAAGTGCGAACGAACTCACCCATGCCACGCACGCTAGGTAATCGTCAAACCATAGCTTCATCCTCGTCATCCTCCGGGCCTTGAGACGGAGGAGCAGCCCGGTGGTTGCAGCGGTCCACGTGACCAATATTGCGACGTAAACGTTGACCTGTAGCCCGGCCATGGGAAGCTAATGTTTACGAGACTCCAATAGTCCCCGAACTCATGATGAAAGGGCGCCGAGCAAGGGACGTAGGTCGTCGTGGGAAGAGTCAAGCAACATGACGACAGAGTTATCGGGAGAGCACAAGGTTACGTGGTGAGGGGGAATCCGGGGTTGGAGGGAGATGGTGAGCTATACTTTGTTGAGGGTAGTGAGTGACAAGCCAATGACCACCATCTCGGAGCGGATCATCCATGAGCGGTGTCAGGGACAAGAGTTGTGGTTATTGGCTCCGGCTTGTTTTTCAATACATTCATCAATCTGTTATTGGCCTGTTCTTGTCTTCGTATTTCTCTATTGATATGCTGGCGAATAACCACGCTCTTCTAGTAACTCTTCCCTTTCTATAACCCGCTTCATTATGCATACTCATAGACAACAATGTCTACTCAAGAGTTCTGAATACATACGACTAGAATGAAAACAGAAGGAGGTTCAAATGCAAGTACCTCCTCTAAAACCGGCCTTGCTCAGGCCCAACACGGCTCCCCTGCCTTATTCACTCACCCTCTTCAACACCTGCTGCGTAATCGCGTTTTCCACGCTCACAACCTTTCCATCAACAACCTCAAAGACAAACTCATCCAGCGAGTCCCAGAATCCAACATCAAACCACGTCTGGCATCCGTTGTCGAACATGCCTTCACCTCCTTCGACCTCAGCTCGTGGACTGATGGGCTTGATCTGGGCAACGGAACGGAAGGCGATACGTCGAGTGTCACCAGACGAAGACTTTTCCTCTGCCTCGGGGCCGAGGGGGTAGAGGCGGATTGTCTGGCTGGCTGCAAGGATTGGATCAGCTCCTGGCAGGGTCAAGTTGGCTCGCCAGTCTACGCCGTTGACGTTCCACGACTCCAAGCCAAGTCCTGGGTGGCCCTTGTCGATAGTCAAGGTGAGGTTTGAGGTCTCATCGGAATCATCAGCAAAGACACCGGCGTAGTTGATAGCGGCGTTCTCAACGGCGGCGTGTTCGGCAGCTGGCACGAAGACGGTTCCCACAGCGTCGCGAAGGGGGATACGGTCGGAAACAGCAGTAGGACCAGCCACAAGCACAGAGAATCCAATTTCATGGTCGGGCGATAGTGCAAAGACAGCAGCGTAGCCAGCATTTCCACCCAGCTTGGTATAAAGGTCCGAAACGCGGGTGCGGTTAGAGCCGGGAGTGACTGGCACTGTGAGGCGGTTGATCTCCCAAGGTGCGCCGACGGCGTATGTCAGGGATGCAGTGCCACCGAGGGGCTTCATCCACTGTCGGGTCGTACGCGGGGAGAGGAGCTGGGACTCGAGGATGGAAACGCCTAGCCTTCGCAGATCGGCTGCGCTGGCATAGATGCCACCTGAACTGTGCAATATGTTAACATCTAATCAAAAATAAGAGATGAGGGGGCATACGGAGCGGTGACTTGGTTATCAAATCCCCACGAAGACTCGGCCGGTGAGCCTGGGAGAATCAGAGCATTGACATCATGGTCGTTGGGTTCGAATGTGGTGGAACTGTTGAGTCCGAGAGGGGCAGCAAGGGCAGCCTGAATGGCGTCGTTGTAGGTTAGACCTGTGATGCGCTGCAACACAACTCCGAGAAGGGCGAATCCAGCATCTGAATAAAGGGACGCCCGGAATGGAAGAGCCACGGGGTGCTTCTTGTCCTTCATGGTAGCGAGAAAATCTGACCGCGTTATTATACATAGGTAGATTAAGCAATGGGATTATGAAACGTACCTTCAGTGGTGCAACCCTTGGATGAACCGTGACACGTAACAGACTCCAGGGCTAGATGAGGTTAGCTGTGTTGAGGCGGCCGCATGCTAGATAACTTACGAACTCCTCCGGTGCCTCCCTGCTGTGCAGCAAGAGCACCGACGGTGACATCCTCCCACTTGATCTTGCTCAACGGATCGCTTCCGGCGTTTCCCAGAAGTTCCGGTACGTAGAACGTGACGGGATGGTTGAAAATCTCCAGGCCAGCGTGGGCCAAGATGGAGTAGACGGTATAGATCTTGGAAACACTGCCGATACGAAAGATGGTTCCATCATCCAGCTCGCCCGTAGTCAATGTGCTCTTCAGTTCCTTTCCGGTGTGGTAATAGCTATAGAGAGACTCGTTGGTCGCAGTCGAGAAGACATCGATGGCGAAGGCGGTTTGGGTGTCGTTCAAGACGCCAGCATCAAAGAGGGCTTCGATGGCTTTAGGGAATGCGGCCTTGGCATCTTTAAAGGCCTTTCTGTTTGATAGATCGAAGCCGGAAGGAAGTACGGGACCGAGGATTGGGCATTCTTCAGTCGGGAGGCTCTGCCCAAGGGAGCTCAAAGCAAGGGAGAGCAGTGACAAGGAAAAGGTCCTCATGATGGCGACACCAAGAACAGTAAGAAGAGGAGTTTTTGGGTTGTGGACCTCTGTAGCTTGATGGGCTCCATCCTGAATGAATCAGCGGTGGCGCCCTACTTATATCCAAAGATTCATGCCGTGTCAGTTGAAGTTGTTGATGGCAATGGCCTGCACCCTTGTCGTGGCTCATCTGGTGTTACTGGCCGCCGAGAAACAGCGCCTGTCCCTTTTTGGAGCGTTGTGCCGCTAGGGATTGTTCCGAACTCCGGACTCCGGACTTCGGATTTACTTTTGGGGCAGCTGAGCAGGCCGTTCCCTATGCTATTTGGTACCTGTTGATGCCATTTGTTGTGAATGGTATTCCCTGAATAAAGCCATTGCATAGTTATCTATTTTTCCTGATCCAGATCCAGTTGAGTAGCGCTGTTTGCTCTACATGTCTACCTACCGAACGGTTCCGGTACCACTAGTCACGTGAGTGATTTGATGCACTCGCCTCATTATCTGGAGTCACCAGCGATAGATTACTGACTAAAACGCCACAGAGACTCCTATCCGTCTTCAATTCCAAGAATATGATGCGCAGAAGCCAAGCTCACTGCAGAGTCACGCCTCTGGTCGCCTGGGGAAATGCCAGAGCTGAGATCGGCTTTGCGTCATCAGCGCTCCGAAACTCCAGATTGGGTAAAGCGCTGACTTGAAGACCCCTTCATTTCCACGACTGCGCCTTGAGACAATGCAGCCATTGGCCCAGTTCCTGTGGCACAGGGCTGGGGCTGTGCAAAAAGCGCGGGGGATCGCCCTCTTGGCTGTTTCGTGCGAATTCCGTGTTGGCCACGACGGACGGAGTTGGTTTGGGTGATGCAGAGATGCTAACGGATCGTCTTGAAATGAATGTGACCGTAATATCAAGGCTTATTGGATGTATGTACGTCGGTTACCGAGCTCCGCCCTGATCCAGGATTACAGGATTTGTGGATGAGTGGTCGCCATCAGAGTGTGCACCAAGGACTTTAGCAATCAAAGTCAGCTTTCGCCTACTGAGACAAGAGAACCTTTCCCCGTTAATCCAAGAATTGACACATGTATAGATGTACCTAGCCAATTTATACAGAATTGATAGCTTTTTAAATACCCTTTTCTACCACCCATTAGGACTGTGAATTGGAGCTTTCCATAACATCGTGAAGTGAGTTTTCCTACCCTGCACCAACACCACGCACGTGGGATAAGAAAAAAGCGAGACACTGACCAGTGATAGTCATTGGGAGGAGTCAGGGGTATTTTGTCACCTTCTAACCGCGTCGCGTCGCGTCGCGTCAAGAGCACAATATCTTGACGTCATGGATATCAAGACAAGCTCTCATACTGTAGTAAGGTCGAGATTCTTACTCATTCACAATCAATGTATCTGAATCTCCTTCATCGATAACGTCAATATCAATTCTCCGCGGTATCCTCATCTGCGAGTACATTCTGGGAGGGCTCCCTCGCCTCACCTCTTGGCCACTCACCTCCCTCCACCAGAAGGTTCATCGCAAGTCACAGCTTACAGCGCCTCACCTCCACCCCGTCTTCCCATTTTGCCAGCAAAGTCAGATCAAATGTCACATGTCTTATGTGGGAGCTCTCATGCTCTTGGAGGCCCTGCTCCTCACCCTTCCTCAAACCCGACACAGTCTTGCAACACTCTTTATGAACGCCTTTCTCACAGGAGCTGGATGGTGGAGTCAAATGCAAGCTGGACTGCCATATTGGCTTCCTATCACCAACTTCTTCCTGGGAAGCCTCATATTCATGCTGGGCATGTAACAACAACCACGTCCTATTATTCTATAATATCCAGCTCTTTGCTGGGCTTGAGAAAAAGAGAGTGGAGATGCTATTAAGGTAGTAGACCTCAAGGAACAGGTTAGATCGGGGAATTAATCGCGCATATCGACTTGAAAAGACTCCAGGTCCACCGGGCCGCGGACTCAGCACAGAGCCGCTCCCTGCTTCCAGTGGGTGACGTCAAAATCGGGGTAAGGGAAGGCAGTGATGTTGATCAGCTCGGACAGAGGAGTGACCTTGCCGTGAGCGGGAAAGACGCTGGGAAAACGGTTAGTTCTACATGTTGGATGATGCGTTGTACAGTACTCACATAGCATCGCGGCTCAGGCCATCAGCGAAGATCTGATTTAACCACTGTCGCATCAGACCCTGGTTGGAAATCTCGGCATCCAATCCTGCCTCCCAAGCATCGGCCTCAAAGGCGACCATGGTAGAGTTGGCGGTGGGACATCTCTCAGTGATGGTGACATATGACCAATCGGCAGCATGGACGGCCTGTTGCTCCCAATTGAACCACGCCTGGATCTTGCTGTCACGGTGGACATAGGGGTGGGTTTGGCTATGTCGCATTAGTTGTGGCTCCTTGTTGAGTGGCCTCTCACTCACTTGAAGGTGACGAAAGTAGCACCGGGGATGCTGGACCAGTAGTCGACGGCCATCTCGGGCACGATGAGCTTGGCGCCAGCAGCGACGTAATCGGCGGTTCCTCCGGCATGATCACCGTGGTGGTGAGTGGGCTAGATCACATCAATGGGCTGTCCAGTAGTAGCAAATAGTGCTATAGCTTACCGCGACGTAAGTGATGGGCTTCTTCAGGTTCTCAGCAACCCACTGCATCACAGCCTTGCTCCACTGAGGGGGTGCATCGCACACAAGGACCTCGTTCTCGAACTCAATAACCAGTTGCTTGACACCCATCTCATCACCATCGTCGACAATGACCCAGTGAACGGAGGGAAGATCCTTCAGCGGGGTCTCGACCTTGAGGTTGTCGATGCTTGCGTTCTTGAAGGCAGTTCCGAGCATGTTGGTGTTGAACTCGGTAACAACTCCATCCAGAACACCGGGAATCTTCTTTGGTCCAGTCTTGGGGGCAAAGCTTTTCTCCTCATCGATACCGTCAAAGAAACCCTTGGGAAATTTGGGGTTGAGGGTGACCTCTTCAATGATAAAGTCTTCGAGCACCTGGTTGAGGTTCTGGGTGGTCGAGTTGTAGATAGTCTGCACAAGGTGGGGGAACTGAATGCCTTTGACCTTTTTATAGTCGGAGAGGTAGAGGTCCTTGGTGGACTCGCCGTAGATGGGGTGCTGCTCGGCTGTGCGGATGATGTAGGGGACCTTGGACTTGGGGTCGAGGATGACAGTGATCTCGCGGCTGGGATCGTGGACTGTTGATCGTTAGTGTTGTCGACGTTGGACTATGACATTGTCCTACTAGCTGGGAACTCGATTCCGTTGATATCAACCGTGATGGCTGAGATCGACTTGGTATCCCTCATCTGCAAGTGGTTAGCGGCCCATTCGACTGGGGTGCAGTAAAACTTACGCGATAGATCAGATGAGGCGAGAACATCTGAGCCTGCACGATAAGATTGTAGGTAAGAGCAGCTTTGATAGTTAGCCATCATGCAAACAACAGGATAAGAGTCATACAATCAGTGTAACCAGGGGCCAGCTCTTGAGGGAGGTAAATCTGGTTGTTCCCCTTGACATAACAAGCAAAGCCATCCTTGCCCTCGTTCACAACTAGAGAAAATTCAAGAGGCTTGAGCTCCTGTGATCCCCAATACCAATGGTCTAGAGCCTTTAGCGTATAGTCAAGACTGGGCAAGAGCCGGACTTACTCGATGGAACAAGACGGCGGTCGATCCGCTGCTCCAGGAATCCCTGGTCCACTCTAAAGGAAATATTCTGTGACCCGGAGGTTGCGACGTAGGTGTCGGCTCGCGTGAGCTCGTAGCTCTGCATAAGGCTGCGGGAGCGGAAGATTCTAAACTAGTTAGTGGAGGGTCGGCGGTTTCAGGGATGAGTGGCGTACCGAGGGGAGTGATAGGTCAACCCCTTGATTTCTCCAATCTTGTCTTCGCCTCCAAGTGCCTCAAGCGCTTCGTTGAGAAGATCCTGAGGAGAGCATGATGCCTTTGGTAAGGCGGTTGTGCTCACCGCGGAGGCGAGGCCCAGGAGAGTTGTCAGGAGTTGCCTGACAGCCATTGTTGAAGTTGAGAGACAAAGAGAGTGAATTCAAGGTACAGGATGCTGATCGGTGTCGATTGAGGTACTGATTGACATTCTTCTAGAACTTCTTATATACGAATAACTCTTGATTCTATTTCTGGAGTTGACGAATTTACGTTGCATCACATCTGGTCTCGACTCGTCCGTCTTACGAGCGGTAGTTGTCTCGTCCCTTTTTCCGTGCATGTATGATGACAAACTATTCATCAGATTACAAAAGTCTCTCTCCTAGCATAAAAAACAAGTCCAACTCAGGGCTCAGCCTCATCCTGATGACGTCCATCATCGCAACCGCACACTGATCATGTTGCGCGTCCTAAGTGGTCAGCACTAAAGAGATTGATCGACGTATCCACTAGCTTTTTTTAAGGTTACCATACTTAGTAATCTTTGCGGTTTAGTCTGCCGTGGCGTAAATTAGCATCGGTGGGCGGTTCGTTATTAAAGGCCGCGCTCCGTTCTGAAAAAGCGTGTTTGGGACGTTGAGAGCGGCCCTGATTCCTTGGCCGCTACCGCATTTTCTTGTCCCCTCATAACAAAAGCCAAGTACATACCATGAGCCCTTCAGGAGAGAGCGCGGTGGAGGCGCGCCTTAACCGCACCTGCGAGGTACTCCCGTCTCCCTGCAGTGAGAGTCGTCAGCTAATGCATATGCCAGGGGTGTCGGAGGAGGAAGATTAAGTGCATTCCAGACCTCTCCGAGACGGACCTGTTGTCCAAGAGATGCACTCGATGCACCAAGCTGGATCTCGACTGTGTGTTCCACGCTCCTGCGACAAAGAGGAGACGAAAACGCAATGAGACGCGGATTCGCGAGCTTGAGCAGAAGCTTGAGGAGGTTCAGCGATCTGTTGCGAGAGAACAGAGAGCAGAACTTTGGACCCCTTCGACGTCGGAAGCTTCGACGACTCCGGCAAGCGCCAATGAGCAATTGTTGGCTCCCAGTCGAATCCCGGCCACATCCCCAGGACGCCATGTCTCTCGCGAGATCCCCGACCAACTCCCCGCCAAAGAGGATCCCGTTGCTCGGGGAATTATCGAAGAATCCCTAGCTGAAGAACTGTGTGTTCAATTCTGCACTGAGCTCCTCCCGCGGTATCCCCTAATTCTACCCCCGGTTCCCCTCTCTTGGCGAGCCCTGCAACGGCACCGTCCAGCGCTCTTCCGGGCGATGCTTGCGACGGCTTCAAGCAGTTTCAAACCGAGTCTTTGGAAGTCGTTGTTCCAAGATGCAGAGAGATATGTAATGGAGCAGGCAATGATCTTTGGTCGGAAATCGCTCGATCTCATCCAGGCGGCGTTGGTTCTCGCGACTTGGAGTCATCCCCCAGACAGGTTTCAAGATCTCAATTTTGGCCAGTTTGTCAATATTGCGGCGACCATGGTGATTGACTTGCGATCGTCGAATGACAAGCGGTATAAGATCCCGTCTTCTGCTAGCGAGGCTGCACAGACAGGCGAGTATTTGGAGGCAGCGAGGACATTTTCTGCTTGCTACCTGCTCTGCTCTAGGTATAGATTGATCACCCCCTTCCACGAACGAGTTGTAGTCTAACCTCCGATTCCAGTATTGCAATGGCGTTCCGTCGACCAAATACCCTTCGTTGGGGATCCTGGGTCAGGGACTGTACAAATATCCTGGATCCTCGGTCCATCGCCCACATTGGCGACCGTCGCCTCGCAGCATGGATTAGACTGCAGAGGCTCGCCGAAGAGAGCCTCACGATGGTTGGACTAGACGAGGGCTCATCGATCAACTTTTCAGACGCACGCACTCGTATCATTCTCAAGGGAGGTTTCGAGCGAGTCAAGGAATGGAGGCAAAACCTCCCCGACGACATCATGACTGGTAAGACGAGCTGCTCACTCTTTGACTTCGGCTAACAGTAGTAGAAACCCTTGAAATACACCACTACATGATTCTTCTCAACTTTTGTGAACCCGGTCTCTACGACAACCACGAACTCCAAGACTTTCGACCGCCGTACGCCATTCACACGTTACCTTCAACAGACGTCTTTACTCGAGACTCGCCGCAGTTTGTCGACGCCCGGATAGAGTGCCTAGATATTGCGCACAACCTCATCAACATGTTCCTTCGTCTCGCGGGCGACGGTCTACGGCAAGTGCCGGTGATCGTCTTCACGAGGATGATGTACGCGGTCGTTGTCATCATCAAGCTAGAGGTGTTTAACAGACCCTCTTCTGAGGTGGGATACATGTCAAAGGGGGACCACATGTCTGCGATAGACATGCTTCGTCGCATACTTGCGTCTCTCGCGACTGCAGCTGATGGATCGCGGTTCCGTGTTCCAGCCACATTTCATGCCGTGCTTCAGAGGCTGTTGAGTCGATGTGGAGAGAGTTTCTCGCGACTGCACATGGGACAGGATGAAATCATAGAACCCTTGATGAACCTCCAAGTCGACGAGTCGAGACACGAGCGATCCATCACCCCTCCCGCCATTTCGAGGGAACCACCGGCACCAAATCATCAAGCATTTGCTATTGACCCCGCGCTTCACAACATGGAGGTTCCTTCATTCCAGGATCCATCGATCCCATTCAACGATTTGTTTCAAAGTGCACCGGATGATGCCGCGGCCATGATGTTTTGGAATAGTTTCCTTGGGGATGGGTATTTCCCGATGAACCCCGAGCAGGGCGGATGTGATAATGGCATGATACACTACTAGCATATATACTAAGGAGAAACAAATAACGTACTTGATAAGCGAGTTGATCAAAAATCTTAACCATTAAAATAGAAATTGCTATAAAAACACAACAGACCATCTAATCAATTAAAACTACTCGCTATACTCTTCCCCAGACGTCTCAATCACTACCTGACACGTTCTTGCATTATGACCGGGCTTGCCGCAGACACCATAGCGCCGAACCCCCGGTCGCGCCGACCTTCCTTGACCACTACTTCTCGACGATTCAGCCACTACCTGCGCACTAATATCCATCTGATTAATTACTTGCCTTCCTTCATCTAGAGTTATCTTTCCTCTTTTATATAGGCGGGTCCTTTTTGCCCTCCGGCGCCGGCTTAATATCTTATTTGCCTATCGAAGGTCTTAGATCTTAGCCCTCATTAATGCCATCTTATATATAACCGCCTTTGTTCCCTTAGAAAGAGACTTTAATGCTTCTAGAATTGATTCAGGAGAGCTACTTTTATGCCTTTTGATTCTTCTTTCAAGGTATTCAGACTAAGATTGGGCCTTAAGGATAGTCTTTGGGGTCTTTGAGACCCAAGGGTTAGAGGGGCCAGCCTCCTCCTCGGCAGGCATTGGAGTCCGTAGCTGCATATTAAGCTTCGAGACCATACTTTCCGGGTCAAGAGGAATAAGCCTGGCTCCTTTAAAACCTCCCTTGATATTTCTTGCTATCATAGTGGCTTAATATGCAGTATAAAAAGCCGGAAAGAACTCGGTCTTTGAAACGTGGGTTATAGAGCATCTGATTAGATGCTCTATTTCGTGACCATAAGCCTTCTTTAGTAGCCCAAAGCACCCAACGTCAAGAGGCTGAAGCAGATGAGATGAATAAGGTGGCATACAAAGCGTGATGATATTGTTCTCCTCGCAATATATCTCAAAGTCGGCCGAGTGGTGACTTTCGTGCCCGTCAAGGATTAGAAGACGATAGGCACTATTTGATCGGTTGGTTGTGCATTGATCAAAGTGCTTTAGCCACTCAAGGCCCGTCTCATTATCGGTCAAGCCATTTTGGGTCATAGCGATAGCCCAATCGCCCGGGAGGTTACTGTCTCGGTACCAGTTGGCGAGATGATATTGGCCTGCAACCACGATAAATGGCTGGATCGCCTAGCCTTCCGCATTGATCGCCTGGATGACTATAACCCATTCCCGGCTTCTAGGCTGCACTGATTTCGGTCTTCCACGCCGTTCTGCGCCTGTGACGACTATTCCGCTTATAATCATGCCCATTATAAAGCCAGTCTCGTCAAAGTTATAGATATCTTCTGATTAGATGCCATACTTCGCGATTATATTCTCCACGAGCCTAAACTAATTGCGAATAATGGTTAGATCTTCGCACTTAGCTCTCTAGTAGTCATATTTACGAAAGAAACGCGTCTTAAGCTCTATGTATCGCTTAACGAAGTTCCTAGCCCAGCGCTTACCGACTAGTAACGCGTCGCGGTCGACAAGCAATCGGTTAGCCATTTCTTCAATACCACGCAGTCGCGGGGGAAATCCTCGCGAGTCTAGGTCAAGAATAAACTAGATAATGATCTATTCCTCTAGATCAGATAGTTTGCGTAAATTAGGGATAGTATCGGCTCGGGCTTGCATGCCATTGTATCAGTAGAAGAGAGTGCTATAGTTAACTTGATAGACCTTTGCGGCGCGTCGGAGACTTAGTTTTAGGTTATTTTGATAGGCCCGAAGTGCAAGAAGAATTCTAGCCTCTCTATTAGACTGTGACATACTAGGTGGTTAAGAATTAATTAATCAAATGGAGAGGATATAGGTTGAGGGATTTTTGATCAACTCGCTTGTCTGATCAACTCGCTTATCAAGTACGTTAGTCTATAATATTGATAAATAAATTGTAAGAAGAGTTAAGTAAATGGGATACTGAGTAGACAGACTCCTCTCACAAAGGGGTCTGTTTTGAACCAAGCTTGGCTCATTGGGCTTGCGACATTTAATGGCCCTGGCCTTTTCTCTACACTCTCGCCTCTTACCATAAGTACATTCCCGTAGCTGTAACTTCATTGTATCCTTGCCAACTCATCGAGCTTGCAGGGCTGTCTCCCCTTGTCAACCCCGCTTCAATGAGGAGTGGCGTGATCCATGAGAGCGGGTCTAGCAACCAGGCCGCCCCGCATTGATGAGCCAGCCAGCACGATGACAGGTCTTCAGCAAGAAGCCCAGTATTGAATCCTAGATCCAGAACGGAAAGGAGACAGTTTTGGCCAAGTCTAAAATCAAGTGTGTCTGCCCTGCTTCAAGTTGGTTGGACTGATCTTTCTGCCTTGGCCGCCTTGGAGGTTTATGCTAACTCCAAAGTCAGCCTCGACCTCCATTGACATTTTCAACCCCCATGGAGATAAACCGGGCGCTGTTTGTTCCGGCCCGGACTCCGGTATTTTGCCGCTCTGACCTTGGCCTATCTCTAGATGTCCCTCAGCCCTTTTGCTGACAGTCTGGGGTGAAATCAGGCTCCGATTAGGAATTGCTTCAACTGCATCTTATCAGTACCTCTAGGTCTAGGATTCGCATATTAGACCAAGCGAAGCATATTTTTACCAGTCAGAGACGAAAAACACTAGCACACGTCATCACAAACACCTCTCGACCGTCATGGGCGAGCCAAGATACGGCCGCATCCACCTCCGCCCCACGCCTTCAGGGCCCGAGTTCCTCCCAGTTCCACCCCCATACCCTCCTGGAAGAGGTGAATACTATTCCGATGATGATAGATATACTATGAAAGGAGAAAGACCTCCTAGACACATATCTATAACTCCCCGGACCCCTTCGCCCCCACCAGTACGCCGTCAGCGAGCTACTTCTGGTGACCCTCCTGTGTACATTCAAACTATCCGCGAAGGCCGCCGCGTGGGGGAATCAGGAACTAGTACCAGTAAGGACCCTCGAGTTCCTTCTCCTCCTCGACCTAGTCGGCGGCGTCGTGATAAGCCCGCAGAGGAGTACGACCCGGATGACACTATCGCTGCATACGTTAGGGTGCCGCCTCCTAAGTCACCGCCGCCGCTCGGGGGTCGGAAGAGGTCTTCAACAAACCGCAAGTCTCGACCGGTCACGCCAGAGGTGTCAAGCCCAAGCAGCGACCAAGAGATGCTTTCTCCTCTCACCAACGTCCGGAATGTGTCCCCTCTCGGAATTCCTTCTACGCAGCTACAACGTTCAAAGAGCGAGAGAACCCCCAATTCCTCTAGGCCGAGTCTAACTCCGGCTTACAGCGACTGGGCAAGACGATCCTGGTCTAACATATCCGGGTCGTCGTTTCTTGGCGACAAGGCGTATCAGTACCGACCGCTTGAGGAGCAGTCCATCAGACTGATCAGGATCTCCCCGGAAAGAAAGACAATGATCAAGTGCGAAATCATCCACGTGTCACTTGAGGATCCTCCTCGATATATCGCCGTGTCGTACGCGTGGGGAGACCCAAGGGATACGCGTAGGATTGAGATCGAAGGGTGTCCCATCTCCGTCTCTGCCAGCCTCCATGGTGCCTTTCAGGCACTCCGTCAAAGGGTAGAGTCAGTACTGGTGTGGGTGGATGCCCTCTCTATCGACCAGCAGAATCGAGATGAGCGAGCCCAGCAGGTCCAGCTCATGCCCGACATCTACTCGAATGCCGAATCTGTGGCAATATGGCTGGGCCCTGAGGAAGATGATAGCTCGAGCGCCGTGGATTTTCTTGGCCAAGTAGCTGCCCAGGCCAAACACCCAGACAAGGTCTCGCGGCTTTTGACAGCTGGAGCGAGAAATGGCGACCTTGCGGCCGTGGTATCTCTGTTCGAAAGAGATTACTGGAGACGACTATGGGTTGTTCAAGAGGTCTTCAATGCACGAGAAATCCACGTCTATTGTGGAACTACTAAGCTCTCCTGGGACTCGTACCAACTGGCATCTGATGCCTTCAGCGAACACCGGGGCGACATGGCCTTTCGAAATGACCAAATTGAAGGGAGACGCGCCGTTATCTCACCAGATCAGTTTAGCTACGCTCAGGTTCTGATATACCAAGGCCCGGCTAGCCTTCCTGACCTCCGAGCTTACATGGAGGATGGAGAAGGAGCTCTGCTTGAGATTCTGCGAGCGTGTCGAAGAAAGCTTGCTTCGGACCCAAGAGACAAGCTCTTTGGACTTCTTGGTGTCTTGCCCGATGAGATACGCAATGAGTTCCGTGCCGACTATAACCTCCCAGTCAAGGATGTCTACACCGAAGTCGTCGACTATCTGCTCAAGACGACGCAATGTCTGGACGTTATCTGCGAGGCCATACACTTTCCGGTACACACGAGCTCAGCAAACCTACCCTCATTCGTCCCGGACTGGTCACATATCCCGCAAACGACGTCTTTGGCCTGCAAGTTTGGCTTCTCTGCAGCAGGCTCCACCAAGGCTCGCTGCGCATTCCTCGATGAGCGGCTGAACAAGCTGGAAATATCAGCCATTCCACTCGATACGATAAAGAACAAAGGCATCGCAGTCGGCACACTCTGCAACTTGGGAGACTATCTTATGGCCTTTTTGCACTGGAGGGCTCTTCTTCTCGACAGTTTCAGACAAGAGGACGATGAATCTAGGCAGAGGGCGGAGGATGATCTGGCCACAACCTTGTCACTCGGACAGATCCCATCGCCATACAACTGGCCGAGCGAGTGGCGAACAGCCTGCTACAGCATTTTTGCTAACCTGATCCACGAGCGACTGCCATATCTACCCCTGGATCGGACATTGTACGACTACCTCAACGTGGCAGTTGCGGTACGGCCCGAGGCGAGGAGGGAGTATCTGCAGAGACACTTTGGCGATAGAATGATGGGGCGGTGCTTCTGTATCACACAGGAAAAGAGGGTCGGAATGGGGACAGGGTTCATGCTTCCTGGAGACCAAGTTGTCGTACCATTGGGTTGCTCCACACCTATCTTATTGAGGCCTGAAGGGACTCGCGGCGAATACCGCTTTGTGGGAGATGTGTATATTAGCGGGTATATGAATGGGAGGGCTGCTGAACAGTGGAAAGCGGGGAAGAGGAGTCTGAAGAAGTACGTACTTCATTGAACATGTTGAGGCTTTTCCAGGCACTCCATCTTCATGGTTTCAGTTGGCTATATATTTAGATCTATTATGTTAAAAGAAGATTGGCGAGCGGTAGCCAGAGTTTGGAAGCCCAGTCAATAAGGTGAAAGAGAATTAGCTGAGGTTTAATACTCATTTGGTAGACAATGACGACACCATGGTAAATCGAAAAGTGAGACATATCAACAACCATTGCATGGACTCAGTTTAGAGCAGTAGAAACTAAGTCTTAGAAACGAAATCTGGTGCTGACTGCATCGAACGGCCCGTACCGAACTGCTATGGAAAACGAGGCTGTGCTCATGGCATTCTCTCTAATCACAGAGGAAGAAACAGGCTGAGTAAGCAGAAGCGCCTTAGGCATCAATCTTGAGGGAAAATGGCTTCTCGGCACTAGCCTCGTGTCTAACTCTCCTGTCCTGTCACATCAACCCCCAGACCATATCTTACTATCGTTCTAGAATGATTTGCCTCGAATGCTCAAAGCACTTCAAAAACGAGGTTGGAGGTGTGTCTCTTAAGGACCTCAGCAAGATATCCAAGTCCGTTGATGTATGGTCCGAAGTCTCAGGCCAGTACGTGAGGGAGCAGGCCCAAAGGGGCTGCGAGATCTGTACTAGACTTTACACTGCTATAACTTCCTACCTTGAGCACACCGTTTGCCCCAGTACCGATGGCCATCAGCTGCAACATCACGACCCCAGGGATTCTCTCACGATTTACAGTTGGCTTCGTTTTGAGGAGGCGGCTTCCTGTGAGCCTACGGGAATCAGGTTCCTATTTCTACCTGAATTAAGCACCACATTCACTTACCTAGAATTTAATCCTTACCACCGTCACAGAGGTGAGTAATTGTCCCAAGGAGGCCGAGGGAACAATATTGTGAGAATCACTAACTTAAAACGTTTTTAGGAAACGATAGGCCCTTGCCGCGTCCGATAGGGAACAATATTGACAGTGCTAGTCTCTTCCAGTTCTATCACAATGCACTGTCCACATGTATAAAGTCTCATGAAAGCTGTCGAAAATCTTATGAAGAGGGCACAGATAGATGGCTTCCCAGTCGTCTGATTCAAATTGACCCATCCAAGGTCATTAGACTCATTGAACGAGACGAGTTGCAGGAACGTATCCAAAGCCGGAGAGTGGATTACTTCACCTTGAGCCATGTCTGGGGCACTGAAAAATTTCTCACATTGACTACCCAGAATATGGCTCATTTGGAGCGTGAGATACAGTTCACTGAGCTCCCCAAATGCTTTCAGGAGGCTATCGTGGCGGCCAGGCGATTGGGTGGTCAGTATCTCTGGATTGACTCGCTGTGGTAAGTTATCTTGGCACCCTTCCCGAAGTATCGCAGTCTGATAATCAGTTGCAAGTATTGTCCAAGACTCTCCTCAGGACTGGATTATTGAGTCGGGACAAATGAACCGCGTGTATTCAAACGGGATATGCAACCTGGCAGCCAGCTTTCAATCGACATCCAACCGAGGCCTCTTCTGCAACCGAGATCCAACCAAGGGAGCCCCCTTTACAGTTGAATCCTTCTGGAATGACGGAGATCATGCCGAGAAGATCGAGTTGTGCCCAAACTTCGCCAGCCTGTTCACCGAATTTGGTCCGCTCTACCAACGTGCGTGGGTGACCCAAGAACAGGAACTTAGTCCTCGAACGATCCACATGGCACCTTTTCCAGTCTGGGAATGCAGAGAAACAATCTTGACTGAGAATTTCCCATCTGAAGAGGCATTGGGCAGGTATAGGTCCCTGTTTCTATCCAAAAAGATCACCCTTGGAAGAGGTGATTTGAATGAAGCAGGCCTGATGATGAACTGGAACAAGATGATATTCTTATACAGCAGGTATGGTCTGACCGAGGATAGCGACAAGCTGGTTGCTCTTTGTGGAGTTGCGAAAGCATTTTCGCAGTTCACTCAGAGTAAATACTCTGCTGGAATATGGGAAAATCATCTGCACTCTGGTTTATTATGGCGCCCTATCGAATCTGTCGGCAATATAACAATACAAGGGGAAACTTGGCGTTATAAAGAGTATATTGGTAAGCACTTACTTTCTTCCGTGTTGCTCTCCGCAGACATCATGGCTGACTCGAGGTTGACATTTCTTAGCCCCCTCCTGGGCTTGGGCCTCAGTCAAAGGAGCAATCCTAGCCTTCCAAGAAACCATAGATGCCCCCTTGGTTGATGTTCTGAACGTGGAAACTCAACCGAGCAACGGAGATCCCTTCGGTCAACTCTGCGGTGGCCGCTTGACCTTGTTTGGAGTTCTGTTCAAGTTTCCTGGCATTAGAGAGATGGTTCTTGAATGGGAAAACTTTGTTCTCAAACCGCCCTACAGTGATGAGGGCCTTGCTTTCGACGACTGTGGCATCGACAACTATGGTTGTCTTGATTCCTGGTTTATGCCCGTCGCAATCGCCTCAGCTGTCAGTAGGAACCCGGAACTAAACATATGTGGCATCGTACTGCAGAAGGCTACAGGAACTTCTGAGACTGTGACCTACACTCGTGTTGGGTACGCCGTTGTATCTGACGACGGTGACATTGCCGGCTCAGGGTGGTTAATTCGGGACTGGATCCCTCGACCGTGGAGCAAAGATTCCTACCGCAAGATTGAAATTGTGTAGATAGTATTGTCATACTCGTGCGAGCTTCGAGTGATAATGAAAATGGATCCGCCCTCCTCAGTTTCCTCAGGGTCACCCACAGAATTGCCCGCATTCAAGCTTACCAATTTGCTGTTCGAGGTCTGGACTCACAAGCGGCTGCTAATGCGGAGTTGCCACATTCTTCGCCACTATGTCTGATGGCCTCCTTTGGACACATCATTCGCATCAACAAGGAGTGTTGTTTCAATGCGAAATGTTTCGCCCTGATCATCGTATTTCTCATTTGTGCTCTATAGAACTGGGTGTATGAGGAGGCCTGAGGCCTTAAAGCCCGAAGTTGATAGAGACATGTTCGTTTCCCTACCTACTGCAAGACAAGAAGTCCCGATAAACTTATCCTTGATACCTATATGTAACTCTCTGGGCCAAGAACGAAAGACATACAGTCCCGCTGAACACGAATGTAATATGTATCTTGAGAGGGCAGGCATCAAATCCATGCCCAATGTCAGCAGGGAGAGCCTTGGCTGACCTGAGTATTTCAAAGCCCGACGATAACACAACTCTAACACTTATCACTCATTCCTTCCATACCTAATCACAGTAATCAGACCTCTCTTCGTGAATCCCTTTCAGTGGAGAGATGAGCAGAGCGGACTACCGTGTCAGAAGAAATGATTTGCTCGGAGAGGATATCTAGATGAAATCCCCGATGGCCTGAGAACATGATGCCTTCGTTTCGATCCGAGACCTCTTCTTCGAAACCCTCCAGGTACTCGATGGGCATATATTCATCATCATCCCATGCGGACTCAGGGACGAGCCGGCAGAACCATAGGGCTTCTCCTGACTTACGTATCCGAATTGCAAACGACATGATGATTCTTAGACCGCGTTGGACTCGAATCTCTACCATGACGGCAAACACTTTCTTCGGCCCACTATGCTGGGCGGGAAACATGATCAAGCTTCGCTGGCTGTTCCACAAGCCTTGAGGATATGTTTTAACGGAACCCTTCTTGACGCCCGTAAGAAAGGGCGAATCTCCATGTACTAAATAGCGCCATAAGTCCCGCCGCGCATTGGTGGAGGTAGTAAAGAGGAGGCCGTAATGGAGTCCTGGCATGGGAAGTTCTAGCTCTAAGTGAAATGGGTCCGGCTTCGCCCTCACGAGCACTTTGCGAGGTGGGTCTGGGAGCCACGATTCGATAAAAGCAGGACTTGGAGGAAACGGTATCCGCCTGAAGACCCCGAACTCGACAATGTAGCGGAGAGGAACGGCAGTTCGTTGGTAGGACTTGGGGTGACGAGCGTCTAGAAGGGCAAGCGAGTAGTCCCAAGCTGAAACGAGAGGAAGCTTGATGGAGAGACCAGCATTGGTGAGTGAGTATGGGGATATCTCTGGTGATTCAGAGTTCCTTATGGGCTCGAAGTAACCACCAGAAGACTCGAAAGCCATCGGAGTAGGAGCTAGCATGCTGGTCCAAGTCTGAGGTACGGACCCGACCCAAGCCCAGCAGAAGATGGTATGGTCGGTAGATGTCTTCAAAATCTCTTCCTGCAGGCGGACAAAGGCTTTCATTCCTTCGCCATATAACAGGGGCATATTGATGTCGAAGATTCCAAGCATGCAATATGCCATGTCTTCGACTCTCGTAGTAACCCGTCGTGATAGCCATGACATCTTTTGGGCGACGCTCGCATGTATGAGAGTGGATCGACCCGTAATGAAGTTGACGTTGATTTGCGTTATGGCTGCTATCACTTCCTCTAACGACTCCGACCTGTTGCCGATCTTCTGCCAATTTTGATCATAGAAGACCACCTCCCGTGGCGCGAGAAGCTCTTGCAGGGTCCATCCCCGTGTGAACCATCGACTTTTGCGGAAGTCTCTAAAGCGGTCCAGGCCACTGATGGGGACGGGCGGAACATCAGCCAGAAAGGCGTAGCATACCTTGGCATCGCGATACCAGGCGAACATGGAGTTGATAGCTTCTGAGAGTTCTGCCGAGCTTGTCTTATCGATGCAGTTGGTGTCCACCCAGAGATATTCCAGCAAATCCTTATCGGCCTGTCGACAAGCGCCGAGGATCTTGGCGAAACCCGTCTTTTGGGAGGCAAGGTCGAGATCTTTCCAGTCTTGAAATGTGACCTCGCCCTGTCCCCAAGTGTGGGAGAGTATGGCGTACTTGGGGATCTGGTCTCCATAGAACTCCTCCAGCTCCATTGTCCTCACGTTGATGAGCCGCATGGCGATGCGTGGACAGCGCGGCCTGAGTTTGGGGTGTCTCTAGCTTATTGTGCTTCCAGTGAAAGTGAAGGAAGAGCCCAGAGGCTCTATAACGAGCTTGGCCGATGCCTCGGTGAACCTCAAACGTTGCCAGACTATTGGATGCAAAAATGCACCAGAATGATTGCCATCAAAAATGGCTCTTCACGATGTGATTCTCGTGTTTTTTAATCTTTGGACGCAGAGCCATGAGGCTTAGATGGCGGGGTTTGACCCATGACACGAATAGGCATTGCGGATGAATGGTAATCCCTTGCCGTTCGAGTTGTCTGCATGCTTGAGGCACAGGCTCATTGGAAATCCAGAGCCTGATTTGAGAGCCTGCTCGTTCAAGGCAACCTCTTGTCTTGTGGCTGGGGTGGCTTAGACCTCCGGTCACAGAGGACTTAATTTCTTACATCTACCAGGGTCATTGCAGGAAATCATATGACTTATTTGCACTGCCAGAACACGGTTCCCCTCATTCGGCAAAATCGGCACTCGTGTACAGCCCGAAACCACTCATCTGGGACTATTTTCTTTAAAATTCCCTCTATCTATACCTGAAGAGAAGAATATTTCATTCTTTTTCGATATAACTTCGAGATATCATTCATGTCTTTCGGATTCTCTGTTGGCGACTTTTTAGCGGCTGGGAAGCTCATCAATGATATAGTCTCTGCCCTTCGCCATTCTTCAGCCTCATCTTACCAGGAGCTTATCGTCGAGCTTCATGGCCTCAAGCGCGCCTTGGACGAGATCGAGCATCTCGCATGTCCGCCAGGCCAAGAAGCAGCGCTAAATAGCGTAAAAGTCGCGGCTCTCATGTGCCAGTACCCGCTTGACCAGTTTGCTTCGAAGCTGAAGAAGTACGAGAGGCTTGACATCCAGCCCCAGCATGGCGACAGCTCAAGCAAGTCAGACAGGCTGAAGTCCTGGGGTCGAAAGGTTCAGTGGGGTGTCGGCATGGAAAAGGATGTCGTGGAGCTTCGGGCGTACATTGCAACCCACGTGGGCAGCCTGAATATGCGGCTCATTACTATCGGCCTGTTGGCGTCTCCATACCATTGACAACCCGGTCCTTGCTAACTATCTACAGATCTACAACCTTCTCGAACACGGAACAGAGTCGAACCGAAACCTCTATATTGCAAAGCAAGCTTGAGGAGGTCCGCAGCGGAGTTGTGCAATCAAGGCGTGAACAAACCCAACAGGGTTTACTGATGACCAAGGCTTCCTCCTTGTTACAGAATCTTTCCGATTTAGTATCCACGTATGCTCACCCTTTTCTTCTCTTGGAAGTAGTGTTGACCAATCTCTAGCGGTATTGGAGTCCGGCTCGAAACCCTGATCGAGCTTGCTCAGAACATATGGAAATCGAACCATCATATTATGGCTGTTGTAACTCAGCTCCAGAGCCAGCCTCCAAGGCCAGACACACCTCGAACCTGGTTCCAGGATCCTGTAAGATTCGAAGATGCGCTTGGCCGTGTCCTGCCCATTCCGTCAGAGTATGGCTGGAGTGTAGGTTGCAATTACTCACCGCACCGCTCTGGCTAATGCAATTTCACAGAAAGTACATGCAATCATCATGGACCATTTTTCGACAGGTCCTGGGAGTGACAAAGTCAAAGCTGAGGAGTATCTGCTATTTAACTCCCTGGACTCATCGAAGATACTCTTACAGCCTCGCACCGAGAGCCTGATCCCCGGGATGAGTATCACAATGGCTTTTGTCATCGGCCGATACGGCTCCATCGCTCTAACCAACTGCCCGAGGGTTGGATGCGTATCAAGGAAGATTGAAGCCAGCGACACCGGCGGTAAATTTTGGTTAGTTCTGAAAGCCCAGAGTCCATATACCCCTTGGCTAAGTTGTTCTCTACCCAGCACTCTTTGCAGATGTTGGTTTAATTCTACCAATAAGAGAATAGCTTTGCCTCTGCAGCCAGAGAGACCCCCATGGAACAGAAGTACATCGGGATACATCCCACGACGTCGGCTCCGCCGAAAGAGACACGCCATTACTATTCTCAACTCAAAAGATCCAAGCAATTTGATTGACCGACTGGAGGAGAAGCGAGCATTTAAGAACATATTGATCCATTTCATGGATCTCCCAGTGACGCCGCCCATTGTAAGCTTTTGGGGGCGCGAGCAGAATTTCGTCGGCTTTACCAGATCCGAGTGCGGATGGGCCGAGACTCCGTCGAGTATTTCAGACGCTTTAACCATTCAAACTACTTCGCCTCTCGGAGATCGAACCATTCTGCCTAATACGCCTCTCGGAGGGGATGTCCTGCAGTGCGGCGAGCCTGGCTGCAACCAGTTCTTTGACCAGCCGCATAAGCTGAAGTAAGTCGCTATGGTTGGCTAATCAAACGTAGTCTAACCATTTCCAGGCATCACCAGCGCTACCATGTCAAGGACCACATGTGCCTCTATCCAAACTGTGTTAAAAAGTTCGGAACTAGGACTCACCTCCAACGGCATATCGATGACCGCCATCAGGCGAATAAGAAATTTTATTGTACCGTGCCGGGATGTGATTACTCCAGACAAGGAGGCAAGGGCTTCCCTCGCAAGGACAACTGGAAACGACATATGGTCAATATCCACAACGGGGAACGACGACATCCACCGGAGCCTGTGGAATTCGGCCTGGAGATGGGAGGGATGTAGGGAATTCTTAAGCTAGTTGATCGCTCCAGATAAGAGAAGGGAGGGGTATCCGAATTTCTCACTTAGGACTCTTGTCAACATGGGTTAGGAGAAGGACACAACAAGCACGAGGGGGCACAGAACGATGGATAAAAGTGTCCCGGAAAGATTCTCGAATGGATCAAAGACATTCAATAGCAATTCGAAAAACCGCCACTACATGGATGTCCTTCGTCATTTGCCAATGTCTGCATTCCCGGTTAGCGGAGGGGTAGTCGTCTGACTCAAACCATCTACCGACAGTCCGACGCCCCTTTTGAACTCGTTTAGCCACTCAGCGTTATCAACAGGTGTTTGGTTCCAAGGATCATCGCTTCGACATGTCAGCCCAACTCAATATTTCCAATCTATAGAACTTACTCGTCGTAAAGAATCCAGCGCGCTTGATACTTTAGTTCCTCGTCACTCGGTACATGACTGTTTGGATTGTTGGGCGACATGCAACTAACCACAAAGCGGGACAGTTCCCTTGTCAAACGACGATAGCTGTTGTTGTCGTTGAGGAAGAATGGGGTGATGGATATTGAGTTGATGGCCGGGTTGAGATGAGAGGAATCGAATGTTGACTCGCTCATGGCGGGAGCCCAGGGGCTAGAGGGCGGCTCAGCAAAAGGCTGCATGGAAGGTTGGGCAGTCTCAAGGGCCGGGGTCCAGAGCAGGCTCGTTGGCAGCTGAGGAGTCTCAGACTGTTCCAAGCCTGCCATCAGGTTGGGTAGTTCACTTGGTATGAATGTTCCAAATGGAAACTGCTGAGGATCTAGCAGATGAGGACCTTGACCTGCGATTTCCCCCTCAGAGTAGAAGCGCCCTCGTTCCCTCAAAGGCCCCAGCCATTCTGTAGAATCCCAAATGAGTCTCACTAGGAATTCCATAAAGCGCTTAGACGGGTTTGGAGAAGGAACTTCGAGTCGACTGATGGCATGGCACGCTTCCTGCTGGATCTCATAGTCAGAGAGTTGCAGCCCCAAGCTCATGTGCATGCCGATATATCGGCAGAGCGACCCCTCCAGTTCACAACCCTCAAAGATATTCTTCTTGCCGTTGATCTTCAATGGGCTTATGCGAGACTTAGTAACTTGTTTCATAGGCTGGATGCGTGCCTGTTCCGCGATGTCGTGATTCGCCATCAAAAGGTCGCGCAACCATGACGGAGTGGAGCATGGGTGGTCTTCCGAGATGGCCTCCGCTCCAAATATAATTAAACAAGCCTCGTATTGCATTTTCTCGTCAGATAGATCCTCGGCGTGAGTATTATGGTAGTCTCGCATGTAATATTCCCACTCCAACTTGATCAGTTCGTAAGCACTGCTTGGTGTGTCTGCGGGACCAGCTAGAGCCGAGAAGGGCAGAGGGGAGTTCTTCTCGTAATGGATGAGATCTATAGCGGCATTAGCTATAGCGCTAGGAGTTGTGACATAGAGCTCACATGGAGGTATAGCATTATCAAGCATCTCAATGACCGAAGGTTCAAACCCCCAGTCACCCGTCCAGTCTGCCATAGTACGGCCGTCCTTGAAATGTGAGGCCAAGTGGTTGGTCCTGCTACTCCACGACTCCATCTCAATGCCACAGAATCCACATCGGGAGCGGATATCCTTAATCGCGGTCCTCCATGTCTCCATAGGCCACTTGACGTACTTGGCGCCATGCACCAACTTGAGATGTTGTCGGAGATGATCCTTCCGGTAAAATGTCCTCTCTTCAAATGGCCGCTCTAGGCAGGCAGCACTATTGTGCTTTTTTAAGTGACCCTGATCCGGGTTGGCATCACCACAGTAGACGCAGAGCACGCCCTCGTCAGGGTTCGTCTCTGCCGATCCTTTGGGTGAGCAAACCCACGCCTCCAGCGATAGATGAAGCGACTTCTCGTGACGCTCCCAGTCGTACTTGGTCTTGAATGATTCAGTGCAAAATGTGCACTGGTAACGGCCGGATGCCTGAAACCGGTTCAACCAGTTTGCCCTTTGTCGCCGATGTGTCGTGCCACGCCTCCTGCGGTTCGTGCTGCGCTTCAGGTACTCCAAAGAAGTATGAGACGCGTGGGAGGAGGCCGATGCCTGCGATCCAGAATCCCTACTGGAACAAGACGTCCCTGCACTGCTGACAGACGATGCAGTCCCGGCCGACCTCCCCGACCACTCAGATGTACGCGGTCGTGCCGGAGCAAAAGCTGAAGGTGATTCAACTGATGCAGCGACGGCCCGGGAGATGTCAGACACGGCTGCCGCCTCATGTTGGGGTGGTGAGTTCTCCCAGCGCTGCAAGGGGCTCATGTGCTCCATTGGAACGGGTGTCGGACGCCTCGGCGGAATGTTGATTGCGCCTTGGGTGCTGGATGAAGGTTCAACCCAGTTGCGGATATCGAGCGACACTGGTCGCAAGGCTCGGAACTTGTAGCGTCGTCGAAAATTACCAAACCAGTTGGTGATTTGCTGTCCAGAAAGACCAGTCTGAAACTGGAGCATCTCGACTTCCTTGGAGGACGGATAAGGGTGGCTTTCGTGGTCTGCAAACCAATTGCGAAGGATCTTCACGGACCTGGACGAAAAGCGAGCCCCGACCTTGGGAGATTCCCCATCATTGTCAAGCCCATCAGGGTACGATGGCGTCCAACTGGTGACTGTGGCAGCGCTCTGACTCTGACATGCTGGGTCCCGTTGCAATGGATAAGTTGCCGCGTGTTCCATGTCGATGGAGGGCGTTGCCAGCTGGCTTAGGTTGGAGCCGGGAATGGACCCTTGGGAGCCTGCCGACTCAGGACGATCCGTCATGATTAGTACGCATTTCAACAGTCGTTTTCAATTCGGCGCCCCGGCGTTGATACCGGATCGATTGCGGTATGAGTAGATGCCCAAGATGCATAAAGCAAAATGTGGTGGGGGGAACGGGGGAACTTACCCGATCTCGGAGATAGAACATTCCCCAATCAACGTCGCCCAATTAGTACTCTATCCATCCGTATCTGCGCCCTATTTTGACGTCGTGCGTCCATGACGAAGCTAGTGACGCCCTGTGACCTTGGGCGATACCCAGAATCGACATCATTGGTGGCCATCTCCCTTCTCCCCGCAAACCAAAATGAATCAGCTTGTACTGCAGATGCCACAGTTTACGCAGTTCTGCCGTTGACAAGAGCAGTACTTAAAACCAGCAAGAATGCCCATTCAATCAACAGTTTAACGTTACTTGCTACCCCTCGCAATAAAGACTTCTCCCATCAGCCTCTATCCCGATGGCGTCTTTCTCTATTACGATCGCTTTCTCTGTCCTTTTCCTTCTCCTCATAAAATATTACGTTTTAGATCCCCTTGTTCTTAGCCCGTTGAGTCGCGTGCCGGGCCCGACAACCTTCGCCCTCACAAAGTGGCGACTTGGCTACGAGGACTGGAGAGGAACTCGCACACCTACAATTCAACAACTGCACTCGAAATACGGCCCGGCGGTCCGCATAGGCCCGAATGAGGTTTCATTCAACAGCTTGACTGCGCTAAAGACAGTCTACGGCCCCGGGAGCCGATACGGCAGGACCGCCTTTTATCGCATGTTTGATGTGTACGGCGAGCAGAACTTGTTTTCCTTTCACTCGGTGGAAGAGCATGGCAGCCGAAAAAAGCTCTTGTCTCACGCCTACGCAAAATCCACTGTACTCAAGACACCGACAACGCAGTTGATCGAGGAGAAGACGCGAGAGTACATGGACCTCATCGGTAGTGAGCCAAACCACATTAGCGATGTGTTCCATACACTGCACTACTACTCTCTCGACAATATCACCTCTTTTATTTACGGAAAACACGGGTCAACATCTGCCCTGCGGGGATCAGGCACGGACCGAGCTCTGATATCCGACATCATGCATCCCTCTCGCCGCAAGTTGTCCTGGTGTTTGGTACATATGCCGTCAATCACGAAATGGATGTACGCTCGTACGGGGTTCATGCACCAACTGGTGAAACCAATTCTTCCAATGCAGCTGCCAACTACGTATACCGGCATTCGGAAGTTCGCATTGCAGGCATTTGAGAATTTCCAGTCGGACTCCCAGAAGACGAACGGTAAAATACCCTTAACTCCTTTCCCCTCCTATCCAATCAGACATGTAATCATGCGCATTTGTGCCAGAGGCTAACAGAATGGTGCCGTGCAGGAAAAGAAAGATCCATCCTGGCCCATCTCTGGCAGCACCATCAAACGCAAAAGACCAATGGGTTGAATGATATGCAGGCGGCATCTGAGTGCGCAGATCATTTCCTTGCTGGAATCGACACCACCAGCGATACGCTCATGTTTCTCATCTGGTCACTCTCCTTGCCTGAGAATCAACGGTTTCAGGACAAATTGAGAGATGAGCTACTAGGACTCCCTGCAGAGTCACTGAATGAGCATGGCTATCCCAGAGCTGAGGAGAGTGATCGATGCACGTATCTCCATGCCATCATAAAGGAGACACTGAGACTCTATGCACCGCTGCCAAGTTCCGAGCCACGCTCAGTCAATGCTGCATCCATGGTTGATGGCTACCGCATCCCAGCTGATACCGTTGTTAGCATCTCACCATGGATTCTGCATCGCAATCCAGAAGTTTTCAAAAATCCTTTGGAATTTAACCCCGAGCGCTGGCTCGGACCTGATGCTACTGAGCTAAACCGTTGGTTTTGGGCCTTTTCGAGTGGCGGTCGCATGTGTATTGGCATGCAGTAAGCAGATTCTTTCCCATGTCATTTTTAGTCGTCCTTCTCTCTGACTGCTGGTAGTTTGGCCATGGCTGAAATGACGACGCTCATTGCCGCCCTCTACCGAGAGTATCAGACATCAATTGCTCCGGGATTTGAGGATACTACACCTGGCATCACTGCTCGGGTTGAGGTTTTCTACGATGAGCGCTTCCCTACACTACAGGTAAGCTCGACTTTATTCGTTTCGCAACTGATTCTGATTCATCTTGATAGGAGAATACTTGCTTGATCAAGTTCGATAGATTGCGCAAGTGAGAAGGGGGGTGCTATCGCAGCGTAACCAGGAGAGCCGGGATCACGCAGACGCATTGAATTGACGTTTTCTGAAAGGCTACCAGACCCCATGCCCCAGTGCTTGCTCAGTTTATTTGATCACTCGCTTCCATTTAAATTTCCTTATGTACTTACTCTCTTTGTTATATTGCAAGAGGCCAGGACTCTTATGAATGCATCCATGGGCTTCCACCTCCTGGTCGTTGAGCATGGAGCGCCAAAATGCTATCTGTGAATACCTAGGTGTCTTCAAACACCGCCGTCAGACTAGTAAATATCTGTGAGTTGCTTCTGACGCTGCTACAAACTCAGGGCCCCACTGTGAAAGAAACCAAGGAGGGTTCAATTCTTTTAAGTTTAAAGAGACCATAATGCTATTGTCGTTGTCCTTCATTCTTTCGTGCTGCCATGTCCAGCAGATGGGCGCCACCCGACAAGACTACATCTACGCTAGGAACATGCTCAAATCCTCGCCCGAGCGAGCCGGCCGTCACTATAGAAACAAAATCTCAACATTCACCCAAGCTGGAGGTGCGACATTGTGGGTCGATATTAAGTATTTCTTAATTCGTCTATGTCTATTTAGATTTTCTTTTTGGCTACTTACAGTCCAAGGAAGCTGCTGAGGTAGTCGGCCTTTCCAACGGGGACTCCCTTGGCTCGGAGGATTGAGTAACCAGTGACGAGGTGGAAGAAGAAGTTGGTCTGGCCGTGGGTAAGGACGGCGTGCTTGACTGTGACTTGGTGGGTCTTGCCAGCCCAGGGACTGTTTTGGATTAGTATAGATCTGGGTAATAAGACTGATGATACTTACAGATCGATCAGGGCCTCCTCTCGAGAGTTCACATCCTCAGGCTTGACGGCCTTCACCAGCTCCAGAGTCTTTTGCACTCGTGTGCGGAGCTCAGCAACGGTCTTCTCAGTGTTCTCAAGCAGCGTGGGCTCAACGCCAGTCAGACGACTAACGGTGATCTGGACAACCTTGCTGGTGTTCTGGACCTGGAAGCTCAGAGGAAGCTGATCCTCGACGAGACGGGCCTCGAGGAACTCATCGACGTTGATTCCCTTCTCCTTGGCGTACTCTTGAGCCTTAGCGAGGACGTGGTCGTAGGTAGTAAGACCCTTGATGAAGGTAGGGATGATGAGATCGTAGAGAGATGTGCCGGCCATTGTGACGGAGATTATGTGTTTTGGTGAGTTGTTGGGTTGTGGAGGCTGAGGAGTCGGTTGTTGATTGTTGTCTGAGGAGTTGAGTGGTATGCAAAGCTGCAACTTATATATCTCACTCTAAGTCAATTCTGCCCCGTACATATGAGACAATTCCTATCCATAATTACTAATTCTCTTGATTGTGTAATCGTGGCTTTGGATCTCGTAGCCGACGAGCCGATGCCGGACGATAGCGGTGAGCCCGATTCTGAGTCGGAAAGAGAGCGAATAAACGAAAATTACAGTTGCAATCGCTGCAGGATATGACGAATACCCCGTCTTTTTCCTTATTCAGTGCCGAGGTGAGGCATGTCGTGATCATGTCGTGATGTGGGGTTGACGCAGCTGTCATCACGCCATCCGCAGGTACGTGGTGTAATGATGCCCTTGGAGTTTCGAGTTTCTAAATTTTTCTCCGATTTATCAGATTGATTCCTAATCAAGAGTGGAATTTCCCAAAAAGTACCCATTCGTTGATAGGTCTCCCCGGTAGGGTATTGCCATGCAGTTCCGAAGTCGCCATATTTGCTCAGATAGATGCTTCAACCGAATCTCATAGATCCGATAATATGATAAGCTCGTTGTGAATTGATAGATGGAATGATGACATATGATATCCGCCCTTAGTCTAGTATATTAGGGACACCTGTTATCTGTTCCAAGACTGTTGTCGCGTTTCATTAAGACGATGTGTTTGGCCCAGCAAGGACCATCCAGGTTCGTTGTTTGCTTACGAGGTACATCCAAGACGCATTATTAGACGAAATAGCTGTCAAAGACTGAGGCCAAGCTGTGGAAGAGGCCATGACGTAATCGATACAAGGAGCTCCGAGGGAGTTCACTTAGGTCGAGGTATAGTTGCTTTCAATCTTACCTACCTTGGCGATCAAGATCACAGTGATCTCAAACTATGGTTGAGGCACTGCTAGATGTGATGCATTCTGCCCAAACCACCTAACCGTACATCGGCCTTATCCTCGTCTTCGCCCCCGCCTCGCGTTTCGCTCTCGCCTACTCACTATAAACCAGCATGGCCGGCTTATCCCTGTTGGAAAACCCCCTCGTCAAATAAACGGCACAGCAGCCTCAGGAATGCTCAAGTGCGCGATAATTAAGCAAGGCACGAGGGCTAGAGACAACCTGGCCCTCGCCTGCTCATTGGTGGCAACGATGGTTAATTCAATCACCAATATGATGAAGCGGTTTTCCATCTTGGCATCTTGGCATCGGCCATAACGTCGGCCGCATCGAACCTTGGTAGATGCCCCTTGACTGTTTGAACCCGTTCCTGTCGAACACGTAGGCAAACGTAAGACATCGTCGATAGCCATGGTGTTCATATTGACCATCTTCTTTGTTATTGTGGCTGATCGCTTCTTTTGGATGCGTCACCAAGTTCACAAAGTGGCATTGACAGTCCAATTTGCAAACGCTAGACAGGTTACTACAAATGACCTTTCTGTTGATAGAGTTTATGGATACCCTTTGTGAGGAGCCTATGTTTTAGCTGGACACTACCACGTTGTTGACGAGCCCGGTGCTGCTGAGCCAGCATTTGCGTTCTTCTTTTGGATACCAGTGCGAGGAGAAACCCCTGTCTCGGTTAAACAGACGCCGCAGCAGTCGACTAGGGCTTGCGTAGTATTGGAACCTCTCTCACCAGTCGTGCCGTAACCGGGCCGTCGCGGGTCGGGCCTGGCAGCGGCTCATCGCTCCAATCGTGGACGTTCTAGGTTGATCCTAAAGAGCTTCCCGCATTGTTCAAACCACTGCCTAGTCTTTGGTATGTATGCGGTATGTACTCATGACCTGAGGAGAAAAGACACCACTTACTAATTGAGAGATAATCGTCGTGGGGGATCTTGGCATTGCGTCGATGCCTGACGATCATGGGGGCGGTGGTGCTGAAAGGGGAAGGCAAGAGGCTTTTAAAGGTAACACTAATCATAACTAATAGTGAGGTAACAAAACATGTAAGATTGCCTGCCGTGATGGAGAGTGAGTGCTGTCTCATTTGTGGAAATTAAGAACTATGCGGGGAATCTTGGTGGATTGTGTAGAGATGGGAAGATTGAGTTGTGGGGGAGTATGGAGGATGCAGAGCCATAGATGTTTAGCCAAGCAACGCCAAGACAAAAGTAAGCTTAGGGAGAAATAGAGGATAACGGGAAAAGAACTCAGGGCAGTGAAGGAGGAAGTAAAGTGAAAACAAGATCAGACAGGAAAATAAAACTATAAAAGAGCGCCGAGTTCTCTCTTCGTTCGGTCTCACCATTTCACCAGCAAGCAATAGCAAGCACCAGCAACTCTCATACCTCTTTTATCTACTCAGCATCTCAACTACAAGCAGTCTTTTTTATCTCTTCAGTCAACATGAAGTTCACTCTTGTCACCGTCCTCGCTACCTTGGCTGCCGCTGGTACGGCTCTGCCTACTGAGGCAGACTTTAGTGCAGGCAAGCACTCCCTTCGAACATCGGAAAAAAGCAGTATCACTAACAAAACATAGCCCTATCCTCTGCTGAAACACGTCTTCAGGCCTGCGACAGAAAGTGCTATGAGCAGTGCTACCTGGACTGGTGCATCACCCCCGACCCATTTGGCAACCTCAGCTGCATTCTTGCCTGCCAGGATATTTGCGGCTGCATTTAAAGATGCTGTGTCTGGGGAACCGATCACACGTGAGGCGCATGTGTGGCATCGTGGGAGTGTCTGAGGCAATGATGGTTCGAGACAAGGACCAACCTCGGATGGTTAACACCAGGGGGCCATGGCCCGTAGTGAAGCGGGGGAGTGGAGGCTGGATATGTAAAGACTCTCGTTTAGGCAGATAGTCATTCCTTCTCCATAAACTTGAAACTCCTTTCTGCCGTGCTCACTGCTATGCCATTCCATGGCAAGGGCCGTGTATTGTCCTTCTGTGCTCAAGCCATGTATATATCATCTCGCTTTGATATGAACACAGTGGGCTGTTGACATATCTCCTTGCTGGTCCATGCCATGAACGAAGGACATGCTGTTGACCGTTATGCTTAATGTGATCTATCAGTAGGTGCCTTTGATAAGATATTTTCGGCCTTCTCTGCCCTCCTCAAGATCTGCATAGATGACGGTGTGATTCATCATGGAGCTACGTAAACTGAATCGAGAGTCGCTTTCGAAGTTATTGGAGAGAGTAACTTGGGAATGTCGGTTGAACAGATTAAGAAAATATTAAGGTAGCTATCTACACAAATGTGTTCGCTTGGCTAGGAATACAGGGAATCAACATATCAACCATTTCAAGGTCCACCCCGACTATGTCGCCGATCATTTGTATGAGCAGTCACATCTAATTCCTCAAGAGGAACATCAGATGGACCTGTCCCGAAAGACTCAGTCTCCATGATGCACTCCTGCGAACTGTGTCTCCGAGTAGTTATCCTTGACTCATACACTGCCTCCTCGCCCCCCTTCCTGTCAATGGTGATAACTCTGGCCGAAGCTTCTTGCCGGTTCTTGGACTGGGTCTTGCCATTGGCTCCAGTGTAGGATGATGATCCGCCGTTTCCTGACTTGAGTTTGGACGCCAGCAAATCGATGCTTCATGGCGGTCAGTTCATGGACAAGCTGAAGATGAGACAAATACTTACTATAAGACGACAGGAAACAGACAGAGGAGAGCGTAGGCGAATCGATCAAGCTGGCTTCCGATGTTGCTCACTTGTTGCCCCGGAGTCTTGATGGCATGGGTAACCGTTCGGAAAACACCCTGGACTGCAAGAAGAGCCACCCGAATTTCTGTGCTTCGCGCCAGGTACCTGAAGAGACCAACTCGCAGCGCGGCTTGAAGAGATGCACGCTCAGCGGCAACCAGAGTCGTGATGAGGAAATAGGCGCTGATGCACTCAAGAATGGCGATGGAGCCAAAGTATCCGATGTGGACGTAGTTGACGGTGACGAGATGATTCTCGTTGTGGTGCAGGATGTACTGCACCCTGAAGACGATGATGACTACACGGACCACGACGATGACTCCGATGAAGCTCCAGAATAATCCTTGGAATATTCGCCGGCGGCTTCCAGTTAGAAGCTGCTGAAGGATCATGTAGCTGTACCCAAGCAATCCCACTTCTTGAATCTGATGACGCGAAAATTGTCAGTTCGTCATGTCTTATCTAAGGGTCAATACCAATGTTCATACCGGCCAGAGGATATCCCCAAGAGTCGACGTCACGGCTGTGGGAATGGGTGGGTGGTTCCCATAGTTGGCGTAGTAACAGAGGCCATTTGCGATGGCTCCAGCTGCAGATGTGATAATCGGCACCAGGGCCAGAGGGGTGAACCTCGTAATACCACAAACGAGAAAGCCAAAGAAGACATTTCCCATGCAGACGGTGAAGAGGATCGACCAGCTGAGTTCAAAGAACTCGGGTACTGCTGTGGTTGTCGACATTTTTCGCTGGTCGTTCCGAGCTGCAAAGGAATGAAGCGAGCCGCTCAAGCCAAGACAGTGGGCGGACCCGTCAAATACAAGTATCTGTGCCCCAGACGTTGCTCTTCTCCTTCAGGGGCATCCAGAGCTGTGTCGGTAGTTCACCCAATTATCTAACGCCCTAGACTCTTTGAATGCACAAGGTTCGACGGGGAAGTTCCGGTGTGGGCCAAAACAGGCTCTCTGTCTGACGCCGGCTCCAGGATCCTTGGCCTGGGGAAAGGATGCGGGTGTGGAGGGGAGGCTATTTCGATTGCCGACTCAGGTCTGGGCTGGACCCCTGGATCGAGGCTTGGCTATTGGCCGTGCCCCCCGTCGTAACGACCGCGGCTTTTTTGCTTGAGTCGTTTGCCGTGACGGTACGGGTTGGCCGATAAGCCACAGGAAATGACAAATCGAGCCATGCAGGTCATCAGGGATTTTAAGTGCGATATGCATGGTTCTCTTGATAAGGCTGAATCGGATTCCTGTCAAGCTTCAAGTACAACATGATCTTTGCTTTTTACGACCTGGGGATCAGTGGGGAGCCTGGGGAAAGCATGATGATGATCAGTGGAGAAGGACTTGGGCCACCTGGGGTAAAAAACATGGACAACATTTGGCTGTGACTCGCACCACGCAATTCCAGTGTTATTTTGGCCCCCAAAGACCATCATCGGAGGTGGTCCAGCCCAGTCTAGCCTGCGGGACTGCGACCAACCCACTTCACGAGAGCATACGCGTATTGGACAGTGAATTATCGCTGCCATGCTCTAGCGGTCGTTAGCTGGCGAGAACGGGCGCGATACGAATGCCCTAGACCAGCACTAGGCCCAATCTCGAACATTCGCCGGAAGGTTAACTGCTCCTGTCACGGAAATTCGTCTGCGACTGACTCGGGGTCGATCTGAGACAGATCTCTGCCGCAGAATAGCCGTTTCTTCGCATCTGCCGTCAAGAAGGCTATTGTCATGCGTCTCATGGGTGTTTAGACTTGCCCAAGGGGGAATAGAGAGCCGTCAGCGCACTGAACGGACGCAGCCCTCTTCGTCACCAGCGACATCAGAGCAACCAAGCGCGCTGCAGGCGTCGGACAGTGGCTTGCGCTAGCTGTTGCGCCAAAGGCTTGTCCCTGTCTCGAAAGAGCCGCTGTTTGCGCTCCTGGCACTCAAAGAGGAGCTTGAACCCGTCAGCAGCTGAACCTGACAACATGCCACATGCCACCAACACACGTGTGTCAACCAACTCGTCAGATTGTGGACGGATACCTCCGTAATTGCACTCTAGCTTGGCAGGGGTCTTGTCTCGAGTGCCGCTTAATAATTAGCACACACACGCGGCTTCTGAATCTGTGCTCTCTCTAGCGTGGTCTGGGCCGTTTAGCACGAGGTTTATTGAGGCTCGACGATGACTGGCGTTCCAGCTCTCAAATAGTCGATGCACTGGGCGAGTTTCCAAGTGGTTCACCTTCGTGGGCCTTATCTAGTAGACTTGCTCTGAGCTTTCGGGAGAGATTGGAGATGGGAAACCACAATCTGCTTGTTGAGGTGATTGGAATGAGGAGGTAGGTGGGCTGTGTCCGAGCGACGACTCATTCACCCGCATCCTCCACTCGACCCCATGTTTGCGTCTGGACCAGCCGTTGCGAGACCCTCTGTGGATACACACTCCAGGCGGGGAAGACGGAAGAGGAGACGATCGGATTTTCAGGTTGGGGCATATAAATAAGGCCCAGGAGAAGTTGTTCTTGTGGCAAATTCTACCTGGCAGGGATTTTCTTAAGGGGCATTGACGCCGGATGTTCCTACCTGTTTCTCCCAGGTTGGTTCAACATGGTTTCGAGTCACTATCGCTTCGAAAACTATCACATCTCACTTGGACCAAGAACCCTAAGCTCCAATCACGAGCAAACCTTGCTTTGTCAATTAAGGAGCTATATTTGAGGTAATTCTCTTGCCATTGGGCCTAGGGAAATTAGCATCTCATTCTTGTCGTGGACCGAAACTATCAAGTCAACCATGACCAAGAGATTCATCTTGTCATCTTCCTCTACTCTACGTTTAAGCTCCTTGGAGTAGAATATGCTATTCCTTTCCACTGATTTAGGTAATACGTATCTAATATTATCTTGACTCGTGTGCCATGGCCCATAGGGCGCAAGGGTTCTCCGTCGCGCTCAGACATGGAGAACAACGTGCATTATCGTGGGTGGAACCAGTGACAAATTATTAAGTAACGTGCGCATTTTCGAACATCAAGAGACTGGGCCGTTGATATCCTACTGTATCCACGAAATGAGAGATGGATCTTTTTACATGATCGCTTCGTCCACCTGTCTACTCATCCCGATGCTGATCTCCTTGTAATGATAGCACGGACGAACAGGTAAATCTCCCTTCGGCTCTCTACAATTGGCAGAAGAGTCACAACGATGGCCCCAAAGAATGCCCAAATAAAGGTAACCACGATCCACCCCGTGAAGAAGGGCTTGCTGAAGACATAAGACGTTCCATACATGGGGATTGGCCAGAGACTGCACACCGTTAGCACCATTCATGCGTTACATACATCGTGGCTTACATGGTCAGAGAAATAGCAATGAACAAGGCAGCGCCGAGAGCATAGTTTCGTGCAACATATAGCTCCTTCTCGATGCCTTGAAGATTCACCAGCTCGGCCTCTGTTCTCTCTTGGGCAGTCTTGACCGCGACGCCCTCCGTCTGGGCCTTAACATCAAAGCCAGAGTCGTCGACCTGCTGCAGCTCTTTGAACTTTTCAAAGTCGTAGTTCTCAGGCTTGAAGTACGTGATGAGGGGCGTGAGGATGATGGGTGCAGTCAATGCTAGCATGTTGCCGGCAACTGTTGGGATGAAATCAGAAAGCGTGGCGATGGTAACCGTTCCGTGTTTATGGTATGCTACGCCGATCCAAGTCGAAATACTGGCCAGTGAGCTGATGATCGGCACTAATACAATCGCATACTTGCTCTGCCTTTTCCAGAACAGTGTGCATGCACTGGGAATCACGGCACCTATCATTCATCAGAAGTGTAGAGTCAACGTTTTGGGATGGCATACCATCAATGAGAATGCCAATGGCCGTCACGATAAAGGTGACAGAGAAACCTGCGTAGGTAAGGCCCACAGCGACACATGCAGTCAACAATCCGAAGCTGACAACTGCAATATGGGAGATAAAAACTAGTCTCTCTCCAGTCGCCTCGGGGTTGATGTATGAACGGTAAAAGTCATATGTGACCAAGCTGGTTACGGCGACGGTTTCTACTCCTATTAGACTTAGTAGTCGCGTTTCCAGCTTGAAGTCTCACCTGAACTCATGGCGCTTGTGATGGCCTGGAACACCATGAGAAGAACGGCTACAACGCCACCTTTTCCCATGATTGTGTATGCAGTATATGGCATGACTAAAGCCGAGTTGATCTCAGCTGGTGACAAGGGAGTCGGATACGTAGGCCTGAAAATCAGCATCAGTTGAGCGCGGCTTCCACGACATGACATCACTCACCAGGAGGTTGTGTATTCCAAAGCAGCACCTCCAAGACCAAAGGTAGTTGCGATACAAAAGGGGATACTAAACTGTTTTTCTGTCAGTCAAGAACGAGAGCAAGACCTACTCACATACCCAACAGAGGGATCCCAAGAGGTATCCAGCGACCGTTGACTTGGGATCAGCAGCAATAGCTTTTTGGAACAGTCTAGGTTTTTGATTAGCATGTCTCCTACGCAGAATTCATTGAAGAGGATAAATACTCACTGGGAGTCTACAGTTGCAGAAAAGCCGCCACCCAAGAAGATGAGACCGACCAGGCCCCCGTAAAAGCTCCGCATGGTCAGGAGTTCTCCCCCAGCATTACCCTCAACAGGGCGGATCTCTGACGTGTCTTTGAGAAGCTCCCACATCCTTCCTGGCGACCCAACATGATCCGAGGTTGTGTACATGACAAACATTGATGCGAGCATGATAATGTAGATAATGACAGTGTGCACTGTAACAGTGTGAGCAAGACCAACGCAGTATGAAGAGGCATTGAGTTATGCACACCCCACTCTGTGAGAAAAGTAGCTTTGATACCACCGAACAAAGTGTAGATGCAGACTCCCAAGGGAAACAGAAAGCACACAGCGATCTTGTTCATGCCAGTCACAAGATGAAAGACGTCAGCTCCACCGACCAGAAGATTTACTGCAATAAAGATCTGGTAGATTAGAGAGTAGACAGCCAACACGATGTGACCGGGAGCTCCGTAGCGGTGCTTGACCAGTTCCAAGAAGGTGTGTGCGTTTGGCGCCTTTCTCTTGAGCTCAATGGCGAGGACGGCGAATGTTAGGATTGGGACTGAGCACCCGGCTCCATACCTAGGCGAGTCAGTATGAGTGCAATGATGCCAAGGTTATTATCTCCTACCAGAAAGTAGACGCAATACCGTACGAGTATCCAAATGTCGTCGACGTCAGAAGCGTAGCGCTCAGTGTCCATGAAGATACCACAGATGATGCTATAAGACCAGCTTTAATGGAGCGCTTTGCAGTCAGATACATCTCAGAGTCTTGGACCTCGGAGAAATATCGCTTGAGAGCGAAAGTCGTGAGACTCATGAGGATGGCAAAGATGCCGCCTACGCAAGTCTTAGCAGGGGGATAAGTGGCGAAATTGGAGTCCTACCTAGTCCCACGATGATTCCATATCCCGCCCCGGAATCGAAAATTGGGAATATTCCTGTCTCAGACATCGTGTAGTCGTTGAACAGCCGAGAGCCCAAGGATGATCTGTAAGAGGGGATGCAGTAGATCTTGGAGAATCCAGCGTCTTAAATTCTTGCATGAGCCACGAGCTTATCCCACTTCACGGTGGATCAAGCAAGCATCAGGACCAAATAGCTGCAAAGGCGTGACAGCTCAGCTCAATGGCGAAACACCAAGGATATTCATCCAACTCATCCGTACTACCTCCGCCAGATCCCTGTAGGCGGAAATATTTCCCTGTCGACAAGCCCGTCGAGATAGACGAATCATCTCGTCTATAAAACCCCCCATCATCAGCCTTTGGTAGCACACCACTCCGCCTCGCACCCAACCAGAGACGTCTTCTCCCCCTCTGATACAGTAACACACACATTCGACAGAAAACCCCTCACCATGCAGAGTTTCAAAGCCGAGCAGGCTCGTGTCCAGGCCAACAAGCGGTGGGAGGAAGAACCCAAGCCGGATACGCCTTTGGGATGGGTCAAGCGCGCCAGAGAAGTAGCAGACATTCTCAAGCTCGACGCAGCTGAGCGAGATGCTGCCAGCAAAACTCCCTTTGCTGAAGTCCAGCTCCTCAAGGACGCTGGGCTCGTCAACCTTCTCGGACCCCGCGAGTTCGGCGGTGGAGGAGAGACCTGGCAGACTTCATACAAGGTGACTACAGAGATTGCCAAGGCTGATGGGAGTATCGGTCACTTGATTGGCAACCACTACTCATGGTATGGCCTGCATCTTCAAGCTATCCCGTGAGATACCACTGACGCGGAAAAGGTTCTGGAGCTCCCAAATCCTCGGAACGCCCCTGCAGGCACGCCGCTGGCTCCGGGAGTTCACCGAAGGCAACTATTATCTTGGCGGTGCCGTCAACCCTCGCAACGCTGACATGATTGCTCGGGATGAGGGGGACTCGCTTGTCTTCAACGGTGACAAGTTCTTCTCCACCGGTAGGTTCTCTAGCTCTGACCGATATTTCCGGTGCTAAATCCTTCCTTCTCCGCAATGCAGGGGGCGTTATCAGTGACGTGACCGTCCTAGAGGGGGTCCTTGAGGATGAAGCAAAGACCCATGTTTTTGCCTACGTCTCCACAAAGGACCCTGGGATCTCGTTCAAGGGCGACTGGGACGTTATCGGACAACGCCTAACGGTGAGTCCAACTCGGCCACTTCTGAGATTTGAGCTGATGGGCTTCAGGAATCCGGAGGATGTGTCATCCGCAACGTGCGTGTCTCCTGGGAGCACATTGCCGGTTACGAGAACAAGGAGCTCACACCCCGAGATGCATACCACGACTTCATTCTCCCGCCAGTGCAGCTTCAGTTTGCAGCTGTCCACGTTGGTGTTGGCATTGGAGCGCTTGAAGCTGCCACCGAGTACACCCGCACTCGCACTCGAGCTTGGCCGTATGGCGGAGATGACAAGGCCAAGGCCACCGACGAATGGTATATCCGAGAAGGCTACGGACGCTTACAAGCTTCGCTCTGGGCAGCCGAGGCCCTCGTGGACCGCACAGCTGAGCGCATATCGAAGCTCATCCATGCTCCAAGAGAGGAGCTCACCCAGGAAGCACGTGGCGAGATTGCAGTCCGTGAGTAGATCCTCCCTTGTCTTTACATGTTCACTAACCCAAAGCAGAGGTAGCAGCATCAAAAGCGACTGCAATCGAAGCCGCCATTACGGTGAGCAGCAAGTTCTTTGAGCTAACCGGCGCCTCATCTGGCCTGTCAAAGTACGGCTTTGACAGGTTCTGGCGCAATACTCGCCGTAAGTGGGAACCGTTAGATATTTGCTGTACGGCGCTAAAATGACGTCTAGTCCACTCTCTGCACGACCCAATCGCTTACAAGTTCCGTGAAGTGGGCAGCTGGGCCTTGTTGGGGGAGATCCCTGAACCGAGCTGGTACACTTAGACTGGGGATCCATGGGCTGCGGGTAAGTAAGAATGACTAGTCAGTAGGGAATTTTAACGTTGTATGTTTGAGTCAGTTTGTCTTTGGATGACGGGTCCGGATTTAGCCAGCTGTGTATATCCGAACAGACAGGCTCCCAACCGCGGAGCTTATATTCCCCTGTCACATACTACTGGGCATGTTGGTAACGAAAGTTGTTGAATGATATCTCGTTCTAAAGTCTTACTACACGACTGATCTTCCTCGCTATTCTACCTTCTCAATTTTGCCAGTCTTGACATCGTAGATGTATCCCGTAATAGGAACGTCGAGCAACAAGGAGTTTTTCTTTACAATGGCAATATCATCCAGAACACTTTTCCTCAAATCTCCAAATGGTAAAAAGGCAATATGTTCTGCGTCCTCTTTTAACTCGTCCCGGATCTTCTCCTTGAGCTCGACATCAGAAAATGTCAGCATGCCGCAGTCTGTCTAACCGCCTGTTAGCGTTTCCAATGGTGGCTTAAATCCATTTCGATCTCTTACATGGTGGACAATGACAATCTCTCGTGTGCCGAGGAGTTGTTGCGAGATGACGAGAGAACGAATGGCATCAATAGTACGGCCACCGGCATTTCGAATGACATGAGCGTCACCCTCTTCTAACCCAAGCACCTTGGCAGGGTCAAGGCGAGCATCCATGCACGCTACGACTGCCACCTTTCTATAAAAAAAAAAACGCCCAATTAGATTGATGAAGCGGATAAACTGCGTGTATCCCTTACCGTCCTGGTGGGAGAGGCAGGTCGCCTTTGTTGAACTGGGCCGCATATTTCTGATTCGCGGCCTCAAATTCAGGGATGACGGATCGGACAAAAGACATGGTTAGAGGGGCAGGAAAAAACAACTGGCTTGGAAATGAAAGTAGCCATGCCTGAGCGTCGCCTCACTTTATGAATGAGCAGTTCCGCATCAAACATTCATGGGAGGTGGGGATGGGCTGAATGCGGGATAGCATCGATAGTCGTCATTTTGGATCACGCTTCGCAATTTGGCAGGATTCGTCACCCACCTTAATCTGCTGCGATAGGTAATTAGAAGCGGTCGAAGTCTCAGCTCCCGGCTCAATTCTCCGCGGGATTCATTGAGGCCGATATCTTGCTTCCGGGGTACCTCATCACTCAGCTTGTTCCCCGAACGATACCATCTACCTTAGCTCTCTTGTTCACAAAATAGTGGCATAGTTTCACAATCATAGAGCAAAGTTAGGGGCTTATTGACGGTTGGTCTTAGTTTAAGGATGAGGAGCAAGATATTTGTATAGGTCTCTTGATAACTATGGCTTCCTTTAAACCACGAATGCGTCTTACCTTTAAGCCTCATTTTCAAGCCGGACACATCTAATTTAGCGCCGTGAATAAAAAAGGAGAATCCACCATACTCAGTAAATGGCAAAGTTGCAATGTTCTTTGCCTACATCCCCTAGTTACCACCGTTGGTATAGGGTATTTGCATTCCATGTAGACTTGGCAAACGCCGGGAGAAGATCTTGAAAATATCATGAAACTAGGGTAGGTTTCGCGATAGTCATTTCAAAAGGGGGACTGAAATTCCTCTGCAAGGATGCTTGTGGCTAGGCAGCTAGTTATGAGGTGCTTGAATTGAGGCTCCTCGTACTGGTTAAAGCCCAGGCTGGACGCCCACCACTCTGACTCGAAACAGAGTTCCAAGGATAAAGACACAAATTAGAAAAAGTCATCAATGACATTGTGCAACGAAAATCCTTTAAATATGCGAGAAGGGACTTGTAAGGATGGTTAACCAAGTATCAAGGTATGTTGATGATGATTAATCCTGTTGACTAGACAACGAGGGGAAAACGTGGCTGCCTAACAGGGATGTGATACCCTCATTCCTCCATTTGGACTATCAGACAACCACCCTTTCCGTGTCGATTCTTGCAGCCTAGAACTAAGACCCAAACTCTTCAGGCAGCAAAGAATAGCCAAGATACAAAAGCCCGAGTTTTCGGGAGCTTGAGATTACGCGGCACATCAGCCAAGATGACGCACCAGCCTCGTCTCCCTGTCGAGCTTATTCTGCAAATTGTGGAAGCTTCGTTGTCGATCACAAATCCCCACGCGATAGTCGATGTATCGCTACCAGAGGCCCAACTACTTGTCGTCTGGTCACAGGTTTGTCGCGCGACCTATGGGACTGCGACTCGGCTATTAAGGCAGCATTGCGTCTACTTGGACAGTCACCAAAGGATCCAGAAATTCTGGAACTGCTTGTCCTTCGCCAAGACATCTACCCCCAGCACGAACCTACCGCCAATTACACCCCTCGAAAACACCTCATCTCTTTACCTGGGCGTTTGTACCCCAGCTCCCCAAGAGTCGGCATTGCTGGGATCGCTCATCCGCAAGGTGCTCTTCGAGCTTGGCGGCTCGGTACGCCGACTGGTCTTGGAGCTACCCGCTCCTAGGTTTGCCCAGGAGAATGAGCTTGACCTGCATCTTGGCCAAGGCCTATTCGATGGACTCAGTGCCCTCGGCAACGTCGAGGAGTTTGTGACAGTGGGAGGTTTGCGCACCGTTGACTTTTGGACGAATGACTTGGGCATCTGGGAACGATGGCCGAAACTTCGAAGTTTGGCGGGTTTCCAGGTGGACCTCGCCGAGGAGGATCTATGGCACCGCGTGGCCAGAGCAAAACACCTCGAACACATGGTGATAGCCCGGCCACGTCTGTACAGAATACAGAGATGGAACTTCAAGGAGGCCATCGGACAGCACTGGCGGCTCGAGACCGGAGGTGACCCGAAGCTGGCGAGGCCGATAAGTATTGTGCTTGCCGATCATGAGTTCACGCCGTCGTTGATCGATGAGACGGACGCGAATACACATGACCCACAAGGTCTCGTGTCTGCCGTCAAGTTTTCAGTGCCCATGTTCGGGAAGCAGTTTGTAAGAACAGATCATGCTTGTCGTGAGTGGATGATGGCTGCCATGAAGGAGGGCACTCTTTGGCAATTTGGAAAGGCGGATGACTTGAACATGTAGAAGGGGATTTTTTTTGATGGGTTACAATATTACAGAAGATGCTTCACTTGTCACAAATGAAATACGTTGAATAAATACAATTCCTGGTGGCAGTTCTGGAGCGCATCTTGAGGAATTAAGGTTTGCTTCGTCGATAATGTAGCTAGTTTGAATACAAAGGCCGTATGGTAGGTAACGCTTCCTATCTGCAGCTTTTCAAGCCAATCCCCGAGCTGCGCCGAGATGACGCCGACCTCACTATCGTCTTCCTCAACAACAACGCAGTTCCCATGTTTAAAAATGACAGCCCTTGTACCGATCCATTCTTTTCCGCTACCAGAGCAACACCAGAAAGACTTGATGCCTAACCATTACTGGCCCGATAACTCCGTCACAGCCATTGGCTGTATCGACCAATACCAGTTCGCGAAGGCTGGATCGGATGAGTGGACCACACTCGCGAGTTATGGTGATGCCACCTCAAACATGACGCTTATCGATCAGCTGTCGATGAAGCAAGTCGCTGCTTTCGCCCCAATCCAGTGGGCCATGCACTAGGCCGGTGGGATCGACATGGTCATAGAGAATCTCCGCATAGAGGCCCTTAGGGCAAAAAAGTATCCTGGCCTACATCATGGTGTTCAGAATCCCCTGCCAAACGATCAATGGACGCGCGAGGTCGAGTATTGGTTCATGATCGGGCTTGCCAAAGTCCAGCTCGGCGTCGTCAAGGTTGCTCTGGGCCCGCAGAATCCGGACAACTTTGGCATGAGGGATAATACTACGTGGGTCGTACAGAAAAGGAAGGATTTGATGGATTACGTATGCTCGTCTCAAAAGATTCACAGCCTCGAGTTCAAGAACCTGCACAAAGCGGGCTTCATTGCGCTTGCTGTGGTTGGCGGCTTGTCTATCATCCTCCCGTCACTCGTCCTGCGCACTCTGATCTGGTGGCGCAAGCGGCAAGATGATGTTCTAACGTGGAAGTCATATGGACAATTACAGCTCCAGCGCATGGCAGCAGAAGGAGCAGGTGTTCAGGGCTGGAAACGAGGAAACGAAAATGTTCCCTTACTAGATCCCCATGACCAGCCATCAGGGGATGTGGACGTGAGGAACGTGGGTATTGATGGGCTCCCACTGCCAGTCTGAGCTAGGCCCGGTTCCAATCCACCTTTTGTTGGGGATGCCACACCTCGCTCCTATGACAAGTATCACGGGAGATATCCGAAAGATGAGTCTGGTGAGGTTCTCATGGAAGTGATTCCCAGCGGGCCCAATATAGCACAGAGATATGGACAGAGAATGCAGGGAGGCTGCAATCAAGTTAGTGGAAGGGAGCTGCTGTGAGCTGCCTCGTCTTCACGGGGAGAACGAGACGATGACTGTGCGATCGGATATGCATATATGTAAGAGTCGCGTAAGATGAAGCGAGGTGGCCTCCAGTCTGTAAGAACATGATGAACATGTAATTGGGAGAGAGAAAAGAATATACAATGACTTATCAAACTTAACCACTTGCAAGTCTTTGAGTCCTTCTCCACGTCTTAGATGGTATACCTGAAGCCCTTATCCTGCACGTCAGTGAGATCCGAGTCGGTCGAAACACCAGCCTGCTGACTGCCTCCTAAGCCTTCGACCACATATTGGACCTGCCCATCTGCCGCCTTTGCATCTCGGCTTGCGTTCTCGCGCTTGACAACAATAGCAAATACGATGTAGGTTATGATGAGACCAATCATGGATGACAAGCTCAAGATGCAGCCTTTGGTATAGCGGGGTGCGTCCTTTGAGGTCCAGGCGAAAGGGCTGACAATGCATCCTACGCAATAAGCGATGAAAAATGCGACAGATACGACGCTCTTCTTTGTGTTGCCCTTGACGTTGCTGGCAATGATGCTAGCTGAGCTACTGAGCAGTGCTGACGAGCAACCGCCCAACCAAGTGGACACGACGATGCCCCATTCGGCGCCCTCACGAGGAAGACTCATGAGCAGGACAGCGCCAAGAAGAGGGACAAAGCAGAGGCCGATGGCGGTGTAGGTTCGGGTTCCGGGGAACATTCGTGGAACGAGAGCACCGATCCAGACTGTTGCCGTGTTGCAAGCTCCTGCTGGCATTCCGACAAGCATTGTATGGAGCTTGCTGTAACCGAAACCGTTGATGACACTTGCGCTGAACTGCGGAACGTTAGCATCATGGCATTCAGACGGTGTTTGCTTTAGGTTACCTTCATGATGGGAGTGGTCAAAGTGATGCACAAACCCATCATCATGTAGATCCATGTCATCGGCGACAGCAGAGCCTCCTTGACCTGCTTCTTGTTAAACTCGGCCCGGTCGCGAGTCGCTCGGTCAACAGCCAGTCTTTGAGTAGCAATCTCTCTCTCAGACTCGTTCAAGAACCAGGCCGTAGAAGTATCCCGCGGCATCATGAAGATAAAAAGAACGCCCACCAAGGATGTCAAGCCACCACAGATGATGAACAACGTGCGCCACGGAGCAAGAGAAATGTTGGACTGTCCGATTCCGTACATCATGAGGGCGCCGATAATCTGGGAGACACCGTTCATGGAGACCCATGTCGCCACGCGGATGGGGTGCTCCCTCTTTACGTACCAGTTCGATGTGATGATGATGAAGGCGGGAGATACGGTTCCTGTAGCGTGAGTGAGTGTTGATTAGCCCGTGATCTCGACGGCCGTTATAGTCGATGGAGGAAATACCTTCAGTAAACCCTAGAAAGAATCTCGCAGCTGCCAGTCCCTGGAAGGTCTGACACGCAGCCATGGCCATGTTGACTCCACCCCAGACGACGATAGTGCAGCCCACATAGAGGGTAATCGGTAGTCGCGAGAGAAGGTAGGCCGCGGGGTATTCCGAGCAGAGCTGGCCGAGGTAGAAGAGGGAGACAGCCCAGGAGAACTGCTCTCCGGTGAGGTGGAGGTCGTCGCGAAGCCCAAAGATGGCAGCCTGGTTGATGGACTGTTTGTCGAGATCTGCAAGTTGATAAAGGTCAGCATTGCCACTTTACAGGATTCCAGCGTGAGACTTGCACTGAAAGAAGTAGACAAGGGCCATCAGAGGCATAATGACGCAGTCCAACTTCCGAACAACCTTCTTGGCCTGTTCGGGGTCGATGTTGTAAAGCTCATCATTGTTGATGGTTTCGCACTGCTTCGAAGCAGGGTCAAGGCTCTGCCTCTGCTTTTCGGCAGCGTCGACGGACATGGTCAAGATGAGAGTGTAGAGATGATGAGAAGAATGGGTTGAGAATGAGCAGTTGGTGGCAATTGTAAAAGGGAGCTATCTCGTTTAATATACGCATCGTATATCGTTTAACCTAGTCTTTCGTTCATCATGGAGGCGCCTCCAAAGACGCCCTCGGGTGTCGCGTCCGAGAGCCTAGATGTGTTGGTCTAGAACGCCTCCAACTTCCCTTCCCCCATGATGCGATCCTTTATTTTCCCCCACAGCTAACCCCGGAATACCTTATCTAGGAAGGTTAGATCGACCTCGGAACATGGGGTAAACGCGGGGAAAAGTCATCGTCAGCTGAACCTTGCGGCCTTCGGGCACGGCGCCCGCTCCCCATGGGGGCTGGTAGACTGGAGTAGCCCTCGGATGTCGCATCCGGAGGTCCCTGGATGTGTCGTCGGCGTTTGTCAATCATTTCACCGATATCGAGGGGCTTCTATCTTTCGGATCTGAGGGTCGGGAATGGTAAATGACTTGGCGGCCGTCTCCGGAGTTGGAGTATGGATGGGAAGTCAGCTATATGGAACTACATATAGCCAACCGATGAACCATACAACCAGCGCACAATCACCAGCGGGCTCTACGATTGTTTTCATCATGATACCACGATCAACCATCTTGGCGTCCTCTTTGCGACCTCTTCGAGTGTCTCGCCGCATCCCCTCAGCACCTCCCAAGTTCCTAAGACGGAGGTTGTCACAAGCAGTTCGACCGGAGAACAATGGCCCAAGATCGTCAACACAGGCCAACAAGTCTCAAGGCATTAGCCCCTTTGGGGTTGTCGCGTCGATGGCCATAGCAGCCGCGCTAGGCTATGGCGCATCAACACTAACAAAGAGTAACGCAGCAGCAGCTCCAATTCTAGACGAGCGCAGACTACCACAAGTTAACTATGCTTCCTTGAAGGACATGGAAAAGGTGACCTCTTCCTCCAAGTGTGGACAGGCAGACAGCGCTAATGTCGAGGATTACAGGCTATTGAGGAGATACAATCCCTGTTTAGCGACGTCGACGGCATCATCTCGACAGATTCAGATGACCTCCTCGCACACGGCTATTCGGAATGGTCTTCAGTAAACGTCGATACCCTACCAGTCGCTGTGGCCTATCCGCGAAGTACCGAACATGTCAGTGGCATTGCCCGCATCTGCCACAAGTGGAAGGTTCCCATCATCCCGTTTTCCGGAGGCAGCTCGGTTGAGGGACACATCAGCGCTCCCTTCGGAGGTGCGAGCATAGACTTTGCATTTATGGACCGCATCTTCAAGCTCAATAAGGAGGATATGGACGTTGTTGTGCAGCCGAGTGTCTGTTGGACGGATCTGAACCATGAGCTTGCCAAGCAGGAAACAGGACTGTGGTTCCCGATTGATCCTGGTAAGTTCAACTCTCGTCCTCGCAGTATTTCCTTGCCCAGGACTGATCTGTTTTGTAGCTCCAAGTGCCAAGATCGGAGGCATGATCGGCACCAATTGTTCTGGCACCAACGCTGTTCGCTACGGAACCATGCGCGACTGGGTCATCAACATGACCGTGGTTCTCGCGGACGGGAGTGTCGTCAAGACCCGACGCCGTCCCTGCAAATGCAGCGCAGGATACAATCTGAATGGCCTCATCGTAGGATCTGAGGGGACTCTTGGCATCGTTACAGAAGCAACCCTCAAGCTCGCCGCTGTACCAGACCATTTCTCCGTGGCCGTAGTCCCCTTCGACGACTTACGGGGTGCTGTTTCCGCCGCTGCTGACATTATCAGGAGAGGTGTTCAAGTAGCCGCTGTCGAGCTCATGGATGAAACACAGATGAAGATCGTCAATGAGGGTGGTGCAACACGACCACGCGTTTGGAAGGAGACGCCAACACTGTTTCTCAAGTTCTCAGGCACGAAAGGAACAGTTGATGACAACATCAAGACGGTTCGCGAGATCATGAAGCCGTATAGCCCCCTTGCCTTCGAGTTCGCACGAGATGAGCACGAGCAGAAAATGCTGTGGTCGGCGAGGAAAGAGTCGCTCTACTCTCTCATGGCGATGCGGCAGGATGGCGAGGAGATGTGTAAGATCTACTATCCACTTGACTGAAACAAGATCTAACACATCACTAGGGAACACCGATGTGGCCGTTCCGCTGAGTAGATTAGCCGACATCATCGAAGACAGCAAAGCCCACGCCGCTTCTCTTGGCCTCAAAGCCTGCGTCAAAGGACACATCGGCGACAGCAACTTCCACGAGAATATCACATACAACAAGACGGACCCTCAAGAGGCTGAGAAGGCCAAGATTGCGGTAAAGACCATGGTCAAGCGCGCGCTCGAGATGGAAGGCACCTGCACCGGAGAGCACGGAGTTGGCATTGGGAAAAAGGATGCCTTGCTGCAAGAGGTTGGTCAAAACACTATCCAGGTCATGGTAAGTCGTATTGTCCGTGCAGGGTTTTGACTGTGTTGTTGACCATCTGACTAGAAACTCTTGAAAGGAGTGCTGGATCCCTACTGGATCATGTGAGTTGGTTGATCCTCCATTTCATGCCCTGCATACTGACTACCAGTGATTAGGAACCCAGGCAAAGTGTTCAATAGATAGTAAAGTGCCTTTGAGACGTTTCGCTCCAGGCCTCCAATAGGGACTATGGGAATCAATCCAGTGGTCAAACAGGGTGGCCCCTGGGTAACTATGGATGCCATTTCCATTCCAAAAAGCACAACGAAACTCTCAAGGGGGCTTGGTAAAGAACATTAATGGTGTTCCCATGAGGTCCTTCAGTCAATTATATAAGAATCATAATGCAGAATAGACTCCTGCGCTGACTCATTTTGTGCCAGATTTGTATTATATTTATATATTCTGCACCCCTCCATACCCGGCATCCCTTCGCTTCATATACAGCTCCATGCTTGTACAGTACTCGTACTCAAATGCTGAAGCAACAGGACAGTTGGTATCCTCAATATCCCACCCAGGAACCTCCCTCTCGAATCGATGTTTATTAGGAAACCCAAGCCGAACAGCGTGATTTCACGCAAACTGGGGAACTGACCACCAACTGCCAAGCCGTGAATCTCATCATGCATCTTTTCGTACCCGTATACTTCCTGTCCCATCTGGAAATCAATTACATCTTCCTTAAAGTTCATAACCTCAATTGACATGGGCAAGGCCTCGGCCAGAGCGATTGTGTTCGGGTCGTCCTCCTTACCAATAAAGTTATTTTTAGTAATTAAGAGATATCTGAGAGCTTTCAAGCTCTAAAGAGACCCAATCTTGCCCCTCGTCTCACAGCGCTTTCGGTAAACGAACGTGTCAAGCTCGAACTTGACCAAGTTTTGACCCAACTCTCTAAGAGCGTCTCCGAACTCGTAGAAGTCCACTTTCCATTTTCTGTAGTGAGGCTGGCCGGCTGCATCATAACTTCCGGCAGCGATGGTCAAAATCTCAAGCTTTGTGCAGCGAGATAAGACCTCCCTCATGGCTGACGCATCCACAATGCACCTGTCAAGATTCAGCTCTCGCAGATTGCACGGGTAATCCGGCCATTCCATATCCATGGTCCTTTCTTCTGTCCATTCGATTCCGGACAGTTTCAGCGTTCGAAGGGTCGGATGAAGGAGAATTGATTCGAAATAGTCAATGTATTCGCAGGTCTGCTCCAGCGCGACCGTAATGCGAAGCTCTTGTAGACTGTGCAGATGGTTTGCAACAGTATGTGGCTCGCACGCGTTTTGGCTGAGCCGTCCACCAAGCAGGTATGGTAATGACATGGATATTTCTTTGTAGAAATAGAGTTCCACCAGTCGCACACGTGGCATCAACGCAAGGAGGAAGCTTGCAACGCCAGATCCTTTCCGCTCAAAGATGATGTCGCGTTTCAGTAGATCGATGAACTCTGAAGACATGTTCAGCGACCCAATTTGATCTCCAAGAAGGTCTATGAGAGCACCTTCGATTGATAGGTTCCCATGGGCGAGGGAAATCTCCCGGGTAGACAAGCCAAGCCGAGGGTTGTTGGCAAGGGCTGTAGCGAGGAGAAGGTGAAGCGCGTGACGATCGCCAAAGTAGAAGTCGTTTACTCCCCAGAGTAGGATTGTTCGGCATAGCGGACTCTGAGCCAGATGATAAAATCGTCGGTTTACGAGGCTCAGTGCGGTGAGGGTTTTGAGGGGCCCAAGATCGCGGTAACTGTCCTGATAATCGTCCTGAAGGACCACCTTGAAGTGTGAAAAGATCTATCCCCAGATCTCATCTAGGAGAAAGACAACCATAATGGATAACGGAGTCTCAGAAAAGTGGGAAGAACGGAACAATCGTCAAAGACGTAGGATGTTGTTGCGTGTGAAGGAGGTGAAGAAAAACAGAGGTAGAGGCCGTCAGCAGCCAACAAGTTGTAGTTATAAGTTAACCAAGACGGTAATTCACGTGGCATCATGTGATGGTTGCCTCTGGATTAATGTGCCCAACAACTTAATTTCTGCTGGGAAAACTCTTCAACGTAGAAACGATAGAGCTTTCACACCTTTGCGTGGACTGAAAACCTTGGCGCTCCAGGTGAGGAGGCATTCATCACAGGCTGACCACCATGTTCACGGGCAAGGGGGATACCAATGGTGGGTGAGAAAGACTTGATGCATAAGAAAGAGAGTGAGCTATAGTCAATATGAGAGACGGTGAAAATGTTGGTTTTTCGAGGCTATAATGGTCCAGTGGTGCAGGTATCCTTCATACCTAGTGTCACTACACATTGGGTCGGTCAGGAGGGTTTACCCGAACATCTAGGGGTCAATGAACAAGAAATAACAGAAACAACAAGCTAGAGAGAAAACAGCAAAAACATTGGTTTTTAGCTGGATGGCTTTTTTTTTTTAGGTGGGCGTCTGGTCAGAGGTGGGTAGGTTTATAGGTTTGCGGAAAGAAGAGAGATTCTTTAGGAGCGGAATTAAAGACCACTTGACCAGACGCCGAGCACTTTTGTGCTTTTAGGATGAGAGGGAAAAGGATAAACTTCCTTAAAGGATATTGAACTGAGACTCCGGGGGTTAAACAAAAAAGTGGTTTTTAGGTCTGCGGAAAGAAGATAGAGTTTGTAGGAGCGGAAGTAAGGAGAGCTAACCACTTGACTAGGTGAGCACTCGTGTGTGCTTTTAGGGTGGGAGAATAAGAGGTAACCTTACTTATAAAGCCCTCAACTGAACCTATGAAATCCCAAAAAGAGTGGTTTTTAGGTTTGCGGAGAGAAGAGAGAGTTTATAGGAGCGGGAGTAAGGAAGAGTTAACCACTCGACTATGACGCTGAGCACTCGTATGTGCTTTTAGAGTGGTAGGTGAAGAGGTAACCTTGCTTATAAAACACTCAGAGGACCGCAGTTGACGACAATAGGTCCTCGCTGCTGGTCTCACTCATCGATAATAGCCCAAGTAGATGAGCAGGAACCCAGACCAAAGTGAGGTATAACTTTGATTTCGACGTCCAAGACTGCGACCAGTACTCAAACATCTAGGATCCCCGTACCGCCATTGGGAGGAATTCAAGCCTCCTCCGTCTCGTCCTCATCTCCCTCGAAGCCATCCTCCACCAAATCAGCCTTGACCAACCTACCATCCTCAAACTCCTCAAACCAATCGCCGTTATCATCCCTCACAAACTTTCTCTCCGCTGAACCTTCACCCTCCTCGCGCTTCTGAATCAACTTGGTGCACTGAATGTAGGCTCCAGCTACCTTGTTCTTCATAGAGCTCTTCTTCCAGCTACCCCTCGACCTCCCAACCTGATCGCCTCCACAATTACCCTTTGTCTGGAAAAAGATGGTGCAATCCTCCAAGTTGAGAGGATTGTAGCCACTGCCGACGGTGAAGATGAAGGACTTGGTGTTGTTGGGAATGTCAATACATCGGACGCCAAAGCCGGAGCCTTTCCAGCTGCCAGTCTGGCTGATGCAGTTCTTTGACTTGTAGGTGCTGAGACGCCATTTTTTGCTGAGGGTTCCGACGTCTTGCCAGTTGCATTCGCCGCTGGCAAGAGGCAGGATGGCGGCGCCGAGGGCGAGAATAGCGCTAATCTTCATATTTAATGAGAGTAGAGACAGGGTGTAGGTACTAAAGAAAGAGGGCGGCCGTTTCGGCGTCAGCCACGGTCTCCTAAGGAGAGGCTTATATACACGACAGTCCGAGTTAATCGGCCTAATTCATGTTGTCATCTTACTGCCTACAGACAGCTTGATGGCCATCACCTTCCTGAAAGGGATCCCCTGCAGTCTTCCGAGTCCCCGATCTTGCTAAAAGAGTTTCTATTTCTCAAGACTGGTAAGGCAGTTTCAGCCAATGCTGACCGCCTCGTGCATCTTTGCCAGATTAAGCAACCGTCCACATTCCACATTTAGCTTAGATTGCTTCAATCTCATTTCTGCCCCCCCGTTCAAATTGTTTGAACAGCAGATCCATGCCTATATTACGGAGTATTATACCAAGCACCATGATTGACCATGAAGCTCCGTTGTCAAGTAACACCGGCCTCCAATCTGAGATGTTCGAAAATACCGGCTTGGTCCCACTTCGCACCCTATCATTGCCTCGGTGGAATACCCTCATTCTCGATCGGTTACTCAACACATGAACTAGTCACAGGACTTACAGTCTCACACTCCCATCCACAGCCAAGGTATAAAATGAAGCATGTCGAAGCGAACCGCAGCTTGTGATTTTCCGCATCCTTTGCGGCGGATGGAGCAAGATCTACTCGGTCTACCGACGATACCGACGCACCGGTGGCTTGACGACCAATCGAGGCACAATCAAGTCACATTTCTCCATATACTTATAGCTTTGATTTATCTTTGACCCGAACAGAGCAGTTGTGTTGACTTGTTCCTTTGTCAAGTCCTCATCGAGATCTCTCTTTAATTGCATACCCGTAAATGACGATAAGCATAAATCGCGTATACGTAATTATGCGGGCCCTTGTTGAGAGCCGTCAGACGCGCTCCACGTGCAACATCATCCTCCACATCTCGGCGCCATCATGACCGAATACCAAATATCCTGTCGCTTGGCAGGACGCCAGGCCATTCGGCTAAGAAACTTGCTGAATAAGGTCGCCCGCGAGAAACCTCATGACGAGCAAGCACAACACCGAGCTTGTGCCGCCATCGACTTCTATCACGGCATAGAGGACTTTGCTGACGTCGAGGACACGGATGAATTGCCAGTTTTATTCAGCAGTTACTCAGGTGCTCGAGATGGTGATCTGTCTCTCGTTTTGCCTATTGAGATCTACCAGCTCATCGTCAATTACGTCACTGAATGGGACTACATGACGCGACAGGTGACCCTCTTGGCGCTCTGTCGCTCCAACAGGACACTCCAATCCATCGCCGAGCCCTACCTATACAATCACCCTCGTGACCTTGACAGCATAACGAGACAGTGGGGATTCAGATTCACATTAGCTATCGAGCCTCATCTCACGACCTTGGTGAAGTCTCTTCGGCTGTTATGGGAAGCCGAGGGCGAGAATGGCAACCTCATCGTCGACATCGTTCGTGCATGTCCAAATGTCGATGACATACTTATTGAGCGCGGGATGGATTTCGAAGATTCGAATCATGTCTCAACCAAGGATGTCATGAATATGGCGGCTCTACTCGATGCATGTCCACGACTCAAGACCTTCTGGTACTCAACAAATGTCAAATGGACAAGCGACCAACAACAACAAGAGGATGAAGCCAGTCAGAAGGCGTTTGACGAGTCCTTGAAAGATGAGCGCTTTGCCAAGGCCGCTCAAAGACTGACCAGCTTGACTTTTCATGGCCAATTCTTGTGGGTGATTCGAGCCCTGTCACCGCACCTCTCTTCCAATCTTCAATGCCTCACTCTGGGCCAAGATTTTTTCATCGAGGAAACCCCTGACCTTTTGTCGGATCTCAGCCGCCAGTGCCCTTCTCTTCGTGAGCTTGAGTTACGGTGCAGATTGATCACAGCGGATGAACTCTCGGAAGCTTGCAAGAGATGGGGTCCAACCCTTCAAAAACTTCGTGTCTGGAGCATCGAAGAGATTTCCGACTGGGTCGTCCAGGTTATGCCTTTCATGACGGCGCTTCGAGAAGTCGATTTCGGTCTTGGATGCGCCATTTCCACGCTTGATCTGGATGCCATTGGTCAAGCATCTCCGCCACAACGCCTTGTATCAGTCTCAGCCGGAGACGTGGAAGATCCAACGGACTCGGAAGACCATGTTCAGGCGCAAAAACACCTCAACGATGTCATCGCCCGACTCGTCAACTCTCACTCTTCCACCCTCCAAGAACTGGACCTTAGCACCACTCTGGGACAGGTTGCTGTGCAGAGCTGCAAAAAGGCCAAGAAGCTTGTCAAGCTTTTTGTCAATTTGGATGAGGACGTCGAACCTTCGGACGTGGATGATCTCCTCGACGCTTGTCCTGACCTTGTATATGTCGCAAGCTTTTTTGGGATAAATACGCCGCGTCGAAAGGAGTGGGACCAGAGGCGATTGAGATTTGAGGCGGAAGCAGAGGAGGAAGCACGGAGAGATCGGAGTTTGGCTGGGCTGGGGAGTTGAGCATTCCAAGGCAAAGGATCCCCGTAAGATGGCAAGGATTCGGGCTCACTCAAGTGTCGCTTGAAGGTCAGAGCTTACGCCTGCAACCAATGGCTAGCCATGTCATTCTGACACAGAAAACCTGTGATATTAATGGCAGTCTACTGGCACTTCAGCTCCAGAAACATCAAAGCCGAAGCACAATAATTCTGCCCGTGGTGGCATGAGATAAGGAAATGCATCAGTGATATAACCGAGTAATGCCGTGCAATCACCGCTATACCCCAATCGGCAAGCCGAGCCCCTCTTAACAATTATGGACCTCTTGCGAAAGAATGCAGCCGTATTTATCATCACAAGATTTTTCGCCTCACTCGTTGTACAACTTGTTCCTGCATTCTTTTGCACGTCATTGATCACCAAGCTGTGCCTCAATTATGACGACCGATGAGACGACACCCCTCCTTCCCAAAAATGAACCCGCCAAGAAGAGCCGAGTAGGGTCTTGGCTGAAGCGGGCCTTCAAGGTCGAGAACCGGATCCTTCTTGCGGGGTTTCTGATCACGTTGAGCTTTAGTTTCACGCAGGTCCCGTAAGTGTCGAGATCGGCGTTTTTTGGATGTGGGAGGACTGATCTGAGACAGGCTGTTTTATGTCTTTCACTTGATGACATGTGACACGTTTTATGATTCTCATCCGCCGTATGAAGGGCCTGGCGATAGGTGCAGTCGAGATGAGATTACGGCGGGAACGGCTACCCAGTTCAGTATTCTGGGTATGAGCACGACATTCTGTGGTAAGTTGTTCTTGTACAACAGGCGATCATTATCTAATTTTCTCAGGAACGTTGAACCTCTTCGTGGCGGGATGGACCGTCAAGAAGTTTGGCCCAAAGGCAGCTCTGCTTGCTCAAATATTTATTCCGGCCATCCGAGTCGTGACACAAATCATTGGCGTCGTCGCTGGTAAGAGTGAGGGCATGATGATCATCCAGGCTACTCAGCTCATCACGATTCTTGGCGGACCTGCAGGCTATATGTAAGGACCCTGGGACATTGAGAGGCATTCTGCTTATCGCTTTACAGCTTGGTCGTGAATATTATTGCTGGAGAAGTTGTTGAACCTATTAGACGCACTGCGGTGTTTGGTCAGCTTCAGGGAGCTATTATGCTGGGCCAGGGTCTGGGATATCTCAGTAAGTCACCGATGGCCCAATAACCTTTGACTGCCACTGACTTCAGCAGCCGGCGGTATGATCGGAGACGCGATTGACATCAGAGCTCCTTTCGATGTGGCCTTCGTCTCATTCATTCTCGCGGGTATCTACGTTTTCTTCTCTCTGCCTTACATCTCCCCAGAGTCCATGTCCAACGGCCAGAAGCCAGGCCAGCGAGGCGTTTCCGGCTTCCTCGCTCCTCTCAGGGTACTCACACCTCAAAAACTGCGCCTCAAGGATGGAAAATACAGGAAGCATTACGGCGTCATCTTTCTCTGCAGCGGCATTTTTCTCGGCGTGGTGAGTTGACCACCCTTCCGAATACCCTCATCGTCCCACACCGCTCATTCGTGTTACCACGCTCGTATTCGGCATTTGCTAATTCAGGTTGTGCAGCTCGCCACAGGCTATGCCCCTCTTTTGATCCAGATGTACGCTACGGCGGCCTTTAACTTTGATCAAGGAAACAATGGCTGGCTCATGTCTGAGTTTGCTTTCATGAGGAGTGTCTTCCTCATCTTCATGTTTCCTCCCATCATCGCATGGGGACGTCGCCGGTTTTCGTCCAAGCCCCTGTCAGAGGTGCCAGAGGAAGTTGTTGACGATGCCGCGTCACAGCATTTGCCAACATCGGCTGGCGAATTTGATGCTACGCTTGGCGAGCAGGCGGATCATGAGCCCTATGAAGCTCCGCCTTCTAAGAAGGAGGATGATGGCTGTCTCTTTGACCTGGTTTTCTTGCGGTGGAGTCTTGTTGTCGATGGAGCTCTCACGACCGTAGCAGCCTTTGCGACGCGCTCATGGCACATTTATCTCTGTAAGAACTCACATCCTGATGAGGAACCTGGATTTTGAGCTGACAGAACAGCTGCATTTCTGCTTCCATTTGGCTCGGGATCTGCACCCGCAGCCAAGGGTGTGATTACCCAAATGTGCCCCGATTCGCAACGTGCAGATGCCCTCAATGCCGTCACTCTCGTTGAGAATGTTGCACGGCTCGCGACCCAAGGCCTCTTCGGCTTCATCTTTGCCAGTCTTGCCGAAGCTGGCAAGGCATACGCCACATTTTTCTGCAATGCGGTATGTAGACCACGCCAAACAGCTTTGAGTCCGCAGAAACTGACAGATACAGGCTATCGCCTTGCTTGCCATGGGAGTACTTCTATTCTCCAACTTTCCTCCCGCTGGAAGCACTCTCGTGGAGAAGCACGAAGAAGAGGCAGAAGACACTGAAGAGCGTGAGCCTTTAGTGGGTTAAGTGACGAATGCTTCGGAATATGTGCCGTTGTGGACGGCGAAAACAACCACGTGAACAGTCAAATACTGAAAGTATGGGCGGTTCGATACTAAAGCGACACTACAGATTGATATAGAACAAGGTATTAAAAGGGAAACAAAAGCTAGCATGCAATATAGATTAGGATCGATTGATAGTTGGTCGGGTTAGCGACTCGGGCTCAAGGCATAGCGCAATAGAGCAGAATGTAATCAAACTTGAATCAATGGCTTCATTTATAGCCAGGTCCTCTATGGCTTGATTTTGGAGAGTATCTCAACATGGATTCTTTTGCGTGGATAACCCACAATGGGGTTGGATGGTTTTGCTGCAGAGTCTACACTTGCGTCATGGATAACTGCAAAAGTTCGCTTGGGTAGGCCTTCTGGGCGTGCTAAATTTGCAGTGCAGGGGGGGCCCACCACGCGTGTGTCAAAGGGCCGGCCCTCTTCATCCTGAGAAATACAACCGGTCTCAGTCATCCTCTATGGCCAAATTCATGTACTGAGTACACCATCACTAGGAAAGAGCCACATAGGTGGCATAAATTCAGCTGAAGCTAGGAACTGCTCGAGGCATTTGTGTTATGTCACTGGCTTTGTGGATTTTGATTATCTCTAGGGTAGGTCTGATTTGCGAAACTGAACCACATCCTCCAGTGGAGAACAGCTAAATCAAGCAGTGAAAGGATCTCTCCGAAGTCTCAACTCCGGCGAGCACATTGATTGCTCATCAAATTTTCTATGGATTTTCGTCGTTATTTGAAGACACTTGGATGAGCGTTGCCGATTCGGCACCGAAGCCGGACATAAGCAAGGAAATACTAACTCAGAACCCAGAAGGAGGCTGACGGACATAACCATGTTAACCCCGTGACTATACTCTCAACTCCTACGGGGAGACGGTATGTTAAGTATATAAGTGATTGTGAGACGCCTTGGCATTTTCTTTGCAAGTGGCATTGTCAACTCTCATTCACCTTCACACCAGTCAAAACCAATTCACGACCACTCCCATCACACCAAAACACCTACAACCACCAGTTCACCACCATGTCCACTACCGCCTTTATCATCTTGGACCTACAACAGGGCGTCATCCCCATGATTGGGGATATTGATCGCGAGGGTTATCTCAAACTCGTGGCGCAGACTGCCCAGCAAGCACGTGAAGCCGGAGTCCAAGTGATTCACGTCCGAACCGCTTTTCGATCAGGATATGAAGACCTGGCCACCAGAAACAAGTTCATGGGCGGTCTATCTACCATGGGAGAGGGGATGTTTACCGAAGGCCACGTCTCATCTGAATTTGACCCGGCCGTCGCTCCTCCTGCTGGTTCGAAGGACATTATCGTCACCAAGAAGAGAACTTCGGCCTTTGCTGGCTCTGACTTGGATGTGGTCCTCAGGACTCTGAAGGTCGATACCCTGGTGCTTGCGGGTGTAGCTACTAGCGGTGCAGTCCTGTCGACTCTGAGACAGGCTGCTGACTTGGACTTTGTTATCACTATTGTGGAGGACCTGTGTCTGGATCGCGACCCAGAGGTGCATCGGGTGTTGACGGAAAAGGTGTTTCCTAGACAGGCAACCATTTCTTCGGCCAAAGAATGGATCGAGTCACTGAACTAGCGGAGTTGAGGGAGTGTTGCGCTGACCTGACGGAGTTGAGAGATCATGGTACCGCACTCACGGAGTTGAGAGCATGGGTTGGACTGGCGGAGCTGAGAAAGTGTCGGATCCACTCAGACCTGCGGCCCAGATAGTTCAATGAAAATGAGCGCTGGTTGTCTGAGATTTCCTGTCGAAGTGTTTAAAGTGAAGTCTTTAATCATTGTCGACTGTGGAAAACGTGACACCATTGCTTCGATGACATATGTTAGGGTGAGATGTATTGTCAAACCCCGATAACATGAGACGGAAAACAGAGGCTATCTGAAAGCATCTGCAACATAGTTCAAGTCTTTGAGACAGTTATCAACCATGAAACAAGAATATTGTGCAGAGGCATGGTAAGCACCACTCCTGCAGCTGTGACTTGTGTCTCCGTCGGTTAAACTATAAATACCATGATGCAGATGAAATCCACAGCCCATCTCATTCTTCCACTCTAACCTACGAAACTAAACCCAGACTCCCATCTCTCGGCACTGGTTAGCTTCTAGGATTGACTTCAAAGGTCTGCGTCCTTGCTCATTACACGTCTCGACCTTCAGCGATTGCGTAATTGTAGGTTATCGAGCCTTTCTCTTCCAAAGCAGGAATCGGGCCAAAAGGGAGATCGGAGAAACCAAGCCGCAACCATGTGCCATGACCTGACGATCGTCTACAAGTGCAGTGTCTGCGCTACGCAGCTCCGAATCGGATACGACACTCACATCTGCCCCAAGGCATCTAACCAGAAAAATGGGAGATTAGGGTCTTGCGGATCCATTCGCCAGGGCTCCAAGGACAACAAGGATGAAATGTGCAGTGTCTGTGAGAAGAAGAGCAAGAAAATGCGCACTTGAGGAAGACACCACATTTGGCTGTCTGAATGCAGGTCGAGAAATGACGTCGATCTGAGAGATAGACCTAATGTACCTTGGAGATAATTGACGCTATTGTGAAAGATGCGAGGTTTGTGTACGGTCCGTGTGGATTGATGTGACCAATCCTGTCTTGGGCCTTTGATTCAAAGTACCAGGGAGAGTCTCTCATTCTAGATAGACTAGCTTTGCTGTCCACTGGTAATAGGTGACTTGCGAAGATGACTTGCGAAGCTGCTGATGCTGATGTGGTCTTTCCTAGACATACCACTATCTCTTCAGCGAATAAGTAGGCTGAACCACTGTACTAAGGGGAATGAGAGAACTGCTGGTAGACTTAAAGTGTCAAGATAGTTGAGCCACACTGGGCTTGACATATCCAATCAAAGGATTTAATATCCATCCTTGAAAGTTGATTCATTGGCCATTGGTGGCTATACAAAAAGCAAAACCCATGAAGAGTTGCTACAATACGGCAGATGAGGGCGAGGCTTATCTACAGTGCCCAAATGACACGGTGGCGAGGCTCATCGATCATCTGTTTAGCACTCTCCTGACTCTGGAGGAAGATTATTGGCGATGAATCAAGGTTGATTCATTGTAGAAGGTGGCCACGATACCTGTAGCGCTGAATCAGGGAGTCGTGCAGTGCAAGTATCAATATCACCACCAAGACGAAATGCATTCCATTTCATTCTTCCACTCTCAACCACAAATAAAACCCCAAAGCTTTCCATCTCTTATTCCGGCTGATTTTTACTACCAGATCGACTTCAAAGCCTTTCGTCCCTGCTCATCACACTACTGCACCTTCAAAAGCTGCACCATTTCTGGGCTATCGAGCCGTTCTCATACCAAGTACCAACCGGAAAAAGGGCACACTGGAACATCAAGCACCCAAGCTGGAGCAATGTGTCACGGGATGAGGATCTACTACTGGTGTAAAGTCTGCCGTAAGGAGCTTCGCATTGAACATGATTGCTACATCTGCCCCAAGGCAGCCAACCAGAGGTACAGGAGGATCAGCTGGTGTGGAAGAATTCACCATGGCTCCAAAGACAACTTGGAGGAGATATGTGGTGCCCGCGCGGCCAAGAAGCACAAGACGCTTGGCTCTTGAGTGAGCACTCACACTTTTGCCGTGTCGGTGGACGCTGGCTTGTTTTGGCTAGAGAGCTGGATATAAAGTGGATCTGAGAGTTTGACTTGGTGTATCTACGACATAGTGAACCTCTACGCACTCTTGCTATTTAATCATCACACGATTGGCGTGACTTCTCCTGTTATTAATGGGGAGACTCCAGATCTTGACAGACTAACTGACCGGCTTTTCATTACCGACTTAATAGGTAATGGCCGAGGATAACTTCAGAGACCACATGAGTGGTCTCTGCCATCCAAATCTTAGCGCATGTGTGAAAAATCGAATGTTTCCATGAAGTTCAATTGGTCGCTGGTAGACCCAAGAGCCTGGGCAACTGCCAAGATACTGTTTTTTGCCCTGTTCGGAATAACCCTTCCTGTGCCGCATTGCCCAGACGTTGCACTCATTTGTTTTGCCTCACCCTCTAAGAATACGAGGTTATGGACTAGTGTGCAGATTAGAACAGCTTAAAAGAAGCGTGGAGCCCCATTCATTTATGCCTATTTTGCGTTGGTGCTCCTTGCCTGGGTAGTCATTGCCAGAGATCTTATTATTCCATATTGAAGAACGTGTCTCCGGTCTCACTCGTTCAAGACATCCGTCAAAATGACCTTTCCGCGTCTGACTCAAGCCTGGTATTTACCAGCCACTTTCGTGACCCTCTCAGCAATGTTGACCCAGCCTGTCCTCGCATGGGGGCCCTACTTTGGTGCCCTCGACCAAGATGAACCTGTCATGCACTCCCCGAACCACATCAACGCCTCGGAACCATTCTCAGTCGCTTTGAACTGGTCACGCAGTGCTTGGCATGAGGCATGCGAAAGGTATTCCGATCAGGCCGGGAGTTTGGCTGTGATTGGCCTTATCTGAGGATTTACCTTGGCGGTGATCAAGACTTGGATTTTCTTAACCCCAATTCTGATTATTCCAAGAAATTCACTCACTACTGTTATCTCGAGCCCTGCGTCACTACCAACGTCACCCAGTTATCTCTCACAATACCGCAAGACGCAATCCCCAATAGTGGTGCAGACAGCAGAGGTGGTGAAGAAGGTCCGTGGTGGGCAGTGAGCCTTCGATGGGACATTTTCTACCTGCAGCCCAACGGCACTGCTGTTAGTCGACGATATGGTCTCCATGACGATTCAACCTGGTTCAACCTGACGGGCGCGGACGACGAACCTTGGCCAGAGAACCAGACAGGATATGCCTGGTACATGCTCATGGAGGACTACGTTTGGAACATACCCTGCGACGCGATGAAGTGTGCGAGAAAGTGCTATGGGGAATACATGGATACTCCAAGCGGGAAGAAGAGTTACGATGCCGTGGAAGAGTGCGTTGAGGCATGTCCTGGTTATGGGAGAGAGGAAAAGGGGTGCATTACGGAGAACGTGAGGTTGGGGGATGCCGAGACAGCGGTGACTAGTAGTTCTACAGAGGCTACCTCAACATCAACTAGAGGAGAGAGTGAACCGACAGAATCATCCAATTCTGGCGGCAAGGCTGTTCCTTTAGGAGTAACAGGGTTTGGTTGGTGGGTGGGCCTGGTTGCTCTTACAATCATGTAGACGAGAGTAGGCACGGTACAACGTATGTCCTAGTTGTCCCCGTTATCCTCCGCGCTCAGAGGCATAGGGGATGCGCCTAGCGCAAGAAGGCCCGTGAGGGAGCCCTTGGACCTCATGGCAAAAAGAGCTTTGAGGGTCGGAGAGGAAAATTGAATCGTGTTGAACGTAGGAGTGCTGAGACGTTACCAGTGCCACAGACATGTTTTACTTACCATAGTCTTTATACCGACTCTTACAAGTTTGTGATTATGTCTCTCTAAGGATCTTCAGTGAACTGGACCTTTACTAGACTATTCTCTCGCCCCTGTGTGCATGTATTTCTGTTGTCAGTTCCCCGTTCAGGTCAACACTCCGCTCCTTGCTATTCTCGGCCCAGCGACCACTCATCACGTCGTGAATGCTGTCAGTTCAATACATCTGGAGCCGAGGAGTGCATAAGAAATTCTAGACGATTGAGCTGCCAGACCATGCGTAAGGCACAACGTGGATGACAGTATGAGTCAAATGGCCAAAAGGGCTTGTCTCCATCATCAGACATGTTTATAAACAGCTTTCTGGATTATTGTGCGTTCTGTCTATTCAACTTGGCACTTCTGGTTTCACTTCCTTTCCATCGATGTAAGCATCCAGAGCCTCCTTGGTGGAAGGGACTCCCCCCTGTGTCAGTATCCGAACAAAGTTGCCCCAGCTCCAGGTGGATTGGTCGAGTCTAACCAAAGCTCGCAGTGTCTCCTGCTGAAGTTCGGTCAACTCCGAGAATGGCTTGGTCTCTGATAGAGGCTTTCCGTCGAATGCTGACTCCAACAACAGCTCTGTGAGATACCATGTCGTTTGCCCCTTGGAGCCCTCGAGCTGGTATAAAGTGATTCGAGTGACTTGGGGGAACTCGCTGCCCTTGACTTTAAGAACTGAGGCAGCGAGCGAAGCCAAGTCTGGATATGCAAAGGGGAATCTTTTGCAGTGGTCGCGTTGCAAGATGCTCAGATAGTTGTCGTCTGCGATTGCCTGGAGTATTGTGTTGATAGTTTCTGGCTCATATATCCGAAGAATCGCGAGGCCAATGGCGCTAGACCACTTGGATGCCTCATTGTTATCTTGGTTGTTGAAAGTTGTTTTCAGGTATTGTGCCACCTCGGTCTGTAAAAGATCTCCTGGTGATGGAGCTTGGAGTAGGGCAATCGATATCAACCCGGTGCCACGGACTGCGACGTCGTCTTCGTGACCTAAAAGAGCCAAAAGCTCACCCTCAGCCTTGACTTTATCCTCAGGGAAGAAGCCCAGACAAAAGGTCGCCACCGCTCTCAAGTCAGGATTGCCGTCCTTCAAACACTCATACACGTAGTCTAATCCACCTCGAACCGCATCATAGGCTCGCAGTCCGTTGAGCTGTCTTTCTGCCATCTTCTCAGGCGACAACCTGTACAAGAACTCGTCTTCGCGGCGCTGGCGATCTTTATCATCGGTAGCTGCAGCGATATACTCGTCCTTCTTTCGTCTCTCGTCTTCTGCAAAGTTCGGTTGCTGGGTTTTTGCCACAAGCGTTCGCCATTTGGTAATCTCGATACCTGACGGAACGGAGGCGGAGGGATGGCCCAGGGCGACGTTGACGAGGTAGTAGAGCAGATCTTCGCGACGAGGTGTGTCTTTTGCGTCAAGCAAGGCGTACAAAAAGGGGACCGCATAGGAAGTAGCTTGGTATCGAGTCCCCTGGTGGAGGATGTTGCTGGACAAGGCAAAGTAAACTTGATCGAGTTCTTTCTTGTCGTGAAACCTCAAGGCTTTCAGCAGGGCTGGAACGTCTTCTGCGCTGCCATATGCATGTTGTAAGCTGGCCCAGTCAATGTCGTCGAGGCCAGCGAGGGGGTCAGAAGGAGCTGCGTCTGTCATCATGGATGGTTTGGTGTAAACATGAAGCTTTGGGCAGCGTGAATAACGGAAGTGAGAATTGCTGCCTGGGCTTGCGTGAACATTCACGGTCGGGTCGCTTAGTCACCACTGTCCACTTCGCACCAGGACAACGCCAAAGTGGCGCGCCTTGAACCAGCACGTGTGGCGCGAATAGTGTCATGCTGTCATGTCATCACTGGGGAGCGAGAAGGCGGCATCTCACAAGCAAATTTAAAGTTTCCGGGTTTTTCGCTTTCTTTCTTCAAGGCCACAACAAAGTTTCCATAACCAAGGGAACGAATTCCGAGGCGTTAGGTTTTGACTCATTCTTCTGTTAACTAGGTTTTTTGCTCCTGCACCCAGCTCTCACCGCTTCTCTATAAATCCCCCATAAGGTCTTGTCATTTTCCCTTCACAGCCCGATCTGCCAATTTCTCAACGCTGCGGTCATTGCTGAAAGCCACCGATTAGACCCATTTCACCATGTCCCATGAATCTCCCATTCTCGACGGCCCACGAGACCTGGGCATGAGCCAGTACCAATCATTCATAGGCCCTGCTCAACCGATTCAGGCTTTAGTTCCTCTCTCGCTACAAAGGTAAAGGCAAAACAATATTCCCAATTGGTTTGAACAGCACGTCCTCGATGCGATAATATCCCCTGCAACCCGCTCGCTTATAAACCTCATTTGGATAACCGAGGCGTTCGACCATTTCAATGAAGGCCACTTCGAATTGCCAGAGCATCTCTGCCAGGTCCAGCCTGTATTGTTAAGGGAGTGGAACAGAAGGAACAAGGAGGCCAGAGAACGTGTCGAGGGTTCGAAGACAAACAGTCGTAAGCGAGGAGCTGAGGACACGCCTGGGCCTATTACCAAGAGGGAGAACAATCACATGCCAGTCACGCGAGAAAGTCGGGAAACAGCCATCGAAAACATACCACCGCTTCGAAAATATGACGCCATATACACTATCGGGGAGGTCAAGTATGGCCAAGTCGACGACTACCCTGATCTCCCGTGTAGCTTGTTGCTCTCTTTCGCCGCCGGGGACACTATGCGGGGCGCCTTTCACCTGGGAGACTTTAGCGCCCTCCTATTCTTCGAAAAGCGCCCTCGTGGGCCCTCAAACGACCAGGTGCCATTCGTATGGCGGGGAAGGGATAGGTTTCTAAGAAAGTCGTATTCGGGCTACACCAACAAAGGCTGGATACAATTCCTGGAGGACGGCACGGTTAGAGGGCGGCTTGACAAGTTTCACGTCAAGTTTGAGGGTCGACGGGAGGGCGATAGTTGGGCAAGGGTGGACTACCGTGCGAGACAGTTTCGGTGGGAATGGAATCATCGGTATCTGCCTGATGAAGTTGAAGAGATGGACGACTCGAGTAGCTCTGAGGACTGCGACATGGAATAATAAGCATGAGATTGTTGTTCTAGATGATGGGCAGCTTCTAAACAAGGTGAGTTCTAATTGCTAAAAGTACCTAGTTGATCTCTCTCTTGGTTAGATCTGAATTCGCCATTTCTCGCTGTTCTCCAGGTCCCAAGTTCAACATACTCTGCCCTCCCGCAGGTTACTATTTTTAGGTTCTTAGTAACGATGTTCTCTGATGGCGTAGAAACCAACCATTGTAGGAGAGACTTCAGCTCGGCTCACCAAGCCACAAACTTGGGTGAAAGAAGAGACGAAGTAGCACGGAGATGCTGAATATCTTGCTGTTGGAAGGGTCAATTATCATCATAACATATCTATGACAAGAACAGAGGGCTTGGAGCATTAATACACTATAATCCTCTTCATACGCCATATTTTTCTCATAATTCTTTCCTAAAGCTGCTATGCCGAAGATGTCCTTGCCCACACTCTCACTGTTCTGGTTATTTCGTCACCCACCCACAGCGAAATCGCTAGTGCTGGAACTATTGAACCAAGTGCAAGTCCGGGCCACTAAATCAATAACAGAATTAGCGGTAGCAATCGCCGCTTTGTGTTATGGACTTAACAGGAATTCTCACGCGCGCAGGCTGTGCTCCTGTGAGGCATGGTCTAGAAGCCTGCATCTTGACGATATTTATCTTCTTGTGTGGCCTCCCCTCTCACTTTCACCTTTCTTTCTCCACTACTTTTACTCACCCAGCCAATTTTGATTCAAACTTGCTGTACACAGCGATATGGAACGGATCGGTCGAACCTACTGCAAAGATGCAGTCATCCCCTCTTCAGGCAAGACGGCTGTCGAGGAAGCCATATACCAAGAACAGCCACGAGAACTCGACAACGTGGTGATCACCCTACCTACGAAGCTTTGGAACAGAGGCCAACAAGCCATCACGTATGGGTGGATAGATGGAGAGCACCGTGGCTCGGAGGCACAGCACCGAAAAGTCGCAGTCGCGATCGAGGAATGGGAGTGGTACAGCGATGTTTCCTTCATCGCTGCCAGGGACTCCGCGACTCGTCCGGACATCGTCATTTCTTTTGACCCTTCGCCAAATCAAGGGACATGGAGTCTTGTCGGGACAGACTGCTTGAAGGCGGCGCCGCGCACTGCCACCATGAACCTTGGCTGTATCGGCAACGACAATGAAATGGCAGCAGCCGAGAAAGCCGTTATACTTCATCAAGTCAGTTTTTACCTTGTTAGGCACCTTGTTCCACTTGCTGATCATTCTAGTTCGGTCATGCATTGGGCATGCTTCACGAACATCAATGCCCAGCCAAAGGTGGCATCGCCTTGACTGGTGCCGATGCACTCGTGTCACTTTATGGCTCTCAAGGTTGGGGCGACGCCGATGTCAAAGAGCATATGTGGGTTCACTCACCAGTCAACGGCCTCATCGAAACAACACTAACTGGACGTCAGCATCAATCCATACAACTTAAAGAACATGACATCCTTGCGAGAAGTCGACACTCAAAGCATCATGCACTTCCCATTGCCTGGAGTCATCACTGGCCGAGACTTTGACATTGACTACAACTATCAGCTATCAGACATGGATAAAGCCTACATAGCGCTCATGTATCCTCGGAGTTGGCCGAGTCAGCGCGCACCTCAATGGACACTAGACGCCGCATTGAGAATAATTGGTCTGACTCAACAGACTCCATCGCTCGCTGAAAAGATCAAAGAGTTGGCAAAGACATCAGGACCTGATGGAAGTATCGACCCTATCAAGATCCGCGACTTGGTTTTCAAGTGGGTGACTTGGTTCCACACACCTGGGCATGCCACGGCAGGTGACTCGCTGTTATCGCAAAGCCCAGCCCCCAGGCACGAGGCAAGCGATAGAACATCGCACGGAAGAGGAATAGAGCGCATGGAATACTCAGATAAACTTATGAAGGGTAGGTTTGTGATTCCCAGAAATATCAAACAGATACTGACAGTTTCGGCCTCATAGAGTACCTCGACGCCCAGAAAGACTGGGAACGGAAAAGGGATGAAATGATAGGTGGTAGTATTGGTGACCAACGCTCAGACCCGGTGACCGGCCTAAAGAAGGGGCTTTCAAACATGAGAGAGTCTGAGCAAGCCAGGCTTGCTTCCAAATACCCGGACCCTTAAGTGCGTGGTTGTTCCCACTTCATCCGAGAGGCCGTTGATCCCATTAATATTTCCACGAGAAGAAGAGAAGCTTCAGGAGGCCAAGGAACTTTTGCAAGAGGGCGCCGTGTTAATACGTTGCGCCAAACATCTCTCTTCTTCTTATTCTTGTCGTCAATGACGTACCTATCCAAAGAAAACACCGGGATAGTGATCCAAGAACACATTAAATACGGGAGTATCGTGCACCGATTACCATGAGGACATACTTTTCAGAACTTCTAGTAAATATCAATTTGTCGTGGTGCCTGCTTGCTCCAAAACTCGACACAGGCTTCCGCGCTTCCAAAACCGTTCACTATTCCATACCCTACCCTTGAATACGCTGAGCCTCCGGGCCCAAAATTTAACAAGACGAGCACTCGCGTACTTTGTGAGGCGAAGTCATCCACATGCCCGAGCGCAAGAGCCAGCACTTCTGGTAGCTTTGATGAGATGTGTGGTAATTCTAGCAGCTCGTCCGCAAAGAATTTTCCTCCGATGTTTCCCAGGTAAAAGTCGACCTCTCCAAAAGCTGTGACTTGGAGGGGGTCTATTCGAGTAACTCGAGCAACCCGGCCTTTGACAGTGATGTAACCGCCCTTAACTGGACTAAACTCCTTCCTAGCCGTGAGCTCATAGTCAAGGTTGTTAGCCACTAGAGAGAACCCGGTATCGGCAGCAAAGTGGGAGATGGGATACCATCTGATTTCTCCATCTTGCGACGCCCACGTCCAGCTTGGATGTCGCCGACCCTGGGGCTTGTGATTTGGTTTTTCGGTGTGTCCCCAGGACAGCCCGTACGCCAGATGAGACTCCCACAATCCGGCCAAATATCGGTCTTTGATGTGCAGTCGATAGATCTGTGCAATTCCTGCAAGAGCTACCAACTGGTCGTCATATCTGGTAAACGCCCGCCTACAGTACGTCTCGACAATTCCTCTGTGCCACCGCTCAGCCATAACAGCGCTGTCCACGGTGTCTGGCCGGAGAATCATGCAAGGGATTGTTGGCAAGACCATTGGCCTGAGGTTCTCGAGTCGATAGGTCTTGCGGCATTCCCAAACGACTTGAGTCGAAGCAAAGTGGATGATTCGCGGCGAGAGAATGCGTTCTTGGTAAACCCAGCCACGACTGTTGATCGGGCTATTCTCTACTACACGGGGAGGATCGGATGACAAAGTGCTGGTCAACATGACGGACGATTCTTGGCCTGACTGATCCTGGTTGGTAATAGTGATAAAGGTTTCTCCTAGTCCAACGGCACTTTGGGTGTTGAAACAGCCTCCGAACCCGTCCCGAGCATGGCTTGCTGAGACTGTGATGAATGCATTGTGATAGATGTCGCCCATTTTTACCGACTCATTGGCCCAGTCTTCTTTAGAATCCTGGACGATACAGAGGGCATCGATCCAGATGTAGCGTAACTTCAGACGGCGGGTGATCTCGATAGCGTCGCGGAACGTCGGCGTCAACTCATTCCATCCAATGCCAGTTTTCTTGTGGGCCAAGTTCGCCCAGACGGTCATGTACTTTGACAGATTGGTGCCCCAGCAGTGACTCAGGGCTACGTAGGGAGGGCAAACTTTTCCGACGTCGATGAGACACACTGTATTATCGACGTCCAGAAGTCGAGACGGAGCTGACTGCGAAGTCTCCAATCGAAGAGGAGACTTGCAATCATGCGCACTGCACTCATCTAGGCACGCTTGGATAAACTGAAAAGTCTCGGTGGACTTGGTATTGGTGAGATGTGTATTGAGCACAGGGAGCCCGAGGGCTGCAGCTGGGTCTCCTAGTCTCACCATGAGTCTTGATATCAGTAACGTGGATCAGAATATCTCACCGCGAGGCGTCCAAACTTCCAAAATATCAATTTCGGCTGACAACGTCCCCTCATCATCTGTGTCAATCGCCACAGTGACCACGTTGCCCTGGCGTACGCCCGATCTTCTAGTGCCAAGTCGCAGATTCCTAAAGTTGCCAACTCTGTACTTGTTAAAGACGCTCGTAGGACTTGGGCAGATCTGGTGAGACAGAATATTGCACAGATCGCAGTAGGGTTGCATCTTCGCTAGGTCAACCCGGCTTGATATATGGCGATAACCTCCAGTCGAGGTCAAGGCCTGGGCCGTGATTCCTGAGCAGACATGGCAAATACGGCGCAACTCATCCGAGGACTCCTCAGAGTCGACATCCATCATGTCCATTTTGACAAGTATTACCAATGAGAGGCTTTGGCATGCAGAATTTGAGATAGATGTTGGTCATGAGGTGAGGGATTAAATGGAGGCTGAATGTGGCTTGAAGGAGTGACAAGGCTGTCTGGAGTTGCTTGGCAGTTGAGTTTTGGAGGAGCATCATTCTTGGGTGTTGTTTACTCCATACACGGAAATAAATGGCAAGATACGTCCTGGGCATCACTGGGGTAATTCACCGATCTCGATCTTGTTAGCAGTTCTCCCATTTGATTTTCCTTCAAATGACGCTTGACTGCATATTTCTTATCGCTTGAGCATGCTGCGCACATGATTGATTGAGAGTGAGATGAATTATGAGCGGTGTTACTGGGTAGGGCGCGCTTTGCAACTGTTGTGGGCTTGCGATGTCCCTGAAAATGGTAAGGCGTACTGGTCTCCACTGCTAGGGCATTATCCGAATCACTCTCTAGCTTGGTGACAATGCGTTAAACCTATAGCCCAATTTACGTGTGGGAAAAGAGATCTTGATCGTAATTGACCAAAATCCCTGCAAGGTACCTAATGATGAAGGAGACACCAGCGACAACAACTACTGGGTGCAGGGATCACGCTAGCGGCATCTTTCTCCGCGTCACAATGGTCGGCACCTTGGGCCGAGTTCAATGATCATGGAATGCTGGCGATGGCTTCGCCGACACTCGTAGATGAGGGAGATGTTGGAAACAAAGGGTAGGGGCTCTCCTGTCTGATCGAGTCACTAAAAGGGTTTTTTACTGACATGTTCGACGGCGGACCTTTGACACATTGCCCTGTATTCCACATGCTATCACTCGAGTTCTCGCGCACCACACCGGCTTCTTGGGCCGATGGGTTGAGTCGAACTACACCTTGCCTTTGTAATCCACCCCATCATTCCCGGCATGACTTTCCTAGTCAATTACTTTGCCCCGAGTTTATACTATCCGATAAGCAAGCTGACTCTCGAGTGTCGGATATCTTGCCGCGGTCGATCAGCAGCTCTCCTCGCAGGATTCGTCACACGATCGGGTCTATAAATGCTTCCAAGGGTCGCTTGTTGCTCCCACCCGCTTTGAATGTCATTGAACTTGTGGGATTTATTAATTACTAGTCGCATAGAGCTATTCGCCTTGTGCCTTACACATTCCCCTTCCCCTGTTGTCTTGTCTCACCACCTCTTTGACCAACATGCCGGAATTCCCAGAGCCCATCGTCTACAACATCAAGCCCACAAAACTTGTCCCCAATTCTCCGAAACCTCTCCTTCTCTACAAGAATGTCTTCGTCCGCGATGGCAAAGTCGACGCTACTGCCGTCTTTGATGCCTTTCGTGCCAATGACTGGGATGTCCAGTGGGTTACAAAGTATGGCCGTCAACAAAGGTCGCACTATCACTCCCAAACCCATGAAGTAATGGTTGTCACTTCTGGACCCGGTCGCATTCGCTGGGGAGTAGCCGACTTGAGTGATGACTGGGAGAAGCACACTTATGGAGATGCCTACGAGGAGGGTGGGCTGGACCTCGAGGTCAATGTCGGCGACCTCTTTGTTATCCCGGCTGGCGTTTCACACAAGTCTTACGATCCAGCTGCTACACATATCGAAGCTGACTGTCTGACGGGAGCGGCCCGCGGCATCACGGTGGAAAATGCAAGAGTGGCAGTGTCAGAGTTGCCGACCCGAGGGTTCGTCATGATGGGGGCCTATCCACGAGGCTTCTCATGGACGTGGGAAGAGAGAGCGGGCACTCCAGAGGAGTTTGAGGCGGTGTGGAGCGTTCGCAACCCTGAATTTGATCCTGTTGTTGGTCAGAAGGGTGGCACCAACAAGTACTGGAAGAATCAGCAGGAAGGGTATAAGAGCGCACTGTAGTGGGCGCCCTGTTGCTAGGGTATTTTAAGAATGGTGTAGACATTGGATATTGTATTTGATGGTATTTTGCGCATCTGGGATGAATTGGAGGCAAGACCAGCTTGTTGTCGTCCTCAATGATGATTCAGTGTCATAGTGAGGAGAGTGTTGACAACGTGGATAAAGAATAAACTTTCAACAGAGGGCGACAGGAGGTTCCAATCTCTCGAAACGATATGACTGAGATGTGCTTAAGCCACCCTGAGATGCCAGTCGTCGAGTTCCAAGTACTCACTTCGGAGGTAAACACTAGTGTCTGTTCGGCCGTAAGGAATGGGGTGCGGGATGCAATGTGCAAGTCTTCATCATAGAGGTTTCGTGACTCTCATCGCCGAGAAAGATTACGAGGAGTGTACGGGAGTAAGCTTTCGATCATGAACTCTCTCGGCCATTGACTCACCGGGCTGAGGACAGGAATAAGCTTTTCTGCGCCTGTCTCCCTGGAGAGTTTGAGTCATCTCAAGTCGACTCATTGGCTTTCATTTCATCTATAAAGCAAATCGTTGACCTCCCTGATTTCTGTTTCCCAGACTTGCCTCGATCTAGTATCAAGGACTGCCACTTCGCTCACTAGATTCCTTCTTTCTCGATCCACTACTCTTTTCATGACATTTTCAACACAGTCGTTAATGTTCCGGCAAAGACTCAAGTCTGTTTTACCTCAGTTCCAGCTTGCAAGATGGATTCTTCCACTTTCCACCCATTTCCAAACCTCCCGACTGAGCTTCGGCTGCACATTTGGGAAACATTCTTGCGCCCATCTCAACGACACTGGCCTGGTTTGCACTATTGCACGATTGGCAACGACAAGAGACTCGTACCACTAAGCTGGGGCAAGTTTGATCGGTTGAAGAGACATGGTCGAGCCAACCCAGATCACAGATCCGCCTGCCTATGGCATGCAGGGCTCTGGGCGGCTTGCAAAGAGTCGCGGGCCGTCATCATGGAACATTACCAGCTCAGGGAGTGGAACGATCTTCTAAAGATAGGCCAGCAGGAAAGGAGGGTCCCAGAGTACTATTATGCTGATCGGGTTGGTGGAAGAGAGGCTGTCCCTCCAGCGATGATCACTGTACGCGAGGGTCACGATGAGTCGTATCTCACGGTTTACCCCACGCGGGACATCTTCTGCATCACTTCCGACAGTTGCGAATCAGTCTTTTGGTCAGGGGAAAGGAGAAACATCATTCACAGTCTCCCTTTCGCCAACAGTGCCTCCAGAACCTTGGGTGCGCAAAATTTCGCCATCGAGTTCGACCCCAGTTGGAACCGTTTCCTTCCAGGCAACATCTACACTTTGAAGGAGGAGAAATCTGCTCGAGGTTATCTGGCGAGGATGCTTGAGGACCTAGCAGATTGTTCATTTTGGACCAAACTGTGGCTTATCGACAAGAATGTCCGTTGGTCCGCAACATCCGACAGGGAGGTTGGCCCGGTATTTTACGATTACGACTGCGAGTACGTTCAAATCGAGGTTTCCGATACCCATCCTGATCCCAACAGTGGAGCGAACGAGAGCCCTGTGGCGTGCTTCATACGAAGGCTTGGGGAATTGGGCGATGAGGATTACACGGGGCGCTACATGCGCGCTGGGGACGATGAAGTCGACCCAGGTTTTTGGGCCACCGGCCCCTCCGAGTTCTTGGTTAAGGAGTGGATTAGGCTCTTGGTTCGTCGAGACAACCAGATCACCGGTGATGTCGATGGATCAAACCGGAGTATGAGGCCTGACATGGACATTGAGTGGAGTTAGATTTTAACAATTGAGGCCCTTGGTTCAATAATACTCGCAAGTGAACGCGGAACCGACGATGTGTAATTAACCATTGGCCAACTCATGTCCCCATCACTGCCCATAGGTGCTAGCCAAGTGATTGCCTTGTTTGCCTCTTCTCACCTTAGTACATATACTCTCTCCTGTTCGATGTGACGTGAAGGGTCTGGATTAGGCGGTGCCTCGAAGGAGAAAGCTCAAACATCATGTCGCCCCGACTGGGGTTGAGTCACGTCATCCTTGGGGCGCAGGATGGTAGATCCTTCAAGGGTCTGCTAGGTGGAAAGGGACATGGCGAAGGCAATTGACACTCCAGACACGTTCGAGCACAACGACTTTGTTCAAAGAACAGCCTATGAACTGGCCCCGCATCATTCCAAGCACAAAACATCTTCCCTCTTGACCACCGCTGCTTGCGTCTCCTACATTGCCTGAAGTCTACAAGAGACCAGGTCCCCGGGCGGCACCACGCGGAGGTTGTAGGAGTCCGCCCTCGCCGCACTTCCTCTAGGCTCCCCTTAGTCCTGATGGAGGCGCCCCTTTCTGGACTCAGAACACTGGCACCCCGGCTCAGTTGCGACTGGACTCTGGCTCAATCAAACTCGCAACTAAGGCTGAGAAAGACTGGCCACGACTCAGAAAACTCCTCAGAGAGAACTGGACGGTTGGGGCCTTATGAAACAACATGACTCAACCAAACCTGCTCGTAGCTAGGTAAGATTGGCCGTATCTGGCTCAAATCACTCCGTAGAGAAAGATGGCCGGTCTTCTTGCTGCTTGTCTTGCCAATGAACTCGATGCGAATCGAGTCTGCTGTCCGGGGATATGGTTTCATTTGCTCTTCTTGTACTCTCTGCGGAGATGCTTTTGTGAGATCGCAGCCGATCGCAGGGGATTTCGTGCTGGCTGTGCTTGTATGGACCCGTAGCCATTTGACTTTGACGTGGAGGGTATGGAGATGTCGGCTTCGTCTGACTCGCCAGAGATCAACGTTCATGTGCTCGATGTGATCGTTTCGTCTCTTGTTCAATGTGACCTCTTTGAATTGTTCATCGGCATTGGTCTTGGCCTCATCGGTGGTGGTTTCCATCACGCAGTCGATGCTGTGCCCGGGGTTCTTATCCGGTTCAGCCGCCGCGATCTTTTCATCCCTTCTGATGAGCTTCTGATGAGGTTTTGATGGGCTTTTGATGGTTGTTCTCAAGTGGCGTACGGCTCGGGCTTGTCCCGCGATGGGATCGACTCGTTCGGTGTCCGCGGATTCGAATTCACGTTCGAGCTTGGCAATCTTGCCGGAGATGGCCTTCTTCGTCTGCAGCTGTTCTGCGTCAGGGAATTCGAGTGCACTACCAAGATGATGGTCGTCAGCATGCTCTCAATCTCGCGGCCTTCCCATCCTGTGATGGTCATGTTGCTTCTGTAGCTGGGGTACGGTCCCTGTAGTTGTGCGGCACGCCGTCATGCTTAGGAACTTGGCGTTGAAATCGCTCGGAAGAAGACATGGTGGATGGCTGGTTGATGAAATAACACAAAAGGGCGTCTGAATGATGCTGTGTTGATTCGCGGATGCTTCGATGCTGATGAATAAGAAGGTGCGTCCGGCGTGAGAGTCACAACGAGTTCGATATCTGTTCCGGCAGGTACGTCAGGAGGGGGTTGTCACGTGAGGCTTTCTGCCTGCATCTGCTGCCCCGCCGTCGACCACCACTGATCGAGACGACCGTCACAACCAGGTACACAACACCACCCAGCGCAACCGAATAAACTTGGAAGAGATGGTCCCCTTTCCTGTGTGAGCCATGCACGCTGAACCAGCCATTCCGACCAGATTTCATTTCCTCCCCTTTTGATTGAGAGGTGCGAAATCCTGCGTGCCCGAAGTCCATGCATGACCAACACCGAAGTCAACATTCGAGATTCTTTCTTCTTCAACCATCCACCAATCTTCAGCTGTCGTCGTAAGTTGCCATCTCCCAATAGAAGTGATTAATGTCCGGCCATGCTGACATTGATGGTTGTGTGTCGTAGTGACGTTTCGCTCTTCTTCGTGAGTCCGCCGTCCCAGGTCATCGATGCTCGAATTTACTGATCTTGATTTCAGTTTCCAACCCACTTCAATCGTAGGTTTCGCTTCCTGTTCAACAATCGGTCCCCTGGCGCTTCTGACATAAGTCTCTATTGCGTAGAACCAATCTCTCTTTCGCTGTAAGTGCTCGTCTGCCCGTTGCCCATTGATATGCAATCGATATTATGGACTAACGCCCTCTGTCTCGTGTCCTAGACTCTCTTCATCATGGTCTGCGTAAGTGCTGTTTTCCTTATCCTTAGCCCGATTGTCGTCGCTGACCTGCCTCTGTAGAACTCCTACAACGGTTTTGTAAGACGACCTCGACCTCTTCCAGCTCCCCGCTTTCGTTTTCGAGTCCAATATGCATTTACCTCTGCTGCGGTATTCTCTGCATCCGGCTGGCATCCTCCAGCACCCCGACGAGCACTCCACTGTGAGCGGCGATCCCATAGTCGAGAAGCATACCGCAAGCGACGCTCATCCCTCCCCTTCAGTCTTTATCCACATATACTACGGTGAACATGACACAGAACCGAAGAGAGGAAGGCATGGAGCATAGGGTGAGCAGCAGCGCGGTCGTGGCGGTCGTGGCTTCGGCCAGAGAGGGTCTGGCCGTGGTGCTACTCAGGGAGCCAAAGTGAGTGCACAAGTTCCCGCAAAGAATTGATGGCTGACTTGAGTTACCTTCAGCGAAACTTCACAACAGTAAGCTCTCCATGAAGTTCTGTGATGGCTCGTACTCTAACAACTGATAGTACTCCAACCAATCTCGTAGCCCCTCGGAGGTGTGTGTTGATGTGGATTGATTGGCAATGGAAACAACAGGCGAGGAAGAAAATCAGCACCCAGCATGTCGTTATGGACGTTTGGCACGCAGTTAGGGCTATCGTTAGAAGATTCTTGTCAAGAAGCCTTGGTATGACTTTGATAAGAGTGCTCATGAATTACAGTGATATGATTCGAGGGTTAGAGAAAGATAATGTCATGATTGGCTCAGAAACGCATGAACTAATCTAATCAAAAGGGAATTATTACATAAATCTATCATAAGTAATCTAAGACTTATGATGATTGTCCTGTCATTTCCTCGTTCTTACGCCAAATATCCCCGAGCCTTGACTTTTTCAATACTAATGAAGCAAGATCGCCTAAGCTACTGCTCGTGAGCAGCTCCAAGATCTGCAGATGTGCCTGTAGTTCCTTGGTTATCCAGTTCCGAAGCTCGATGGCGTTGAGAGAATCCAAGCCAAATGCCGTCACAGGAGCATTCCCTTGGTGAGACTGCAGGACTTCGGGCGGTAGCATGAGGATTGCACCGAGCTTGTCGCGTAGACCGATTGTCACAATCCCTTGAGCGTCTTCCCTGGTAGCCGCTCGCTGAACCTCTTGGGCGATGGTCAGAGATGCCGATGCTGGGAGGTCGCTTGCGTCTTGCGACTTGATGATTGCGGCGTGGCGGAGATGGACGAATCTTCCATCGGAAGCGTAATAGGGCAGAGATGTTCCGTCGCTAAAGTCGAGCCCTGTCACGCACTGCTCATTGCCCATGACACCGATCTTGCCGTTGATGGCCTGCTCCAGAAGAGCAAGGACCTCGGACTCGTCGACCGTGGAGCCTGAGAGGTTCTTGAGCACCTGTGCTTGTTTGGCCGAGTTCTCTGCTAAATAGCCGACGCCCGAGACAGCTCCCAGGTTCAAACATGTCGCTGGGAGGCCGCTGCGCAGGCGATGTTGAGTGAATGCGTCGAGGTAGGTGTTGGCAGCCGAATACGCAGCTTGACCTCTGTTGCCCACGATGCCGGCTACAGAGGAGAGCACCACGAAAAAGTCCAAGGGAGTATTGAGCAGGGTCTTGTGGAAGTTCCATGCGCCGTACACCTTGGACCGGACCACAAGGTCGTAGTCTTCAAATGTCATCTTCTCGAACAAAACATCCTATGGCGTGTTAGCTGGGGTCAACATTTGAATCCATCGATCACTTACTCTAAGCACCATTGCAGCGTGGATGACGCCGCGAACAGGAGGTAATGTCCGCGCTGACTCTTCCACGAGAGCCCCGACGCTCTTCTCATCGGAAACATCACAAGCCCGCAGGTAGATATTGGCACCCTGAGTTCTGGCGTATTCTGATAGCTGGCCAAGCTCTCCAGTCACTCTTGAAGTGCGCGACAGGAGCACGATGTGTCGAGCACCCAGCTGAATCATCCGTCTGGCCATGGAGCGGCCGATGCCGCCAGTGCCGCCAATGATGAAGTAAGTAGCCTCCGCTTGAAGCAAGTCAGAGCTTCTTTGGGGATGCGTAGCCTGATATTGTTAGCAGTTGAACCGTCAATGAGGAAACATGCGCCTACCTTGACTCTCTCGCCAGGCCGGGGGCTGACAATGACCTTGCCAGAAGTCTTTCCGCTCTGGAGCTTGCGCAATGCAGTCTCGACTTCGGAAATCCCAACCGTGATGATAGGCCCGACGGGTTTCACCACATCTTCGGCCAACAGATTCATGACGGACGTTAGCACGCGCTTCATAATCCTGGGTCGCTCGGCAGCCACAAGTGTGAGGTCGACGGAGCTAAAAGTGCAGTTGTACTCAAACTTGCTCATCTCCAGCCTCGTGTTAGATGTGATGTCTCTCTTGCCAATCTCGACAAAACGTCCAAAGTGGGACAGGCATTCCCAGGTCTCGCGGAGGAGATCACCAGCGAGGGAGTTGATGACCACATCGACACCCTCGCCGTTGGTGGCCTCTCGGATCGCGGGTCCAAAGTCGGTGTTGCGACTGTAGAAGATATGGTCTTCGGGGATACCGTATGTGTCAACCAGCAACTTCTTCTTCTCGGCGCTGCCAACAGTTGCGTAGATCTCGGCCCCGATCATCTGGGCGAGTTGAACCGCGGCTTGGCCGACACCACCTGACGCGGCGTGGATGAGGATCCGCTCACCGGGCTGCAGGTGGGCGAGGTTGACAATGCCGTAGTAGGCAGTGCTGTAGACAACGGGGATGGAGGCGGCTGTCTCAAAGCTCATGTCCTCGGGGATGATGGCGGCACTGGTCGCAGGGCATCTGGCGAACGTGCTGTATGCACCCAGCGACATGGCGCAGACCCTGTCGCCGACCGACAGTGATGTCACCTCTGAGCCTACCTTGCTGACAGTGCCACTGCATTCGACACCGAGGTATGGGCTGCTGACTTGGCCCATGGCAATCACCACGTCCTTGAAGTTCATGCCAGTGGCGGCTACCTTGATCTCGATCTCATCTTCCGCCAGAGGAAGCTCAATATCGTCCTTGAAGTACAAAGAGTCGAGCGCTCCATATGTGCCGACAGCCACCTTGATTCGACGTCCAGGCTGATCGAACTCCTGCAGATACGGAGCCGAGTCCTGCGTCTCGCGGAAAATGGCGACGTTCATGTCTTCGGACTCGACGACGCGGGGCACCACAAGCTGGCCATCCTCTTCAGCGAACTCAAAGTCAACGGGCGTGTCATCTTGTGGCTTAACAAGTGAAGTCGTCAGCGCCTCAAAAATGAGTTCCGCCCGACCATAGGCATTGAGCTTCGAGTTGGGGTCCAGGTCTAGAAGCGCGGCTGTCTTGCTTGCCTCGGAGCGCACTGATCGGAGCAGGCCTTGAGCCATGTTGTTCTCGGGCTTCTCGGCGTAGCGATAGCCACCTGCACTCACCCAAAGCAGGGAGGAGGACGTGAGAAGAAGCTTTTGCAAGCGATTAAAGGTGTCAGCCGACAGCCCATGGAGTAGCGGGCCATCAAGCTCAGCCAGACAGATGTATGGGACCGCTGAAGGCTCAACCTTGGAGAAGGGAACAATGGTAGGCTTGGATCCGGTATGAAGGTCAGCGAGATTCACCAACGCCCTGACGAGCGGGTCCCCTTCGTCCTTGTCAGAGATGATGACGATAGGCTCCGCAAGGAAGTTCTTGTCGAGCGTGAAACGCAGAGAATGCGTGTCGGCCGGTTGGCCATCCTGGCTGGCACTGTCCTGGCTACTGGCAGGTGTACCGACGGACCTGGGGCTGTCGCTAAGATCTTCGCTCGACGATGAGCAAACCGTGTTGTTGCTGCAGCGACGAGGAGCCATTTCAAGGCTCTTCTCACTTCGGGGGCTTTCCAGGTCGAGAGGGTTTAGTTGCTCCCACTGGATCTTGTAGCACAATTGGCGAGGGACTTGCTCTTGTCCCATGTCGCCGTTTACAGGAGTCATCCGGAAACCGTCCATCTTCAGTAGAGGCTCGGTGCTGTGCTCAGTGTTCCAGACATCGACGTAGAAGTCGACAGGTCCAAGGCTGGCAGGATTGGGTTTGCCGTGAGCAACAACCTGGACTTGCTGGCCTGTCGAACCTGGGAGATTGCTGCTGATCTCAAGCTCCTTGATGGCGGTAGGCATGAAGAGAGACTTCATCTCGCCTCGTCCAGCGCCAAATATGGCCAACGTCAGCTGAACAAACAAGTCTGTGAATGCTGCTGGTAGGATCGAGGGAGTCTCGTGGTTGAAGGGCATACTCGAGGCTGTGTCGGGTACGGTGACACCGCTGGTAGAGTACTCTCCCGACACCTTGAGACCACCTGAGGGCTGTAGCTGGAACAAAGGTCCGTACTCGGCACCAAAGCCCTCAAGTTCAGAGTAGAAGTCTTGGGTGGGCAGCTCGCCGCCGTGGATGTTATCGGCCGCAGTCTTGCGTGCACGAGCACCATGTGTGCTACCCTGGCTGACGGCGTTGGAGGTGTCTTGCTTTCGAATAGCCACAAGTCCTGTGCAGTGTTCCAACCAACCCCTGCTAGAGTTCCAAGAGGCGATCCGGAACTCGTCCCAGTCAGAGGATTGAGCGCGGGTGCCTTCAGCGTACGATCGCAGTGTCACAACCGTCTCATACTCGGAGCTGTCGTCAAGCACAAATGCCTTGGACGAATAGATCTCGCGAAGTCGGTATCCAAGGATTTGCTCAGCGGGGATACCGCGCAGACCAGCACGTTGCATGGAAGCCTCCACTGCCATGCAGAGGTAAGCCGCCAAAGGCATTGTCGTCAGCGACTGCATCTTGTGATGCTTCAACCACGGCACGTCATCGACAGTAATGACATTGCGCCATGTGGGATCCAACTCGCTGTAGCTATCTTCGAGTGTGCCCAGTAGATCGTGGCGAGGGAATGGCTTGAGGCGATGCTGCTTGCTGGAGCGAGACTCGAACCAGTACTTCCGGTCTGCCCACGGGTATGGGGCAAAGTCAGCGACCAAGGAAGGCTTCTGGGCACCGCCATCATCCTCGTTGATAGCGCTGAAGTTGACAGGGTAGCCCTTGACAAAAAGAGCGCCGGCAAGCTTGAGCGCTGTGGTCGTGGCGTGTTGGTTGCGCACAAGTGCCGACTGGTACTTGACACTAGAGGCTTGGCTGCTGATGCCCTTGAGAATCTGCTTGATAGGACCCTCCAAGGCTGAGTGCGGTCCAATTTCGACAACCATGTCAGGCTGACCGTCTTCGTAGAGCTCCTTCAAAGCCGACGAGAAAAGGACTGGCTTGGTGAGGTTGTCAACCCAGTAGGATGGGCCAAGAGCGACAGTTGAGTCGAGCTTGTTGCCATTCAGGGAAGAGTAGAAAGCAACGCCGTCGCAATCTTGGCTCACGGTGTTGCTGATCGAAGCCATGTAGTCATCAGCGACGAGCTGCATGTGCGGTGAGTGGTAAGCCACATCAACACGCAGCTTACGGTTGAAGATGCTGCGATTCTCGAGCTCAACAGCAAGCTTATCGATGGCATCCTCGTCTCCAGATACCGTGACGGAAGAGGGCGAGTTTTCACACGCCACGACGATGGAGGTGAGACCAAGAGACTGGATTAGGTCTTTCACCTCGGCTGGGCCAGCACCGACAGCGATCATGGAGCCCCGGAGATCCGGGAACTTGGCCTTCATCTTCTGAGCGGCCTGGCCGCGGTGGTAAGCAGCAGCCATAGCAGCCTCGAGAGTGATAGCACCGGTGGCAAAGGCAGCTCCAATCTCACCACTAGAGTGGCCGACCACCATTGAAGGCTTGATGCCCCAGGACTCAAGCAAGGCTGTTAGGCCCAGCTGAACCGCCGTACAGATAGGTTGGCTGATGTGTGCTTTTCCGATCTGCGACTCGTCTTTGCTCTTGTTTAGCTCCTCGATCAGAGAGAAACTGGCACCCATTCTCTTCAAGCAGTCGTCGGCAGCGTTGACTGTGTCAGCAAAGATGCGATGGCTACTCAGCAGCTCACGGCCCATGCCAGCCCACTGCGCTCCTTGGCCGGTGTAAACGAAAGCAAGCTTGGGAACCTTGGCAGCTCTACTTGGCAGGGCGTCAATGCCATTGAGTGACAAGGCGAGCTCATCGAGAGATGTTGCTGCGAGGGCAGTTCGCCACTGTAGATGAGACCGACGCTCGCCTAGCGTGTAGGCAATGTCTCGAATGAGGCGCTTCTGGAAGACTTCGGGATGTTGCTCGATGTAGACACCAAGTTGCGACGCCAGGCGCTTGAGTGCCCCCTCATCGTGAGCGGACAAGACAAAGAGCTTGGGACGCTGATTCTTGGACTCAACCGGCAGATCCAAAGGAGAAACAGGCGGGCGTTCCAGAACAGCATGTGCGTTGGACCCTCCGAAGCCAAAGTTGTTGATGCTGATATACCGCTTGTTCTTTGGCCAAGGACGGATGTTGATAGGAACCTTCATGTTCCACTGATCCAAGGGGATGCTGGGGTTCGCCTTTTCAAAGTTGACATTAGGCAGGATGAAGCCCTTCTCGAGCATCAGAGTCGCCTTAATGATGGATGCAATGCCGCTAGCATTTTCAAGGTGTCCGACGTTTGTCTTGACGGACCCTACGTAGAGAGGAAAACGCTTGGTGCGGCCGTTGCCGAAGACGCGAGAGAGGGCGCCGACTTCGATGGGATCACCCACTTTTGTTCCCGTGCCGTGGGCTTCGATGAAGCCGACGTCTTCGGGATTGATGCCTGCCCTGGCGTAAACATCACGCATGAGACGCTCCTGAGCCTCGCCGTTTGGCGTTGAGATGCCTAAGGGGGTGTAAGTGTGGTGTGCTTCGAAACTTTTGCGAGTTTACTTACCAACAGTCTTTCCATCTTGGCTTGTGCCAGTGTTGACAATGACTGAACGGATCTTGTCATTGTCCTTCAGAGCCTGGTCAAGAGGCTTCAGAAGGAGGGCCCCGACGCCCTCACCACGGGCGAAGCCAGACTTGGCTCGCTCATCGAAGGCAAAGGTCCTTCCATGCTCATTTAAGATACTTGATTGGTTAGCATCATGTATAAAGACTTGTGGTGAATAAGAACAATGTGTCTCACCCTAGCATCGACATGGAGATGTAATCATCCGGTTGGAGGTGCAGGTTGGCAGCAGCCACAATGGCCTGCTCGGATTCGCCAGACCTAATACTTTGCACAGCCTGATGCAGAGCATACAGGCTCGATGAGCATGCGGTGTCTATCGATGAACAGGGGCCATGAAAGTCGAAGTAGTAAGACAAACGGCCCGCTTGGATGGATTGGTGATTACCAGTGGCATCAAACATTGGTACTCTGTTCACATCACGTAGAGTACCCATGCGATAGTCTGACAAGGCACCACCAACAAAGACGCCAATGTTGCGGCCAGCGATTGTCTCCTTGGGGACACCAGCATTCTCAAGTGCCTCGTATGTGCACTCGAGTAGCTGCCGTTGTTGCGGGTCTATAACAAGACATGTTAGGACATATGCAAGACATTTTGGGGGTACTTGAGAATATTGTCTCACCCATGGCCAAGGCTTCCTGCTCTGTGATGTTAAAAAACGGAGCATCGAACCGCGACAGGTCCTGATTCATAAAGTAACCCCCCTTGGCGTTGATGCACCCCTTCTTCTGAGGGTTCGGGTGGTGAAAGGCTCCCATGGAGAACCTGTCTTCTGGTATCTCTCGCCAGCCGCTTCGTGACCGAGACAGGAGTGTCCAGAAGTCTTCGGGGTTAGACACGTCGCCGGACAGCCGGCAGGACATGCCGACTATGGCGATGGGCGCTAGCTGGGGCTCTTGGTTGGCTGCCATTGTGGTGTGTGGATTTGAAGTTGAAAGATGCTACGAGAAGCCCAGGAGCTGTGCGAAATAGTTGGGTTGACAGATATCGGAACAAGTGAAGCAAAAGCAAAGGAAGGAAATCAATGCAGCTATATCGTTTTTTTACCCTTGCGCTACCATGACCGAACTCAGCTTCTGCTATTCAATATTCGCCGGTCTCATCGTTTTTGATAAACCGCCTTAATGGAAACATCAAGCCAAGACTCCCCTGGATTGCACTGGCGCGCTGGGATTCCGTTTCTCATCCATCAAGTCAAGGATGTACTGCTACCTCTACTGCATGTAGACAAGAGCATCGTGTGCCAAGAGATAGGGGGAGCAGATCACTTCCCTTGGTCCAGATACAGACTCGACCTAGATACGGAACCGAATCCTATGTATCTGTTACACCGAGACCCTTTCGATCATGGCGTCGATACCCTGGCCCTTTGCATCGGCAGTTGATCTCGCCGTTCACAGCTTAGCTATAGATGATGCGATGGGATGGCATGCGATAGTTTATGAATCGTTTCTCGACTGCTTTCGCCCACTTTCCGACGCCTTTCGGCTCTTCTTGGTTCCGAACTATGTATGGTCCAAAGAGACAGGGGCAAGAGTTATTGGTGTTTGGAAAAGGCCGAGATCTACGACACGCCCCCACCTAGCGTAGATTGCTACGTTGATAGTCGACGTCGATCATCACGGCATGTCTTGGATTCATATGCGCATTCGGTTTAGGCCGAGGCTTGATCAGATCATCTTTCACCATTTTTGGTAATCGAATTAATTTCCCTTGGCCGTGACTCCATGAGTCCGCGGGGGCTCTATCTCAACTTTCATTTCACACATGGACTGACGACCTGCAGTACCGAACTTGCAGTGCCGAGCCGAATAAGAGCCAATGCTAGTGTGTACTGACCGTGGGGTTAATTGGGAGCCTATCTTCCGGCTTGTTCCGTCACTTACACGTTTGCGTATGCCTCCCACCCCCAGAGACAGCTGTCAGATGTGACCAGGGGCATCCCGCCACACCGAGTCGGTGAACTTTTGTCTTGTCATCGTCGCATCACCTGATGGTACACATACAGTTGCATCCTCATCCCGTCTCGCTCCCTCGTGCGTGCGGTAAGACCTCCAGGCGAGTCAGGTCGTATGTTTGCAAGTCACCTTTACTGCATCTAGATATGGATATGAATGCATTCCATTATTATCTGACGGCGAGATCATCTGCCTAACTCAATCTAGAAAATCACCCCGCCCTTCCCCAACGGTTTGGCAACCCCTCAATTGTTCCCAACCTTGACTATCGTATCAGTGATAGCCGTAGCCAGCTCGTTGATGGTTATCGTATCCCTCGGCAGAGTGTGACCCTTGCCGTGATCAAAGAGGACCGCGGTATCCTCGTCACACATGCCGTAGAGCGCCATGGCGCCCTGGATGTATGGATCATTGCATCCGACGACATGGCACGTGGGAATATCGATGATGTCCTCGCACTCGTCTGCCAGTAGGCACTCGACGCGATTGTCATCGGTCAGGCGCATAGGAGGCCAGCCGGCGAAGAAGATGGCAGCCTATCTGGACATGAGTCTTGGATCATGATACACACTGATTACTGACCTTGATGCGACGGGGAATCCCCTTTTCTTCAAATCGTCGGCGTTCTTCAAGCACCAAGCTCGCAGCGGTGGTGGCTCCCTCCGAGTAGCCTAGGATTCCCTGTATACCAGTCCATCAGCCCTTGATCTTGACCTCGGACATCAATGCCATCTAGAACCATACATCAATCTCGGGGTCTTGGTCAATAATCTCAAGCAGCCTGTCGAGGGCGCCGTGCGCAGCATCGAACGAAAACAGATTCTCTTCACCCAGCAGCTTCCGGATCGTGTCCTCAGGATTCATGCCTGTGGGGAAATCACGGATCTTGACCAAAATATCATCCAAGGCCCCGACGCCGTCATAATCCATGAAGCGGAAGAGCGGAGGAGCACCGAAGTAGTCCTCAAACCCAGGCGGCGGTACCGCTCTGTATCCGCCGTCAATCCATTTGAACGTGCTAGATCCAGAACTCTGCACTACGTCGGTGAATGGACCAAGCTGGGTTTTGAAGTTCTGCAGGCAATAGTCAGTGATGTGATGATACCTAAGCGGCGAGTGGTGAGTATGGACTTACAGCGGCGCTCCCATAGGAGCCGTGGAGGCAGAGAAACTTCATCGTGAGAAGAGGTGGCCAGTAAGTCGATACTTCTCCAGGAAGACCTCTTACTTTTCTCTCCTCTTAACACTTCTGATCTGCCTGCTAGTTGATTGAGTTCACACCGTCCTCCGGTGAAAGCGGTGGTCCCAAACAGGGTGGTTGCAGCGATAATCGGAATCTGCCATTCAATAGTTCGACCCACATGGTCTCAATGGTCGATAACGTGTCTTAGATTGATTTCGTAGTCGGGAATTCACCGTGACATGCTTGAACGTGCCAGGTGCGAGAACGAATGCGACCAGTTTCCCTTGTCCTCTTCTTTTTGTGTTATCTATTGACGTGCATCCATATTCAGCGAAACCTCATCGTGTTCTTCAACCTCCGCAATCGTAACAGAACGAAAATGACAACTCAAAGCACCCCTGCAATCGGTGTACGCAAGGTCCTGATGCTCACAAACATTGAGCACGGCCAATCCAATGTCTTTCTCGCAACCGCGCAGGCCATCCTTATGGCCGATCCCGGTGTTGAGATCCATTTCGCCACGTTTCGTGGCCTTGAAGGGTCCGTCGCTGAGGTTTCAGAGTATGCCCGAAGATCTACACCAATGGCGAGACCCATCGTCTACCACAAAATTCAAGGCATCTCGGGCCGTCAAGGCCTTCAAAACTATATTGAGCGGCACAACATTCCAGCTCGGCCAGGATACTTTCCTGATTCCGTCTCCACTCCCCTCAGTTTCTCCGCAACTAAGCAGGCCATCAAGGACTTTCTTCCCGCATTCATACCCTACACTGGCGAGGAGATGGGGGACATCGTCACTTCAATTATCGGTATTTTCAAAGATGTGAACGCTGATCTTGTAGTGTTGGACCCGCTCATGCCTGCTGGGTTGACGGTTGTGTGGCATTTGCACGTCAAATACATGATTCTGAGTCCCAACACCATCAAGGACTTTGCCGCGTCTGAGCAGCCACGTGGCGTAAGATTCTGGAAGTATCCCGCGTATGTATTAAACCTTCCCCTATACCAATCAACAACTGATGGGTTGGTAGACTGTTCACTGGATATTCTTACCCCGTGCCGTGGCACCTCATCCCTCTCAATATCTATGTTCTGTTCTACATGGCCTATCTCTGGATCACATCCCGTCAAAGAAAAGAGATTACCGCTCACTTGAAAGACAACCTCGGCATCCATCTCAAGACAGTGATCGATCTCCAGCGCAGCAGACCTAACTACCTGAAGATTGCCGTCGGTTTTCTGCCGGAGCTCGACTTTGAGGGAATACTACCTGATAATATCCTACCTTGTGGCCCCATCCTTCGAAGCGCGTCGCCAATTGAGGAATCGCACCCTGAGCTGGGGAATTGGCTAGCCCAGGGGCCGACTGTGTACATCAACCTTGGTTCCATGTGTCAGATTGACGAGCAGCAAATGATTGAAATGGCACGTGCTATTAAGAATGTCATTGAAGAGTTTCAGATGTCATTGAAACGCCCCCTTCAAGTGTTGTGGAAGTTGAAAACTCATACGGGCATCAATGCACAGAAGAACGCCAAGATGATGGACATTCTTGGGCAGGATATAGTCAAAGATAAAGTTAGAATCGTTGACTGGGTCGTCGCTGAGCCCATTTCGATTCTACAAACAGGCAATGTCGTGTGTGCGGTGCACCATGGAGGCGCTAACTCATTCAATGAAGCAGTTATGTATGTCACCCTTTTCTCTTTTTCGAATATCATGGACTAATTTCCATAGCACTGGGACCCCCCAAGTCGTCCTTCCCCAATGGACAGACTGCTATGACTTTGCCCAGCGTGTCGAGATGCTCGGCATTGGGCAGCTTGGGAACAGGAAAACGAAGCCCAGGTGGGCAGCCAAGGACCTCGGCCATTCATTGATTGATGTAATCATGGGTAAAGATTCCGAGACAATCAAGAAAAAGGCAGAAGATTTGGCGAGGTTGTGCAAGGATGCTGGGGAAGGCAGAGAAGTCGCAGCCAAATTCATCCTGGAGGAGATGGCGGCTAAGCGTGACCTTTCAGTGTCTGCCTAGTTGAGGACGAGGAGCCATGTACCAAGATAGGTAGGAATAAATTGTGTTTTTCATCTTTTTTTATGGAAGAAGAGCATGCATTGACGTCATTTAAACAAAGAGCGTGCTCGCCTGTTGAATTAGCCTCACGCAGTCATGAACCAGTGGTGGGCTTTGAACGACAACCTGGTTGTTTAGAAGGCTGACGGATCTCGGGTAGCAAAAAACCAAAGAGATTGAGTAAAATACATCACAAATGAGAGCTAAGTCCACTTAGGGTAGGAGATTTGCTGGAGCACACGAAGTTGAAAGTGGAAGATCTAGGGTAGATAACATCAACGGTCGGGTTGAGATCCTTGGACAATTTGTTATCATTGTTATCGGTAACGACGTATCAGTAGATCAAAGCCAAGATCAAAGATAGAAACACCCGGGTGCATGTGGGCTCAACGGTTCGCATCATCACACCACTCGCTTGAGGCTCATGATCTGAGGGCCCGCCAAGTTAGAAGCCGAACACCGAGATCCACAGTCGAGCCACTTTTCCTCCGATATGGTTTTGAGCAATAATCATAGTGGTATGAGGCTCTGCTGTCATTTGAGTCAACCTAGACAACACGTGGGCGTAGATGGGTCAGATGTAGGTTCGGTGATACTTAACTTGGTAGGGTGGCCGGTGACGACAATCGCATCAAGGTCATGGGGGTTTGTATCACATTCGGGAAAATTGATGGTAATTTCTGTTCCCTGTTGAGCTGAGATGCGGAAAGAGGCCCAGTGAGGGAAATATCTGGTCTCTGCAGAATGCTGCGGGAGCCAAGCCGCAATGCGGACAAATGCCGCGTTTGGGGATCGTAAGCTGCAGTTGATGAAACAATTCGCTCACTAATGTTAGATCAGCAATAATCAGGCCCCAAGGCATTCAATTGTTCCTGTGAGTATTGGTGGTTGTAGCGGGTTGCGTCTATCCATCGAGATCATCAAGGTTCCCAGCAATTTTGAGTATATAATCGCCAGTTCCTCACATCCCGTCACCCCGCCAGCCTTATTCTCTCTACTATCCACGGACATTCACTCCCAGTCGGCACCGACGTTGCTTCCTCTCGATCGGGTCCGACTGTTGGTACCTAGATCCGCCACCACCAACAACCGTAGCATCCAATTCCCCCGCATTCCACCAAGGCTAGACAAGGATCATGCGTGTTTGAATCTCAAACATGTCGAATAAGAGTCCAAGATGATCCCGATCTTCACTGCACCCCGCACTTCATCTTCGGTCGAGCGGTTAGGTTAGTCAACGTAGACGGTAGATGAGAACAGGCAAAAAGGACAAGCAAAAGGGCCGTTCTGTTAGGCGACATTGCAGCGGGGGTTGGACGCCGTGTCACCGGTGGGTCTGACGCATTCAGTGGGATGATTATGAGCTCGGCCCGTATAAAGTCACACGGCGGAGCCGATTTATGACGAGTCAAACTTGCTTTTTTGAACCATGTCGAGGCTTGCTGCACCGACATTTAACAGGCTCTTCGCCAGGAACATCCGTGGGCCCATGTCCAGGAATCTGCAAACATCATTCTACTACAGCACAATGCGCGCGGCTAGATATTACGGAAAGGAAGACATTCGGGTTGAGAACATTCCCGAGCCGACGGTTGGGGCGGGTCAGATCAAGGTGAGCATGTAGATCAGGTATAGAGTCGGCCATTTCTAACTTGGATGGATAGATCGCCCCGGCCTTTGTTGGCATTTGCGGAACAGATCTCCACGAGTATCTCGGAGGACCCAACTTCTGTCCCACAACCGCTCATCCCGTCACCAAAGAGACCATCCCCGTCACGCTGGGCCATGAATTCTCGGGCATCATCTCAGAAGTCGGCCCTGGAGTAGAGGGCTTTGAAGTCGGTCAAGCGTGCGCTGTTCAGCCTACAATCTTTTGTGGACACTGCGCAGCATGTGATTCGCACTCCGAGAATGTGTGTCACGATGGAGGTTTCGTCGGATTGAGCGGGGGTGGTGGTGGATTGAGCGAAGCTGTCTGTGTAAACGCTACACACGTTTTCCCTCTGCCTAAGCACCTATCCCTTGAGATCGGAGCTCTTGTCGAACCTCTTTCTGTGTCATGGCATGCCATGAGCGCAGCGCCAGAAATCAACCCAGAGTCCAAGGTCGTCATCATCGGAGGTGGGCCAATAGGTTTGGCAATGATCCTGTGTCTTAAGGCCAAGGGTGTCAAGGATATTATCGTCTCCGAGGTTGCTGTTTCCCGACAAAACTTTGCCAAGGAGTTTGGCGCCTCCCTGGTGGTCAACCCCATCAAGGAGAATCTCAACGAAACTGTCCTGGGCTTGAGCGAGGGCAGGGGCGCTGATGTTGTCTTTGACTGCGCCGGAGTTCCTGCAAGGTGCGTTTTTGGCCCATACAACAATGTGGACTATTACTAACTGTCGCGTAGTGTCAAGAGTGCCTGCGAGGTCGTCAAGACCAAGGGCACCGTGGTCAACGTGGCCATCTGGGAAAAGGAAATCCATTTCAACCCCAACTGGATTACATGGAAGGAAAGTGCCTACAAGTCTGTCCTCGGCTACCAGCGAGAGGATTTCCAGGCAGTCATTGAGAATCTCGGCACAGGTGAGTTCATTTACTTCATGTTTCGTTCAGACCAGATGCTGACAATGCCAGGCGCCATTGAGCCTAGCCAAATGATCACACGAAAGATCAAGCTCGAGAACATTGTGGAGGACGGCATCAAGGCACTGATTAACGACAAGGATAACCAGGTCAAGGTTTTGGTTGATATTCATGATAAATGAGTGATGAGCAGTTAAGAGTAGCGCAGAGTGAAGGTGTAGAGTGTGGTTTTGGCACAGGCGTTGTTTGCGAGCGGGCAGATGGGGTTTTTGATTAGGTATTTGAATACGTCAAACATTTGAGTTTCAACACGAGGCATTCTAAGCCAATGTGAGTCTTTGCCTATCGAGACGCCGTTTGTATCAAGTCTCCTTTGTCCAGGGTGGAACAAAGTAGTAGACCAGGCCATGGATGATGCACGCAATACCGTCTCCCACCCTGCAACGTTCAGTCAGCTTCAACTTAGTTCAACCATAGGCCAAAGGAACTTGTGGGCTTACCAGTGTATCCAATGCCAAGTTGGAAACCTCGTCCCTACAAATGCCCCCATGCATCGAGCCGGGTTCAAACCAGCACCACCATATCCGTACCGCGTAAACGCGGTGGAAAAAGCCAAAGTTCCAGAAGCGAGTCCAACAAGGAAGGGAGCTAGGGTCGGCCCAACGATTTGAGCCTGCCGTGGGTCGAGACCAATGCCGAAGGCAAGGAATAGGAGAATGGTTGCCGACACCAGTTCGACGACAAAGATTTCTCTGACGGGAACGATATCAGGGTCCAGCCAGCATCCACCGACTTTAAACTCCCTGGTGCCGTAACTCGCCCTAACCAATAGCCCAGCCAATACACCTCCGCTAATTTGAGCACCAACGTACAATATTAAGCGTGGAAGGGAGCAGAGGCGGGCACAGAATGTTGCAAAGGTGATGAGAGGGTTGAAGTGAGCTCCCTGCTTGGGTCAGAATTTGACTGTCCGAAGAATATCAATATCCTTACCGAAACCGGCCCGAAAGACGAAATGAATAAAGAAACAAAAATGATGTTGGTGATTCCGCCTATCAGGGGGCCTATGAATGCGGCATTGTCAAAGTTGCCCAGCTGAGCTGTTGGCGGTGTGGGAAGCCGTGGTGGTGAGATGCCGATCCAGATAGTGATGTACGCCTGCATCAGTGTGCCTATAGTTGGTTAAAATGGATAATCTCGCGAGCAGCATGATCTCTCACCAATTCCCTCGATGAGAGCAGCTTTCCACAAATAGCGACTAAAGATTGGTCGGCAATCCAACAGCTCTCGAAATGACATGTGCGGTGTCGCATCTGGCTCTTTTTCCAACAACTTCTCATCCGCCGAGGTTCTTCGATCAACCGTAAACGCCTGATTTGCTCCTAGTCGGCCAGCGAAAGGGTGGCTATAGCTGCGATATCGTGGGGGCGTCGGCTCCGGGGAGCCCAGCTCAACCGGCGGCCGAGACTCGACGTCGCCATCGTAGCTTGTCGTCCGTGAGACGGGACCTGCCATTCTCATGATTGATTAGGTTAACTTCATAGCTTCACAAAATACCCTTGGCTAGTTTCTTCGATCAGTCGGTATATATATGACCCCCTCGCGGCGGCCGCCCTCGTGGATCATCATGATGACACATGTGCCGGTGTTTCCGATGTTCAAGGTTAATCGGGAATGGCGTCGTTTAGCAGGTGATTTCTTGGTCAAGTGCTCGAAGAAGCGGTGGGGGGTGGGCTTGCGAGCAACCCAACGGAAATAAAACAACCGTGATTAGCAGGTGATTATGTCAACGACGATTGGCCGTCTTACTGTCTCTGGCCAACAATGCGACGCTGGAGACCTTACCAATGCCGCTAGCGTGTCTTACACACAATTACAGAAGCTGACTTAATGGAGAGATAACCCACAACAGCTTAGCTATGAATAATGTATAAATAAGCCAACGGCACGTTTTGTTTATTTTGAAAGTTTAAGCGAGAGTACAAAGTTTAAGTGTACGTCGTCGTGGGTGATGATGCCGCCACCGAGTAGAAATGGCGGCCGAGACATTGCAATAATCGGCACCACAGCATGAGGCAAACATTCCAGCAATCTGAAGCTATCCTGGAGAATTGATTTTGCGGGAAGCCTTGCCTGATCAGTCTATACCCCGTGTGTAGATCAATACTGCAGCATGTTGGCCGCCTTGCTCAATCCAAGCAGCCGTGTGCTGTTGCTTTCTCAAGATCTCCCTCGAGCGTTGCCAAATCTTGTAGGACATGCCTTACTATCACCTGAAGACTTCATGGATACTTGAACCGCATAGTCCAAGAGTCAGGCATGACTTTGATGTTCGGCCATGGAGAAACTCCGAACGATGATTCCATTCAATCGCAAAAAGTCACTAGAAGAGAGCACATTAAGAGATGAAACTTCAGTACATTAAAAATGTGATTCTGTTTCTGTAGCTGATGCTACTGGGCGAGGGTTCAGCAAGCGGTTCACAATTTTTGGGGTCATAGATTTTGACGGTGTCCCAGGTCGAGGACAGAGTCTCTCTTTCGTCCGAGGGGATGGGGTCTTTCCACAACGTATTCGGTTTCCCATCGTCCTACATATGGGTAATCGGGTCAGCCTTGAGAGACTCATTGCCGTTCTTGTTATTGGCCTTCTTGGCCTGTCTATCTGTGGAAGTCTATCCGGCATAATGGTGAAGAACTTATTTGGAAACTTGTCACAACATGAAGCCCCAATGGCATAAATCACTTCAGCCTGCTGAGGCACTCTGAAACTTGATGACCAGAAGCTCAAAACACCATACGAGGCGATTAAACTAAAATACTGGCCAGATAGATAGTAATGCCACCCCGGTGAGGGTCTTATAGGTATCTCAAATCCAGAACGTGCCTCCACTGTCGTGGCGGTTGCCGGGTTAGAAATAATGAATACCATCTTATTCTCAGTGATTATTGTTCTTTCGTTTACTATCGCACAGTGCAAGACTCTGATTAGAGTAGTTAGTGTTGTTTCTATCGTTGACGACTATCAGCTCAGCTGCTATCAACACAGCCCTGTGCTACCTGAACACAAATAGCCCTAGGAGACACCAAGACAAACATTATCAATGTCTTCTCTCACGTCATACAAGTTGATATAAAATAAGACCTATGAATTAATACGATAGTTGACGAAAAGGTCCATAAGCGGCCGACCACCTTAGTAACAGAATGGCTCTCCCAGTGTCCGTATCTGGATGCCTTTCGCACCACCTTTCCGATCTGTAGCCTCAACTCAGAGCATCAATTGATGACAGTCCACCAATCATGAACTCTATGCCAAACCTATCCAAAAAACAAGTCCCCCCACGCTTTGACCACGGGAGTATGGCTTGTCTCGATAAGTCTCGCAGGTCGGCGCAGGGTCGTGAAGAAAGTGGGGCACTTCCGGGCAGATAGTATAGAAATAGAAGGTCACATTCGACTCAGGGGTAAGTCAGAGAATGGCATGCAAGGGACATGAGTTTCGATTTTAAATACGAGGTCCGTCCCTGTCTTTATCACACCAGCAGGCTCATTCTAGGAGACCCTTTTAATACAGAAAAAGCTTCTCGCATCATTGGCATGGGGGTCTCTACTGTGATAGTCGATGCATCACTATTGCAATCGAATGGATATCATCGCGTGATCAGGCCGTGGCGGCAGAAGCCAAGCGTCGTATTGAGTTGCCAAGACGGAAACCAATGCACGAAGGGTAAGGAGAAGATTTCCAAGCCCTTATCGAGTAACATTCTCCGGGGTAGTATGAGGGAACTTCTGTCGGCACATCATGCATTCCCACCCCTTGATACAGCTTTCCTCGAGATATATAAATACATAGTCTCTTTGCATTGAGCGTTGTGCTTTGATCTCGTTAGCGCCTAGGCGATCCAACCGCTGTCATTCATTATGCGCCTGTTTCACACTCTTTTAACTCTTTCGTGCGTTGCCAGCGCTCTGGCTCGCCATAACGCTCTTTTACGTCGTGACGGTGAAGATGCCGCTCCGGCCGTCAACGAAACTGATCTAGATCCTAAGCGATTCATCCTTGAGTTTGAAGATGTATGGCTTCTTCTTACCAAGCTGCCAAGACTACTGTATTAATGGATACTAGGGAACCAACTCCAAAGCCACTGCCGATAGACTGGCGGACCGTCCCGATGTCAAGCTTATCAAGGTCTTTAACAGCGACGTGTTCAAGGGTGCTTGTGTGGAGACCCCCAAAGACAATCTTGATACTCTCCAGGAGGAGGAATCTGTCATCAAGGCTTGGCAGGTCAAGAAAGTCACCTTGGCTCCCATGAAGCCGCTGCAAACGTTCGATAAAGAGGCTGCTGGCATCAACACATCTGTTCACCACATGACTGGGGTGGACAAGCTCCATGCTGACGGTGTCCTGGGCAAGGGTGCTGTTGTTGCGGTTGTTGACACAGGAGTTGCCTATAATCATCCCGCAGTAAGTGGAGATTGCTTTAAGGTTGAGGTACAGTCCGACTGACAATAGACAGCTTGGTGGAGGGTTTGGTCCTGGTTTCAAGATCGAAGGTGGATATGACTTTGTGGGCGATGGAGGTAAGAGCATGCCATTCAATAAGAGTAATGTTGAGCTAAAGAAATGGTGGCAGAATGGCCTGAAGATGAAGAGAAACAGCCTGACAAAGATCCCATGGACAACTTGGGCCACGGAACTCATGTTTCTGGCATCATCGCTGGGAAGAGCGATCTGTAAGTGAAACACATGTCACGCAATGTTATCTTTCAGAAGGCTAAGAATACCCAGGATTACCGGAGTTGCTCCCGATGCTACGCTCCGAGTGTACAAGGTATTCGGGAAAATGGACGCAACAACTGAGGATGTGTTGATCGACGCTTTCCTCAAGGCTTACGACGACGGGGTAGGTACCGGAGCGTTGAGTTGATGACATGGCTGACCAAGACTCGCAGGCCGATGTCATCACTGCCTCCATCGGTGGTCTCGGTGGCTGGTCCGAAAACGCATGGGCTGTAGTGGCTTCGAGAATCGTCGACCAGGGTGTAGTCGTCACCATCTCAGCAGGGAACGATGGCCAAGCCGGTCCCTTTGCCGCCAGCACCGGGTCCTCCGGCGCCCATGTCCTTGCCATTTCTTCCATCGACGGAGATGTCATTGCCATACCCTCCTTCAACGCGACCTTTGAGAATGGCGGAGATGCGGAGACGGTCAATGTGCCGTACATGCCAGCGGCTGAGTGGTACCCATCTGACGTCGACGGTTGGCCAGTTGTCCCAGTCGGCCTTGATACGACCGTCGCAGATGAGGCTTGTAGCCCACTGCCGGAAGACACTCGCAATTTCACCGGCTCAGTTGTACTCGTACGCCGAGGAGGATGCAACTTTTCGCAAAAGCAGCAAAACCTGGCTGCCCTTGGTGCAACGCATATTCTCATCTACACCAACGAGATGCCCATCGTAGCCCCTTCAGCTGTCTCCCAGGACGGAAGTATTGCTATGATTACTCGAGAGGCCGGCGCTGCCATCATCAAGTCCATCAAATCCGGCGGTAACGTCACTGCTGACTTTACCACTCCACCTATGAAGACTCTCACCGGAGTCGTCAATGAGGAGACGGGAGGCGCACCGAGCTACTTTACTAGCATTGGGGCGACCAACGACCTGTTCATCAAGCCCGACGTGGCCGCTCCGGGTGGTCATATCTTGTCGAGCTATTTGAACGATGAATACGCTGTTCTTAGCGGCACATCCATGGCTTGCCCATATGTCGCAGGTATCGCAGCGTTGTATATCAGCAAGCACGGCGGCCGCTCTACTCACGGGCCCGACTTTGCCAAGGACCTAGCCATGAGGATCATTTCATCCGGTGAGGCTGTTAAATGGCACGACGGAACCTCGGATAGTCCAGACTATGGATTCATGGCCTCGGTGGCTCAGGTGGGCACCGGCATCGTCAATGCTTCCAAGGTTCTTGAGTACAGTACCAGTCTCTCCTTTGTCAAGTTCGCTCTCAACGATACACGCCACTTCAACGAGGAGCACACTGTCGAAATTACCAATGGCGGAGACAAGGCCACGACTTATGGCTTCTCGGTTGAAAACTATGGCGGTTTTGATTCCATGAATACTGACCCTGAGACTTGGGGAACCCCACGAATGGCCTGGGGCGAAGAAGTGCTGGCTGCACCTCAGAATATGAACCCCCAGGTCGCTCTACCCGATGCAAAGTTAACCATCCAGCCTGGGGAGACCAAGTCTGCAAAAATCTCCTTCAAGACTCCTACTGGGCTGGATGGCTCCAAGTTGCCCCTGTATAGCGGTAAGATTGTCATCACTGGCAGCAACGGCGAATCTCTCGGAGTACCCTATATGGGTCTTGCATCCGACCTTGAAAAGGACGTTGGCGACATCTTTGAGTATCCTATCGGCTTTCCAGCCATGACTTCAACCCGCCAGGAGATCCCTATCGCGGAGAAGAGCAACTTTACCTTTGATCTGGACCCAGAGGTTCAGGACTTCCCCGCCGTATACTCACGCATCGGCTTTGGCACGCGAGAGCTGCGATGGGATATCTTTGATGATAGCTGGACCGAGGACAACTGGGAGTACCCTCCAGTGATCGGCAAGGCCGGCTACGTCGGGTCTGCGACGAGTTGGGCCAAGTTGTCTGGCAAGCAGTATTTCAACGCCAGCTCGGACGATGCCAATGATCTCATTGCGCTGCCGTTGCAGGATCTATCGCGTGACATTGTCGGAAGACTTGGAACTGAGCTTTGGTGGCTGGGTCGGTTGGCCAACGGAACTCAGATTGTAGAGGGACGATACAAGATGCGGTTCGCCGCCCTGAAGCCGTTTGCAGACCCACAAGCCTCGGAGGGTTGGGATGTCTTCAAGACTCCTGCATTTGACGTTTTGCCTCTTGAAGATTAAGCGGTGGATGTTTTAGCAACACAATCAACTCTTAGACCTCATTTGGGCTCCAAATATCATCACATGTGCTGGCATATCTATGGATAGGAGGCTCGTCCTAATCGTAGCCCCGCGAGGCAGCTTGAAGCATGGCGACACAGTGGTTGATTTGCCAAGACAGTCGTCGTGAGAGCTGAACGAAGCAGATATCGGGGGATCCGTATGACCCGGAAATGGCGGTCTTGGCGGTCTTGGCGGTCGGGTCCCGATAAGTAGGTTGAAGTTGAGCTGTTGAGCCACAATGGCAGGAAACCGGTAAAGTATGCTATCCAGGGTTACATGTTGATTAATCGTCTCATGGCGCCCAGCCGAACATTCATCTTTACAGCTGTCAGGCTTGGATCAAGGGTTGAAGAATTCCTGGGCGAGATTGTTAAGCGAGGCACGTCGAGGACTGCCGAGGCCACTCTGCGGGTAGATAAGCCATTGTAAGTGAACATGCACATGATCCTCAGCTTATAGCCGCGCTCAAGTTCCAGATGTCGCGAATATTTCGACAGTGTCTTACGATTGCCAACATTGCACTTCCTTGGCAAGTTCACATGTGCCTTTAAATCGTGGCCGATAAATGAAGTGTCAAGTTGGCTACCCCGGACCCAGCTGGAAATCAGAACATCTTGTCCCCCGCATTTTTGATATGCACCCTGCAGGGTATCCATGGAGGAGAGATTGCGTCATAGCATAATCCCATTCATGCTGGCGAATGGCGATGCGTTGTGGGAAGCACACGGGATTCGGGAGAGATCCGGTGGCGGAAAATAGGAACCGTGATAAGAAGCGGTGACTGGAAACTATTACTCAACCGCGAATTCTGTGTACAGATAATTGGCGGTTTATCGAAGAATAGGGACTTGGCATCTGCCGAGACTGCAGAAAGCTACAAGTCGCTATGGTGATGTGACTCTTGATGATAGGTAGGCTAGGGCTCATAAGACGCACCCGGGAATCTAGGATCTGGCTGTCGCGGGACAATCTGAGACATTCTATGAAACAATGACGAGGAGACAGGGCAAGGAGGCCATCACGTCTCACGGCCTCAGATGCCAAAAGGTGCGTGGGATGCCTCCTCATTTACCTACCCACGCTACCTGCCGGCAAGTTCCCCGTTAGATTTGACAGCCAGATTAAACACGGCACTATCGATGCAAACACAGCCCCTGCCACGTGGACTGAAGCCTAACAGTCTCCTATTTGCTCGACGGTTCAAATCCCTGACTCCTATTTCATTCCGCCCGCTCGATCGATGGCTTGTTGGCGCGGAAGCCGTGGCTTTTTCTATGCATGGACAGATAAGCTTACTGCTACTTCAGGTAACTTTAATGGCACCCTTGTTTTATCTTATCACCCGGGGGAACCAATAGTGGCCGCCTGAGATAACGGTGAGGTGGTGTTGCAACCCGGCATTCGACAAGGGGACAGGCCAATACGCGTCCCCCTCCCTTGGCCCGTTATCTACGCCATCTCCAATCCTCCAACCACATGGCCCGGCTCGTAGATAACAGATCTACGCCACCGCCCAGACAACAAAGTTATCTTAGGCCCAGATCAGGGACTGGGTTCTGACTGATCCCGGTTATCAGGAAAGACATCCTATCGCATAAAATTAGCGCAGCCACCGTCTTGTACCCAAAACCCCGTCATGTTCATAGCTATTCCTCAACCGGCGATGGCTCTGACCGCCCTGCCCCACGTGCCAGAGGGTCATAGTGAAGTCATCACGGCTGTGATCTTGAGGAGGTAAACACATCGCATTTGAAGCTCAATTTCAACGCTTTGAGACGAAATTTTCGAGAAGAAGAGTATTATTCCTGCGATTCCCATAGAAAATATACCTAAATCGAAGAGATGCCGCTCTCACGAGCCCGCCGGCAGTCCCGACGAGGTCCTCAATCGCTGCCAGCTACACAAGAGGAATCAGAGATACCGCCCACCTACCCTCGCGATCCAAGCACGCAGCCGGCCGAGTCACAGCTTCATAATAGTCGGGGCTGGCATTGGACTGACGAGCAGACGTTATACTTCCTTCAGAAGCTCCTAGAGGCTCGTCGAGACGGCGAATTAAATATGAATAAAGTCATGCCATACCGACGTATATTAGAGAGCTTTATTCCCGGCTTCCAAGAGAGATGGGGGTCTAATATGTGGGGATATGAGACGTTGAAGAATAAGCTGAGGAATCTAAAGGGATTCTGGCGTGTTTTTCGTGATGCTGCTGACCTCTCGGGCACGGAGTATGACGAAGATACTGGGCGGCTTTATATGAGTCGGTCTAACGCCAAGAAGATCAGGGATAGGAATCCTCATCATAGGAATAAAGTCATTAGCGACGGACTTCTTATCGGTCCTTATATCTCCTTTGATTCATGGGGGGAGATCTTCTCAGATGACCCGCCGGCAGGTCGTCTTATCACCGCAGCGACAGACGAGCGGGCATGGGGAGGGCACGCATGAAGTGCGGCAGAAGCTCAAGATTCGGATGCCCTGATGGCCGACGATGATGAAGAAGAGGAGGAGGAGGAGGAGGACGAAATTGAAGTTAATATTGAAGAGGAGGCAGGGAATAGACTGAATAGTCTGCCGCAGAGTCAGCCACAGAGTCAACTTCCTAATTCCTTGCAACTTCCCGACTCTCTGCTCGAAGGAGGGGATTCATAACCGATTCCTGCGTCGCCTCGCACGTCTCATACGCCGGCAATAAGGTTAACTCCTTCTTCCACACGCCTGCGAGAGCGGCAACGTACCGCTATCTCTGAGTATCACACACAGACTTCATCATCGTCAAGGAAGAAGTCGAAGGGCCAGGGCACGATCACAGCGGAGGAGTTAAAGGAGCTTCTTCATGAGGATTCTGCGAGGCGCCTTTCCGTCACATCACGGGCAGCCAGGTCAGAGGATCTAGAGAGGGCTGTCAGCAACTGCTTGGAGGTTATTGGAGAAGCATACGGTATACCTTATGCCGTGAGGGCGATCGCGATGTTCAAAGAAGTGAGGAATGCGGTGATATGGAATGCGCTTGGTTCAGTGGAGGTGAAGAAGGCCTGGGTTGAGAGCCAAATTGGCCCGGCAGAATAAGGCTGTGAATAAGGCTATATGGTTACTGTGATTTAAAGATGAAGCTATGTAGTGTTATACCTGCTAAGGGGGATTTTCCTATATAAATTGACCTTAATTTAGGTGCCTTATTACTAACTTCAATAGAGCTATCACAGACCTGATTTTGCAGCTTCAAATTACCCCTCACCGCCTTCAGCCTCGCTGCGGCCCCTCACTCTATTCACTTTCCTCACCTCCTTCACTTTCCTCGCTCTCGCCGCTGCCGCGTATCTCAACAGCTTCCTCTTCTCCTTCTTCTCTTCTTATTCTCAATGCTTCATTATATCTCTGCCAAGTCGCTCTCGCGATCGCCGTACGTAATCCACGGGATGTCTGAGCCGGCACGAAGTCATCCGCGCGCCTCTTGGCTGCCTCCATCGCTGCCCGAGCGTGAGGGAAGTGATTCAGGTATGTCTGCAGATCAAGATCACGCTCATTGGGCTCGAGGCCGTCTCCTAAGATGAAATTCCACAGACCGGTGACCGCAAGGATAATACGCTGTTGATCCCGAATATCATATTCTGCGGCGCTATGCCTCACGATCTTAAACTTCCTTTTCACTCGACCAAAGATCTGCTCCATGATGACTCGAAGCTGGGCGTGACGAAGGTTATATATCTCCTTTTTATTCTATGGCCGTCGATCAGTAGCTTCCCAGTCTTTGAGATGGTATCTAGTCCTCGGGAAGGGAATTAGGATGCCTCGACTAGAGCCAAACCCGGCATCAGCTATGAAGAAGCGTGCTGAGGGGATTCGCAGGTCAACAGTCTTTGCAATCCGGATCAGTGAGGAGTCGTTGATAGAACCCTCGGCGCCCACAAGCACATATACGAAGAATCCCTCGAAGTTAACTGCTGCGAGGATATTCTGTGATATGTTGTTTTTCCTGGACCAATATCTCTTCTGATGCTTCCGGGGCACATAGGCAGGTATATAACAACCATCTATAGCTCCAACGGCGCCATTAAACGCAGTCATTTTCGGGGATAACTCCACGAAAGCCGATAGATTAAGAAGATGACTTGTTGGCTGCATAACAAAGCGTATATGCAGTCGGCGAAGAGGTTCGAGGAGTTCATGGAAGATATTCGAGACGGTTCCTTGGCTGACACAGAAGCGAAAAGCAGTATTCCTCTGCGGCTCCCCATACGCGAAGATCCATAGCAGGATCATTAACTTCTGCTCGAGGGATATCTGCCTACTATCACGAGCAGAAGTATTAATCCTCAACCACCGGCAGAGGTCTCGAAATAGGGCTTGTGGCATACGGAATAGGTGCTTCAACATATCATCATCCCCCTCGAGCAGCCACGAGGCATAGTCTCTTGCAAGATGATGATTAGTACGGGGGCGGCGGCGTCGGCGGCCTCGCCAGCTTGGTCTCTCTTCTCCAATAACTCCAAAGAAGCGTAACAGGATGAGAACCCTGTGGCGGTTGGCGATGACTTCATCTTCTTCTATGAAGTAGCGCAGAAGGTCCTCATTCTCGAGGAGGCCGTCGCCATCGATCAGGTTCGCAATTTCCTTATTTCCCTCGTCTTCAACCGACATTATTGACAGTTATCAGGAGTTATGAATCGCCTTGTTTCACCCCCTCACGAGTATATCAATTTGAGTCACGAAAATCGGTATGATCTACATCCCCATTGCCGTCACGGGCAACCCGAAGCTCCCGGCTAGCTTGGTACATGAAGGTGGCGGTGTTTATGTGCAGCTATGCAATTGAGACAGTCAATTCTTATATCCCCCGCTGGAATTGGTGCCAAATTGAGCAAAGCGCGTCCCCTCATTCATTTACACCGAAAACCTGATGACAGGGATCTCCCAGATTGCTGACCCTGATCAGGGCCTTAGCTCTGCAGCCGCTTATCTCGGATGAATTAACCAGATGCGGACAAAATACGAGGTGAGGATGAAACACCAAGGTGAAGATCAATCAGTGCTGATAGAGGCATCATCTGTTAAATAGGAGCCGAGGCTCACCGAACATGATTCCTACACTGCCAGCTTGACAGGATCTTCCCTAGGTTAACCCTTAGACAATGAGTTCGACGATTACTCCCGTCACCGAGTGGCCCGACTACAATGTCGATCCCACTGGTGGTAGCCCCGTGACTCATGATCTCAATGCCCCATACGACAAGGTACGGCAGCAATCGGTGAAGTGCAACGTTTTACAGTAGAGACTAATTTCCGTGACTTATGCAGGGAGATTTGTGCTGGTTGCTCGTCTGCACAATTCTCTGCTGGCAGATCACTCCCGCCATCGGCTTCCTCTATGCGGGAATGCACCGCCGAAAGGCGGCCTTGACCATGGTCCTCCAGTCCCTGTTTTGCTCGTGCGCGTGCGGTATTCAGTTCTGGATCTATGGATATTCGCTATACCAGTCGAGGACTACGAACCCTATCTGGGGAGACCTGTCGCTTGCTGCGTTTCACAATGTCCTTGCGCAGCCATCCATGGCCAACTCTGATGTCCCCGAGATTCTATGTACGCCACCATGTGGACCTGGGATATGGACAAACCGTTGACTTGTTTAGATGCCGCCTTTGGCTTCACTTTCGTTTCCGCTACCGCCATGATCTTGGCCGGAGCCATGCTCGAGCGTGGCCGTCTCCTCCCCAGCATGGTCTTCTTGCTCTGCTGGACCACATTCGTCTACTACATGTAGGTCTTCCATCGCGCAACAACACGAGTTCCCGCTAACCTCGACATCAGCCTCGCATACTGGGAGTGGAACCCCAGCGGTTGGCTTTACAAGCTCGGCCTCTACGATTTCGCCGGATCCGGTCCCGTCCACATCGCCAGCGGCTTCGGCGCCCTCGCCTGGTCCATGATGCTCGGCCCCCGACTCTCCGAGTCCACCACGACGGATCGCAAGAAGGCGGTTCACTACAAGCCGCACAACCCTCTTCTCATGTGCATCGGCACCGTGTTTATCTGGTTCGGATGGTTCGCTTTCAACGGTGCTAGCACTGCCAACCTGAGTCTTCGATCTATCTACGTTGTGGTTAACACCAATTTTGCCGCTTGCGGTGGTGGTGTTGGTTGGGTCCTTCTCGACTACTTGTTCACTCGCAAGTTCAGCCTGGTCGGTTTCTGCTCCGGCATCATTTCCGGTCTCGTTGGCATTACTCCTGCTGCTGGTTTCAGTATGTCTTCTCCTTCTCAAGTGTCGGTGTCTTGACTTCGCAATGCTAACTGGTAACTTACAGCTCCCGTGTATGTCGCTTCCCTTATTGGCCTCATCACATCCACCTTCTGCTACTTCACTGTTAAGTACAAGTATCTTATCGGAATTGACGACGGCCTTGATATCTTCGCCATCCATGGTGTCGGAGGAGTTATCGGCGACATCCTCACCGGTCTCTTTGCCGCCCAGTTCGTCCCAGCTCTCGATGGTGTTTCTGGTGATGCATATGCTGGTGGATGGTGGGAGCACCAATGGCGACAGCTTGGACTTCAGCTTGCCGGTGCCGTGACCTGCGCGGCCTGGTCCTTCTGCATCTCGTGCCTTCTGCTGTTTATCATCAACAAGATCCCCGGTCTGCACATCCGTGCCAGTGAGGAGCATGAGATTCGTGGACTTGACTTCAAGTACCTTAGCGACGTGGATTGGGAGGATCACTACATGAATGGTGGACTTACTCCCACGGAGGGTGTCTCAGGAGGGTCTACTTCGTCTCAGAGGGTTGTTGAGGAGACGGATGTGGAGAAGAAGGTTGATTGAGGATCACCTAGGGTTTGGGGGGAGGGGAGAAGGAACTAAGAATGATGCGAAGCCAATATTTTCTAATACAATTTACAATACCTATTTAATCGTCTGCCATTCCCCCCTCACCATTGCCACCGGAACTGCTGTCAGCGGAGGCTTTTTGGCTGCTGCAATCATTCTCCTTCATGGTTTCCATCTCCATGGGACGATTCTTGTTGGTCCCAGGTGTCCAGGACATCCTCAAGCTTGACGTTCTCCCCGTTTTTGACCGCACGGATCCATGTGCCAAGTGGTGACAGGAACTCTTCATCAGCACATAGACAAGCAGCGTTGATGAAGTCGTTTTTCAAGGCGCTGCCAGCCACTTCGGCGTCCCACGTGGGTCTCAGCTCCCCCATGCGCTCTGTGCATATCTTTCTGAGTTGGGTCTGCTCATATTCCACCCGGTCTTTGACCTTTTCCTGATTCTCGCGAATTACCTCGAAGAACGGCCTCTGACCTGCCCTTGCTTCCGCTAGATCCATGTCCATATAAGTGGGCCAAATTGGCTCTGTCAGAAACAGGGGCAATTCTGTTGCGTGGTGGCAAGGCATCGCCGAGGTATATTCCCATTCGAGTATCCCAGTAATAGTGCCCTCCTCGTCGACCAAGATATTCTCCAAGCCAAGATTGGACTTGTAGATAGCAGTCTGCTCGGGTTGGTCGATAGCAGGAAAAACAGTTGGGATGAGGTCAAGGAGCGACTCGGCCGTCTTAAGCTGGCGCTCGATCGTACCAAGGAACTCGTCTTGGGTGCAGATATAGCCAGAGCCCACTTCCAACATGGTGATGCGGAGATGTGAATCTATCCATTCGCGACTAGAGTGAAAGGCCCCCCGGGGAACGTCGTACCCGAAGTGGTCGCCTCTAAGCCAGTGGCATGACACAAGTTGTCCTGGTTTCTCGAAAGGTGAGGTCAGTGTTCCAATCCCTCGCAAGCGTGACGTAGTCTCAGAGGCATCCAGAAGTTGAGCTTGAAACTCAGCTACTTGCTTTGTGAATGCCTCCTTGGCCGTCACGGACATCTTGTTCCACACTTTGTCCGCTGTCTTGCCAGCAATAAAGGGCATCAGGAGCCACTCAAAGCCAATTTCATTGTCGGAGGATGGATCGAAGGCGATAACGTAAGGGACGGGAATGTCAGTGAAGTGACGGACCCACTCCAGGGTAGCAACTTCTCCCATGGCTTTGTGATAAGGATCAACTGGCAAGGAGGCTCGTAAGTGAAGACGCTGCTGACGGGACGGGATGACGACGAGATACAGTCTGTGGATGACTTGATCCGAAAAGAGCTCGACGGTACAGTCCTCTTCAGGCTGAAGGTCCAGGACCCGGCGGCAGACTATCTCGATCCCTTCAATCAGGGCTCTCGCATCCAATGTGGCTTGGAATACGGACCTGGGTTATCCCAGGCTAGGCCGTGGCGGTTTGGTTTGGCCATTTTGTGAGTTTGTCGTGTGTAGAAAAGATGGATGTAAATGTTGAATTGGTGTAAATGCTGAGTGAGTAGTAGAGTTAAAAAGTGAAAGTGGTTCTAATACAGATATAAATAATATTGACATTCGTTGTTGTTATCCAGGGCCGAGGCGTGTTCGTCTTGCTTTTGTTTGAAGACAGTCTTTATCACGAAACTTTTGTTGCTAATTATAGGCCACCATATGCTGCTAGGTGATAGAAGCGGCTGATCAAAGTGATTGGTCTTTGTTAGTGAGTGAAAGACGTCGTTCCAGACTCGGCTGTGCTCTTTGTCGCTTTAAGTACCTATATGAGGAAACACGATGAAACGAATACAGGAACATGTTCTTTGTTATGGTTGAAGCCCGGCCCTCGATTGGATAACTGCACCCAAAAATAGATTGTGCCGTGACGAGAAAGATGCAGCAATGTAAGATTACCTCAACTGAAAGACTTGAAGCGAATCTACATAGGACAGCAATGTCGAGCTTTACATATATCATGCCATGAACATATGGGCAAGGCCATAATATCAGCTGCAGCGTACTAGCAGAGGCACATTTACCTAGCCGTCTGGTCCATATTATCAGCCCGAAAAGGAAACATAGTGCGCTGCCAACTAGAAAAAAGCCAATATCCATTGACGGCTAGGCTCCAACGTACAGCGCACGATGTCACTTCGTAGAGACGTCAAGACATGAACAAAATACCTGAAAAGATTGCCTAACTCCTCTCCATGATGATAAATAAACATATGTAAAGTATAATAACATTCTTAAAAAATCTATACATATCAAGGTAATAGTTTAGAGCTCTCTTATCTATTCTTCTAATTGTTATTAATTATATTTAGAGGAGGATAAGCTAATATCTTTACACTTGTGTCTGGTATTTTCTTGACCCGGGCGATTGGATAGGAGGTGTCGATAATGGGCTGCGTAGGTTAACCCGCTTGTCTCTGATGGCTTGCAGTCCATAGCATTGCCATCGGCGACTGGGGGCCTATGTACTCCGCGGTCCTCCGTGTGTCGGTTCAGTCACACGATCATCCATCGATGCATGAGTAGTATTGGAGAAGTTTGTATGGTCCGGTAGCTGAATCATCAATGCCTGGATGGGGCTTTCTGCTCCGTAGACCCATGGTCTCAGGGCCAGAGGTTGGTTGATTTGCAGCCCGAGCGCTGACTTTGTGGTTCAAGATCAACGTCAGTCCGCTTGAGGGCCCACGACTGTAGGATACTGCCCATTTGGGACGCGGAATGGTCAGTCAAATGTTACACCCTAGAACCTCTTCACATGTATTGAGGACAAATTTCATGTTTTCCGGTGACAGTGTACTGTTATGCTCATAAAATGCCACAAAGCCGCTTTCCTACAGTCCCCTAAGTTCCTATACAAAGTCAAATGCAAGCTCCGCGGTTCAAGCAACGTTGTATTTCGCATACCAGGTGAATGGTCCCTGGTGGGATCGGTCTTCCACAGAGGGAGGTTGAACTACTGAGTCCTGACCTTGGTGAATGGTTTCGTCCACTACCCAGCTCAGGCAGTCTGACTTTGTTCTCGCTTGACCTAACTTCATCCGCGATGGCGGGTGTGGAAGCCGCTTTGCAACGAGGGAATGTCCCGAAAGAAACTTGACGAGGCGAAGGCTAAACATCTATCAAGTTTTTCTCCTCTTTAGGGCCTGTCAAGCTATTAGAACGCTGTTTCTTAACTTCATCAACCTCCACGAGGGTATAGATGTCTTTAGTACTTACCTTCTTTCTCCTGTTGGGGCGTTGGTGGTCGTCCTCGATAGGGTCTTATTGGATTTGACTCTTGATTTTCCACATGCCGAACTACAGAGGGCTGTGAATTAGCGATGGTTGGTCTCGCGACAGGTGGTGGTGTGGGCGGTGTCGTATGCTGAAACACATGCGAGACGCGCCTGAGTGGCCTCTGTCTCGGTGGCCTCTCCGAGAAGACACTAATAAACCGCTTGAAAGGGTTTGTTATCCATGGGTAGTGTGACAGGCCCGCTTTGACGCTTTGCGTCTGGGAGATTTGCTCTGAAGGGGACAGAGCCTGCTGGATGATATCTCTCGCGCAGGCTTTGTCGGGGCTGATGAGATTCCCCGTCGCCTGCCACGTCCCAAAGCCGTTCAGCTCTTTCAAAAGCTTTGCCTTGGCGTCCTTATCCTTTTCAACCAGGTACCTAGAGAGGCAAGTAGACAAATAGCCCTCCATGTCTTCCTGGCTCTCTGTTTGAAGTCGGGCCAAATCTTCGAAGAATTCAGATGGTTCTCGACTCCACAAGGCCAGTTCTTTGAGGCATTGTGCTTGCGTTTGATAGTCCTTTAGCTCCTTAGAAGCTTTCAATGCCATCTCGAGAGGCTCAAAGGAGCTTTTCGGAAGATCCGGAGGCTCCCAGCCCGGGTTTTCCTTGCCAATCGGTACGTAATACGGCAAGTCAACTTCCGACTGGTAAGCACCGAAACCCAGAAAGTTGTCAAGGTAGTTGTACGCCGAGTGACTCGCCCTACCCGTTCGTAGATATAGAGAAGATTGGGCGATCATGAATCGAAGGATTGGTCGGCTCTTGGCACAAGAAGGAGACGCCGATATGACGGCCTCAACAAGAGAGCTGGCCCGGGAGAGATATGTTTCACAGGGCGTCCCAACTTCGGCCTGCCTGATAGAAAGAAGCGCCATGGTCGTCAAGATGTCGACAACCGCAAGCATAGTGGACTCGTCATCAGCCGCGATGTTGTCCCAGTCATCTTCAAGCGCTTTGAAAATGGTTCCCGACCCAAAGAATTGCTCTTCGGTGCTTTTGATGCCGAAGCAGGTACAGGCTGTGGTAAAAAGGTCTCGGAAGTCCCAAATGCGGCCTTGGGTCTGGAGCTGTCGATACACACTTTCCCAGTTTCCCCAGTCCGCCAAGTCTCCTGGAAGCTCTTTTGCGCCAGCACGACTTCGCTCGGAAATATCCATTAGGTTCATGGCCAAGCACGTAATTCGAACCTGTATCTATCTTTAGTCAAGATTCCAATGTGATGATCCCTTCGTTCTCCTACTTGTGTTGATCCAAGCTCTTCTGACACTGGTAGGATCATTTCAGGCTGGCAAATCTCATCGAGGACAGGTCCAATCTCATGCTGACTGTGGCATAGGCAAGATGCCTTCAGTAGTTCCCAGTTGATCTGGAGAATTCTCAGGGCCATGAAATCCGCATCTATGGGAGCCAAAGATATAAGGCGAAACACAGGCTCCGACTTGAGCTGAAGGAGCGACTTATAGTCCCCCATCTCAAACAGCATCTCGGCGTATTGGACAAAGACCCATGGGTAGGCTGAATGGATCTGAAGATACTGATCAAAAAAGGCCTTGGCAGCCCCAAACTCGCCTCGGCGCACAAATCGATTAAATTCCTCTAATTCTTCGTCCAGGTCTGGAGAAACTGGTAATCTGACCTGAATTGTAGCATTTCTGGGGCGGCTGGGATCACACACGACATCAAACGTCGCACTGGTAGGGGGTGGTGACTTAGTCTCGTGACTTTTCTTGCTGCAAGACATGCTTCGTTCTTGAATCCTCTCCGTCGGGTGTATCGGCTCCGGTTGCTTTTCGGGCTGGCCGCTTTGGGGTCCTGGATCGGCATGGACTGTAGGCAACGTAGGTTCGGATTGGTGTCTCACGACGGCCATTGCACCGGCCTCATCTTTGGGCTGCTCCAGGTAGTGCCAGATCTGTGCTCCGGATGACTTGCTTCTAGGGGCTTCCGCGGTCTTAAGCATCGGACTATCCATGGCTCATTTTCTTGGACGGTATTCTCAGTAAGATGGATGTCTCTTCGAGCCTTCGCAACAGCAGCCTGGGCGAAATTATTGTTCTGATAGTGACTGGGAGGTCAGTCATCCTCATTATGCGCGGGGTAATCAAGTCAGGCAGTATTTGAGGCCTCCAATCTTTTCAGCCCAGTTGTGGCTTAAGGTTGAAAACCCCTATTTCGCATTGATGCATGGGAAGTGGACCATTCTTAACCAACCATCATGGTTTACATACTCTCCTCACCGTGCAACATTTGCACTTCTGCCATCTCCGTATTACGAGGTGTTACACTCGGTGGTCAGCAGACCTTGTACTGCTTACTGCCAATGTTGCCATGCATCAGCTGAAAAAGAATCATGCCACCATTGTTCCCCCTTATCTCTGTCCTTTGAACCCCCCAGCCGACGACAGAATCCTTCACAACAACTCTTCTACTACCTTTCCAGAAATCAATAGATGTCGGACCATCAACAACCTCGACCAGCTCTACTAAGCGCAAGGAGGCGGTATGGGCGATGCGAACCCTTTCGCCGTTTCGACCACCTGGCTAGCCACGCCAGCGTGGCAGCCGAGTCCATTGGAGGCATGACAGTCGATTGCCAGTTTCTCTTCGAAAAGTCCCAATGGGGCATTCTATCCAATTTCCCGGCTGGCATTATCTACATGGATCTCAACTTCGGTCCGCCCCAAGGTTGTAGGGTCAAGGCTGCGACAGTCACGGTGACATTGGATGAGTTTGATGAAGCCCTGGACCTTTACAAGAATCAATCACCCCGACGTAAGCACAAATCACTTTGCCCCGTCCATATGGCGAAGTACTTTGGACCTAGATATCTCCTAGGTGAGGAAAAGAGTACTGAGTTCAAACAAACAACGAGTGCGGCTCCTGAGTTCCACGCCTTGGGCGTTGGCGCCGGCGGCCTGGGCTTCAGCACTGAAAAATCGTTCAAATCATCATCTCGATGGTCATTCAAAGGCCAGCTTTCGTCTGACAAAGGTCATTGGATGTACAGGACTCTGAAATGGGACCTCACCTATAACGAACATGAGAGCCAGTCATTCCAGAATCGCTGCGTCCACACCGCTTTCTCTTTCCATCATGGAGGGCAACCGTTCCTGATGAAAGTCGAGATCGAAGGAAGGCTGGGGTGGAACCAGCGGGTCAAGTCCAAACTCAAGTTTGGCTCAAATAATTTCAAGGAAGAGGGCCAAGTGACGACATTGATCGACTTCCGGGAAGCTGGGACGTTTAAAAAGGGGTTGTGTGAACTAGCAAAGTCATTGCCAAGTGCGATGGAGTGGGAAAACTACCGAAACATTCCTATCGAGATCCCCGACACTGCCCCGGTATCCTTTCAGCCAACCTCTCACGAGACCGAAGACCTCGCGCCCTGCGAGATGGAACCCCTGCAAGGCGGGATATCAAAGGAGGAATCCCTTGACAGTGCTGCAAGTGTGCCCGGCCTCGAGTCTGCCAGGGTCCCCCAACGTCTGCAAAACCAACAGATTCAAGCTCAGCGGGATTCTACGGAGCCAACTGTGCATAACATGGCACGAATGATCCGCCGCATAACGCAACCTATTGAACGAGAAATCATTGGCAAATCTCTGGAGAGCCCGTTCCCCAGTGTACCAAGCACAGTGGTGGCCCCAGAAGAGGAGCAAGAGCAGATGACAAGCCAACCAGACGAGAAAAAGCCAGAACTCGCTTTGGCCAACCTGAACGCGGATCAAGAAGCATTGCTCAAGATTCTTCAGATCCCTGCTTTGCTCACCTTCTTGCAACTCATTGCAACGTTGATGGATATGCTTGGCCGGTCAAGGAAAGCCAAGACCATCACGTCGTAGCAACATGTCAATGTCTCACTTTTCACAAGACCTTGGTTCAGTAATAAGGTAAGATGATGAGCCTTTCTTCGTCGTATCGTTGACAGCTAACTTTTGAATTAGTTGTGGCTATGGTGAAATCGGTGACGCGAAACACACCATGTATGTTCGTAGTGGCGGTTTGGGGACTGCTGTTTGCATCGGGATGGGGAGTGTCTCGAAAATTTTGACGAAGAAAACAATGTTGTATGCCATATGTGACCTGCCATTGGAGTTCTTATATCTCTACCATGACGTATAACTACGTGAGATGACGCCCCGGTTGCTACAGCTTTGAGGAAGAAGCCCGACATTAATCACTCCTCTTTATCTTATCAACATTGACTGTCGCTTTGTTTGCCTCCAAATTCGCGCCGAGATATGCCGTTCAGTATCACTGATTGCGTCATGGAGTGATAGTGGGCAAAGATTGGCCCGTCCAGCAATTCGTCAAGAGTTCCACTCGATGGTGCAATACAGCCAGCAAACCCCGCTTACTTCGACAACACCGGCCTATATTATTTATTCATTGCCATTTAACGCTACCAAGCTTTTAAATCTCATCCAAAACGCCGTTATTTTATCTTGAAGAGAGACAATCCGTTGAATTCCTGCAACTCGCCGCAAGCCTTACGTCTGGTTGATAACCTGTTGATAACCTGGGATTCGCACTCAACACGCCAGCCATGGCAGCCAACGAAACCACGTCCTCGGCCAGGAATGGCTCTGCCCATAAGAAGCAAATCATTCTGAATGCTTTTGTTATGAATACACCGGGCCATCTGGCACCAGGGCTCTGGAGACATCCCCGGAACAAGACGGATCAGTACAAGAAGCTGTCTTTCTGGACCGATCTCGCCCAGTTGCTGGACAAGGCTGATTTCCATGCCATGTTCATTGCCGATACTCTGGGGCCATACGATGTCTACAAGGGCCCCGCCAATGTGGTTCCTGTCCTGAGCTCAGGAGCTCAGTATCCAGTCAACGACCCGCTGTATCTTGTGCCGGCCTTGGCGGCGGCGACAAAGAATCTCATCTTTGGAGTGACGGCGAGTCTGACTTACGAGAAGCCATACGCCCTTGCTCGGCGACTCTCGACCGTTGATCATCTCAGCGAGGGTCGTGTCGCGTGGAACATTGTCACCTCGTACCTCGATAGTGCAGCTCGAAACCATGGGCTAGACGAGCAAATCCCTCATGACGAAAGATACGCCATCGCACACGAGTACCTCGAGGTTCTTTACAAACTTTGGGAGGGAAGTTTCCGAGACAATGCCGTGCTGGCAGACCGCGAGAGTGGGACTTACATCGCTGCGGATGCAGTCCGTCAGATTCACCACAAGGGCAAATACTTCCAGGTGCCTGGCCCTCATTTCGTTGAGCCTTCGCCCCAGAGAACTCCATTTCTTTTCCAGGCTGGCGTGTCTGAGGCTGGAAACGGCTTTGGTGGAAAGCACGGCGAGGCCATCTTCGTTGGAGGCCAGACGCCAGAAGGTGTGAGGAAGACGGTAGACAACATTCGCACCATCGCTGCCAAGGAGGGTAGAGATCCCAACCACATCAAGATCATTGTGGGAATTGCCGTCATTGTCGCGGCGACGGATGAGGAAGCCAAGGCAAAGCAAGATGAGTTCCTGTCATATGCTGATACCGAGGGCGCACTCGCGTTGTTCGGCGGTTGGACTGGCATCGATCTATCGGGCTACTCGGACGACGAGGACTTCCGTTTGACTGAAGCCCCTCGCATCCAGTCCATCCTGCGACGATGGTCAGACACAGTCCCAGGAACAGATAATCTTCCGTGGACCAAGCGAAGGATTGCCGAGTACATCAGCATCGGTGGTCTCGGGGCCAAGATCATCGGAAGTCCCACAACTGTGGCAGATGAGCTGGAGCGTTGGGTCGAGGTTGCCGATGTCGATGGATTCAACTTGTCGCACATTGTTAACCCGGGCAGTTTTGAGGATATAATCGAGTTTCTGCTGCCAGAACTGCGTCGTCGTGGAGTGTTCAGGTCCGGGGTTGACAAGGAGGGTGCGACGGCGAGAGAAGTCTTTATCGGCTCAAAGCGACTGCCAGAGGATCATCCTGGAAGCAAGTACAAGTGGCGGGCTGGCCAGGAAGCACCCCCATTCTTGGATGAGGAGGGCAAAAAATGAAGCAAAGATATCGCTCTATTCTAACGATATGATACAATGTTAAGTACAGTAGCTCGTTACTAAATCAAGTTTGGCATCATAAATAATACGCCACTCAAGACAACATCAGTGTCGAACCAGTCCTCTCAACCACAGTCTTCCATTGGCTGGTTACACGGGTGCCTCGAGATGGCCCTTCTGCCCATATCTGCTCCAGGATGCAGCGCCCTGCACGGATATACTCTATGCCGTATCTCTCTACCTGGCTGTACCAAGACCGAAACCGAGTCTGAAGTCTGACGTCAAATGCCTCGCTCGCGGCGATGAATGCTGGCCAGTAAAGTGGTGTGGCGAGAATCTTCGTTTCCGCTTTGATTCGCTCTATCGCCTCGATGCTGTCCAGCACATTCTCGACAAAGGACTGGAGGTAGCGATGTCCCACTAGCCGTATGTGTTGGGCGAAATAGATGATGACGGCATTGTGGAAAGCTCGTGTCATGTGTTGGATGATGGACAGGTTTGATGATGCCGTGCCTGACATATCATCTGCATCAATATAACCAGCTTCGTAATCCATGATGCTCTTTTCCAACTCGTCGCAAATTTCGACTAGGTGTGGTGGAATATCTGTGCCGATAGATGTCTCCCTCGCCTCCGTAACCTTGCTAATTAGTTCCACAGCCCTGTTCAGCAGCATCAGGAGGTCCTGTGGTATGGCATAAATACTCTCGTATGCGTCCCCGCTGGACCAAGCCTTGGATGATGTGACTGAAGGTGTCGCTCCCGGGCTGTTGTGAAGCAGGTTGGTTGGTTCGCCTGTACAGAACGACCCTGCGATGCGAGCCTCACACAGTTTGTCGCAAGTCGTCGTGCTGTGTATCGCCGTGCTTTCGTAGATAGTTCTAAGGAAGAAATAGATCCGATGAAGGGCCTGAGCCTTGTTGGAGTACTTGGACTTCCAAGTCCTGGCGTGAGTGATTAATCCGTGGGCGGCGTCTAGATGCAGGCTGCAGCTTGCAGTGTCCCCTGACATGACCTTGAAAGGATTTTGAGCAGCTGGTGAGTTTCTAAAGTAGGCTGTAACTTACATTGATCGAAATCATAGACAGCATGGTAGCGAGAAACTCTTTATACTTGGGCCGGCACTTGGAGAATGATGCAGGCGCAATAGCCTCTGAAAGAAGCTTAATGGCGATTCCGCGGTAACAGATTCCGTCTTTTCTCCATTTCCGAGCATCTTCGTCCTGTATCTGGACTTTGTCGTTTGAGAGGCAAAAGGCGCTAACCGAGAGCAACGCATTCCTCAAAGCACCTCGAATTTTAGATGTTGAGCCCTGAATGACTAGTTCTCCAGCACTCTGCAACGCCCTAGGTAAGTGAATGGTCTTCCAAGGGCTCTTGGGATTATCTAGAGCGCAAAAGAGGTGCACAACTCTATTCATGTAGTGGTGCATCAGGAACCGCTCCTTGCCAGTGAGTTCGGGGGAGGGTTGTGGTGGAAGGGGGAAACTCAGGGCTGTTTGCGATTCTTCGTTGGCAGAACAGTCTCGCACCGAGTCTTCCTGGACATGGGTAGAATTTTCATGCGGTGAGTAGTTGCAGCTCGGGCTTTGTTCACCAAGATCATCGTCGAAGAAGGGATTTACGAAGGCGTGGTCGAAAGTTGAAAGCTGAACGGTGGAGATGGAAGACAGAGACGATAAGTCGGATGCACTTTCCGGCGAAAGCAAGCCCATAGTGTTTCTGATCTCCAGGGGTTCAGGGCTGAATGGTACCAGAGAGGTGACGAGATCATGGTGAACGTTGAGTGGTCCCGAAGCCGGGGATGATGGTTCTGAAGTGTGGGTGGATGCTTGGTCATGAGAGTTAAAAACACCAAAACCATTAATGAATCGAGAGACTTCATCCTTTCCCTGGGTACCGTCGAGTTGAGTCTGGAGCGTGTCGAGCACCACCAGAATCTCCTCAACTTGAGACCACGGCAGAGCCGGTCCTGTTGAGTCTACGACACTTGTTGTTAGCCACGGTTCTACTCGGAGGTTGAGTACGCACCAAATGGAATCTGACTCCGACATGACTTGGCTTGGTATTCCGAGGTTGAAGGCTCAAGTTCACAACCGGTCTCTGGTGGTAGCCAATGAAGTCGAATGTCATATCCCTCACACTCAATGCCCTTTTTCAGACAATGACGACACCTCGGCCGTGCCTCATCGCACTTGACCTTACGACTCCGACATGTCCAGCACCCGGTAAAAGTCTTGCCATGCTTTCGAGGCCGGCGGGGAGATCGCAATGTCTGAGGCATGGCGACTGGCTGAAGTGGGACTCAACAGGTGTTGAGTATCCTCACTCTTCGAAAGGAGAGGGGGTTGGGTGGGACGAGAAGTCGGGGAAGTCACATGGCCTCTGCCGGGATAAGCTGGCCTTGACCCCGTACTCATTTCGCGGGGTAAGCAAGATAGGCCGCTCCGGCATTGATCCCCGGCGCTAGGGCGCCCTCCGAAAACAAGTTGTCAAGAGCGTAGAGATAGCTTATCTTGCCGGTATCATGCGGAGGTAGCGCGGCTAGATAATGGCAGATATGGTGTCAGAGGAAGAGCAGTGCCATCCGCACTAGAAACCTCCCTCCTGACACAGTTGTATTCTAGAACTTTTGCCAAATTCTTACCGCAGGTAGTATAATAGTACTAATAAAAAAGGAGGCAATATCTCTCTTAATAGTTATTTTTCTTCTTACTTGACTCACAATGGAAGCGTTTATTTGTCTCTCAGCGGCCATGATGGGTCATCCTGAATGGCGTCCTCAGCTGGGGAGATCTTCCGGACCCCCGAGTCTCAAAGTGTTGAAGAACGTAAAAATGGCTGCCATAGACCTGAGCCCTTAAACAGCTGTTTATGCTGGCTCTAAATGCTTTCACCAAGGTTCAGTAATCAAGCGAAAGGAATGTGATGAAACAATTAATGTGGCAAGCGGAAACTCCGACAGCTGCAGCAAGTAGTGGCTCGAGGCCCTCACCCTCCCTTTCACCGTCTGCAACCTCTCATATGACAGCCTACATGGGTTTAACTAAGCGAGAAACTGCATACACCATGGAGGACCTGGTTCGCCTCCTCAATTATGGTGGGACTGGATTTCGGCTCCTTAGTTGAGGCGGAGAAAGTTGGTTGACAACGGCTCCTCGATTTCCGAACATGGATTAGTTGCACTTCAAGGGCATGCTGCTTCGCTATCCGACATGAAACTCAAAATTCAGACATATTCACGATAATGAATTAATTCTTATAGTTCTTAAAATTTGCTATTTGAACTGAAATCCCATTTATTTCATCTCCGATATGACTACTACTCTTGAGTGGTTTGGTTGGTCAAACAGTCTTGCACGAAGCAGTAGCAAATCTAATCACTGGCATAGGTACAACCACCTATCGATTAAAGTCAAATAGTCTTGTGATTTGGCTTGACACGTATCTGGAAAGGCCCTCAGTCCTGCTCAAGTATCTCGACATAGATGGCGTTGACGAAGCTGATTATATTTTCATCTCGTATGCCCATTTTGGCCAGTATGATTCCATCAATCATGCCTGTTGGTGCACTTCTAATACTATGGTATGCATGGCAGCCTCCCTGGAGTTGATCGCATTGCCAAGACAACAGACGCTATCATCATTGCCAACAGCGAAGCCATCAACGTCCTCCGGGATGCCAATGTTCCCGAGGAACAGCTCATACCGGTCGCTGGGGATGAGAGAATTCCGCTATTTCTGAAGACGGACCGCGATCGAGCCTCGGAGGGGGAGATCGAAGCCGCGCCTGGTGTCTCCGGCGCTCCTTTGCGACCTCATGATCGATTTGCTGTCATGTCAGTACGTGTATGGCCTTCCCTACACTGCCTCATGCCAGGAGAACAGGGACACCCCCCTGATATCATTGATACCCTAACCGAATACACTGGCGAGGCAAGCCCTTACACATGCATGATTAACATCGCCAACGGCATGAAATACGACCTCCTTCGTCTGGGTGAAATCGTCCCAGAGGAGCACAAAGACCCAGGTATCCTATCCATGATTGAATATGTCAACGATAGGGAGCGACATGTCTTCTCTCACTTCGACGGCGGCCAACTGGCCTTCAACTTTCTCATAAACCCCGGCAAAACACTCTCCTGGAGCGCTCACATGGGTACATACGAAGGCGTGATCAAGCGCCTAGAACCCAAGCCTGACATTGCCATTCTTGCAATCGCGGGCCGAGCGAATCTTGATGGGTGACCTTTTGACGGTTCGGCAGCGGACTTTATTGTCAAGAAGATAGATTGGCTGGGTCAACCCAAGATAGTGATATGGTGTCTGCATGACGAAAGGTCAGCAGAGTCAGCTGCTCCGTCGAGTCTTATTCTGATCATGGATCACAGCCCAATAAGACCGTACCAGGTAGATACCATCGGCGCCGAGAAGGTCCACAGCGAAACAAGGTCCTGGATCCAGCACTTGGATTTTGCAGTCCCAATCGATATTTAGGCCTTCCATAGTAGAGAAGTAGCTAGTTGTGTTTATGTCGTGACGGCCAAACTGTCCAGCAAACGGACGGGTGTTGTCAGCTTGGCACTGAATTGGCGCTGTTTCTACGTCACAATTTAGTAGGTGATGGAACTGAATTACCACGCAAGCGAAGAAAATTAGCGGCATGGCTCTTTTAACCTGGTTTTTCAGAGCTGAGGCAACGGATGGCTCTCTGACCTAGCCCAACCTTGAGCCTCAAGCCCTGTCGGGGGTTCGGCCCCGGGACTCTCGACTTCTGCCACAGCATGGGTCTGGGTGCTGACAGGCTACGAGATGTTTTGTGCTTGAGCTCCAGACGTATGAGATGCTGGACATCGTAACTCAACCAGCCCCTTTGCACCTGTCCCTGCCGTATCATCTGGAAAGCTCACCTGGAGAACAGAGACGGTGTTTTGTCCGTCACTGCTGAGCGACTTCTTGGTACCTGGGCGAGTCCATGTGTTTGTTTACTTATTGTGTTAAAAACGATTATTAATTATTCCAGTGACTCTAAAAACATTCTCTAGTGCGCTAGATTACTATTGCACATATTTCTCAGGTTGGCTGTCATGATGCCTGTGGTTTGAAGGGACAAACGTCGTGGCCCATGAGAGCCACTAGGTACTGGATTCACCATGGTAATACACATCCCATATCACAGGTGTTTTCCAGAAAGCTTCAGGTTTTAAAATTTTCCACGCTGTAAAACCTAGCAACGGCTACCTTGTTGCCAAATATTGTATCACCCTCAGAGTTTCCCTGCGGCCTTCCGCCCCGCCGGTTGATGGCTTGATACCTACTGAACTAAGCTCTCCTTCACGCCCTCTCGTCGATGTACCTTGACATTAAATCCTGTCTGCTTGAAGAACCAGAAGCTGTGTTTTTCGACCTTCTCAGGTTCGATCACCTCAAATCGGTAGCGACGAACCAAATCCGGGATCAACTTGTAGATCTCTGCCAGAGCAATCTAGACAGCATTAGGGTTACATCTTGATGCCAGTCTCGTCTTTCACTCACATTTTTGCCAATACAAGTCCGGGTTCCAGCTCCAAAATGTAAAAGGTTGCGCTCCATATCCTTTCCTTCAGGTCTAAGCCATCGATCCGGGTTATAGATGTCAGCATCTTGGCCAAATATGCTCTTGTCCCAGTGAACAACCGCAGCACTCATGCCTACGCGATACCCTGGTGCAAAGTATCGGCCACAGATGGTAGCTCCAGGCTCAGAAACATGTCGAGGCATGGACATTCCGACACTTGGATGAACCCTGAAGCCCTCCTTGCAGCAAGCTGACAGGTAGGGGAGCTTGACGGCCTCGGAGTGCTTGATGGGATCGCTGAGAGTACCGTCTGCAACAGCATTGTCAACTTCATTGATGAGCTTCGCAAGTGCGTCGGGGGTCATTAGCAAGTGATAGAGGATAGAGCGTGTCGCAATCGAGGTCGTGTCGGAGCCTGCGAAGATGGAAACCCAAGCTTCGGTCTCGATATCGGGGATGGAGAAGTCTTCCTTTTCAGCGGAGAGTTGGAACAACTTGTCAAGAATATCAGTCCTGTAGGGGAATTATCCCCGTATTAGTTACATTCTCTAACATTACTGTTGAAAGGTGGTCTCACCTTTGGACCTTGTCAGTCATCATAAGCTGCTGCCGCTCCTTCACAACTTGCTTTGCAGCAAGAACGATCTTATCATAGCATGTCTTTCCCTTTCTAATCTGTGGCACGAGGGAACCAAAGACCTGCAGAGGCCGGACATATGCGGGAAGCACACAGATGGTCGACAAGGCCGGAAGCAGCGCGTCCAACGAGTCAATGTAGTTCTCGTAATCGTGACTGTTCTTGAGGAAGCCAAACTGCTTCCCGTAGAAGAGTTCTCCGACGACATCAAAGGCATACATCTGCAGCCAGAGACCAATGTCTATAATCTGTCCCGACACAGCAAACTCATCTAGTCGCGTCCTGAAGACGGCAGTGACCTGGTTGATGAAGGGTTCCGACTCGAGGACGCTCTTGAGGGAGTAGATGTTGTTGACGAAGCGGCGTCTGTATGAATGGTGTTTTTCATCCCTTTGGGTGAAGAGATCCTCGTTTGGTGATAGGTGGGGTGCGAATGGCGTGTAAAAGTCGGTCTTGGAAAAGGCATTCTTAACGGCATAGATGGTCTTAATAGCGTCGGGGTCCGAGATGCTGACCTCGTTAGGAGCGATTCGAACGATAGAGCCTGGACAGACAGGATGAGACTTGTTTCTTTATGTGTACCGACTGGCTTCTTACCATATTTTGCATGCAAATCTCGTTGAGTCTGGTCGACTGTTCCGGAAAGAACCTGCTTTGCCAACCACAATCTCGACACCTTTGCCCAGAACGGGCCTGGGATGTCGGAGTAATGATGGAAGAAGACGGAGTATATGGAGTAGCTAACCCAATACAAAGATACCAAGCTGAAGAGAACGATCAAGTTATTTGGGAAAGTGACAAGGTAGTCTAGGACAATTTGCAGCGCCATTGTGTCAGAGAGGTAGACTCGGAGTCTGGAACTGCCTAATGAAAGTGAATTGAATCAACATCTTGGGATTTCAGTACCTGAATGCCCTCAGTTATGTAGTTCACCGAAGCCATTACAGAGAATACTGACCTCAGTGACCTTCAATCACTGCCGAGGCTGTCTTGGCGCTGATGACTTCTTTCTCCGACAATTGCCCATCTCCAATTCGTCCATCTTGACAAGCGAGCCCGACGACCCTGCAGCCGGTAAACTCTATTGGCTGCTCCCCCGCATTTTCAGTAGTGGCTATAGCTGGAGTCTAGCCTCGTTTGGGTTGCTAGACTATTAAAAGGATTCGTTTCCCGACGTCGACTGAGTCTCCTCGTCCTTGCAACTCCGACGCTTTACCCCAGAACCCCAGATTCCTCCTCCGGATTCCTTCCCCAGACCCAGTTTCCCCAGGAATGCTCTTCTTGGAGCTGATACGACTCTATCGCCCTGCATCCGATCAGAATGGCCCCCGAACTGCGGGCTCCTCGCGGCGCCAAGAAGCGGAGGGCCTGCGATCGCTGTGTGCGGAGGAAGAAGGCATGCAGTGCCGGCTGGCCATGTGACGACTGCCGACGCAAGCTCGTGTCATGCACTTACCAGCGAAGGGATGAGACCAGGAAGGGGGCTCAAGGACAGCAGAAACCCGACGCCAAGCTGAAAGAGCCAGGACCACAGCCGAACGAGACGTCGGCCTTGGGGGGCGATCCCACGCCATCCTCCAGCACCTGCGACACTCTCGATGTTTCTCTCGTCGGCAATGGAGACTGTGATCTTGGCCCGTGTTCCGATAACCTGACGTGGCTGGACTTTCTCGATCTCGATCAGACAATGCCACTTGATCAGCCCCAACCAGATCAGAAAAAGGGCTCATTTGACTTTCTATACACATTCACCAGTCGCACAGGTCTTGTGGAGTCCTTTGACTGTGGGACCCTCGCTCAGCGGGTACAGACTGTGTCCGAGTTTCTCCAAGACGAAGCAGCACGGCAAGCAAAAACTGCGTTATTCAATGTCGAAGGCGGTCAACAGTCCAGTTCACAGCCCCTTTGTCTTGGATTGGGCACGTCTTTGCTCTTCCAGGACCCCCTAATTACTGTGACGCGCAAGATTGTCGCCGAAATACACGACTTGAGCACCAACAATGTTAGGAGAAGCGCTGCCACGAAGGACTATTCATCTACCACAGAACAAAGCTGCTTGCAGTTCTTTTCGCCACTACATCTCCGCAAATTTCTCACTCTCTTCTGGAACATATGGCATCCAAATTGCCCCTTCATACATCGGCAATCATTCGATCCCACGACCGCAAAGCCAAGTCTAGTTGCCTCAATGGCGGTAACAGGTTCGTTCGTCTATCATCCTGAAGTTCAACACTCTAACGTTCGCCGTTAAATAGGTGCTTCTGTTTCCCCCGAACCTACCGATAATGAGTTGGCTAGGGCCTGGTTCAACTCTGTCGAGGAGATGGTCTTCAGTGATGATGCCTTTTGCGATGACGCTCCCTATTGTCCTCTGGTGAATCCTGTGGAGGGCATCGACAAGATCCAAGCTCTACAGGCCGGATATCTAGTATGCACCTACCAGAACTGGGAAGGAAACGATAACAGCAAGCGGCGTGCTCGCCGTCATCGCTTCAACTCCCTTGTATCAGTATGTTCCCAACTATCTTATCTGCTCAGTCGCGATATATCTAACCCATGTTAAGGCCGCGCGAGACGTGGGTGTCAGTTCTGCAAGGCATCGCAACTATGACTTGACATCTGGCTTCGACGACTTTGACTGGCAAGACTTTATTGCGAGAGAACAGTTGATCCGGTAAGATAAGCTCTGACCCTTATACCATTCGTTCGCCATTGCTAATTTAGTTGTAGTGTCGTCATGTGGACATTCATGTTTGACAAGGGCTTCGTTCTCTTCAACAATATCCCTCCTCGAATGGTCATCAAGGAAATGACCATGCACATAGCGTGGCCTGACCCAATATTCCAGGCCGACACTGCTACTGAATGCGCTCGAGAGATTCAGGCTTTTCTTTCATGGTCCAGCTCCGGAAGCTATCTTACCTTGTGCGAAGTCTTTGAACGCTACTGCAAGGACAAGATGGACCCGAACCTGCGTCGTGCCCTTGTGGAGCATGGCGCCTCTCATCTTTTTGCCATCATTCTTGGTAAGCTCATGTACTCCCCGATTGCAGTACCTCTGCTCACAGTTGTAACTGTAGCTATTTACTCGACCATCTTCCAACACCAGAATTCCCTGGCCGGCAACGACCAACTCGGCGGTATACGCAACGCTCTCAACAATTGGAAATCGACTTATGAGGCATACCTAAAGACCGTCCCTATCGCGGAGCCATACGAAACGGCTAATTCGCTTCAAGACATGTGGAGAAGACCTGGGTTCAGTCGTCACACGCACGAGTTCTACCTAGTTGCCCGGGCCTTGGTCAGCCGCATGTCGTCGGGAGAGTCTGTGCCTGGTATGAATGGGAGCAAGGGCACACCCGGGTTCAACGAATACGACCAGACTAGTATGCGCCAGCTGAATGATCTTATTACGAATTTTCTTGGTGTCCATTTGGACTGATACTGATGGAGGTTAGACATAATGGAACACAAGATTTCGTCACGCATATTTTATCTTTACATAATTTGTGTAATTCATGATTATTCACTAATTTTCTTATGAATCCTTATGCTTTTACAATTGGCCCGCCTGTGTGCACAGATCTTGACATCGAGACTGGGTTGTGCGAATGCTTGGGTTAGATCCCTATCAGTACAGTTAAGAAGTACCTATGGCAGGGGCCTTTCCATCGCGTCTTGAGAAGTATCTCTTAGCAGAAAAAGCTGTCCGAGCTGTGATTGGCGTTGGTCAAGTCGAGCCCCACAGCCCTTCACACATTCGAAAGGTCTGTACGCACTCCACGCAGAGCATGTGGATGTTGTGAAGTTCACGTCATACCTGATCAAAACTCAGGCCCCTCATGAGTGCAAACAGAATAGTTTTGTTTCAAAAGCTTTAGTGACGATGAAGTCTGCCTAAAGATTGCTACCGGCACCCACAAGCCTTTTATACAGGATGTCGTCTTTCATCGATAAGCAAAAATTCAGCAAATTATAGGGTAGGTGACAAGTAAGGTGGGCCCCTTTCATGGATGTTGAGTGGATGCCCGTGTGAACAGGATTTTTACCTGAAGAATACGGGATACTTAAAAAAGATTTTAAACTAATTTCACTATTATCTGATCACTTTATCTCAGTGTTTACCTATCATGAGGTTGGCTATATTAATCCTTGCTGCGGTCTTTATTAAACATAAGTGTTCTAAGCTTGCAATAACAAGCTGCCTACTTCGTACATAGGAACATATTCATCAATCTAGTTCTAAAGCGAGATATATAAATTTATTATTTAAGATATGAAAACTATGTACTGTTGAAGTTCTCCGATGGATGTGCTATCTCGAAATTTCTAATGGTGCTAGTGCTTGGTGTAATTTCAGAAACCTGCGACCAAGTAAACGCAATGTTTTTGATCATCTAGTAGTTGGCCTGGCTACGTCGGCGTCTCCTAGCATTGCAAGAGGAGGATCCATTAGGATTCTTGACGCTAGACTCAGTAGCAGGAAGAATGGTTTCGGTCTCTGTGTCTGGAAGGGCTTGGGTCTCGGAGGGCTTGACGGCGGTCTCAAAGGTCGTGGCCAAGGCAAAGTCTGGCATGTTTGGGCCACCGAAGCTCTGGAATGGCGGGAAGAAGGGACCTCCGGTCCGGACTGGGGCGGAGTTTTCAGCAGAGGTCACATCCACAACGGGAGCGGCCTCGGGAGCAGAAGTCTGGACGGGCGCAGAATTCTCGGCAGACGATGCCTCGACGACAGGAGCAAGGGTCTCGATGGATGCAGCGTTCTCGGCAGATGAAGCAGCAACCGCGGGGGCAGAGGTCTCAACGGGTGCGGCCTCCTTGACTGAGGTTGCATCGCTGACCGCATCCCTGGACTCGCCGGCAGAGTCACCCATTCTGGCGCTGATAACGGGCACGCCGGGGAAGTATGAGGCTCTGATAGTAGGAATGGCGATCGAGACAGACAGGCCAAGACCGGTGGAAAGCTCACCGTCCATGGTCTGAGTGGAGTAGCCGCTAGCTGCAGTAACGGTCTGGGTAGTTGTGAATGCGCCAGCTTCAGCCCCATCCTTCAGGCAAACTCCCGAACCGTAAGCGTTCTTGCATCCGTGCTCAACCGTGCTTCCCGACTCAGTCCACACGTTGAAGTCCTCGACAACCATATCCGTGCAGGGTACGTCGGGAGGACAATTGAACTTGATAGGGCCACGCTGTCGGCCATTGGCGCAGGTACCAGACCATCCAGAGAACGACATATTGGTGTACAAAATACCATCACCTTCAATAGGCTTCATGGATGACCAAGTGGCGTCAAGATCGAGAGTGTAGGCGTTGGAGTGGCCGATGAAATTGTTGAGGGCGACGTTGGAGACTGTGCCGCTACCGCCGTAGGACTTGAACATGTACATCTGGTTGGAGTTGTGTGTGTAGACGTTGGTGTACTCGATGTCGTGAATATCTGGTCTGTGGTTAGCCAAATTCTGATATCCGTGTTTGTCAACTTACCAGTATCAGTGCCTAGAGAGCCCATGGCGCAGCCGCCCGACCAGTTGCAAAAGATATTCTCAATCAAGAGATGGTCGGAGGGGTTCTTGACCGTGACACACTCATCCTTGTTGCTGACCTCGACGTCGTGGATCCCTACAAATTGTTAGTCATTCTCATGTTGACGGGAAACCTTTGACTTACAGATGTTGGATCCCCAAACATCGATGCCGTCCAGGCCGCCTCGGGCTCCGCCGTGAATAGCCATGTTGTAAACCTCACCATCGGAGCAGGTATCGAGTGAGAAGTGGAATGCAGGGGCATCAACAAGGGCAACGTCGTGAATCGAGAAGCCCTTGACATCGTAGAAGCGGAGGATTCGGGGACCATATTCGTCGTCTACTTCGAGGTTAGCACTTATTGCCATAGCCACTTCACTCCCTGTTAGACAGACTCTTGTGGAACTCGTAGCCGTATCCCTGGATAGCACCCTTGGAGTTGCTGCTGTACATCTCAAAGTCCTGCATGTGCTGGAAAAAGAGCATGTTGCCGCCATCGGTGCTGTTGCATGTCAGTGATGTCGGCACAAAGTCCATTCCTGTACTCACCCAATCCGGTAAAGAGTTCCATCAAGACGGAACGACATGGCCTTCTTCGAAGACAACTTCAACCATGTTCCAAGTCCATAGTCGCCTTCGGGAATGTACACCTCGCCACCACCCGCGCTACAATCATCCCACGCCTTCTGGATAGCCGGGCCGTTGTCGGTCTTTGCATCCACAGTAGCACCATAATCCATAACGTTGCAGGTCTTCACGGCCGCCTTGTCAGCGCGGCTGGTTGAGGGCCCGACCTTGCCGCTCAACTGCGCAGCAGCTTGAACGGCGGAACCAACGGCAATCAATGCCGAGATAAAAGAGTGATGCATAGTTGGAAAGAGAGAAAAAGAGTGAATTGAATAAAGAAACAAGAAGAAACGACCGAAAATTCAGAACACCGAAAGAAACATTTCAAGATCAGCCTGGGGATCATCAACATTTAAAACATGATCCGCATGTCGGATAACGAAGCCGCGGAAAAAATGCACGTTCCAAACATAGCGTAGAGTTCGATATTGATGAAGAATGACCCGATTTTCAGGCTCGCTAGGAGATAATTTCCGTTTCAACGGGAGCAGAGCAGCACTCGTGGTGGATCAGATCTCCTGACATTGATGGTCGCAGGGTTGATGAAACGCGCCAAGTTTCGACCAGCGACTGTTTCGACTGTGATGGATAAACCCACCAATCAGGGATCGGGATCAGATCTATCAAGGGCTGACATGTTTTCTTTAAAGGGTGAAAGGTTGGGCAACGCGTAAGTCAGTGAGTGCGCGTCCAATTTCCAACTAGCGCCCATGTCAACTCGAAGGCAATCTCATTCACGGGCAGGGAGCTCAAGATTTGTCTATAGGCCACGAGGGCAAGGAACTTGAGTTGAGCTTGGGACTATTTTACTGTAAAGCCAACATTAAGGCCATAGAATCTCTCTAAATGCCAACAAGTCCTTACTCAGTGGGCACCTCAGCTTGTGCTGCCAGGCGAGCAATATACCTAAAGCGAGGTCCCTCCCAATCCACCAAGCCTGAGTGAGCCGTGACTCTATTATCCCACACAACAACCGAGCGAGGGCTCCATTTAACGCGACACTGAAGATCTTGGCTGAAGGCGATATGGTGGTAAAGAAAGTTGAGCAGGGCATCACTCTCTTCCTTCTTGTATCCCACAATCGAGCGGGCAAACTGAGGCTGGATGTAAAGCGCCTTCTCACCCGTCGCCGGATGTGTTCGGACTAGAGGGTGTACAGAAGTAATTGGGTCTCTCCTCAATTGTCCACCATTCTTGAGTGCAGCTTGAGCCTGCTCATGAGCAGAGTGCACGACCTTGAGCCCCTCCAATCGCTGTCGGAATCCAGGAGATAGTCGCTCATACGCCTTGGCCTGGTTGACGAAGAGAGTGTCCCCTCCAGCCTCGGGGACGTCGATGGCGAATAGGAATGTGGTTCCTGGAGGCTGCAACTCGTAGCTCACATCACTGTGCCACGAGACGGACGTAGTTCTAGTCTCGAGAAACTTGTCATGGCCTACATCATAGAGACCGCGGTGGACCATGTGCAGTTGAGGAAACCCGAGAACAGCACCACTGTAAGCGAGAAGGTGAGCTTTGAAACGTCAAGCCATGGCAATGATGTGGCATCGAGGCGTGAAATGGCTAAAGAGTAATTACCTGACAGGATGGACATGTAGCTTGCCGAAATAGCTGGCAAAGTCAACAGCTTGCTGAATCGGGATTGTGTTGAAGTCCTGATCGTGAAAGACGACGACCTTTGCTATGTCAGCTTGGTGTTACCTCGACCATTTCTCGTGGTGATATACCTTCTTCTGTGCCACCAGGAGTGCGAGTTCGTCCTTTGCCTTGTTATCCAGCTGAGAGAGCTGAACACCAGTGACTTCAGCACCGATCGATTTGGTGATGTCAGAAATCTTGACGCCCTCTTTTAGCAGGGAACCAAACTTGGGGTCCGCATCCTTCCCGTGCTCATAGTGCTCAAAGAGCTCGAGAGGGGGCATTCTGTGGCCGCAAGTGATTAGTTTCGCTCTCACATGCAACACAGTAGACGGAGGCTGCATCCATACTTTTGTCCATTTTCATTGCCCCAGTAGGGGAGACCGTATCTGCGAAAGAACGTAGCGTTAGGCTCAAATTTGTCATACTGCGAGGAGACAAAACTGTTTTGCACGTACAATTCGAGAGGCGAGGGTGAAGTCTTGTCGTGCGGCAGAGGCTTCAGAGCGCCACCCTGCAAGGACTCCTCGGTAGTTGTGATGGACGGCATTTCTCACTCGATCTGTTTTGCGATGGTCTCAAAAGTCGATCTATTCTTCTGTTGCCGACTGAGATCTTGTATTATGTATGTACTAGCCCCCGTAACCGGAGACTCTAATTAGATGTCTACCACACTCTTGAGCTAAATGTGATGCCGCAACCCCATGCCGCAGTGTCTTCTAGGAGTTTTGGATAAGTCGCCATATCCACCAAGGAGCTCGTGACAGGACTTGGAGGTCCATCGATTCTTCGTCACGACTCCTGCGAGATGCTTATGTCCGAGATGCAATCCAACTGTGGAGGAGACAAGCTAACACGCAACCAAATACCATCCCTCCCACTACGCAATACCTGTACAGGGCCCTCATCGGCATTACTCCGCGATGCTGATTGAACATGGCTAAGCGAGATCCGTGCGATCCACATCGGCTGTGCTCCGCGACGCAGACGCTCCAATACGTATATCTGCCTAGTGACGAATCACGCAATCATAGTCCAATACTGCATGGCCAAGGCAAATGTCTTGCTCGGGATCCACATCGGCCTCGCTCCGCGATGCAACAGACCAATACGTTACTTGCCATAAAGGCTTTGCAAGAGTCAATGTTTGAATGAGTTCCATCTGTCGATGGCGTCACTTTTCACAAACTGTGCCCCCCCAGCCCTGGCCCTGAGTCGTGAAGCATTCTACAATGGCACCTCCCACCGTTCTGGCTCCCAAGAGTCTGCTTGGCCGCCACCGGCTGCTGGCTCCAACCGCAGGGGTGTTTGTAAGCCCGATATGTCTAGGAACCATGAATTTCGGGAGTGTCATGAACGATTCGCTCGGCGAGTGCACCAAGGAAACGGCGTTTGAGATTCTCGACTACTTTTACGGGCAGGGTGGTAACTTCCTTGACACGTAAGTGGGAGTTCAATGTTCTGGATTCCAATACTAAGCTTCTATCTAGAGCGTCTAGTTACCAGGGAGAAGAGTCTGAAAAGTGGTTGGGCGAATGGCTGTCTAAAACCAGGCGACGCGACGAGTTCGTCCTGGCGACAAAGTACACTGGCAACTTCAAGTCCAGGTCGGAATCATCCCGGCAGCAATCCAACTTCGGTGGCAATGGTAGTAAGAGCTTGCACTTGTCCGTGGAAGCGAGTCTCAAGAAACTCCAGACCACGTACATCGACCTCCTGTACCTCCACTTCTGGGACATGACGACAGACATACCCGAGATCATGCAGTCTCTCAATCACCTTGTTTCTTCCGGCAAGGTCCTGTATCTAGGCATCTCGGATACGCCAGCTTGGATCGTGGTCAAGTGCAACGAATACGCGAGACAACATGGACTCAGACAATTCTCGGTATACCAGGGCCGGTGGTCTGCAGCTGATCGGGATTTTGAGCGAGACATAATCCCCATGTGTCGAGCTGAAGGGATGGGCTTGGCGCCATGGGGCACGCTTGGCCGTGGCCTGTTCAAGCCCAAGGACCAGATCAAAGTTGGTGGTCGGAACATGCCCTCGATGAACAACGGCCGCGAAAGCCTTGTCTCGGAGAAGCTGGAGCAGATTGCCAATGCCAAGGGGGTCCCGATCACCTCGGTTGCTCTAGCATACGTGTTACACAAATCGCCATTTGTCTTTCCCATCCTGGGCGGCCGGAAGCTCGACCACATCCGGGGCAACATCGAAGCTCTGGGTCTGCGTTTGACGAGCCAGGAGATTGAGGATATTGAAACCGCTTACCCATTTGATGTCGGCTTTCCGCACAACTTTCTGAGCGGAAACACAAATCGTGGGCCGAGAGGGCCTGGAGATATTCGCACTGCCAATGTGCGAGGACTGTTTGACTATGTCGAAGACATCCATCCTATTTTGCCTCCACTTGAAGAATGAGTGGCATTTTTAAATGGTTGTAGAATCATCTTCAGATAATTAACGATGGCTTCTGTTTCATGATTTGTGATTTGATGTCTTCTGATCGTGTTGCCTTCAACAAAGAGCCTCCATTAGCAAAGCAGTACATGAATGTCACACTTGTGCCTGGTATTGAGGCTATCTGTCAAGTTCGGCTCTGGTGAAAGGAATTTGTAAGCAGATTATGTGAGAAAACGGACCTTAAAACTACGCAAGAGCCTGTGGATGGGTCGGCATTGAAGATACTCCTAGCTCCTCGGTGCGCAGTTGGACACGGTGTTGATGGACAGGGTTAGCCTATGATTTGCCTCGGAAGCTCTTATAGAAGGTTAAAGGGCATAATATTGCTCTTTACCCATACGTCACGGTTGTAAGTGCGATGTTTCACGGGCAACTATACAGGGAACCTTGACATCGACCATCAACCGTAATTGCTATCAGCTCAAGCTACCAAAGAGGCCAACCACCTACGGCCAGCTATGCCAACTCTCGTGTATGTCACGGAGATCAATCCCAGCTGGATCTCTCTTCAAATACGACGTTATGTCAAAGTTGGGATCCGCCTCTCTGAGTGTCCGACCATTTCCGAAAAATGCAAACCTGTTTCCACTGCCCGAGACATACTCGTACTCAAAGTCCTCCCACCGGGGGTTCCGGCGGATAAAGCTCAGATGCGAGGCACTGCCCGGCCAAGCGCCGTGTATCCGCGCGCCGGGACGTCCACCGTTCGCCCATGAGCTGCAATTGCCAGTCATGACGGTCGTGGGGAAGTATGCATCGGCGTAGGATATGAAGTCATCTACAGCCTTGGCGGATGGCGCGATGGTCTTGATGCCTTCACTGGATACCTTGCGCAGGACTTTGGCGTAATATGTGATTTGGTTCTCAACGCTGTGGATAAAGGTACCGGCGATGCCGTTGGTGTGGACAGTTCCGATGAAGAGCAGGTTAGGGAACCCAGCACTCGCCATTCCGAGATATGTCTTTGGATATCCGATCTCGCCCTCCGGTTTCCATGCCGTCTTAAGATCCACGCCACGGGCACGGATGGAGAAGGGAGGGGCAAAGTCGATGTTGTGGCCGGTTGCACAGAAGATGGCATCCACTTCACGATGAACACCGTCCACTGTCTCAATACCGGTAGTAGTAAATCGGGAGATGGGAGTTTGAATGTACTCCAAGTTGTCCTCAGTGAGCGCTTCCAAGTATCCCGGACCAGGCGTCAATCGTCTGCAATGAGGCGAGAAGTCAGGTATCATCTTCTCGGCCAAGCCGGGCTCCTTCTCCAACCGTCGGTGCATGATGTCGATGAACCTCTGTCGATAATCGGCATTCTCCTTGGTACCTGCCTTAATAGCGTTGGCTCCTCTCCAATACCGGTCCTCTGCGTCCTTGCGGAATTGGAGGTAGGTGTCTGGGTTGTCAAAGGACCTGATCTGCTCTTCGGGGATGTATTCTGGCCCAAACTGGCGTTCACGGCCGCCCCATCCCGCGGCGATCCATGTCTTATTGCGTGCATAGTGGTCGATGTGCTTGGCGACTTTCTGAAGTTCAGGGACTAGTTGGATGCCACTGGCGCCATTGCCAATGACAGCGACCGTCTTTCCGGTGGGATCATAGGTCGGGTCCCAGTTGGAACTGTGTCGAAGATGACCCTCGTAATCCTTGATGCCAGGATAGTCAGGTAGCTTCCACTCATTGAAGCGACCAATTGCGGTGATGACAAAGTCAAAGTTTTCAACCGATGTGTGCTTTGAGTCCACGTCCTGCAAAGTGAGAGCCCAAGTTAACTGCACGTCATCCCATTGCGAAGTCTCGACATAGGTGCCCATGCGCAGGAACTGGGCGATGTCGTACTTTTTGGCCAAGTTCTTCCAGTACTCCAGAATCTCTGCTCCCTCAGCGAACTGCTCGGACCATTGTAGATTGGGGGAGAAGGTAGTCTGGTAGACATGCGATGGAATGTCGCATCGGACACCTGGGTATATGTTTTCAAGCCAGGTTCCGCCCTGTCAATAACAATGTCAGTACTTCTCACCCACGCTTAGAAATAAGTGAAAGAACAGAGTAGCTTACTTACCACCTCTTTACTCTTCTCAAAGATGGTCAGTTGTATGTTTGGCACCTTCAAAGGGAGTAGAATCCCAGAGAGGATGCCCGAAAGTCCAGCGCCAATCACAGCTACACGAAGGGGACGAAAGTCGTCAATACAACGGTCCTCGAGGGTGAGATCCGATACCGGATAGGATGCCACGGTTTCGAGGCGTGACGGCTGTTTGGGCTTCTGGTCCTCCGTACTGTGGCTGCCAGGGGCGACTGCACCGTTGGTCACAGTTCCGTTCACCGCGTCGGGTTGCACGCGAAGCTTTTCAAGCTTAGATGGCAGGTTCTCACTGTTGACTGAAGTCCTAGGTGTAGGGGACTTGCCCTCAGGCTGAGCATCTGAGATGACGGCCATAGCGTGTTATGACGACGGGGGTGGATGTTCCAAGGATGGTCTTCCGACAGGGCTTGCGCTAATCAACTGTATCGTCAAGAGGAAAGGTCATGGTTTTGATGTGTCTCCGAATACTCTGAAAACTCCAATTGAGCTATCGTGGCTCGGCTGGATGACGCGATGTTCGCATAGACGGCGGATGACGCCCGATGGGGACCGGTGAACGGGTTCCAGCCGGCCCCACACCCCCGGGGGCCGGCCTTTTCGGCTAGGTCACCCTGGTTAAAATGGATCTAGTCCCCACGCTTGCAATCCCATTGACCCCTGTCTGACCATCGGCGAGCTCCCCGACAGCCACCAATCCTTCCAATTAGTCTAGCCCCAGCTCGTCAAACAACAGAGATTTGCCGGACTTGCTGTATCTTACCTCTTGACGTGGCCGGGTGCCTTCCTCACCTCGGCTGCCATCTAACTAGGTATGAAGCATCAGGCTTGCGTGCACTTCTACTCGAAGCACGCCTTCTGATTGCTGAGGATGGCTCCCAATGCGTCAGAACCTTCTACAGCGGCGGACTTGCGTGAATTTCCAATGCGAGCACGCCTTCTGGCCCATGCCATGGATAGATGGCTTCGAATATGTCTAGATACGGTAGAAGAATAGTTCTATATGTGCCTCTCCAGGACCGCCTTCAAGCGTGAAAAGAAAAAAAAAAAGAAAAGAAAAGAAAAGACACAACAGTCCACGAGCCATCGTTAAAGATCACGCATTTCTCTCAAGCCCACGTTTTCGCCATGGCTATCAGGTGGTTTGCAGCCACAGACTCGCCGAAAGAGAGGAAGTTGATTGTCAAACTCGATCTTCTTATCGTACCATACGTCTTCCTCGCGTATTGGGTCAAGTATATCGACCAGTCCAACATTAGTATGACTACTCACCCGAAAACTATCTCTCGCAACTCCAGCATTCTAACTAGGTAACAGATAATGCGTACGTTTCGGGCATGAAGGAAGATCTCAATCTCAACGGCAATGAGCTCGTCCAGTTTCAGACCATGTACACGGTTGGAGCCGTCGTTGGCCAACTTCCTTTCATGTTCCTACTCACCCACGTTCCTCTCCAATGGTTGATTCCAGCCGTCGACGTCCTCTGGGGTCTCTTCACCCTTCTTCAATTTCGCGCGACGAGCGCTGGCGAAGTCATGGGGTACCGGTTTCTCGTTGGCTTCTTCGAGGCCGCGTTCTACCCATCGATCCAGTTCATGTTCGGATGCTGGTATCGAAAGGATGAGATCTCTCGCCGCGCGGGCATCTTCTACAACGGCACCACTTTGGGTGTTCTGACTGCCGGTTTGATCCAGGCTGGAACATCGGCACGTCTCCACGATGTGCACGGCTTGGCTGGCTGGCGGTGGATGTACATTATCTGTGCCATCATCACCATCCCGATCGGCATTCTTGGTGTCTTCGTTATCCCCGGCACCCCGGCTATGCCAAACCGGATAGTTTTGAGCCAGGCCGATATTGATCTCTCGACCTCACGACTAGAGGCTGCTGGGCACACAACATCCGAGAAGTTCCAGTGGAAATCAGTGGGACAGGTGGTCAGAAACCCAATCTTCTGGGCACTCCTGGTCATCTTGACCTTGTTCTGGAACTCAGGAGGAGCGCAAGCTAGCGGAGCCTATCTCTTGTGGCTCAGAAGCCTTGACCGCTACTCAATTCCTAGGATCAATGAGCTGGGAACGTTACAGCCCGTCTGTGGCATCTTCTTTGTTTTGGCGACTGCGTTCGCCTCTGATTTACTGGTTGGACCTGTTTGGGCCCTGACAGGTGGCCATATCTTCAACATCGTCGGTCTAGCCATCCTGGTTGTCTGGGATGTCCCGGAAGGAGCCAAATGGTTCGCTTTCATGACTAACTTTGCTGCTGCGTCAACCTCCACTGTCGTCTTTAGTTGGGTCAACCATGTTATGAGACATTCTCCGGCCCAGCGGTCCATCACACTCATCATCGGAGCTGCTTGGGCACAATCATCCACGGCCTGGGTCGGACTCCTCACTTACCCTACTGTGGAAGCTCCAAGGTACACCAAAGGCTTTTCCTTTGGCATCGGCATGTCGGTCGCCCTGATTCTCCTTTCGCACCCGCTCAGTTGGTGGATGGATTCGCGGGAGTAAGTCTGCCCACCATGGCCCGTTGGTTGGGCCTTTTATAGACGTCTGATGCTAATATGGATGCAGAAAACGCGGAATCGATGAAGGAAGCACTATCGAGTCTCTGGATCAGCCAAACGACGACTCCAGTGGCCCGGATGATACCATTCGCGCAGTTGCAGTGCAGAAGACCTAATCACCCGACAATAGATAGGCTCATGATTCACAGGGCTGGGGTTCACCCGCAGCCGGTCACAAATCGCGCTCTTAGGCATTTGTGTGATCGATGAAGGGATATGTTAGTCGGAGATATGGTATGGACGGAAGCAAGGCGCCCGATTTAGATTAGATAGACTAATAGCTTCATGTTGGCTTGGTGGATACTCTGTGTTCTTCGATACCTTGACTGTAGGTAACTCCTTCAACGAGCAAGGCAGTGTCAGAATCGTTGACCGGTTGCGAGCATATGGATTATGTTTTCACGCTGTCAAGCATTGATAACTGCGTTTTTTTGCCTTATTGCCGATATCTCTTTTTGGAAAAGTCACCATCAACAACAACAAAGAGTGCGAACGAGTCCAAATGATGAAGAATTCCATACATAGGTACCATAGAGGTGTCTCCCTGGCATTATCAAATCCAAAATGTCCCTACATCGCCAGGGCTTGGTCTATCAGGTCCATCAAACCTGCTCCTCCACCGCGTTTCGAAGCCCAGTACGGCTGCAGAGTCTCTATCCCTTTCGTAACACAAGATCTCCAATCCGGTGGGATCTGAACCTCTAGTGCGCCGGCCAGCTTTCCATCCCGTTGAGCTTTCTCCGCCGCAGTGAATCGGAGGCATGATCCGGTCAAGCTGCGAAGGTTGAACCAAGTCCCCTGGTGTAGGCTCTTGCTCGTGTTGATGATTTTCAAGTATGAGAATCGTAGGTTTTGAGAAGCCAGTTTGACAACTCTGCTTAGAAGCGATGCGTCATAACCTTGGAAATCTTCCAGGGAAAAGTCGGTGCATAACCGTAGCAAGGGCCGGTATGTCAACTCGAGGCTCGACAGGTACCGCTGCCTCAATACCATAATCATGGGATGATCTAGTTCGGAAAGAATCCAGTCCGTAGGCATATCGAATTGGAGCTGAGCAGGTAAGGACGAACGCCACTCGTCGATCTGCGCCTCGAATATCTCGGTGTGGCGTATCATTCGCACAACATCCGCCCGCTGGAGGTTGTCGAAGTCGTAAACATGGCATTCTAGGAGGTCATTTATGAGATGGCGTGCGGCAATTTCGGCGAGATAGTACAGCCAGCTACGCTCGCTGTCGATCAAGGGATCACCAAGTCTTGGATCGTCTAGGTCTGGAAGTGTTGGAAACGGACGAAGAACTTCACAATCCTGTAACACTGAGGGGGGAAGCGACAATTCGGGGTGCAGCTCGCTAAATCGAAATGGATAAGTATGAATCGAGAGCATAGGGGCCACCAAAAACGAATGGACATACCAGATAGATTTCCAAATTGTGAAGCATAGAGCATCTTGGACGCAGATCGGACCAAAGTGAGTTCGTTCAGGAGGCTTAGGCAACGGGCCACTTCATGCCTTGTCAGCAACGAACCCTGTTTGTCCCGAGTCATGAATATGCTTACTTGCGCATGACTGTGCAGAACCATGCGTTTCCAGCATGGCTAAAGTACTTCCAGGCTTGGAGCGGTTGTAGGTTGAGCATGTGCCATATCCTTCTTCCAGTTAGCTTCACACTATGACTTGACAACATTGATGCTTTCAGAGCAACGTTCTTACCCTGCAAGACACAGACATTGCACAGCCGTTATGTCATTCCGGTCAAGGACGAGTCCCAGGCGCTTGGATGCGACGTTCCAGTACCCAATGGCCAGGTTGGGGTTGCTACGATTTCGAGACTCATCTAGCTCAACTTCGCTGGACGCTTCAGGTGTTAGTGAAGTCTCCAATGGCTCGGTCATGGCGCCGATGGCACACACAAGCGCAACGAGGCAAGTTTCTGGTGACCAATCGAACTGGCTTTCTGCGACGCGAAGAATCAGATCGTGCAGTGTTGGAAGATGCAATATGGGGTTAAACAGGTGCACGCTATGGATATATCTCGATTCGAGGTCAGTCAGGAGCCTTATATCGGTGCTTGGCATTGAATGGTCTAGGGTGACTGGTAGATCGGCGTCGGGATATATGTCGCTCGCCACAATATGAGATTGGAAGATGCGCCATTGGATAATGTTTTCGATCTTTTGGGTCCAGCGTAGAGATGCCGCCGCTGGCCTAAGTCGTAGATTGCTACTTGGGTTGCCGGCTGAGGAGTTGATGTGACGACGGAGACTGGGCCAGTTGAAGGGGGTACACCCTCCCCATTGCTAATGGTTACTTCGGGACTGCCAGCCAGTAGTAGCTCGGTTGGAGGTTTCAAGACGATCTCCCGTAGCTCGTTGAGGGCTTGCAAGACCTCTCGCCCAAAGACATGGCAGCTGTCTATTGCTTAGCATGATCGCTCCTGGGCCAATGAGCTTGGTGAGACTGCCTACCAGGAGCTGGCTTCTGCCTCGTACACACAAGGCGCGCCGATCTTCAGACAGTAACCGCAGCTCGGCCGTTGATTGTCGCACTTTGTTTTCCGCGACCGACACTTTCGGCAGGCAACCGTTCCCCGGGTCCGGGGCGGTTGGCTGGTACCTGCGGGCAGCGGCGCAGCAGCAGGACGTGCATCTCGGACCTCATCCTCGGCCCCGCTCCGACTTGAATGTTGGTAATCATGATGCTGAATCTGTGAATCCCCTGATGACCAGGGGAGATGAATCGCGCAGGCTGACGGTTCGATGCGGGGGATCTTGTGGGGTCTCTGGTCTTCCAGGAGCAAATATCGAGATTCTCTTGAAGCATCCATCTTCAACGGCACCTCCGCGAGACAAGACAACAAGTGGGGGATTAGCCTTTCGTCGGAGCTCCGCGATGCTTATGCCTCTTATATCCTCCCGGCCTAGGTTCCCCACGTGGAGCCTCTACCGTTGGAAACAAGAAAGCGGGCCAATCAGCTTTGTTTGATCGCGGTTGCGTCAACTTGTTCCTGGCTTTGCTCATCGAAAATCTACGCTTCTGGCTGGGGCCCTCAGATTTCCAGATTGCCCCAGAAAACCGTTCTCATAGCTAAGATAGCTCCGTGTCTTGGTCTCCATCACGCCATCGAACCGAACCCAGATTGGGTTCTTCAGCCAAGACGCAATGACAGGGTCTTGGAGGCGTCATTACCAGATTGGTCGTGGTTACCAACAACCAATTGCGTGAGAGATTCACAAATGGAACTCGACACAAGAGATAACGTCCGGTCTATAAAGCACATGCTGCAATGGGGAGCAATGCAATCTACCGGGATACCAATCAAGTGGCAACCCTGAATACCCATTTTGTTATCACGAGGCATCAGAGACGTTGAACATGGCGACTCAAGACATCCCGGGGGCTGAAAAGCCACCCAAGAAGCAAATTCTACTCAATGCCTTTGATATGTCAACAGTCGGCCATCTCTCGGTTGGGCATTGGAAAGTGGGTGGAATCTTATTCAATGAAAAACGAAAGTGTACTAATAACTACACAGAACCCGGCCGATAGATCAGCAACAAAGCGTAAGTTGACTTACTGGGTCGAGCTGGCAAAGCTTCTGGAAAGAGGAGGGATTAGTGGCCTCTTCCTTGCGGATACGAACGGAGGATTCGACATTTATGGCGGAAGCGTTGAGGAAAGCATCAGAAAGGCCGTCCAGTGGCCGGTAACGGACCCATCTATCGTAAGCAGTGAACTTGTTCGAGTTGAAGTACAGTGTACTGACAGCACATTCTAGCCCATTACCGCCATGGCAGCGGTGACCAAGAATCTCACATTCGGCATCACGGCGTCAACCTCTTTCGAAACTCCATTTGTTCTGGCAAAGAGGTTTTCAACCTTGGATCACATGACGGATGGACGTATTGGCTGGAACATCGTCACATCGTGGAAGAAATCTGCATTCAACGCCATTGGCATTGATCCGATTGAGCATAACCAGCGATATGCACAGGCTGATGAGTATATGAGAACACTGTACAAGTGCGTTTTGCCTCCCTTTTCGCATCCAGATGACACATGAGCTTTTCTGACACGAGGCCGTTACAGGCTATGGGAAGGTTCGTGGGCTGATGACGCGCTGCAACCCGATCCAGCCACAGACATATATATCGATCCGTCCAAAGTCCGCCACATCAATCATCAGGGCAAGTATTACAAGTTATCCACACGCCACATCGTGGATCCTTCCCCTCAGCGAACCCCGTTCCTATTCCAGGCGGGCACGTCAGCTGAAGGTATCGATTTTGCAGCCACCCATGCGGAAGGCATCTTCGTGTCTTCGCCATCGCCCGAGCTGCTACGGATTCAGATCGAGAAGAACCGTAAGATTGCTACCGAGAAGGGACGCGACCCAAGTTCCTTAAAGTTCTACCTCTCCTTCACTCCTATTCTGGGCAAGACGGACCAAGAAGCTCAGGAGAAGTGTCAGGAGCTCCGGAAGTACGCGAGTCCCGTTGGCGGCTTGGCTCTTTTCAGCGGATGGACCCGTATCGACATGTCGAAATACTCACTTGATGAGGATATCAGCAAGATAGATTCTGATGAGGGCAGGAAGCTGTGCAACATGTTCAAACCCACTGCCGAGACACCCATCTGGACGCCTCGTCTCATCGGCATAAGAGCTGCCATGAGCCAAATCTCGCCGTCTGCTGTGGGGTCTCCATCAACTGTCGCGGACATAATGGAGAATTGGATCAATGTTGCTGATGTGGACGGTTTCAATCTCGGATATGTCACGTCGCCTGGTTCCTTTGAGGATGTCGTGGACTTGCTTGTTCCAGAGCTTCGGAGGCGTGGCATCTACTCGGTGGCAGTTGAGCCTGGGTTGACGGCACGGGAGAGGGTCTATGGAAAGGGCCAAGGTCGGTTGAGGGATGACCATATCGGGAGCAAGTACAAGTATGAGGTATACCAGGAGGAGGAGCCATTTGTTGCGCATGGTGAGCCATGAGGGCTAGACGGATGGGATCTGGCATCGGAACTTGATTCCCGTAGATAGACATTGATGAACATTTGAGATCCACAACGTGGATATGGCGTGCTCGAGGGGTTTTATACGAGCCACGCTCTTCGACCCATAGAGCAACTATATATACTTAAGACCTTGTCCTCTCCTTTCGATTTCACCCTGGTTCATAGACTACACCGCCAACAGGCAGCCTGAGTTCGTCGACTTTTCTGCGTGAAAATCATCAGTTCACGATTTTCTCGCCCTTACTCAACCTACTGGCATCAACATTGTCATTTTTCACCAGCTATAAAACGCGCACGCAGTCCATCAAAAAGCGAAAATGCCGGAATCGAAAATTATTTCCGACCAAAGCACCAAGGTCACCAAGGCTACAGCCACCTTTACCGGCCAGGTGTTTTCCAACATCATGCATCTCGACAAAAGCGCCGGTATTGCCAGCGTCACATTCACGCCGTGTGCTCGAACGCACTGGCATACTCACGTTGAGGGGCAAATGATCCATGTGCTCTCGGGTAGTGGATGGATTTGCGACAAGGGAGGCAAAGCCAGGCGGATCAGGGCTGGAGATACAATCTGGGCCTCTCCTGGGACGACTCATTGGCATGGGGCTGATGATGAGTCTGTTATGACCCATCTTGTCATGGTTACTGGCGAAACGAATTGGCATGAGCCCGTCACTGAGGAGGAGTATAAGATACGGGAAATATGAGACATCTGGTAGAATACAGTTCACATACCTAGTGATAACAGACAATATCACTACCTACTTAAATATCTGGTGGATGTAGTAGTGGCCCACTGCTAGCGGTCGGGGGTGAGTAAGCCCTCTTCGACGTCAAAGTGTGTACGCCTCCTCATGCGGTTTTAAACTGTAAAGTCGATGCAAACTCAATCACATATCTCATTATCAAATAGCCAGAAGTATCCTCTCGCTTAATGTTGCAGCCAGATTTTCAGCAAGCGGCCCGTGGCACTCCCGAAACGCGGTCCGAGTCTCGACCCTGTGGCTTTGACACGCCTAAGTGCCGCTTTATGCATATCAAGCTCAATCTGCTCTGCCGGCGCAACTAGCCGTTCAATAGCGTTGCCTAGTCAGCCTTATCGGCGAGTGAGACGGCCCCAAACAGTCACCCACCGGAGAGGCAACCCACATTGCGGCTGAATCTAGCCATCTGTCTTCACTCAAATCGCTTTCTGATTCGACGAGGCGGCAGTCAGCCGTTCCAGGCGGCGTAAGCGGTGTTGAGGGGACCTGCGCCACTCAGCGGCATTGGAATGCGAGTCCAACTTGCCTAGAACCTTTTTTTGAGACATATTCCCCGCTCGTATGATGCGCTGCATAATGGCCTTTGAATGATTGGTTCCTTGTCTTTGAACTGTGAAAAATGTGGGTTAAAAAGTTGGGTTTTCTCCAAGTTTCGCTGACGATGTGTTGCACCTTTGTTACGAGCCAAGATTACCAACGTCAGCCCTGTGACCGATGCACCCTTCTTGCATTCGGCTTACTCTGGGTGTTTACCATCAGCTTCTGAATGCAGTTTGCACCCACCTTTCTCCATAACCCCTCAACTTGACCATGAGTCTAGACCCCTCACATGCCGAGCAAGGCATCTATTGTCTCTAGTTGGACTGAAGTGCCGCCCCAATGCGACTTAACTGCGGCGTGGCTGGCTGGAACCAACCACTACCCTGTAAGCGTTGGTCCTTGGCCGCAGCATGTCTTTGAGTTGGGCGTTCAGCTGGAGTCAGCCTGCATACTATCTGTTGACCGAGCACATATGCAAGGGCCGCTACTGGCTGGTCGAGACCTGGGGTTTTCGTCATCTTTCAAGTATGGTTTAACCGTCCATAAGCCCCCTGAGATGGGGAAGCTGACTTGAGAGGAAATGTGGTTGTGAGATAGTATATAAAAGCGTGCGCTTCTCGTCCAATTGCTCCCTCCTCGAGCACATTTTTCTTAATTTTCACCCCCTCAACTTCTCATTCCCCTTCACCTTCATTTCCACCATGGTTCTAACTGGTGTTTCCCTTCCCCAGCTGCCGGTGACCGTGCCGGCAGCTCCCAAGCCTGATGCGATCCTTAAGCAGCCATCACTTGAGGAGCGCAAGAAGGATGCCAGCATTGGTGTCCAGGATGTTCCCTTTGCTGACATCGACCCCGGTGTATTCAACAGCGAGCTTGTGAAGCTCAAGATTTATGCGACGCCGGATCAAAAGAACTTGGCTCAAAAGCCAGAGTTGGGTGGAGGCAACATCGAGGAGGGCACCTACGCTGGCACGCAGGCTGCTCTCACACACGCTTACAGCCGCATTGAGCGAAGGTGAGTTTCATACGAGTGCATCATTGAGATCTTTGCTAATTGTATAGCTACGAGTCGTATTTCGACGTGTTGCAAGTCGAGCCAACTCTGCCTCGATACGTAGATCTCTCCCAGAAGAAGCAGATCTACAAGTACTCAGCCTACCCCAAAAACCCCGACGGCACAGATGCCCAGTATCCTCCCCATCTTCAAAGCATCCCATCTGCAGACCAAGTCTCTGAGCTCAAGATCTTCAATGCTCTTGGCCTTGTTGAGACTGGCTTGATGATCAAGCAGATCATCCCTGACACCTTTGCTGGTAAGACGGCTAGGTGGCTTCTCAGCTTGAAGAATGGAGATATCAGTGGTGCTCCTGATCAAGGCCCCAAGATCGAAGATTATGTCGAGTACAACAAGAAGCACCGCAAGTCTGGCACCGACATTGAACAGGGCGCAAACATTGGCCTTCTTCCTGACTGGTTTGGAGATCGTCGCTTTGCGGAGCAGTCTTTCACCGGCACCAACCCTACGACTATCGAGAAGGTGTCCAATGACCTGTTGACCGAGTTCATTGATACTGCCAAGCGCGATGGATGGGACTACTGGGCGAAGACTCTGCCCCAGATTGATCCCAAATCCCTCTTCATGCAAGATACTCGCTACTTCCGCAAGGCATTCGGAGCCAAGCCTGATGAAGAGCTCAAGCACAAGGAGCCAGCTTCTGACGACAACTGGGCCTGCTCGGCTGTGACCCTCTTCCAACTTCACGATGATGGCAAGCTCCATCCCATTGCCATTGTCTGCGACTACAAGGTCAGCATGAAGAACTCGGTCACCATCTTTAACCAACGCAAGTCTCCGGCCGATTCCTCCGACAAGGAGAAGAACGACTGGGCTTGGAGATACGCAAAGACATGCGCTCAAGTCTCGGACTGGATCCGCCATGAGGTTAGCGTCCACTTGACTCGCGCACACATGATTGAAGAGTCATTAATCGTGGCCACTCACCGGACTATTCCCATGGAGCACATTGTCTTCAAGATTCTCCAGCCACACTGGTACAAGACTCTTTCACTCAATGCGGCCGCGAGAACTACCCTTGTGCCCCAAGTCATCAAGGATCTTGTCGGTGTCAATCCAGACTACCTGTACCGCTTCGTGCGCTACGAATTTGAGAACTTCGACTATGTCAAGAGCTACATCCCCAACGACCTCACTAACCGTGGATTCCCCAACACTACCGAGGGTCTGGCAGACAAGAAGTACAAGAACTACGCCTACGCCAAGAACATGCTTTCAATGTGGAAGGCCATCCGCAAGTATGTCATGAGCATGCTCTTGATGTACTACGACAAGAACACAGCCGACAAGATGGTCAAGGAAGACAAGTACGTCCAGGACTGGTGCAAGGAGATCCAGACCAACGGTTGGATCAAGACCTTCCCCAACATTCAGACCCTAGATCAACTTTGTGATGCGCTCACAATGTCTATCCACATTGCAGCTCCGTTCCATACGGCTGTCAACTATCTCCAGAACTTCTATCAGGCCTTCGTGCTCTCCAAGCCACCGGCCTTGTGCAATGCTCTACCAAAGTCCCTTGCAGAGCTGAAGACCTACACGGAGAAGAGCCTCGTGGATGCTCTACCCATCGGCCGTCAGAGGGAGTGGCTGCTGGCAGTTCAAGTTCCCTGGCTCCTCAGTTTCAAGGTGCCCAGTGACCGCAGTCTGGTTAGCTTTGCCCAGTCTCAGTGGCGAGCACAGGTTGGAAATAGCCCAGAGGCTCAGGCGGTTCGCAACATCAGCGAGATGTTTTACCTCGACTTGAAGAAGCTTGATGTCGAGTTCCTTGTTACCAGCAAGGGAATGGATGAGGGCAGCATTCCTTACATGGTGATGGACCCTGACAACACGGCCGTGTCCATTCTTATTTGAGCATCACTGGTGGATCAAGTTCTAATTGTCTGGAAAGTTGTGTATAATACATAGTTAATTGAAGGAGTTTGGATACCCCATTGGGGAGAATGTAACGCAACTAAAGGTTGCCTACTCGATCAACGCCCACAGTCTCTTGCTGATCTGGCCTCTGACGGGCGGTGGCCTCTCTGCAGCGAGCACCTCATCCATTCCTTCATACATATCAATGTCCTCTGGCTTTCTGACCCATTCATCGTCCCAGTAGTAAAGGCGGTGACCGAAATAGATGACCAAAAAGGCCGGGATGCCGATATACGCCGTGAGAAACGTTGCAACAGACCATTCAGAGGGGAAAAACACAGTAAAGCCATTGATCAACAGCAAAATGACAGAACCAGCAGAGCCAAAGTACATGCCCCAAGGTTGCAGTCGGGAACGGTACGGAGACTCCAGTTTGTGATGCACGATCGCCTTGCGATACCTGGCGTAGATGATACCACAACAGATCCAGCTGACGTAACCAGACGTGTTTGTGATGTTGATCAACCAGTTGAAGACAGTAAGACTGCTACTGGAAAGAGACAGGTAGGCTAGACCACCAAGGCAGGCCGTGATGGCAACCGAAAAGTAGGGAAGACCGTAACTGTTGCATCTTTTGAAGATTGCAGGAGCGTTGCCTGCCTTGGCCAGGGAGTAGAGGTTCCGTGACGCAGAGTAGAGGAAAGCATTTCCGGCAGTGATGGCCGAAAGAAGAATCATGGCATTGACGATACTGTCGAGTACAGGAATCCCGGCGTTGCGGATGGCAATAACAAAGGGGGAGCTTGCTGTTCCGGACGAAGAGAGCGCGGGGTCGTTAGACATGCAGACAACGCCGATTCCCAAGACACTAGGCATGAAGAGAACAATCAGACGCCAGACGTAGCGTCGAGCTGCTCGGGGCAAGTTGTAACGCGGTGACTGCATCTCGCCCGCAGTGACGATGAGTTGCTCGGGCGCCAGGACGAAGGCGAATGAGGCCAGTACAAAGGACTGAAGAAGAGCGACAAGACGTCCTGCATCTCCTTTCACAATGTGAGTATTGACAGGCCCAGGATTCTTCCAGTATCGAAAGTAGAGGGGATCGTGGTTCGGCCCTCCTCCAAAGAATAGAACGATTGAGAGGAAGATCAAGCCAAGGATAAGGATGATCTTCATCCCAGCGCTCCAGAACTCGCATTCGCCAAACACCCTTACGGGAAAGAAGTTTAGAAGGACGATGACGGCGTAGATGACGGTGATCCAAACGGCGGGACTGACAGCAGGGCCCCAGAAGTCGATGAGAAGGGTCGAAGCGACAAACTCGTATGGGATTAGGATACCTAGGGAGTACCAGTATAGATACCCCATTGCGAACCCCATACTGCGCGAGACGTACTTGTGACCGTAGTAGGCCATGGTACCGCCGGGCACAGGGAGGTATGTCGCAACCTCTGCGATGCCCGTGACGATGCAGTACACAAGCACGGACAAGACGCCGTAAGAGATGAGCAGGAAGAGAGGCCCGCCCACACGGAGGACTTGTGCAGTTCCAAGGAACAGAGAAGTACCAATGGCACCTCCAATTGCAATCATCTGAGAGTGTCGGGGCTTGAAGCCTCGATGTGTTTCTTCGTTCGTGTCTGAGGACGTGGTGCCATTGTGTAGGCTCTGGGTTTCGCCGACTTGGGTTTCGAGCTTTCCAGAATCATCGGCTCTGGCTTTCGAAGCGCCAACGTCAGGATCTGGGAGGATTTCTTGTTTCATTCTGATGGTTATGCAATGATGACTTTGATGGTAAAGGAGGTTGAGGAGAAGCGTGATGCGAGGGCAGAACTAACCTGTGGGAAGGTGAAGCCTCTTATACTTCACCTCATCTCTTATTCCGAGAGGTCTTGGGCACCTATATCTCCAAGTTAAAGTCCATACTCTCACGGCAACGCCATCAGAACTTCTGCTAACCTACCCTTGCCCTTCCCCGGACAAGCCTGATAACGAACATGATCCGGCCGGACGTGAATATGAGCCGGGGTTTGTGAATGCGGGGTAAGTGGAGAGACTAAAGAGATATCAGTTATCGATTCATGAAAGCGACTTTCATACTAATTGACTTGGGTCTTTACCCTTGCCGCTAGCGGCGCCAACGGCGGTGTTTATATCATGGACAAGATCTCGACCCCGATCATCTCGGAGGCGGTTCGGAGTCTGTTTTTCAAGCACCATCTTTTCTTCGATAACTTTAAAGCCAGCCTGGGGTATCCAAACAGACCTCAGCTCATCTTCAAACGCAATCATCACTCCCCTGGTGCGAGAACCCCTGACAGACATCGCCCATCATGGCTCACCCCTTCGTATCCGACTCGCACATTCTTCATCGTGCCATGTCGCACCGCCCAGAGAGGGTAATTTCAGCTTCTGGCGTCTCCCTCTTCCTCGAAGATGGTCGCGAGATCCTGGATGCCTCAGCCGGGCCTTCCGTCTCTTGCCTCGGGTTCGGCAGGCCTGAGATTGCGGAAGCTGTGAGCAACCAGATGAACCAGCTCTCTTATCTCTACTCGGGAGCACGGTTCACCTGTGATGCCACGGAAGAACTCGCTTCGCTGCTTCTACAGGGACGGCCTGGGGGACTTTCCAAGGCTATCTTTGTTAACTCTGGCAGCGAGGCTACTGACGCTGCCATCAAACTGGCGACGCAATACTGGCACGAAAGGGGTATGCCCCAGAAGTGCCACTTTATTGCGCGAAAGCAGAGCTACCACGGAAACACGATAGGCGCACTTTGTGTCTCGGGCCATGACTCGCGTCGAGCCATGTATCGCGACTGGTTGTCGTCCAACGTCAGCTTCGTGGACCCTTGCTTCTCTTATCGGCTCAAGGGCCACAAAGAGACCAACGGCGAGTATGTCAATCGCCTGGCAGACCAGCTAGAGGCTGAGATTCTTCGAGTCGGCCCTGAGAACGTCGCTGCGTTTGTGGCTGAGACAGTTAGCGGGACAACTTTGGGTTGTCTCCCCGCCGCGCCTGGGTACTTCAGGGCAGTTCGAGACATCTGCGACAAGTACGATGTTCTTCTCATTTTGGACGAGGTTGGTTACCGATCTCCCTCCGTGAGACCCCAGCTAACTCCTTCAGATCATGTGTGGAATGGGCAAGACTGGCACCATGCACGCCTGGGAACAGGAAAATATCTCGGGCCCTGACATTCAGACTATCGGCAAGGCGTTGGGTGGAGGGTACATCCCCCTGTCCGGGGTACTACTCCGCAGCAAGATCTTTGATGCCCTTGCCGATGGATCAGGGCTTTTGGCCCACGGCCACACGTTCCAGGTATGCTTAGCACCAATAAAAACACCAAGAGAGCCATTAAGCTAATTATTCACTTTTTCTAGGCGCATCCGGTAGCTTGCGCCGCAGCGCTCGAGGTTCAGCGCATCATCCGCGATGAAGACCTACTCGGCAACGTGGCACGAATGGGCCAAGTCCTCGAGCGACTCTTGAAAGAGGAGATTGGTCCACTAGAGTATGTAGGTGACATCCGGGGCCGAGGTCTCTTCTGGGCGGTCGAGTTTGTGCAGGACCGATCTGCCAAGACCCCTTTTCCCTCGGGCCTAAGACTTTGCCACCAGATTGTGGACAAGGCGCTTGACCTGGGCTTGAACATTCTGGGGAACCTTGGTACAACAGGGGAGGTTCATGTTGACCATGTTATCATGGCTCCGCCGTATGTGGTGACAGAGTCCGAGCTTAGGCGCATGGTTGGGATTCTAAGGGAGGCGATTGAGGCTGTTACTCGTCAAGTCTGCCACACGGAGTCCGCGAGACTCTGATGCATTCTAGAATCCCCCAAGATAGTTAAACTGTTGCGGGTGAATAAAATTTCCATCATTGTGATTAAAATTCTTTGTCCTTCGTCATATTGCGCCCCTAGCCACAAGATCTGGAAGAGCTGGAGGTAACCAAGGTGCCCTATCATGTTGAACATGACAACCTTTTGCAATGAGGGCTTTCATCCCGGGTCGTGACACCGAGATAAACACTAATTGGTCCAAATCAGACCAGCTTGTCCGCCCTGACGTTAGAATCTCTTGGCTAGGAGGAGTCAAACTTCTGCTATACCATCTTGGGATTGCCCCACCCCGCCGATAGCGCCGTGCATGAAGGGTGTCCCCGTGACTCGAGACTTCATCTCATCCTTGCTGGCCTCCCTCTATCGACTCTGTTCTTTATCCCGCCCATAGCGCCCAGATGAAAGCACCCTGCAGTCGTACAGAGACCTCAAACGATCAATGGAGAACCTAAGAACCGCCCCTCTCGCAGGGTCATCGAGGAGAGCAGGCTATACCCGGCAGAGGCGCGGATGCCTGACTTGCCGTCAAAGGTGTGTGGATGCCATCATTGGGTCTCTTACCCGGCATCGCTATCATCACAGAGCTCTTCTGACGCTAATGCACTACAGAAAGAAGAAGTGTGATCAGATCTACCCTGTTTGCAGCCACTGCTCGCGGCTCAACCTGGTCTGCAAGCGTGAACCACCTCGCCCCCTGAAGTCATCGCCTTCGCCATCGGACACGGCGGCCATAGCCGACTCCGCCATAACAAGAACTCCTAGGATAGATCTGCAGCTCCGGGGTATAACACACTTGTGTCAGCCTTTGGGCCTGCCGCTCTCGGAGTCGGGCGATGCAGAGGATGAGGACCTGGTTGGGAGTAGACGAGCCATGTTACGATACTACACGGCAACTTTTGCATTCCTACTCACTACTAATCTGGAGAACAACTGTTTCCTATCTGGCATGTTCCCTCCAACATCCATTAGCCTTGTAACTAGCTAACTTATCCACAAAGTCATTCTTCCTATGGCGTTTGAATGCCCACCCCTCATGTATGCAGTGTCAGCATGGGCCTCATCGCATCTGGCCTTGCGTGATGACAAGTTCAAGCCCTTGTCTCTGCGCCATCGCGGGTATGCTCTAGCACGTCTCCAAGAGTCGGTTCAACAGAGCCAGCTCTCGACAGAAATGTGTCTCGCAGTCACAATGGTCCTCTGCTCTATGGAGTCAATATCCGAAGCTACTGATAGCTGGTACCCCCATCTCACAGGTGCAGCTGCGGCTCTAGCCGAGGGGCCAAACTCGGCGTGTGACCCAAAGCAGGCCGTGCAGGTCACGTTTGAGGGGAGATGGCTACTTCGCAATTTTGCGTACCACGATGTCATGATGAGTGTCTCGATGGATCGCCCACCCTTGATCAAAGACTTCTATTGGGCGGCAGCGGATGAATCTCTACCGGATCCGTACTTTGGATTCGCGTCACGTCTGCTGTTTCTTGTGTCTGAGACCAGCATCCTCAATGCTGACTTTGCAGATGCGAATGCTCTTTTGCAAGCTGGCCAAACCATCACCCATGGTGATCGGTCAATTCGGGCTCGGAATATTGAGGATGAGCTTCAACGCTGGGTGTGTCCTTCGAATGAGCGCGGCTCACCACTAGCGCTACTGGGCGAGGCTTACCGTAACGCCGCACTCATTCATCTATACCGAACCCTCAGGCGCCATGTAAGCGGCTATACTGTTGTGCTACAGGCCAAGATAAAGGCATGTGTTGAAGCCATCGTCAAGCTCAGCCGGGAAGTCTCGGAAGGATGCCTGGTGGAGTGCACACTACTGTTTCCCCTCTTCATGGCTGGAGGAGAAGCCCACGAGATGTCCGAGATTGAGGCTATTCGGGAAAAACTCGGTGACATGATTAGGTGGCGAAAATTCCGCAATGTTGAGGCTTGTCTTGAAATACTTGATGAAGTTTGGCGTCGGAGGGCGGATGGTTCGCGGAGGAGTGACCAGGGCCATGTGGATTGGGCAGACATTGTCAAACACAGAGGGTGGAACTTGTCAATATCGTAATATGAATACAATGGTTGTTATTGGTCAATTCAAGAAGCTATTGGTAGTTCGTCAGGTCTAAGACTTGCCCCCTCCGGGCCCTCTCCCGACCTCGGGCCGCTGTTGGCGCCCAGTTACCCCATGATTGGGGAATGACTCGATCCGCGGAGTACTACGAAAAAGTGCCTTCGAAGGAAGGTGACGAATGATGGCAAGAATTTGCTCAAATTCTATTTTATAAACCACGAGCTGGCCTCATTGGAACTGCTACTATGACAGAACTGCAACACGCCTACCGCCTACCACCTAAGCCCGGACACTTCTTCTCAACCACAACCCCAATTCACCATGGCAAACGAAAACACCTCCAAGCCGGAAGAGCTCAAAGAGCGTGCTGATCAGGCTGCCATCCCTTATCGCGGGCCACGTCTACCCGCTGTACCTGACGATCTCGTTGTCCCGGGCATTTTCGACATTGAATGCGACGAACGTCTTTGGGTTCCTCAAGCCCCAGACGTCTGGTTCCGGCCACTTCTATTTAGTGTCTCGGGCGGTTACTTTGTCAACATCCTTCGTGTGAGACGATCCGGCATTCTATCCCGCCACCGCCACGCGGGTGCGGTACACGCCACCGTTCTCAAGGGACGCTGGCATTATCTCGAGCATCCTTGGTGGGCTACGGAGGGTGGCTACGCGTACGAGCCTCCCGGAGATATCCATACGCTTGAAGTGCCGGAAGATGTGAAGGAGATGGTGACCTTATTCCATGTTACGGGCGCTTACATCTATGTGGACCCTGATGGCAACCCTGTGGGAGTGGAGGATGTGTTCAGCAAGTTGGATAAAGCGAGGAAGCATTATGAAGCTGTTGGACTTGGGGCGAGCTTTGCGGACCAGTTTGTGAGATAGAAGAAATTGTAATCAAAGAACTCCACCCAATGAATTGCACTTGTTTTCGACAGCATATAGCGCAGTACTTGTAAATGTGCCTTGAGTTCAAGCTTCTGAGAATCATCTGTTATCCAACCGCTTTTTCTAACATGTCCCTCCATCGAGCCCAGGAACACCACCACAGTTTTCGGCCGAATACCCATTCATGCGTCCTTGTTTGAAGTTGTTCCAAGCTTCGAAATGTCTTGGCATCCCTCTGTTTCTCGATATCCGAATGAGAGAACCAGGTTCCATGCAACCCGTAAGGCACGCGTTGTGGGAGCGTAATTTTTGCAACGACATCCCGCATGCTCTTTGCATCCAAGATCCAGAGCTCGGACACGGCTGATTGAGGGCATTCGCCAGACATGGTCAACTGAGACTCATCGAAAACATAGAAGAGGAGATATCCAGCGTCTTCCTCATTCGATGGTGACCTAGGAATGAACCGTGGCTCTTGGGCAAAGTGATTTCTGGAAAGACGAAAGCATTGTATAGGATCATCCTTGTTGTCCTCGTCGAGTATTTCGTTGACTGTTCGCTCATCTACACACCCTGTGATAGACGCGATATGCATGTCCTTTCCTTTCTGAATGAGTGTCCTGGTGTCAACCTTGGCTATAACATCAATCTTGACGGCTTTTCCAAGGGCGACACCAAAGCAGGATGATGATGTAGTGCAACCGTATACGTAGCGAGCTTGTTGCATTTCGCAGTCTGGACGAACAGAGGGAAATTCGAAGGGTATTGCCGACAGGGCCCACTCATGGGAAACTTGATTCTTTTCTGTTGTGGATAGGTCAAACTCGTAGTAATACAGGCGGCATTGGTCGTTGTCTTCGAATGCGCAGGCTGAGGAGTAATTAGGGGCATGCGGTGTTGAGGCGGATGGCTCGAGAACTGGACCTTTCTCATAATGACACGTTGTTTTCCTCGGTGATCTGTAACGGGTTTTCCTAGTCAAGGGAGTCTTCTCGAGCTCGATATGCTTGGTGTTGCTCGAGACATTTGGAGGGGCAATATTACCAGCGCTGTAGATGAGGGTGGCCGAAGTCATCCGACACGCTAAGAGGTTAACAGACACAACTTTTCCTTCCGCGGTTGTATCCCACGCATTAGCCGTATGGAAGATACAGCAGGCCGGGCTGGTGAACCATCGTACATCATGTGGCTTATGGCGAGGAAAGACGCCGAACCGAGAGGGTTTTGATGGGTCGTAGGATACCACTTCCCTATTCCTCAGTAAGTTTAGAGGATCTAGTGATAGTGGTAGGTCCATAACGATGGTTTGCGTATGTGAAGCCCCAAAGTCGTGCATCATCCTCGCTCCAGATACTCCGGCCACCGGCTCATTGATGAGTTTGAGTTTCCGAGTGTTGTTGTTTTCCGAGAGGTTACTTGGAATCACCGAGTAGTGAACAAAAGGAGGGAGAAATGTGTTGTGATAGAGTAGCATTTCGCCCGTCCCGTTATCCACCTTTGGATGTCCGGTCGTCCATTCCTTCAAAAAGCTCAAGGCACCGTTGCCTCCGAACTGCTTGGCTTCTAACTGGGACTTAGAGTCTTCTGGCTCGCCTTCGGCTTGGACACCATTAAACCAACCCACAGTGTCCAAGGATGGAAGTTGGATGCGCATTGGCGGACCACTTTCGCAAGTAGCTAGGGCTCTGCCATCGTGATAGAGTATAGACGTATTCGCAACACTGATGCGTTTTATCGCATGCTGCGACCCAGGGAGGTGCGAAAGCAAGACCAAGAATACAGTCCGTAACACAGATAGTATAATCTGAAACAGGGTTGAGAGGGGGTTGATGAGGATCGTTATGCTTGGCATGATTGGTGATGAGACCGCTGTTGTCTTCTTGGACAGGTAAAGGTCGGTCAAGATGAACTGGTTGACGAACTCAGGTAGGATACGACCGTCATCAGTAGATATTCTCCTGAAAGCGACACCAGATAGCATCCCATCACCATCAAACCAATGTGCATCTCTGCCAAGGTCTTCATGGCCCACTGGGTTGCCACCATTGCGAACATACTGGCCCCCTTGCAACTCTGGGGGAATATTCCCCGTGTAAACGCATGGCGTTAATGGGGTTGTTTGTTGCACAGGTGCAAAGTTTCCAGAAAGATAGCTGCCCAGAGTTAGCGTTTGTTTACCATGATAGACTGATCATACTTACGGGTGCCGTTGAGTATGTTGTCTTTTATTTGAAGGAAGCATAGCAAGGACAACTTGACATAGGATCAGAGGGGTAGTAACAAACAATCACACAATTCTAGCCCGGTACGATCAGTAGAGGGATTGTTTTCATTGTCATCTCTTCCTATCTCCCTCCAGTGAATGGTTTCAGCTAACACAATGATCACTCCATCAAGACTCATCATCCGGATATCCCGCTCAAGGCCGCGATGGTTTCCGCACCATTTCACCGCGAGTGAACGCAAGCACCACTAATCATCATCCGGCTCAATCAATACCCAACCCTCCCATTATCGAAAATGGTGCAAGCTTGGCGGTTAATGACCAGCACAATGTCTCGCAATGTCTCACAAATCCCGAAGTGCTGACGTCAACGACTGCCGACATCGGGAGAAGCGGCACAGCCACCGGCAAACGGCTTCCAGCGTAAAGTTTGTTTCTTCACAATCCTTAGCTTCTCAATAATCTTCAAATTACCTCATTTCTTTACGTTGTTTACAAAGTTTTCCAGCTGTGGCTGCAACGGCCGTTTCTTTCCAAAATGGTGTGGGACTATGCGTTGGTGTAAGGACCCCCATTCCCTTGCCACTAGGGTTGTCCGCTGATCCCTCATCAGGCATGTCAAGTACACAATTCCCGTTGGGATTTGTCTTGGTCTCGTTTACAGGCCGCTACTATCGCGAATGGGCATGTACAAGATTGGGTTTTTGATAGCGGTAGGTTGCCCTCTCTACTAGTTGACGCAAAGTCTCATCGTAACACGTGTACCAGGGAGCAGTGATTTCAACCATGTATGTCGATTGAATGATTGGAATATTGCTCTAATAACTTGACAGCCCGTGGGATTCATATCTTATCCGGCATAAGATCTGGACATATCCTCCTGGTGCCATTGTCGGCCCAACTCTCCAAGACATTCCAGCGGAAGAAGTTTTCTTCTTCTTCATCCAAACCTTCAATACTTCTCTACTCTACCTCATTCTAACTAAAACTACGTTTCATCCTATCTACCTAGGTAGAGGACGTAGTTCCCATAGAACCATCGGTCAGGTCATACTCGTTATTGCAATTCTATACGGCATAGCGGCCGTTCACAATGGAGGAGAAGGCACCTACCTAGGCCTCATCTTAATATGGGCCTGCCCTTTCCTTCTCTTACTATGGTTCGTCAACAGATCTTTCAACCCCCTCTGTATTACTAACTCCTGCCAGGAGTCTTGCGTCTGACTTCTTGGCCCACCTACCCTTGACCAGCACCGTGATCCCTATTCTGGTGCCGACACTCTATCTTTGGATGGTCGATACGTTTGCTCTACGTCGCGGGACATGGAGTATATCCTCTGGAACCAAGCATGGCATTGAGCTGTGGAGGGGGCTGGATATCGAGTAAGTGCCCTAACTCTTAACAAGCATTCTGGTCCTAATTCTCACTAGAGAAGCAGTTTTCTTTTTGTTGACAAACACCATGATTGTATTCGGACAGGTGGCATTCGACAATGCCCTGGCCATTCTGGACACATTTCCCGAGAGATTCAGAGACTACACTGGTCTTCCAAGTCCGCCTCTCCTCATACAATCACTTCTCTTACCCAAAGCCAAGTACCACAAAGAGCGTATTGCTGGGCTTGTCAACGCAACTACTCTTCTAAGGAAGAAAAGTCGGAGTTTCTATCTCGCCAGTGGAGCCTTCGAGGGAAAGCTTCGAATGGATCTCGTCCGTCTATATGCATTTTGCAGGGCCGCCGATGATCTGGTCGACGAAGTCGCATCCGTTGACGAAGCAAAGTTGTGGATCGAGAGACTAGAGCAATTTTTGCAGCTTGCGTTTGGTCAAAAATCATCAGCATCTGAACTTGACGACTATGTCAGAGAACAATTCCCGGAACCGATTCAGCAAGCATTATTACAGTTACCGACGGATTATCTTCCAAGCCAGCCGCTCCACGATCTCTTGAAAGGGTTTGAGACCGACTTGCTATTCTCTACGAGCTTTCCAATAGTAACTATCGAAGATCTGGACTTGTATGCGAGCCGTGTGGCGGGAACAGTTGCAGAACTTTGCAATTGCCTCATACTTTGGCACTATTATCCAGATATATCGGAAGAGTCACGTATTCGCATCGTGAATGGAGGCGTGCAGATGGGAATTGCTCTCCAGTATGTCAACATGGCACGGGACATCGCAGTGGACGCCGGCATAGGCCGAGTCTACATTCCGAGCACGTGGTTGCGCGAATCGGGCTTAGAGATTGAACATGTTGTTCAAACTCCATCCGGATCTTCCGTCGAAAGTCTGCGTCAAAGGCTTCTTGATCGTGCCTTTGCGAAATATGAACTTGCTCGAGGGGCTATTGATGAACTTCCCCCCGAAGTGAGAGGGCCGATCCGGGTTGCCGTGGAAAGCTACATGGAGATTGGGCGGGTATTGAGAGAACCGGGTTATTCCATTCGGGCCGGGAAAGCAACTGTTCCCTTGTGGAGGAGGATCAAGGCTGCATGGTCAGCGTTGAGCCAGTAGAATCTTTCTTGGAGTCTGCGATAGGCCAGCAAGGGCTGGTCAGATAGCGGCCGTCACTCGTCGTATCTCTTATCACTTGAGCCAAGAGCTTCAGGGCTGAAAATGGACAACCCGCGTTATCAAGGCTTATGTGATACAGACAGATGTTGAGGGGGGGTTTGGTGAGACATGACAGGGGTGGTGGGTCGAGGAAGGCAAATGGAGGACGTCATTGACTCCCTTGGCGGTTACACAAAGAAGTATCGATACTTATTCCGATATCCGTTGAGGCATTTACACTCTTGATCGTCAAAATGGAAGAACCAAAGTCTAAAGGAAAGTCCGTGATCGTAATTGGTATGCGTCCCTAGGCCCCTTTGCGAGTTACGATGTCACTACTGACTAGCGGGCTCGCCTAGGTGCCGGTGTTGGAGGAGTTGCCACAGCTGCACGACTAGCAAAGGCCGGGTTCAAAGTTACAGTCCTGGAAAAAAACGACTTTACCGGCGGAAGGTGTTCTCGGATCAACCACGATGGCTATGTGAGTTGGCTCTCGACACTTGCTATCATCTGGTTTGTTAACAGACAAAGCGCTTTGACCAAGGCCCATCGCTACTGCTCCTCCCCCAGTTCTTCCATGAGGTCTTCCGTGATCTGGGAACTTCACTCTCAGCTGAAGGGATCGAGTTGCTCAAGTGTGAGCCAAACTACAACATTTGGTTTGGCGATGGCTCTTCCTTTGAGCTATCTACCGATCTAACAAAGATGAAGAAGTCGATCGAGGCCATTGAAGGCAAAGATGGCTTCGAACGCTATCTCTCGTTTCTACAAGAATCACATCGACATTACGAGATCAGCGCCGCCTATGTGCTTCGAATGAACTTTTTATCCTTTCTCAACATGGCAAGGCCGGAGATGCTGCTGAATCTTTTGGCTCTTCATCCGTTCCAGAGCATCTGGACTCGAGCAAGCAAGTATTTCTGGACTGAAAGGCTAAGAAGGGTCTTCACATTCGGGACTATGTACATGGGTATGAGTCCGTTTGATGCACCGGCAACGTATAGCTTGTTGCAGTACACTGAGTTGGCAGAGGGAATTTTGTACCCAAAAGGCGGGTTTCATAGAGTGAGTGCAAGTAGACTCTCTCCCCACTTCAACATATTGACTAGTTGTACAGGTTGTAGAATCCCTTGTCCACGTTGGCCAGCGACTAGGTGCGGAATACCGCCTGTCCACTTCAGCACAATCTATTTCCATCGACAAAGCCACGCAGAAAACCAACGGAGTTATCCTTCAAGACGGAACCCTCCTCCCGGCAGATATCGTAGTCTCAAACGCGGACCTTGTCTATACATACAACAACCTTCTACCGGAAACCTCCTACGCACGCTCTCTATCCAAGCGCGAGGCATCCTGCAGCAGCATCTCATTTTACTGGTCGATTTCGAAGGTTATTCCGAAACTTCAGGCTCACAACATCTTTCTTGCGGACGACTACCGAGAGTCCTTTGACAGTATCTTCAAGCAATATCTCATCCCGGCGGAGCCGTCCTTCTATGTCAACGTTCCTTCGCGGGTGGATCCATCGGCCGCCCCAGAAGGTAAAGACTCCATCGTCGTGTTAGTTCCCGTGGGTCACCTGCTGTCGGACAAGTCAGGAACACATAGGGGCACAAACAAGGCAGCCAATAGCCCGGAGGATACCGTCAACTCGGATCAGGATTGGGACTCCATGGTATCACTTGCTCGCGAAACGGTAATCGCTACCATTCACGCCCGAATTGGCGTGGACCTGTCCCCGCTCATCAAGCACGAAGTCATCAACACCCCATACAACTGGAAAGACAAGTTCAACCTAGACAAGGGTGCGATCCTGGGATTAAGTCACTCCTTCTTCAATGTCCTTTCCTTCAGACCCGGGACTCAACACGCACAGTTCAAAAATCTCTACTTTGTCGGGGCAAGTACACATCCAGGCACTGGAGTTCCAATTTGTATTGCTGGGAGCAAAATCGTCGCGGAACAGATACTGAAAGACACGGGATTTTCGGACAGTGAGATACCCTGGGATGCAATGCGGTCTGAGAGCAGAACAGGCGAGCTGGACAGGTTACAGGGTCAATCTCTCCTTAACTTGCGAGGGAAATATCTCATCGCTTTCATTGTCGGACTTTTGGTAGTTTATTATCTCAACATCTTTCAATAGATGATTGGGAAGGGTCCTATTTTACAGAGTATATATGCTGTTCCTCAAGAATAAACCAATATCGAAGCAGTAGAAATGGCCGTTCTAGCAAAAGAGTCGCCGCTCGAAATCCATCCATTGATACCCATAAGACATCAACGAGTCCAATCATTCCGATCCTACCATATCTTATACTGGACACCGAAGTTCATGGGCAGGCTTTGGACACGTGCCGGACGGTTCTGTATTCTTTGATGCTGTGCCCGATGACTGCTCTTGGCGACGTCATTGATGCCAACAGAATGTTAGGCAGCACAAGGACCTGCATAATCAACCCAATGGGGTACTGCAAGGCCTCAATTGCACTGCAATTTTAACCCGCCCCGAGCGAGTATCAACCCCGCAAAGTCAACATCGCAGTTCCCACCAAGACGGACAGCCTTGTCATTAACGATGAGCGGCGCACTCCATATCATGAGAAATGGAGTTGCCAGCTAAATTGAAATGAATTTCTAACGTTAGAGCCCAGGCGTGCCTAGCAGCCAGGCCCATCGGTGTAGAGAGACTGAAACGGTGAGGTGGCAGTCTCCGGTCATTAACGTCATTGATTCCATCCCATCTCGGCCGTCTTTCGAAGATGTCAAACCTTCCCAATACTATGACGAGTCGATTGGCAACGTTTCTGTGCAACCGTTATTTCCATCTTCACGCAAGATGCCGAGTGTCCCGGAATTACCGGGAAAATGAAGTCATCCTTCTTTAGACCCTTGAGCGGTTGAAGCGCGGATTCAACATGCCCCTTTATATGCCAAGAGCACATCCATCTTGTCGGTCGCTGATGTCGATATCTCAATTTTGGTTGTTGAATTATACCAGCTTGCAGCCAATACCAGCTAACAATACCTATCTTCATCATGACCTCTCAAATCTTTCCACGCCGAAACGATGTGCTCAACGTCAACCGTAAGCTCATTAGATCGCCTACTTTCACACCTGCTAACAATTTTTGCAGCTGACACCGTCAATGGCCAAAGCAGTGATATCAACCTGACTACTCGTGGCTCAGATTGGTACTGGGCTGTCTGTGCCGTGATGACAGTTGCTACCATCGCTTTCATTGGGACTGCCTGGACCAAGCCCCGGACTGATCGAATATTTCACTACATCACGGGTGGCATCACCATGATTGCCGCCATTTCTTACTTCTCGATGGCCTCGAATCTGGGTTGGACCCCCATCGCCGTTCAGTTCCGACGTACCGATCATAGGGTGGCTGGCGTCTATCGTGAAATCTTCTATGTGCGATATATCGACTGGTAAGCGCCCAATGGACATTGATACAACTACAATACTGATCACTAAATAGGTTCATCACCACCCCTCTTCTTCTCATGGACCTGCTTCTTACGGCCGGTATGCCATGGCCTACTGTGCTGTGGGTTATCCTTGTTGACTGGGTCATGATCGTCACTGGACTTGTGGGTGCCCTTGTCAAGAGCTCGTACAAATGGGGCTACTTCGCTTTCGGTTCGTCATCCCTTGATCGAATTCTAAGGCTACCATGAGCGTATTGAAGGAGCATTATTGACTCTCCAACACAGGCTGTGCTGCACTCGCCTACATCGTGTACCAGCTTGCATGGGAAGCTCGCATCCATGCCAATCGCATTGGAAGCGATGTCGGTCGTGTCTTTCTCGCTTGCGGTACCATCACGCTCATCGTGTGGATCTGTTACCCAATCGCCTGGGGCGTTTGCGAGGGTGGCAACATCATCGCGCCAGATTCCGAAGCCGTCTTTTACGGAATCTTGGATCTTCTCGCGAAGCCAGTTTTCGGTGCCATTCTGCTCTGGGGTCACCGGAATATCGACCCCGCCCGTCTCGGACTCAGAATTAGAGACGTTACCGAAGGCCCAGTTTATCCCGAGGGTCCGGGTGCACAGAAAAGGAGTGTCAATGAGCCGGCTGCCGGAGCAGGGGCAAATGGCACTCAGAACCCTGCTGACGTTCCCGTCACCGATACTACCGCAGCATGAACTTCCTGGTTCAGTAAGACTCGCTCCTCGGGTCAACGTTCTCGTTTTATTTAGAACACTATACGCGTCTTGGGGCGAAGGGGGATGAATTGCGGTCTGGTCAACGGCCAAGGGACAACATGCTAAGTTCCAATTGTACCCTCACTCTAATATTTTCTGTAATCAACGACGGCACTATTCCGATAAATTCTCTTCCCCTTACCGCCATAATCATCAATTGAGTTTGCTGTCAATTGTGCGTTGTTATGCTCAAACCTCCACACTCATCTCGCCTCCTTTCATAATGTTGGCATGGTCAACCACGTCAGCAAGCCTCGCTGTTTGGGTGTCAATTCAAAAATTATATCAATCCAAGCATTGCCCAAATCGTATCCACTTTGTGCAACCTCATTGACCAATGCTAGAAGTCGATGGTTAAGAAATTTTAGTGACGTTTCTTCAGTCGCCTCATTTAGACAAAACTGCATGTCATTCGCTGCAAGTCAATAGATTTGAGGTAATGAGCCCCTGTGAGTCACATCACTGGTTCACAGCCAAGTCAGCGGCAGACGTGTCATTTGGCAACTGGGGCAACGTCTCGTGACACGATGGCAAGGGTCCGATTCGCTAAATCCAAACATAAACCCAACCTGGCCCGTCGATCCAGCCTAACTTGATAGACCCATATGCACGTTTTCTTGTTCAGGTTTCTTCTTCGCGCAGATACACTCAATAACGTACCATCGATCCTTCATCTTCTGGGCAGTTCACAGGATTCAGCTGCATCGACTAGGGGTCCTTCTACTCATTCTCCCTACACCAATCAATCATCTCTTTCACAGGTCAGCTTCCAATGATCGTCAAAGAAAACAATCACTCACATGCGCAGACTATGCAGCCGTCAACATTACCCCGGACACGGAAACCCGATGTCCTATACTTTGCCTACGGGAGCAATCTCCATGTTGCCCAGATGGCCAAGCGGTGTCCTTCAAGCGTCTTCATCGGCACAGGGACACTCCCGGGCTATAGGTGGCAGATCAACGAGCGTGGGGTGGCCAATGTGGTCCCTGCGGATGACTCTTCAGTCGAGGGCCTTGTGTACCTTGTCAATGCCCGGGATGTGAGGGCACTGGATCGCTCAGAAGGTGTGGCTAGGAAGTTGTACCAAAAGCACATGTTGGAAATTGTCCTCCAGCGCCACAGACAATACTCGTCGTTCACATCCGCGCGCTTAGCCCATGTGCTTGAAGAAACGTCAAACTCATCAGACCAAGCGCCCGGACAAACATCGCAATCAGCGGGCGCAAACTCGGACTCGGATCCAGAGGGATCTCCCCATCAACATAGTCCTCCGTCGAATGGCCCTCCCAGCCAACGACAACAGAGGGCATATCGCCCTCTAGACGTCAAAGCTTTGGTCTACGTCAGCGAAAACTACGCAACTGATGGTACGATTCGAGAAGAATACATCGCACGCATGAAAAACGCTGTCTCCAATGCTAGTACCCTTGGAGTCTCTCAGTCGTTTCTCGACAAACACATCGTCCCTCACCTAAAACCCGCCGACGAGGAACCAGCTATACCGGACCAGGTCCAGGAGGAGAATCAAGAGGAAAAGCAGCAGGAGGAGAAGCAAGAGGATAAGAAGGAGCAAGGAAAGGCAGACGAATCGCCCATCACTGCCGCCAGTAACGACGCTACCACCAGCAACGCAGCCGACAAGTCTTCCGGGCAGACAAAGGAAACTCAGGATGGTCAAAGAGAAGGTCGGTTCGACGCTGTTATAGTCGGTGCCTGCGTCTTGGCTACCGCTGGATGGTGTTCCATGACTCTCCTCTAGTGCCAGGTGGAGTTCCAAAGTTTAGATAGCTGGACTGGTTTTGAAGTAGAATAATACTTCCTTTGGCTATGACGGCCGAAGATTTCATTAGGGTTTGGGTTTTCTTTTGGGCTTCAAGGATGATATCAGGGAGTCTTATCTGGGTGGTGGGTTTTGGTTCTCGATACTGGGTAGCTAATTAGAATGAGCTCTCAACAGCGTCTCTTCAATCATAATACTTCTTTTACTACTTTCATGCAAGGTACATGTAAACTACCGACTTTCATATCCAACGTCTAAGTGTCCAAGGCTACGAGTTCGGTATTCGACATCACAACATTGATACTACAGATGATGACCTTTGCAGCCCGGGTCGAGGATGAAGAACTAAGGTTTCATTCCAGTTGGACTATCCCTCATCGGCATTCCCAATTGTCTAGTGCTTCAAATGATGTGCGGCTATCCAGTAGTACCGATAAAGACCACTTCAACGGCAGCAAAAGCTGCCACAGCTGCAAAAACCTCACCCTTCTTTGCACCAGGGTAAAATGACATCACAACAGAGAAGACGGTGGTGAACACAATAACCAGCCCAATTCTAACCAACATCCGCTTGACAAAGTACAGGACCAGAATCATCAAAGTCGGGAGAAGAGAGGCTAAGGCAGCTGTAATACCATCGCTCACGGCCTGGAGCTTGTCGTCGTTATACTCGCGTATATGTGGTTCAGCCGCCGTGAAAGACGGCTCAGTCTAGGATCTAAGTTAGTTCCAAGTCGGACATATGGAATGGGAAATCCCACCTTCTTGAGCTTTTTCTTCGCCTTCTTCCAAGATTCGGCAAAGAAGTGATAGATATCCAGCAGAGTTCCTCGAACCAACGATGATATTCTGTCGTTGCTAGCCGTTGGGACAAGGCTCACATACTCTGCCCGTGATTCCGACTCCCAGATTGTGCTTTCAGTTCCCAAAGGAAAATGTTCCCCGCCTCCGGCGCCCTTAAGCCAAAGACGTAGGAACTCCAAAGGACGTTTCTCCGGAGTTGCGAGGCCTTCTACGGCTCCGGCGGCTGAGGTTGCAGTGTCTAGATCGTTTAGGATCGATTGACATATCTCCGCAGGAGGGTTCTACATACTGTACTCGCTGAGTTTCTCCCCAATCTGTTGTAGTAACGCATATTGTTCAAAGTCTTTCCCCTGCTCAGCACAGTGCTTAAGCAGAAAGAAGTTTCTTGAATAATCCTTCCTGTCTGGGCCATCCGACTGTTGCTCCTCCTGGATCACTTCTTTCAGTTCGTCTTCCATTGAATGTAGTTCTGCCTGAATCGACGGAATATGGCGGTTTCTGGAGAATCGCCCATCAACCTAGCCAGTTTTGGGTACCCTGACTTGCCTAGGTAGTCTTGCTGGCTGCCTTCTGCATTTTGAGGCTGGCTTGGGTCCATCACACCGGTAGTCACTCTTGTCGAGAGTTCCTCTCGTCTCACTTGACGTTGTTCAGGCAGTCATGCTGCACAGCCTGATGCCATGCCCCCGTCAGCCTGATTTCTCCCGACAGGGCTTCATGCAGCGGACAAATATTTAAGTCGCACCCCGAATGAGGCTGAGGCATCAAATGTTTATATTGGTTGGGACTCGGATCTGATGTGATTTCAGCTGTTTTCCCTTTTCCAATCCCTGAATTCATTCCAAGGCCCAGCGACCACACGATACCGCCATGGCCGATCCGCTCTCTATTACTGTTAGTGTGGTCGCTCTTGTGGCCCAGACACAACTAATTCTCAGGGCTTTAACAAGATTACGACTATCTTCTGTTGATCATGGGCTGCTCGATCGCTTATGGTTGATTCAGAAGATCATTTCTCGAGGCGCGGATGTCCTGCCTCAGGCGCTCGAAAATGAACTGTTTCGCAAGCGCCACTAGGAAACCATGGAGCTTTGCTTCTCACAGTGCGCTCGTCTAATACCTCAACTTGAACAGCATATTCACAAAGCCAACAAGAATCCTATACGCGCCTTCCTTCTTGATCAAAACATTGCTGAGACACTAAACCACCTGGAGACATGGTCTAAGCTCCTATCCGAGGAGATGAACGAGTTAGTTCAAGCTCGCTGTGTATTTTCATTTTTGTTCAGTACCTAATAATGTAGGTGGAAACTTATCGACCTCCATCGAATGATTGTAGACGGGTTTAAGTTACAAGATGCAATGATTGGCAAGAGTCATTTTTATCTGGCTGAAACCGCCGATATGGTCAAGCACCTCATCAGCCGTTGCCATCCAGATACCATTCCAACGGGTATGCCATGCAATGAGAACGCAACTAGCTCAATGCAGGAGGAGACCCAAGGGTCTTTAGAACCAGGCATTCGAGATGACGCTCAGCATTCCGCTGAAAGGTTGGACGCAGCCATGACCGTCGCAGCTCCGGCCTTAGCGACGTACCAATCTCGCGTAGGTCAGGGGCTCGAACAAGTTTCAGCGCGCCTCCGGGAGTTGAGCACCTTGGGCACTGATCGCCCGTTCCTTTTCCCTTTCGTCATTGTGCCAGACGACCCTCAAGCTCCTTCGTCTGCCCCATTCAGAGTCAAACTGGACAGTGGTTGCGATTTGAACTGGATCTCAACACGGATCCTGAAAAGAGCTGGTCTGGAAGACAAACAGGAAAAGGCCAAGAGTGATGGGGCATGGCTGGGCTTCAGCGGCGGTGAAGAACTCATTGTCCCCCAAGGAACCATCACCCTCACGTGGTACTCTGTCAACGCATCATATACTCATCGGCATGAGTTTCTAGTCCATGATCAAGTCCCCTTTGATGTAGTTCTAGGCTCAGAATTCATCGAAGAGGGATGGAAGAAGTCTTTCAACGATCCAGTTCTGGCACTGAGATACTCTGAACTGAGTGATGGCAAGTTACAACCGTGCACTACTAAACAATTTTTTTTTCGGTGCTAATACAATAGACAGATCAACTCCGTGAGATACATCACAAGGCTCGACAAAACGAGGACGCAACCGACGCTCAAAGACAGGCTGAGCGGGAGATGAGATCCAGAGATCGACAAGCGAGGCGTCAGTTTGGCTTGTCTAGAACCGGAACGCCAAGATCTCTTCTTAGCCCAGCGGGAAGCCAAGCTATTTCCCGTAGAATTAGCATGGCAACAATAGCTAGACACTCATCACCAGCAAAATCCCCTTTATCCACCCAGGCACTGTCTACGACTTCCGAGAGTCGCTCTATTCTGGAGTCTTCTGAGCCACTTTCTACCACCAGTACACAGCAAGCGAGCGTGTTATCGGGCGATTTGGAAGAGGCTCCGGCTGTTCCCTCTGTTTTCATAGTAGATACGGAGGCGAATCTGGACACGGCTGGTAGGGTGTAGTAATAGGAATAGGACACGGCTACAAGACCTGCAATGAGCAAGGGGCTCAGAATTATAAACGCTTTCTCACACGGTTTACAGCAAAAGACAGAACACATCAACAATCACAAGGGATAGTCCTTGTGTTCAAAATTGTGCCCAAGCGTCGTCCTAGAATACATCAAGTGCCCTCCAAGACTCCATACCTTATCAGCCGGCGTTGATACCGGAAACATTCCTGACCCACGCTCCATGCTTGCCATCCAGTTGAGAATAAAAACAAATGCTTTTCGTCAGTGGCCTGTGAGGGTCGAATCCCACATGGCTTGCCCAAATGGCCAGCCATCGCCCTCCCCCTGTACTCACTCCCCGTTCTTTGAAATTTTCCCTACCAGATGTCATGTTCCATCACGGTATGAGAAACCCACTCGGTGTCGCTATTCGCAATCGAGTTTGCCATATCAATCATCTGCGCAGTCGTAAACCACGCATCCATTCCAAAGTCATCCATGCCTGGGATCATGGACGCCATCGCCTCGTTGTCTCCATTGAGAGAATCCATGGCCGGTGTTGCGCCCTCCGGAACATCAGTCATCGAGCCTCCTATGATTTGACCATCGACGTTGGCTGGGACAGGTGTTTGTTCGGTGGCTTCTCGGGGCAGGCGGCTGAGCATGTCGTCGAGTTGCTGAAGTTCGGATCTTCGGAATACTGCAATGAGATTCCCCTTTCCAATCATCTCATTAAAGATAGAATACGACTTATGGCGAAACGACGTATCATGCTCAAGAAATCGAGGATCGAGAACAGGGGCGACAAGCAGGTTCAAACTCGAGATAAATAGAGACTCGAGATCAAAAGGGAGAAAGGCTTCTAATGACAGGGTCAGTATAATGCTTCCCAGCGAGATTAATCTCGGTGAGTTTACCAAGCAGACCTTGACTTTGCAAACAGCCAAGAATGTTGATCATTTGGTAGGATGAGTCGACACACATCTTGATCAGGTTCCAGACAGTTTGAGAGGAGTTGAGCGCTTCCGTGATGGAGCCGGGAGTCTCGAACCGGATCTTGAGGAAGCAGAGGAGCAGTGGCCGTGTTGCAAGGACGATGCACTAGCCAAGTCAGCAAACCCTCTTAGACTCTATGGGTTATTTACTCACCTGGTGGTAGAGAAAATGCAGGTAGCCCGAGGTTCGAGAGACTCCATTGATGGCTCTATCCACGCCCAGGGGAAACTGCTGCTGAAGTTCGTCGGCTAGCCCAGCGATGTTCTCGAGGACTTTCTTGGTACTAAGCAAAAACTTTTTGTTCAGTCGCCCGTTGGCTCCATAGACACCTGGGGGTTGCGTGTTAGTGAAATGATGGTCTCATTCGGCGCGTTTCTTACCTCTGTTGATCGAAGCAATAGTCCGGCATAACCGAATCTGCATATGAAGAGCTGCCACTCTATGAGTCGAGCCAGAAAAGTGCGGTAGCTGAGGATGCACATCGTCGTCGTGGATAGTTTGAGGCAAGCCCATCAACGATGTCATTTCACGGTCAAGGACATAGACTGTCCACCATAACTTGCGGCTTCGCTCGACGATCTTTTCCCCTAGGTGTTCCAGGGGCATGTCTGTGTGCATGCCCTGTGAGAGAGCGATTCTCATGGCTTGGCCAATCTGCAGGGGATTAGCTGAAATTCAACAGTTTTGGTCTATGAAACCCACATAGCAATGTGACGAGTGCCGATAGTCGAGGCACTGGAAGTAAAGGGCGATACAACAGAGAACTTCGGTCGATAAAATCGGTTCTTGGACGAGAATATGAATGCTGGGCAACAGGCGAAGAGCAGTGACAAAGTAATCAGCGCCGGGCGGTCGTTTGGATTGGTAGTTGTTGGTTTCGGCAAACGCCTTGCCAAAGGCGAGAATAACTAGGAGGTGAATATAGCGAAGATCTGCGACGGCGATGTGACTGGTCGGGTCGGCATAGAATTCGTGAAGATACTGTGTAAACGACTCATCATCGAACAAGTGAAATATTTGGCTGCAGTGAAACTTGACTGTGTTGATGAGATACACAGCGTGGTCCAGACTGGGCATAAGAGGAGGTTCTGGAGGTGGGCTGATGCGAGAGCCATCCCATCCTAGATCGTAGGCTGAGCCGTCAAAGAGCAGGTTGTCTGCCGCGATTGGGCTCTGATGAATGTACTCATGTGTGAGACTGAGTACACGGCGACTGAAGGACCAATTTGAAGAGGTGCCAAGGTAAACTAAGATAGGCGTCAGAAGTGTCAAGCGAGGACAGATGTGGAGGACTCACATTCTCTTCCCTCGGCCGAGGTCATAAACTTGGACTGTCCCGTCGAAAGAGGATTTGTGAGAGCAGAAGCCACTGGATCCAGCCCATTTCTGCTATTTGAGCTACTCCTATTACCCGATAATGCATCATCTGTTGGGACAGTGGAGGCATTGCCGCCTGGAGAGGGAGGATGGTTGACATTGACGGTGACAGTGTCGCCTATTTCGAAATGAGCCATGAACTACAGCAGCCAGTGAGGTATATAGAGACAAACCTTCTTCAGGAGCTCTGCCGCCAACGTCTATGTTTGTGTCCAGCGACCCTGGTGTAACATACTCTGCAGCACCAGCGCGACGTTGACTATTGGCAGCCTGTTGCTGCAGATCAAGAATGAAGCTAAAAGCCGATCAACACGTCATTCCAGAACAAAAGAACAATCTCGAAAATTTACCCTCTTGTGACCAAGATCTTTTGATCGCGCTGGTCAAACTCGCACGACAGCTTGCGCTTCTTGCAGGCATCGCAAGGGTGTGAACCCGAACACTTGATCTTTTGCTTGCGACACCGTGAACAGCTGGGGTGTGGTTCTCTTGGTCAGCGTCATGTTGCATATGAGGGGGACAAGGATGGTTTTTTTTCTGTAAATTGGGGAGAGATGGGGGGCGGGCTTGACGAACGCGTTATCGGATCTCTTGGACACGCGGCCTCCTCGCGAGTTTGCAGAATCCGCTGTTCTCCTTGCGTTTGAGGAAGAGCTCGGCGGCATGGTACTACAGTCCGACCTGGGGTTGAATGGATAGAGGGTCTAGAGGTGGTGGAAGGGCTGGATGGGGGGTGTTATGGGCCTCGTCTTGCTTTCGAGTTGGGAGGCAAAAAGTCACGAGATGGTTGGAAATTTGGTTGCAGGCTTGCAGTAGCTCCAACACGATATGCGGGGTAGAAGGACAATGTCGCCGGCCCTTATCGGGGTTCGGGTTCGTCGGGGCTAGACAGGGATAGTGTTATCACTTCACCTCAGCAGTGAATGATAGTGGTGTGGACACGCCTGGAGAGGACCCCAGCTTTCCATTGTGGCGCTAGAACGTGGAGGAGGAACGGCTGGCTATCTCGTGGTGACTGTCGAGATGCTGTATGCTGATGACAGGGGTTGGTTGGCATGGCTGAAGGTCTCCTTTATCCATCCACATCATCTCGATCCCGACACGTGGATTCCGTCTCATGCAGTCGTGCTATGTACGCCCTGGATGTTTCTGTCTCTGCCAAGTCTCTGCTGCACGGTTCATTCGGTACTCAATTGCAACTGTTCTGTCATCAGATCAACAATGGCTTTGCCTTCAGCGCCAGTTTAATATGCAGACTACTCTAAACACTAAACTCAGTTCAACCGTCCCCTGACACGGTCCGTCCATGTCTTTTGCAGATCCTTCTCAACCTCACCCGCCTCCTTCATCAGTGTCGCGACGCTCTGCTTGACGGCATCGCCTACAGGCTCGTAAGGGTGCCGCGGTGCCAGCTTCTCCTCGGCGCCCTCGATGCCTGCCAGCTGGGCTGAGTAGGTGGCCACAGCGTACTTTGTTGATGCCACACCGCTCTTGCAGGGGCTCTCAGCCAGGGCCGCGATGCGCTGCAGCCTCATGGCCTCGTCGAACTTGCCCTCCTTGTACAGGGCGTAGATCTTGGACGTCAGTGTAGGGAACACGTTGGCAAAGGCTGCCACGGTGCCCACGCTGCCGGCTGCCAGGCCACCGATCAAAAAGTCGGACTGGCCGCCATAGGTGGAAAACTCGTCGGGCGACAGGACCGCCGCGAGACGGGTGATCTTGCCCACCGAACCGCAGGTGAGCTTGACGCCGACAATGTTGGACTTGCCACTGGGGTGTGTCGCCTTGCTCTGGTTGAACATCTGGACGATCGACTCAGAGTCGATATCGACGCCGTTGCACACGCCGGGGAAGTTATAGATGATGACGGGTAGGGGAGACTTGAGAGCGACCTCTGCAAAGAAGCGCTTCACCACCGACATGGTGGTGGCCTTGCCAAAGTAGGCAGGGGGCAGGACAAGGAGATAGTTGGCCCCGGCCTTGGCAGCATCCTCAGCCAGCTGAAGGGTCTGCTTTGTGGAATGGGCGCCCACGCCTGCCATGAGGGGAAAGTCGGGGCCGATGGTCTTGCGGGCCAGGGCGATGAGGTCGTACCGCTCCTCGCGGGTGAGGAGGAAGGCCTCGGCGTTGGAGCCCATGACGATGAGGCCATTCAGGCCCGAATCAGCCAGGTGGGCAAAGTACTTTGCTTGAGCGGCATGGTCTGGCTTGTCGGCGGCGTGGTCGAAAAAGGTGACGGCCGGACACCACACGCCCGGAGAGGGAACGTGGGGTTGGGGAGAAGCTAGGATTTGCGAGCCCATTGTGACGCTTTGACTATGTGTATTGACTTGGGTAGATCTGACAAGGGGATGTGGCCAGTTTGTTGTGTTTTTAACTTGGAAATGTCTTGTGTGTAAATATCTCAAATCGACTTCACTTTTTCACGTTCAAGGTCCGAACATGGCTGATACTCCTCATTGAGAGTGGGGTTTGCATCGCAACTTGGCTCCGATGATGAGAGGCCGCTCCGACGAAAGGTCAAAATGCACGACTCGCCGACGGACTCCCCTCATCAGTCTCGGGGCCGGGAAGCGACCCGGTTGACCGGAAGGGGTCCCGGTGGAGGATAACACAAAATGAACCAATCACAAACAGGCATATGTCGGACAAGGGTTCCGGCGACGTCGCCTCTCTCGGTGTTTCCAGCTCCATGATGGAATTGTTCTCGATGGCTTCGGGAAAGAGCCGTTGAAAGTCTGCAGCACGGGACTTGACTGCGTTGAATCTTGATTATCGCCACCAGATGAATGCCGAAGTGCAGACAGCCAGGTCATAGGGGATTCTAGAAGCTCAAGATCTTGACGCGTTGCAGACGCGTGGGGGTCGTGACATCACACGTAAGCATGACCAACAGCTGCTGGTTGAAGAAGGAAGGAAAAATGAGAGACGGGAGAAGCAAAAATAGGTACGACACCAAGCTATTGGACACGTCCTACACAGGATATTTCTGTTACACACACCAAGCCGTCGTGTGCCAAGAGGGCTGCCTTGAACATCTTTGGTTCTCTAGGGTAGGAAGACCCCGACGCGATTTAATCATCCCTTTCACTTGATGGGATAACAATAGGGCATGAATCAACCAGAAACATGTCAGTTTATCGAAGACTTTATTATCAATTGGACGATGCTGTCATGCTTGTTCAATACCAAGTGGAGATGGTGTTCTAGCTTGACGGGACAAGCCCACGATCTTCCCGCTTTGAGCCATGGTGAGAGTCGCGAAGGTGACCAGCAAACACAAACATAATTGGTGTCATTGATAGATACTCATTAATTAATTCAAACTACTCATATTTATTTGACCGTTGAATATGCGAGAAAGATTCTGTTACTCTTAGTGACGAGGTTTGCTATCTTTTTCTCCACCTGGATTGTTGCAACTTTAAGTACTAAGGTAGGAGAGGAGTATCACAAATGTGCGTCGAGAGAATCAGGAGCCGTCAAAGTAGATGGCAAGCGGTCGAAACGATGCAACAGAATCAAGTATTAGTCTCTAATTATGGTCCCTAAAACAAACTCGACACATCCTTTTCACAGCTTGGACTGACTGGGCTTCAGCTCGACCAGCTCCTTCGAGTTTCCAAGTCTCCAACTGACAGCACCACCCCAGTCGCTCTTGTCGTCCTTGGAAGGCGTCTTCCATCGCCACCGAGCCACGGGCTGCTTTCCATCAGAGGCCAACAGCAGGTCCTTGACCCATTCGCCAAAGATGGGAAACATCTTAAAACCGTGGCCCGAGTCGCCGCTCAGGAACACTACCGACGAGCTAGTGTTGGGGACGTAGTCGATGATAAAGTCCGAGTCGGCCGTGTCGGCGAACCAGCAGAGTGACTTTCGCACAAAGGGTCGGTCGGCGAACTGGGGGAGAGCATGTCGTAGGAGCTGTCGGAGCTGCTTCTCATCGTCCTCGGGCAAGAAGGCGCTCTCGCTGATGCTACCGGGGGCGTAAGAGATGCCGCTCTTGGGGTCAGTGTTGATGATACCGCCACCCATGGGACACATCTTGAGCAGGTTAGTCTTCGGGTCGGGTTCAAAGAAAAAGCCCAGATCGCGAGCATAGGTGACGGGAATGCCACGGAGAGCAGACGTCTCGTCTTCTGTCAGATGAACATGAGCAACAGACCAAGACTTGGCCACGAGTTGCTTGCCGATCTCGGGAATCAGCTTTCCACCTGCGGCGCCGGTAGCGACGATGACGAGACGGGCGGGATAGAAGAGGCCGTTGACGATCTTGACGCCCTTTGCCTTCCGGCCTTTGGAGGAGGACTCATCGTAGACAATCTCAGAGACAGCTCCGGCACTGCCTAGAATATACTTGACACCCTGAGCCTTTGTAACAAGGTAGATGGACCGTAGGGCATTGCCAGAGTGGGCGTATCCGTCGAGCTTGTTCAGGTACCCGTGCCACCCGGGGAAGGGGCTCGGCTTGTACTGCCAGCAGGCAGCATCAATATCCTTTTTCTCGTTGATGTGGGCCACCGAAGGCTTGATGCGAGGGTGTCTCTCGGCCGCATCTTGGAACCGCTTTAGTGTGTCGTAAGCCTCCTTCGGGGCCGAGCCGGACACGCAGTGGAGAAAACCAGTCTGGTGGAAATGCGGGGCGAACAGGGGCGTTTGCCAGGCGTCGATGGCTTTCTAGATGCATCATTCAGCCATTGAAACCTAAGAAACATTGGTGACACTTACCAGAGTAAGATCTGTGTAGAAGTCGTCTTCGTACTCTGCTCGGACAATCTTGTTGATGTCGTTGGCAGCTGAGAAACGTGATGGGACCTCATCGTCTCTGTCAAGAACTGTGATGTCTTTGAAGCCGGCGTGGAGAAGATGGAGCACGGTCGAGAGGCCGAAGGCACCGGCTCCGACGATGAGGATAGGCTCGGACTTGGAGATACTCATGATGCAGCCTTGGAGAGTTATTCTGATTGAATAGAACTGGATTGAACTGAATTGATACCTCCATCGTCGCAACTTGTCTTCTTTTTATCCTGTTCTCGCCATCATCATCGTCTTCATCCTCGGCCGCAAACGGCCGGTCCGTGTTGAAATGACCAGGTGAACTCCCTGCCATCATTCGATTTCCTCTGGCGAGGCAAGAATAGAAGGGTGTCGAGTTTGGCGATGGTGGAGAAGACGAGGCTGATTGCGATTGAACGGCTGGCATTCCGATGATACTGAGCAAGCTCCCGGGAGCCGTCCCGACACTTGCTGCGATTGGCTTTGTCTGCTGGCTGATTGGCGTTACTCACATGGCAAGCGCCTCATGACTATCATTCGCCACTTTCATTGCCTTGTCTCCATCGTTGTGCGTCGATCTTGAGTCGATAATGCGGAGGTGGAAAGTTCGCTTCCTTCTGGGTTAGCTTAGCCGCTGGACTGGGGATGTGAGCCCCCAGGACACACCAAGTGCCGAGATCGGTCGTACCACTTTTCGGCTATGGGATTCAATGTGCCATTTTTGAGAGGTGAAGGCTGGATAAGGAGAACGTCGTCGGCATGATCCGCGTTATCGTCACATGGGGCGGGCTTGACGGGTCACATACGGGTCAGCCTTGAACATATTGTGACACTGAAGATAGCTAAGTTAGCTTGGGAACACGTCTGCTACAAACCCAATTGGGAAGAACTGTGGATTATGAGGCTGTGAAGGCTATCATCGGATCAAGAATTGCTTCTAGAAGTTGGGCTAGCGCAAGCGGCCTCCCCACACGATACAGCAAGACAGGAACTTGGGACAGGCACAGAGTACGAACGGGGGGGTTGCCATTGAACCCATGTCCTTGTCTCTCCACATTTACAACGTCAAGGCAAAGTTCAACGGTAGTCACAGACTTGTAGCACCTATGATGGGTAGTACAAAGGTAGTAAAGAGGGATGATCCAGTTTATGCAGCGAAGGTGAGATGATTGGATCACGGTTGAGTGGATAGATAGAAGGTGGTTTGTTTGACTCTTTTATTAACACTAAATCTGCGCTTTTCGTACACTTCTAAATGCAATGTTCTATATCTACTTGTTGCTGGGGTACAGGAACTCCTTCTGCTCAAAGAACTCCTCCTTGATGAGTCGGGGAGCAGTGAAGCGTCGGAGGAAGTCTGAGCTGCCAGCGCGATCGCAGGTACCCGAGCTTCGGGCACCACCGAAGGACTGCTGGCCGATGAGGGCGGCGGTGGTCTTGCAGTCTGTAGATTTGTTAGTATTATAAAGGTGAGAATAGATAAGGGGAACTTACTGAGGTAGAAGTTACCGGCAGAGTAGCGGAGGGTGTCCTCAGCCTCACGGAGGGCGGAACGGTTGTTGGCAAAGACGGCACCGGTCAGGGCAAGACCGCCACCGTTCTTGTCAATCGTCTGGAGGAGAGGCTTCCACTCAGCATCAGGGTAAACGTGGACAGCCAGGACGGGACCAAAGATCTCCTCGTTGAAGAGCTTGTGGTTGGGGTCATCGACCTGGTAGACGGTGGGCTCGACGAAGAAACCGACTGAGCCGTCGTACTTGCCACCAGCGATCACCTTGACGGAAGGATCCTTGTTGCTCTCATCGATGATAGACTTGATCTTGTCGAAAGATCGGCGGTGGATAACAGGGCCCATGAAAGCCTCAAAGTCCTTGTCAGGGTTGCCAATGGTGATCTCCTTGATGCCGGCCTGGAGTCCCTCGATGAACTCCTTGGCACGGGACTCGGGAACATAGGCGCGGGAGGTAGCCGAGCACTTCTGGCCCTGGTACTCGAAAGCACCTCGGATGGTGTGGTTGACGGCGTTGGGGATATCGGCGGTAGGATGGATGAGGTGGAAGTTCTTGCCGGAGGTCTCGCCGACAATTCGGGGGAAGTCACGGTATCGCTTCTCAGCAATACCCTGGCCGATCTTGCCATAGATGGATCGGAACACGTCCGAGGAGCCGATGAAGTTGAGACCGGCAAACTCGCGGTGCTGAAGGACGATGTCGGTGATCTCGGCGGCATCGCCGGGCACGAACTGGATGACATCCGGGGGAAGACCGGCCTCGACGAGGATGTTGTAGATGATGGTGCTGGGGTAGATGTTGTACTGAGAAGGCTTCCAGAGGACGACGTTGCCGAGCAGAGCAGGTCCGGAGATCAAGCTGCCACCGAGGGCAGTGAAGTTGAAAGGAGAGACGGCGTAGACGAAACCCTCGAGAGGACGGTAGTCGACACGGCTCCACATGCCATCGCTACCACGGTCGGGCTGCTTCTCAAGAATCTCGGCGGCATAGTTGCAGTTCAGGCGGAAGAAGTCAGCCAGCTCAGCGGCGGCATCAATCTCGCCCTGCCAGACATTCTTGCCCTGACCAAGCATGGTGGCGGCAATAAGATCATATCGGTACTTGGTGGTAACGAGCTCAGCAGCGCGCTGGAAGATGGCGACACGGTCCACGAAGGGGGTGTCCTGCCATGACTGCTTGGCCTTGAGGGCGGACTCGATAGCGGTGGAGACCTGCTCCTTGGTGGCGAGGGGGTAGTTGGTAAAGGTCACGGCGTGCTCAGCAGGCAGGACTTGGTCCTCGTTCTTGGCAATCTTTTGCGAGGCGCCGTTGAAGATGATCTCGCTCTTGAGGGGGAGCTGAGATCGGAGTCTCTTGAGGGCCTCCTCAACCTTGGCACGCTCGGGAGAGCCTCTTGTGTAAGTGGGCTGGACGGTGTTAATGCGTGTCTCTTGTTTCTTGGAGGGGTCATCTTACGTTGGGCTCGTTGCGGGCAGCAGGGAGTCTGAAAGGCACGGTGGTCTTTGCCCGAGTCTGAATAGAGATGCTGGGAGGAGTGGTTCGAAGACCACGGGCCATGGGCAGGCGGCCCTTGGAAGCGAGAGCTCTAACAGAGGCCATTGTGATGGTAGAGTGTGAGATGTGAGGAGTGAGGTTGAGGAAGATGCTCGTGCTGAAGCCTGAAGAAAGACCACCACTTGGAGGCTGAAGCCATCTCTCTTATGCTCATTCATCCATCTTGATGCTCGCCTCGAAGTTTGCCATGTCGGGGGCCCTGCCGAAGGCTAGTGGGTATCTGGAGGCGACTCAAGAGCGACCCCTCACAGCCACCGGGCAAGGATCCGGTGTGTGGAGTTATCACAAGATCACAATCTCGACCCCACGGGGGACCCTGGGGTGGGAACGCCCCATCACAAGAGCCGCATGAGATCTAACTTATCTGCCGGGAGTTGGCCCGGTATCCGACTCAGGATGGGGCACCCGGTGGAGGTCCGGTCTTCGGCATGGTGATAGGCCCCGTAACGGGAGAGCCGAAGGAGGCCGTTCCGGTGACGCTGGAGATACTGGGTATACTCTTCGGTCTGGAGACGATGATGCCCCCCGGATGTTCTCACTCATCCTTCCTGAATGTTCCCCATGGCTACCATGCAGCAGCAAGACGTCTCGGACAATGGCTACAATCGCAGTTATCTCTGGAGGCCGTTGGCTGGGGATGTGGCGGCCGCTGCAATTTCGGCCACATTAGTTACGCCTGCAATTACCATCATTGACCGGTGAGTGAAATTTCAATTTTCTGCTATGAAAGAGATTCTAATTATCCTCAGAGCAATGGTTGAAAAGGTGGCATTTAATCGACCCTTTGGCTATGGCATGAAGCTACACGGTGTGGCAGCTCTAAAGAGCCCCGGCCGTTTTGTCTTTGGCCGCCCATTCGGTCTAGTGTGGACTCTCTACGCGGCGACTTATGCCGTCTCCAACGGCTCGGACACTCTGGCTCATGAATTCCACAAAGCTGCCGTCGGGACGATTACTTTTGTGTCTACCATGATCGTCAACGTCCCGCTTGGAGTTTGGAAGGATGTCAGCTACGCCCAAATGTTTAGTGCTTCTAGTATACCACCCAAGAAGGCAGCACCTGTTGTCAAGCGTGGTGTCCCCAAAGCTGCCACTGGAGCGTTTCTCTTTCGAGATGCCATCACCATTTTTGGCTCTTTCACCATGGCACCTTGGTTGTCAGCTCTCATCCCAGATAGCATGTCTTCAAATCCGCACTCGAAAGCCATCATCTCACAGCTTACTGTGCCAATCTTTTCTCAGTTCGCGGCTACACCTGTGCATCTTCTTGGATTGGATCTCTACGCACGACCTGGTGGCGTGCCTTTCGTGGAGAGAGCCGCTCAGATCCGGAGGGATCTACTATCAGCAACGATTGTGCGATCTCTTCGAATCATTCCGGCGTTTGGATTTGGATGCATTGCGAATATGGAGAGTCGTTCGTGGTTTCACAAATTTTTTGCCAAGTTATAGAGGATGCACTTGTAAAGAAAAATGGTGTTGGTGGACCAGTGTTCTTATGTTATTTTTATTGTCATCAGAATGTCCTGTTGGACTTTATATACATGCTTTGACTATGAAGTAGGCCTTGTGTCGTTGACGTGAGTGACAGTCTCCATGAGACGAGCAACAGTGACGGCTTCACGAAGAGCACGCCCAAGATGGCCTCGAACTCCTGCCTCCTCCAAGACCATAATTCCACCAATTGTGCACCCTTCGGGCGAAGTTCCCTGGTCCTTGAGGACTCCGGGGTGGATACCGCTCTGAAGCATTTCGGCTGAGCCCTTCATGGACTGGTAGATCATGGTCTGAGCATCTGCACGAGGAACGCCAACAGCAACCGCAGCATCGATAAAGGCATCACAGATGATGGCCCAGAAAGCTGGTGTAGAACCTCCCACAGCGGTGGTAGCATTCATGAGACGAGGATGAATCTCCACTGTTTGACCAATGCTCTGGAAGATGGACTTTGTCAACTGGAGGTGCTCATCTGGCAAGACGGGCTCGGTGGGAGCATTCTCAATGGCAATGAGACCTTGAGACACCATGGATGCAATGTTTGGCAGCGTGCGCACAACCCAAGCCCGTCCAGGTTGGTTCTCTGAGGTGCTTGCACTTCCGTAGATGGTAGCCTCGAGTTTCTCCTTTGTCCAGCCAGCAGCGACGCTGATCAACAGCTTGTTGGACAGAGCATCTCGGATGCCGGATTGCGTGAGAACAGTCTCAATATCCGCAGGGTCCACGCCAAGAATGATCACATCGGACTGTTGCACAGCCTTGACGTTGTCACCACGAGACACAGAGAGAATATCGCTGTACTCGGCAAACTGCTCAGAGAGCTTCTTCTCAGAAGCCTCGGATCGCACACAGGCGATGAACTTGGTAAAAGGCAGCTGGCTTTTTCCATCCCGTGTGGCAGGGACGAGGTTCTTCACAATGGGTGTTGTGATGTTACCTGAACTCTGTTAGTCAGGAAAAACAAGTGGCCGCTTACAAGGACCCTTACCCGTCCCCAGGATGCAGAGGGTGGCATTGCTCAGGCTAGACATGTTGGGCTCTGTTGGTGGGAATACAGCTCAAGTGACGAATCTGCAGCGTCTCAAGTCGAGATAAGGAAAGCCGAAGGACGCAGAACAGAAATAGTCTAGCGAGGCGAATACAGACCAAACCGTAGATAGAAAGATGTCGACAAGTCTTGCAGGTGAGCTTGCAGCGTTCAGATTGTGTGTGAGGGGCACGGGAGGACTACCGATGATGGGGCTGATAACGTGGAGGTCATGTCGCCTCCGCAACAAGTGGGGACGTCGGGAACCCTGCCGGTGGATGCAGACGCCACTGAGAGGGGAGGTTTATGCATCGTGATTGCGACCTTGTTTCGACGTTGACGACGACGTGTAAGTGAGAGGGGAAGAGATGAGATATCAAGATGAGGCTAACTAGTGCATCAAGTGATGTATCAAATGATGTATCAAGAAAGATTCTTAGAGAAGAGAGATACACACACAAGTGGTTGTTCGAGACATGTAATTGATTCATGTAAGGTTCATGTTCAAATTCAAATTCTGTGCTAGATACAACAACAAACTGTAATGCTACTATGCAATTGCTTTTCATTCACCCCTCCAACAACATTCATCTCCAGAATGCCAATCTCCTCCAGGCCTCCGTCTTCAAGGCGCTGTACTCATCGTGGGTCCGCGAGGCCGCATCCCGGTTCTCCATACCTCGCCGCGTCAGATACGCCATGCATTCGGCCAAGGTACCCCAGGTGGAGCACTTGTACACCTCGGGGGCCACCCCTGCGTCGTCCTTGAGCTTGAGCAGGCTAAAGCTAACCTCGTCCGACATGCCGTGCAGCTGCGCGAACTTGACGGGCACCGTCGGGAGCTGCGCCTTGGTCCGCTGCTGGTGCAGTTCGTGCGCTGCCACCAGGCTCTCCTTGTTGTGACTGGCCAGGAGGAGCATGGCGGGGGGGAAGGGCTTGGCGTTGCTGCCACCGAATCCACCAAACTCTTGTCTGAGCACCCCCTGTGCGATCTTGTTGTAGGCGTTGTCCGTGTCTTGTTTGGTGTCGTGGATCAGATGCCGGGGGTCAGACGCCATGTAAGCGCCGCGTACGACCTTGACACCGAGAGTGAAGCCCTCCTCGAGAGCACAGGCCAGGTGCTTGGAGAGCGTCTCGAAGGTGCTCTTGAGGTAGGCCTGGTATGTGTTGTAAAGAACAGCTTGTCCGTCGCGGTTGAACTTGCGCTGGAGATCTATGCCCACGTTAAAGATGCCCCATTGGTAGTGTTGAGATTCGGCATCGATCAGGATGTAGGCTCCGCGATCTTTGCACTTTTGGGAGATTTCGTCGAGGCCGTCAAGGAATTGCTGAGGGAGGGGAGTGCCATTGGCAAAGGCTTCACAGACGGCGGGACCAGCACCAGTCAGCCTGCAATTGTTAGTCAATTGTTGCAAAAACACCAAGCCTTTTTAGAGAAATACTCACTTGACGGCTAATTGATCGCCCTCACGGAGCAGCTCAACAGTCTTTACTGTTCCGGCACGCCAAGCCTCGATGCTCTCATTCCACTGGGCCTCGCCCTTGCACGAAGCGTCCACACCAAGACCGAGCTGCTCGTTTGTGCGATGGTCAAAAACGGTCTCCTTGGCGTATGTGAGGATTGTGCCGCGGAATCCCATATCCTGTAGCTGCTTCATCGTATCCTGTGTCTCGACTCCTGTCTCACCGGCGCAGAATTGCTTGTAAAATGTCTGCTTTAGAATGGAGCGGAGGAAGGGGTTACGGTCGACATTAAACAGGAAGGGGTTTCCTGGGCGAGAGAGCTTGAGGAGGAGGGTGAGGGATGGCAGAAGAAGCCATGGTCTTGAGGATACAGCGTTGATGAGAAGTGATCGCCACAAGACGGTAGAAGGAAGCTCTGAAAGGGGAGACTCTGTGCTTCGAGTAGGCGCAGCTGTCCGGCCAGCCTCAATGGCAGTAGAAGTTGAAGAATGACGGCGAAGCTGGACGATGCTCTCTCCCCGCGCCCTGGACTTGGACGACCTTAGCGGTAGAACTAGGCCCCGGGTTGCCCGAGAACCAGAGATTGTGATACTCCCAGAGAGAGAAGATGCCATTGTGCAGAGAATGCAGTGTTTTGATTGAGGGCAGAGATTATCCTAGAGTTACAGAGAACAGCACAATGGGTGAACAGCATCATCTTTTGAACTTAATCTCATCTTTGTCTCCCATACTCATCGGCACCCTAACCGATGCTATTGATGATGGCGCGGGGAGTCTGGGGAGCGGGGTAAGCGTGTAGGCTGTCACATGCCCCTTGGTCGAGGCCGTATCATCAGACGCCATCTGACCGTCATCGGAATAGTCGAGGGCTGAAGGTCTCGATCCTGCGATGGCTTCCCCAAGGCGGAGCGGGTGCCGATGACGGCCACCCCACGTGGGTCAACCTGAAAGCGTCTCGTTGCCACCCACAATCTATCGAACCGGGAAGGGCACCGTTGGGTTGTGCAGATTGTGCTTCTAGTGTTGCCTCTTATCGCAGTCTGTAAGTCCTAGACTAGATCCGGAAAGTCGGATATGCCATGTGTCTCGTCCAGCCTCTAGAAGCCGCAGCCGCGGATTGTGATTTGTCTCGGAAGCCCAATCGACGTGGGATGGAAGGCAGAAGCGAGGTTATCTTTACCCAAGATAGAGATAGCTCACGGTTGGCAGCGGCAAATCCATATCGTGGATCGTCACGCGCCAGGGGCTGAAGTTGTCCGCATGACCTTTGGGGGTGAGCCCTGCAGGAGAATTCTTTTCGTGTCTCGGGAATCTAGATCTTGGGTGAACCTTACGGGGGTATCTTTACGGATACCCTTGTTAGTCAAATGCCGAAGGTCCCGGCCATCAAGATGAGACAGGCGAGCTAGGAAGTGATCTTCCCATGGAGGAGGATTCCTGGTTGTTGGGTCTAGACGGTGGTAATCACTGAAGATCTCGATGGGTTCACTTGTTTGTTGAATGTAAGTCTGCTTTTCTCTTCTACGCTCTCAAGGAAGACTGGATACGACGAAGCTCTAGGCGGTTTCTAGCGCAGCTTTGTGTATCAGCGATTACACTTCCATGCTTGGGAAATACGGGAGAGTATCAGGCATGGCACCAAAGAACACAGTTTTAAACACAAGTTCGCATCACTATCATTGTAATGACCAAATTACGCACAAGATCAAGATAATTGCAATTTTACTTTCATTTTGACTCTATTTACTCGAGATTTTACTGCCTTGCTACTGGACTGTCCGAACCACCTCGTCCAACGACTTCGCCGTGTACTCGACATTGTGTTCGTTGAGACCCGCCAGTGATATTCTTGAAGTAACTGCCATGTAGATGTGGTAATGCTCTGGAGTGGCTTGTTAGAAGTTGTTATCTGAGGCGCCGTGGGTACCATACCTTCCAAATGCTTGATCTGTGTCGAGCTGATGCCGGTATAACCAAACATGCCCGTCTGGTTGATAATGTGTGACCAGTCTCCAGGAGTCTGCAGGCGCACTAGCTCGTCGTAGAGTCTTTGACGCATGGACTTGATTCTTGAAGACATCGTGATGAGATCTTGCTGCCACTGCTTGAAGCAGTCTGGGTTGCTGAGCACAGTAGCCGCAATGCGAGCACCGTAGACTGGAGGGTTGGAGATTGTCTGGCGCTGAGCATTTTGAAGCAGCGAGTAGACAGTCTTCTTGGTCTCTTCTGATCGTGTGACGATGGCCGTGAGTCCAACACGCTCGCCGTACAGACCCATGTTCTTGGCGAACGACATTCCCACGGCCACTTCGAGATTCAAGTCTTCGACAAGATGTCGGACAGCCCAAGCATCCTCATCGTAAGAACCAGAGTTGAAGCCCAAGTAAGCGGAATCGATGATGGGAAAGATGCCGTTCTTCTTAATGACTTGGGCAATCTCTTTCCACTGCTCTCGCGAGGGGTCACAGCCGGTTGGGTTGTGAGCGCAGGCATGCAGGACGACGGCTGAGCGGTGGTCAGCAGCCCTGAGGCACTTCATGACACCCTCAAAGTCGAATTTTCGATCCTTGTAGTAGGGCATCTTAGTGATGTTGAAGCCGATGGATCTGAACTGAAGGTCATGATTTGACCAGGTCGGGTCGGTGATGAGAACATTCTCGATGCCTGTCTTGGCCTTGGCCAGGACGAGGCCGATGAGGAGCAGGGAGCCGCTGCCCGAGACTGCTTGACAAGTGGCGATCTGTATACTTCAGTATAATGCAAGAGTGTTGTCTAAAGAGTCCACTTACCCTGTTCTCCTTCAAAGCGGCCGTGTCGTGGAACAAGACCTTGGTGGCTTCATCGCGGAAGCTCTGGAGGCCTTCGATGGGGAGATACTCGTGACCAGCCTCAGCGATCAACTCCTCAGCCGCGCGCACAGAAGGTAGAATCCACGGTTTGGCATTCTCATCACGGTACGTTCCCTGACCGAGGTTCACCTTGTTGGGGCTCTTGTCAGCGTTGAAGCGCTTGGTAACCTCAAAGATGGGATCGGGCGGGATGTATTCCGCGGCCTCAAAGAAAGAATTCTGGGGAGACATGATGAAAACGGAAATCGGCGAAAAGGTAGCTGACGGCTCCAAACGGTTTCTCCTCCCCTGCTCTCGTCTGCTTTAATGTGAAATTCCCCCTCGTCTGTCTTCTCTTCGGTGTACCTGCCCGGCATGGAGCGGGGACCTCGGGGGCGCCGCCCGACCTCCGACTGCTCGGGCGGCTATCCGATATTGTGACGGCGATGCACCGGGGACCCCGCTTTGCGGCACCTAGACCCATTCTCACCGGCTGTCATCCGTCGGCTTCTTTCCTTATTCAGTTGGTGGGACCGATGACGGGCTTTTATATGCAGAATGTTATAAAACGTAGATGCCGACAAACATCTTCGCCATGTTGACACTGGTCTGCTGTTATCTTCGCTCGTCAGACGCTTTCGGCGCTCATTGTTTGTCGCCATGCTATTTCATTGAGGCTTGGGCTATAAGTTGGTCGGTTTGTGTAGCAGTCTCGGTGTTACTTCCACGGCAACAATGAAGACAGTTTCCCACCTTCAGCATCATGACTCGATGGTCACGCATTTGCCTAATATTAAGCTTCTGGGCTGCCTGTAGGGAAGACTCAACAAGAGATAATCATAAAAGGTTATTCCTCTCCTCAATGACTACAATAAACATCTGCTCTTCCACGCGTGACACAATGCGTCTCCAGATCTAATACGCTTGCCAATCTTTGGCTTATCGTAAACGGGCGACGTCTATCCGTTGCCAACAACACGATCCCTATATCTTGATCATGGAGAGCCCAGCAGCGCCGCAGCCCGAGGCAAACTCCGCAGGCAAGGTGCGGATCTTGCTGCAATCAGCTACTCACCTTGTCCCTGGCGATGATCGAGGAGAAAAACTCGACTTTGTTTTGAACATGGCTAGCCAGCACCATTGGCAACGGGACTTTGATCGTGTTCAAGAACGTTGGTATTCACACGGTGATGACTTCGCCCTCAAAACCAGGAAATGCTATTTCCTCATTGATCACCATGGTCATGATCACACTGCCAAAGAAGAAATCGTGCCAGTATTATGGTACAAATGGACAGGAGAGTCTCTGCAAGTTAGATTCGGCTAATTGTCTAGTATCTTATCCCTGCCTCATGCCTGATTCAAACTGATATGATCGTCAGCATCCATATTCACAAGGACCTCCCTTCCAAGATACACAAGGAACTCAAGAAGTGGCCATTTACATGGGAGGGAAGAAAGTTCCATCCAGCACCAAAAGGACCAGATGGGAAATACGAACCCCTGGCCCATCGCCAAATCATCAGGTCATACCTCCGCCAGGGTGTACCTGTTCTTGATAAGACTATCGAATTCTTAAGGGAGTATCCAGAACATGCACGATGGCTCAAGGCCCGTCTGGAACCCGAGTTGTGGGTTAAGATTGAGCCGTATTGTGATCTTTCGGGAGAAGCAGAGAAATGAACTTGCCACGGTAGGGGGTGTCGGCGAAGGCGGACAAAGTAATCAGGCCGAGGTCGGTGGCAGAGGCAGTTGACGAAGTCATGCAGGATTGGCAAAGTTGGACACTTCTAGGGAGACACCGGCTATTACTTACACTGATTCTAAACACAGCGATGGTCCTGTTCAAGATCCTTCGTTAGACGATGTATCGCTATGTCTTTTGGAGAAGCCGCTGGTGACAAGAACTACCGTTGCAGACGTATTGGGGATGGATGCAACGAGAGAAACCCCGAGAGACACAGCGAAAGCCTCATAATTACCTTCGCAGGGTTTAGGTGCGTCAAAGATCAATCAAGGACATGAAATTGGCTCTTTATCTAATCTATGTACTGTCGCCAGTTCAAACTGGCTCAGTACCCTCTCGAACCTCAGGCGGCATAGCTAGCAGTCTTCTTCTTGCCCAGGCCAACCATCTTCATGACTTCCCGGAAGAATCCAAGATCCTCCTCATCATAGTTCTCTTCGTACGCGTCAATCATGGGCTTCTCCCAAACCAGATCCGCCTCCTCAGCCTTGATGAACTTGGTCTTCTTGACAAACTTCCAGCCAAAGAAGAGAATAGGAGCAGCAAGCACCATGGTATAAAAGGTAAAGAAGGTTCCGACATCCCACTTTCCGGGCAGGAAGACTGTGTAGCCGTAAACACACACCACGCCGGTGAGGAAAACTCCACTGACCCAGGCGCTGTAGGGCTGAAACCATCCAGTGTATGGTAGGGTGTTGCGGTCGAGACCTTGGGCCATGCAGGCCTTGTAGAAGAAGACATACGTGATGCAGATGACGATATAGTCAATAATCTGCGCCGCCGTGATCAGGTTGGTAAGCCAGGTCAGGACCACGGCCGAGGAACTCGAAACATTGAGGAACGCAAGACATGGGAAGACCATGATAGTGGCGAGGCAGTAGATGGGAACTCCCTGCTTCGTGACCTTGCGGAGGAACTTGGGGGCCTGGCCTTCAAGCGCGAGACCGTATAGACTTCGGGTTCCGCAATATGTGTAGGCGTTGCCGGCCGAAAAGATACTCGTGATGAGCAGCGCATTAGTGATGTGAGGCAGCACGCCGACTCCGAGGTTGTTCATGGCAATAACGTAGGGCGAAGCGGCCGCAGTGCCAGCACCACCCTCCTCGCCCGTGAGGATGGAGACGAGGGTCTTGTCGTTGTAGGCGATGGCGACTCCAACGGTCAGGGCACCACCGATGAAGAAGAAGCCGAAGCGAGCATATGTCGTCTTGAAGGCGTTCTTGAGATAGCGGCGAGGAAGCTTAGTCTCACCAGAGACCATAGAGACGTATTCCGGACCGACGATTGTAAATGCGGCGCTCCACAAGGAGCCGAGGAAGCCCTCAAATCGACCCAAGTCGCCAGTTGTAATATATTCGGCGAAGGGGCCGGGGTTTTTCCAGTACCGGAAGCCGTAACGATCGCCCTTGGGATTTCCACCGAGCATGGTGACAAAGGTGAAGGAGAAGACGATGAGGAGGAGGATGACTTTGCCGGACGCCAGCCAGAACTCGGCCTCTCCGTACCACTTAACGGTAAAGGCGTTGAGTGCGCTTCGATCTGTTAGTATCACCCGGGAAGTTGGTAAGGTCATAAGAAACTCACAAGTAAAGGACAATGCAAGCTGCAACTACTGCCGCGACGGGAATGTCATCGCGCCAATAGGTCAAGACCAGGTTGAGGGCTGAAATCTCGAAGGGAATCAAGATAGCCTCGTAGATGAAGAAGTTCCACCCCGCCATGAAACCAAAGGCCTCATCAACCCAGTGACCAGCCATTCTAATAAAGGCACTGGTGATGGGCATAAAGGTGGCCATCTCAGCGATGCAGTTGTTGACTAGGCCGAGCATGCAGGAGTAGAGGGTATAGGCGATCAGCAAGCTGCCTGGGCCACCCTTGATGAGACCAGTACCGATACTGACGAAACTGGCGGTTCCAATGGAACCTCCAATGGCGATCAGTTGGACCTGGCGGTTGCCCAAGCTTCGCTGGAGCTGATCCACATTGGGACCCAGGTCGCCAGCGCGGACACTTTCGGCTTTGTCGTTGACTCCCTCGAGCTTCAAGTCCGACATGTCAGACTTCTCCTCTTTGTTGAACGACATGATGAGGAGTGTGCAAAAAGGGATGAGATGTGAAGAATGAGACAAAGAGAACTCACAGCTAGAGGGGAATCCCTGGCCTTTAAAAGCTCCCCGGGCGAGTCATGGACATATTGCCAGATAGAGACTCTTGCTGATTACCCCCGGTATCAGTAGCAGAGGCCAAGAGGCATGGATCATGGGTGGTGGCCCAACCTGGGGTAAACTCCACCCCCGCAAAGTCACTAACTGTGGCCAGACCAGTCCACACCGTCGGTGAGATTAAGCTACCCCAAGCCATCTTATCGGATGGTGGGCCGGTGGAGAAGCGTATCTTTCATAACGTGGTTGTTGGCTGGCAATAATGACCATATCAGTTTGTCATTTGGCTTTGAGAACGGCTGAAGGGTTTAGGAGGGGTTAGGTCAGGCTTCGAAATGCGTCCATTAGAGCAGTAGCGTGTGTGTGTGTGGTTGCCATTTCCCCTCATGACAGCGGTTCATCTTGGCACGGAGGCATTGCTGAAAGCCTGGAAGTTACCCTGTTAATTGACAATCTTCAACCCTGACCTAGGTTCACCATGATAGAGGCTCCATAGATCTTGATGGGTCTCTGTTATCTGAAAGGTAATCTGCTATCTGATAAGGAAGGCCCGGACTCCGTTTCTAACGCTCCAGATACGTGTTTCTAACGAATCTCAAGTCTCCGGTCTATCTCTCTAGTGTGCTGTTGCTTCATCACGGACCCCAAATTGAGGAGCTCGGTGTCCCCAGGGAGGACAAGTGGAGAAATGGCGCCATCGGGAGGGCAGCCGATGGAGATAACGGGAGGGCTCCCGTAGCTTGGTGCACGGCACTCCTTCCTGCTGATGGTGTCCAGCTATGGTGCGACTCTCCGGGAGAAGGGTGATGGAAGCAGGGGAGATTAATGGCTATGGGTGCCCTTACTCGGCTAGTCTTGCATATCTCCGGACTTGAGCGCTGTTGGCGCCACATTTCGAGGGAACACATTGAGCCGGGGAGTCCGGTCATGGAAGCCTGAAGAGACGACCAATCAAGCATGGCAACTCGCGGATTTAGCATTGCCGTACTCTTGGATGACATTGCCGATACGGAAGCTTTGATAGTGCAATTTGGTTGCTGCTGAGCCGTTCTAACGTCGCGATTCAGTTATGTTGTGGATGCATAACTAGCTGACGCGACTGACGGACGACAAGGGGGAAATATGTCAGCCTTCCTCTGGCTGTGCACTGGGCAATTCAGGCGTTCCCGAGAGGTAGTACCGGAAGTTATCCATAAGGAGGCGCCTACCCCTGAAACCTGTACGAGGTCCGGGTTACCTGCAGACCATCTCAACCATGCTGGGCGACGCAGGTCTAGCACATCTTTGAGCTGAACAATAAAGGCCAAGACACAGACTCGTTCATTGGAGGTTCTCCAAGCTAGTGAGACATGACGGACAACACCAAGATGAACCCCAGGAAACCCCATCACCTTCATGCTCCTACTGCGTGGATGATGAAAGCAGGACACAGTCACTCCAAAGTAGGCGTAGACCTGACCATGAGACCCAGGCAGTGGTTGTTGGCCCTCAGACTGGAATGAGATGGTCTGAAGATGCACTAGCCTCCATCCTGAGTTAGCCACCATCATCACAATGTTGGACAGAATACCTCTCCCTGAATTGTCGATTGGCTCCTTGGAGACAGGCCTCCGCATGCATCTCCGCGCTGTCTGCGTCGACGCAAGCACCTTCTCCAATAAACCAAGATGCAGCGCTGCAGGCGTGGCGAGAGCATGCAGTGCCGATGAACTGGGTGGAGAGAACAGCAGCTGCCCAACCCCTGTGCCAGTTTGCTTGCAGACTACCGGAGGCCTTCCACGCCCAACCCTTGCGGGGGAGACGGGCGGAATCTGGGCGTATGTGCGGCCCTGGTCTGGATTCGGAGCTTCGAAACGGGGCAAGGACGGGTGAGTCTCCTATTGGGATCCTCTAGCAGGGTGTGTTCCCGTCAGATAAGCATCATGACACATACAATGATAGCCAACGCGAGCAGTGGAATAGAAAACATGTCCGCCAAGAGCCCGATCACTCGGTAAACCACTGAGCTCATGACATACAGAGTCAAATTAGGAAGCTCCATCACGGTGACTCCGTCCTATACCTTGAGTGGCAAAGTTCCAAAGTCAGCGCCTGCGTTGAAGCGTCGCCTGATGGCTCGACGGTTGGTTCTGGACCCCCTTCCCACCCTTCAGCCTGAGATCTGTGAGTCTGTGACTTTTAGGCTCCAAGTAGTGGGTTAAAAGTTAAGATGCCCTGAGTCGATTGTGTATATGCAGCAGAGGAAAGGGGTGCTTGGAGGAGTGCTTAGAGTCGATCGTCACTAGGATCCCGAATTTCCAATGAGGCGGCTACGGGTTCCTATCGATGCGTTGTTCCCTGCGTAAGATGGCATTTGGTATGGAAGGGTAACACAAGCACCACTGTCTACGCATTATATACCTAGTGTAAGGTTTGTTGATACGTCTTTCAAGTGGTGACGGCTACAGATGTGAATATCATAACGATGTATGGGTGTCTTCAAAACGCAAGTGAGACTTGACAAAAGATGAGCGCAGGAAAATTAGACCCAAATGTAATCGACCAGACACAAACTAAATACAGAGAACACTTAGATGCATTCCAATATCGGGTTCAAACCGAACAAGTCCGAACAAGAACTTCTCTGCTAAGCGATTTCGTTGGACCCGAGCCGAGCCATGGAGTACGTCCGCCCTGTTGAGTCCTCCTTTACTGCGAAATGGCCCTGAGAGTCTTGCACCTGGAAATGAGTTCGGATGAAACATTTAGACACAGTAGGTTAATGGCTTGATTGCCTTTATAATGTGTCTTCCACCCAGCCGGGTCGCCACTAAATCTTTCTGGGACCAGTCCATTGCCGCTGACAGAGGCTTTGTCTTCGGTAGGACTCCATCTCAGTTTCGGAGGTGTTCCGGCATGATGTCTCCCATTGCCTCCATCCATTGTCCATGAGAACACGACTGTTGATTGCTGCCACGCTACGAGTAAAAGTCATGCACTAATATTAACCACATCCTCTTTCTCACCCGGAATAAGCAATATCACAGCGAACTACCAGGTTCATAAATACTCATATCTTCGATACAACTCGAGTCTACCTCCGTCGATCGACAGCCTTCGGTAAGAGGTCGGCTGAGACCCGAGATGCCAAAGAGGCCGTGCGCCTGGAGTAGTAGTATTTCGGAAGAGTGCCCGAGGTACTAGGTACGTAGGACATAGCCGCACAATCTGACGGCAGTAGATTTATGCTCCCACCTTAATATTGGACTACAGAGAGGTTTGATGGCTAGATACATCACAGATGAAGCCGTCGATGAGTAACAGTGACCCCTTCCGTCCTCAATACAGCCGCACCAGTATCAAACAACAAGACTGCTCATTCATACGCTCGAATTTATGTACAAATGTTCAGACCTCGATCGGATGAGAGCATTCAGTGTGATCTTTTCCTAGAGTACACAACGACATCTGTAGAAAACGTCTCTCTCATGTAGCACTCTCTCAGAGCCTCCCATCCCAGCATCCACGAGGCAAATTTCGGTATACTTGGGGGAATACGCTTGTTCAACTTCAACACCTGTGTTCCCTGCTCCGGCTCTTGGACTGTGACCCAAACCCCAGAGCCAGTGTCCCCAACCCAATATGAAGCACCGACCTTTAGCCCGGTGTCAGCCATGCCGGGCTTAAACATCCCTGTAGACAGGAGGCTTCTCTCGAGCCGCCATGAGACAGTGGCATCTCGGCTGGGGCATCGATGACCTTCTGTTTCGATGCATACGGCGGTCATGGCAGCAAACGTCGCACACCATTCGTTGTCTCGAACCATGTCGCACCACTGGAGATGGGGATACTTGTGGGGATTAATGACAAAACAATATGCAGGTTCCTCTGGAGCAGGCCAGAGGATCCTCAGGTATCCATCAGTCCCCACACCTGTTGGCTCAAGATAGCTCAAGAAAGTCCGGCAGGCTTCGTGTAGAACTTCCCTAGGAAAACGGTGTTGATCTTTCAATAACTCAAGCGTGATTGGGCTTTTGAACAATTCTCTAACATCCTCTTTGATGCTCTCCCAACCTTCCATGCCCGCATGGTCCAGCATGTCGAAAAGGGGGCTTTCAACCACCAACTGCCGCAACGGCACTCTTCTTGCCAGTCCCGTGCAGATACTGAATTGCAGGCCTGAGAGGTCATTGAGAAAGCACAAGCTCTTGTTCAGAGCATACCCTTGAAGGATGGCTTCTTTCAGGGATCGGCCAGGGTTCCATTTCCACACGACGCCAGCTGTTAAACTGACGTATTGACCGCCTTGGAGAGATGCTTGGATCTCATCCTGAAACCAAAAGGGTTTTCGAACATAGACAAGCGAGAGAGATCCAGCGGCTTTGGCTGAGTGTCTTGCGCTGCTCTCTTTCAATTTGCAGTTGTAGTTGATGAAAGGTGCTCCAATGAACATCTTTTCAGTGTAGCTAAAGGTGATGGGTTCATGAAACTGGTGAGGAATTTCGCCCCAGTGGAACAGTCGGTGCCTCGAGGAATACATGTCCCTAGTTGGGAAAATTGTGCCACCTCTGATTTGAACGCCAATCATCTTGTTGAATCGATCAACGGGGTCGGTTGAGATGATGTTGGACAGGCCGAATGTATCAACGAGATCCTCGCAGGTGCTGTAGAGCATGACCGGTTTCGTGGGATCATTGAGTGCTGTGAGAGCAAAAACGGGGCCGCCCAGTACTTTTCCTGCGCACATCAAGTCCTGCAACCGTATAACGGCAGTAAATTTCGAATCATACTCCATTTCGAAGTTAGATTCGTTATGCAGGTCAGAGTAGTACTCCATTCCGGAGTCATGTTCGTTGTTCGGGTCAGAACCTCCAAGAATAATGGCGGAAACCGAGCGACGAAAGAAGCATGGATAGAAGCCCCCGATGTAACATTGCGAATAGAGGAGCATGGCGATGCCGACCGCTTGAGTTAGGATGCAGAGGTGATGCTTTGTTCGTTTCGTGTCGTCGGCAACAATTAGCTCTCTATCTCGCAGGTCAATGTCATGCAGATCTTGGAACAGTTTCCGATATAGGTCTGCTGTGTATGGAAAGTTGATGTAGACCTTGAAGGCACTGGAACCGATCCTATCAAAGTCCCTTGCAGGGCAGTCCAGTTCGTCGTTGACTCGGATGAAGTGCTCGAGCATAATAGGCTCCAAATCTACCTGGCTGCGCTCTCTTTGGAACATCATTGTGATTCGGTCGCAACATGAGCCGGCCGATTGCCAGTCGGCCGCTAACTGCAGTATACTCCGCCAGACTGACTTCAGAGTTTCGTGGAGGCTCAATGGACTTGGTCTGTTGCTGCTGTGACTGATGGCCTCGTTTAGAAGCATCGTTAATGACCAGAAGCTCGGTGGCCTTAACCGATACTACTGTCTATCAAAACCCCGAATCTATCAATGAGACTTGGAAGGAGGTACTCACATATTCGGACGTTGTTGGGTCCGTGTCAACGAACTCAGTATCTGGATCATAGATCGATTCGTCGGAGAAGTATATATAGGGAGGATCATCTGATACTGAGGTAGACTCGGCACCAAATAATTGGCGTGCCAGCGGCTCCATAAACCGGGCCATAGAGCTCTGGCTAGGCTGGTCAGCATGATCAGACCAGGCCTCCGAATCTGATGACAGCTTTTGGAGAATCTCATGGTGGCAGCAGGATGCGTGATGAAACCCTGGGTTTGGGCGGCGATATACCGTGTCCTGGGCCTCGGGGCTCTTTGGTGGGTCGCCCGGTGCGGTACAAAGCAAGTGCCCTTGATGTTGGCTTCCATCCGACACAAGCATGTTTTGAATTGTTTCCAAGCTTATTTCTGCTTGTTGCAAGTCAGATACCCATTAGTATCGTTCCATACCTTCAAATAGGCATGGTTGAGCCTCGAGAAGGCGCGCAAGATCACCTGGTTGGAAGATGTGTGCAAGCGTTGAGAAGGCGTCGTTGAGGGTATCCTTTGAAGAGTGAATAATGTTGGTCAAAATGTAAGACCTGTCATTTACGCCGTCCCATAGAGTTTCAAAATAATCGCTCGCTTAGAAGGAATCAAAACGAGGAAGACGGGGTTGACTGTTTTGGAAGTCGACAAATACATCATATCCGCAAGCTGCTAACGAGCATGCCCAGAGATCAGCTGGATAGGTACCTAGTGTGCTTTGGGGATCTGGTTGGTGAAAGGCAATGTCCGTCACACTGTTTCCATTGTGATCTGTGGCGTTCACGTCAGCCCCATGCTTGATCAATTGGACCAGGACGCAGCGTAGCTCCTTAGACTGGAAGGGGGAGTCTGCAGATTCGAGTAGAAGATGGAGGCAGGTTTTCCCAAGAGAGTTCCTCGCATTTGGATTAGCCCCGATCTCGACGAGAAGGTTGATATTGGCCAAAGTAGATTCAGAGCCGTATTCCAGCCATAGTCGGAGTAATGGTTCCCCTTCAGCTTTAGAAACTAGGATATTCCCGATTATATCGATGTCGGCGCGTGGGATAATGATCCTCTTCAGCTTCTAGCTACTATTCGTTAAAGCGTCTTGAAACTTTACACAGGTCAACTTACATCGTCTGCGCTGCAAAAAGCAAGATCTAAACATGAGCTGCCGATGGAGTTGGGGATGTGCACATCAGCCCCTGCTTCAAGAAGCCAGCTGATACGGTCATAAGCCCATACAGGCACTCCACTCCATGGCTCTAGTACCTTATTCAATGGATCTGGTATCTTGGGGATGTTTTCTATAGCAACGTGGAGTGGAGTTTCCCCCTTGGATCTATTATGAGTGAGCCAGGGCTGGTGATCAATTAGTGGCTGGCGGATAGACTCACATCCATTTACGGCGAAACGAAAGCACGTCGACTTGAGTCTCCGCTCCATGATCAAGTAAAAATCGACAGAACTTAGCCCCTTTGTTCCACAAAAGACTGTGCTGAATTCTGTCAGGCTTCGATGCCATCATAGGCAATAAGACAACGCTCAACGTACGTGAAGAAGGGTTCTCCCTAGCTCATCGACATCTCGCAGAGAGGCGGATCCTGTAACCAATAACGATCGGAACCAAGAAAGGTCGTTAAATTCAATGGAAACGAAAATTTCCGAGTAGGATGACCGTTCAAAATAGGGATTAATGGAGATGTACAGCGGCAGCGGGATATGAAGGAAAACAACATCTCTTCCTAAATAGACTCTTTAGTTCAGTCAATGCAGTAAAGTTGAACACAAGGCGCCCAATACCACAATGATTCCAAGTTGAAGGCCACTTCTCTTCTTCACTGGCCTCTGCCGGCCAACGATCATCGTGGTGTTCATTCATTGTCATGTGGAGCTGATGTCAGATGTGAAAGATGAGAAGATGAGGGGACGGCTTGGCGAATTTCAGAACTCGGGTTGAAAAAGCCTCCTACGTGCAAAACCTGTTTCGCCCCTACTTAAAGTGCAGCATGACCTCAAATAAGATTCATTAAACCAGAGTCTGATTCTCACAGCTGTAAACGGAACCTCCCAAGCATTGGTTTAGGCAGCCCAACCAAAGGCTGTTTCTCCACCTATAGTGCAACCTAGGCAAGAGGGAAAGAAAGACAGAGTCTGAGGCTGAGGTCTGAACTTCTCTGCCAGGTCTGCCCTGGAAGCCTTAGAAGACCTGGTTAGGACATGGGTGTTGCTCAACTCTGAATGTATCTGCCAGCGTCGGCTTCCAGCCCACCTTTAATAATTAAAATTTTGAGATGATGTGTTTTCAGCAAACTCCCCTTGATTTATTTGTAATATGGTAGATAAGAGCATCGGGTTAAGCCTCTGCGGGGGAGGCAGACTTGAGTTAGGCAACCGCTTGAATAACTTCCATTGCGCCCCGGAGGCCTGATCGCACAGCCCTCTCCATGTAGCCCTTCCACACAGGCGCCGTCTCAGATCCCACGAAATGAATGCGTCCAACTGGATCTCGGATGGCCTGGCCGGGCTCTCCGGACATGATACCGGGCACCATGAAAGGGCTCGGTGCACCCCACGCCCAAGGCTCAAGTGTCCAATCCTGCTGAATCACCTTGATCGGCTCGGGGACCTTGTCAACCACGACGCTGAACATCTTGTGAAACTCTCTCTAGACTGCGTCTTGTTTCTCCTGGCCCTGGAACTTGGACCACTCGAGACCAGGCGCGCCGAGGTGGAAGCAGGTGATGCTATACTGTTCATCCTCGGGAACAACCGTGTCGCGGGAAAAGGTGATCAGACCAGGCGAGTTGACAGTTCCAGATAGGTCAGCGTCCCGCCACCAAGCCGAAGAAAACACAAAGACTGTCTTCGAGTAACAACCTAGCTTGTTCGAGTCTCCAAGGGCCTTCTTCGCGGGCGGGAGCTCAGGCTCGAAGTGGATCCGGGAATACAGAGGTGTAGGAATCGACACAATGACCCTGTCAGCCGTGAACTGCTTCCCATTCGCCGTGGAGACCAAGACGCAGTCGTCAGACTGTGTGATGCTCTTGAATGGGTGGGACAGCTTCACGGTTCCAGGGTGAAGTTCAGCCGCAAGGTTCTTTGCGAACTGCTGTTGCCCCTGACGGTTCCGGAGGTATTGGCTGCCATGCTTGTCATCCGACATCATGATAGCAAGACCGCCGCCACTCTTAATGTAGTCAACCAGGTGCAAGGCGCTGATCTCTTCTGGTTTTGCACCAACCAAGCCCTTGGCGAGCTCGGTGAAAAAGAGACGGGCTACCAAGGTGCCGCCAAATTTCTTCTCGGCGAACTGGGCGATGGTCAGGGAGTCAAGCTCAGCAGCGTCAGGGCCAAGGTGCGGATTCTCCAGGTTGGAGCGTTCGACGTATTCGCCCACCTTGTAGGCGATTTCGTCAAACTCTTTTTGTTGCTCTGGAGTGAGCTATCAAGATATTTTTGTTAGCTATGCCGGCTTCAGAGAGTCTCAACGGACTTTGAACTTACCTTGGCTGGGCTCCCATAGGGCAACACAGAAACATTGCCCTCGGCGTCCTGATACAGAGTCCGGCCTTCGGCTCGCTGCTTGACAAGCTCGAAGCCGTATTTCTGGGCAAGAGCATACATCTCCGACTGATTGGTGTCGTTGATCCATGCCGCGCCAACATCGATGAGTGCAGTGCCGTCGTCTCTAGAGGGAACTGAGAGGATCTTGCCGCCGGCGCGATCCATGGCCTCTAGGACAACATAAGATAGACCGGCGGCGTGGATCTCGGTAGCGGCCCGGAGGCCACTAAGACCGGCGCCGACGATGACGACCTGAAACTTCTGGGGCTGGGAAACCATTGTTGATGAGTGTTGAGCTAGATAAGCGTGCGAGACTTTATACTTAGTTCATTTCTAGTCTAACAGCACTTTGCTCGTGACTTTATACATCTCATACAAACTAACAATCAACAATAATGTGAGGCTCTACAAGTTGCTATACAAGGCGCCAGGTATTCCCAGTCGGCGGATCATCCCGCCGAGCCAGTCGGAACACCCCGCGCCGCCGTACATGTAGGTCTTCCCCGCGGAGCCCGATGCGGCCGGGATCCACTAAGGCTCTGGGCGGAGCGGTAGTCGTCAATCATCGGCCCCGTCTTTGGGTGTTAAATGCAAATAAGCCAGCCACAAATATTGGCATCAAGAACGCGAGCAAGTGCGTCCATTGAGAACATGAATGGGAGGAGGGTATGTAAGATTAAGTAATCCGATCGCGGCCTCCGCGGATGCCCGAGATGTCAGCCGTCGGCGTGGGCGTTCTTGTGCTACCCAATCTCCGTTGTAATTGGCTGAAGGAAATGGTCGGTGTTTCACAGCCGACCCAAGGCGGCTTTAACCATCACCCCTCTCTCTATTCTGAGATGAACATGTGGATGCCCCGAGTTTCTCTCCTTTAACATCACAACTACTTCCTCTGCGGCGTTATAATGGCTCACTCCAGGCTCCTATGCTTCAAAAGACAGGATGAATGGCCACAGCCTCCTCTACACACGCTGTCCCAGGACATGACACAAACCCATGGGCCAAATCCTAACCCAACATAGGTACTAAAAGATACCGTTATACACTTAAGACTAGAGCGGACTATTTACTCTCCTACTTACAATTCCTGACTTCTTCCAGCTAACGCCGATGATACCCAAGCAACATCAATAATCCCAAAATCCTTCCTACATCGTCCCAGAAGACGGTGGCGGCATCCATCCCATCGGGTCAATCTGTCCAAGATCCTCCTCCAGCAAGCCAAACATGCTTCGGCTACCCAGAAACCAATCCTCCATCTGCGTCGTCGGACCACTTGCAACGCCAGGTGGCATAAGGATATCGCCTGTAGTGGGGGGCACGGCTTGGGGCATGGACTGGCCCTCCATCGGCATGAAGCCTAACTGGCTGAGATACGCATCCAACTGGTTTCCCATCAGGACATCGTTCTGGTCATCCCGACGCTGTGACTTGGCCTCCACGTATACCATGGCCACGTCTCGGAAGACCTGGAAGATGCGACACAGCTTCTCCGCTGTTTCTGATGCGTCGCGAAGGAGATCCAGTGATGCCACGAACTCTTGAAGCATCCCGAGGTCATCTCCAGAAAGGGTCTCGACAATGTGACAGAACAGGACAAAGAAGGGCGCAAAGGGAGCCAACATCAGATTTCTAGTTGTCTGGGTCAGTTCATTGTTCCAGAGGGGCACAACAAATCAAATCTCACCGGTGAACATATATCGACTTCATGTAAGCCCCATACTTCAACAAGGCCACGGTTTCTTTGTGCCTTCTCATGGTTTGGCGTGCAGTTTCTAAACACTCGTTGGAAAATCGGCTAGGGGAGCCGGGAGGTGCTGGAATAGCTCGGTAGACAAGTGTCAGCGTTGCGAGAAACTGGACTTCATCGCCTTGGACAAAGACATCAACAAGCTCTGACGAGTTGATCTGCTTCAGGTAGGCAAAGGCCTCCTGTTGGGCCTTCTTCCCCTCTACGGCAAGTCTTCTGCACTCAACAGCCAATTCCTCTGCGCGACGACCCAGTTCTGAGGGGTGAACGGTCAGAGCAGCTGGGCTATACCTGTGGGCAGAGTTAGCTGTCGCTCTCCCATCACCAGAGGAGGGGGGCACCTACAGTTGTATGTATATCTGACCCTGCAGAGTAGCCCTGTCCAGCCAAAACTTGGGTGTGGTTGGCTTTTCAAGAAGAGGGAATCCTGAGAAATCGAACTGGCGGGGGATGGTAATGTCGCCATCGTTTATGACGGAAGCGCGGCCCATACGCAGGCTCAGCCCCCGGTCCCAACAGTACACCTGCCAAAAGAGGATGCCTTTGATTTGCTTTGTTCGAGCTGACTCAGTACTGGCAACATCAGCACGGTGAAAGCCCCCAGTTTGGCAGAGCTGGGCAGCGATCGAATTAAGATGCCAGGCGACAGAGGGACGCGTAACGTCGATGGCATATTGGGTCTGACAGCTAGTTAGTCCAACTACAGATCGCAATGACTGTAAACAAGAAAGGAAAACTAACTCCAAGGAGAAGAGCTTGGACATTCTCGATCCTGGCGGATAGAAACATGGGTAGGTTGGCGAGGTAAGTCTCTAGATTTACTTGGGCCATCTTCGCGTACGCCTGATACTTGTCTCGCTTTTCGACGTCGTCAGATAGGCAGCACTCTTCCATGAACAGGTCATATAGGCCTGCATTGACGATAGCGAATATCGCCTGAGGAAAGTCCTCTGTGGGGAAGTATATCATCCGGCACAGGCTAGAAAAGTCCTCGATTCCGACGAGGGTCATCCCGAATGCGAAGAAGCTAGCTGTTCCGCCTGTTTTCATGTGAATCACAATTCTCTCACTTCATGAATGGCCTTGGAGGTTGCCTACTATTGAGTGCTTTGAGCAGTGGAACCACGGCTTCTATCGGCGGCATGGGTAACTTGCATAACCCACCCGGAGGGAGAGGTAGTTGGCGCGGGAACCTAGGTCCATTATTGGTGGAACGGCTCCCCTGGAGCTGTACGAGTTGACGGAGATTGGTAACGGCTGCATCGACGCTAGGGTGGGCGTCATGGAGAGATGTGCGGTGTACGGCGTGGGCGAGGAACTCGCTTGCAATGGCGGTTTGTGAGATGAGACCAGAGTCGCCACCGTCTGCTGTTTCTTCATCGCCCGAGTCAAAGTCTCCCATTGAGGTGACAGTGCCGCTGTCCGGGACGTCCGGGGAGGGAACATAAACTTGCAGCCGTGCCGGCTCACCCGGGCCAAGATCTCTGGCGACAAGAGTCTTGAGTAGTTGCTCTATGTTGGCGAGCCGGGACTCGAGCTGATCAATCTTTCGCTCACTGTGGTGGTCAACACGGCTATGCCACCTCGTTGACTTGAGGCAGTCGTGATTAGGCGAGAACGTACTACTGAGATGAGATGAGAACACGTTGACGTGCCTCCTTTGGCCGTTGACCAATGCCCGTTGATGTACAAGCTCGGTTTGCTACGCGACAGTTGGAACAAGGCCAGTCTTTGTCGCATCGGACCTGCATAGCGGACGATGAGAGGTGCGGTTAGCCATGCGCCGTGTTGGTCGACATCACGTAGATATCCAATCTCAGCCTCACCTTGCGCATACGGCACTGGTCGCACTATCCGAGCCAAGTTAGCCACACCCTGCTCCGCGTCCCCGATGGTAGTTACGCACTGCTCTTTTGTTGGGGTCGTCAGGGCCCCCGGGTGCTGAGCCCCCGGGCATGCCCGCGCCCACATTCTGGGGGCTGCTCTGCATCTGTATACAATCCAAGCGACGGTTAACTTAGGTAACGCGATTGAAATGGACTGAGCAAGTCTGTCGTGGATCGTCGATGCGCCCGGTTCTGGGGCGCGGCATTTACCAAAGTGGGGGCCACGGCAGAGGGATGCAAGCTAACGCAAATTGGACAACATCTGCCGAATCGCCAGTGGAATTCGGATTAACAGGAGGGGAAGGGATGTCTCAAGACGAGGTTGGAAGCGTCTTTATCAATGAAACTCTCTAATTGAATCATTTGTCGATTCGTGGCCTTTAAGCACGTCTTACGGAGTGCCGGGCTTGTTATCTTTCGCCTCCCCGTGTTCACGTGATCTGACCGCGTATCCCTTGCTGGCTGTGGGTTCTCCTCGCGACTCCTATTCGCTGAGCCGCAAATTAAGGCCACAGAGAGATTAGTTGCCAAGGAGTCCAGGCGACGGATGTCAGTCTCTGAATGTTGCCTGATCTGCTACCCTGCACTCATAGAAAAGCCAATTTCTACCTCGCGTTTTAAGACCTCCGTTTGTCCCCATGCTTCCATCTCTGGGCTCAAGTCATGCCCGGCTCTAAACATTTCTCCATTCCTCTTTTTCAATGAGATCAGGACAATGGCCCGCAAGTAGATTATGGATTCTTGAGGCCGAGAAATCCCATGTGGGAGAAATTGTTAGACGCTTCTAGGAACCAAAAGTAATCCACCACTCAGCGTGTTGAGCCTCATTCATATGCCGTGACCCACCCTTGACAATGCCCATGTTGCTTTCCTAAAGGAACAACGTGCTTAATGTGTGATATAGATAAATGTTAAATTGCTAAAATATATCTCACCCTGGAGCTTGTGGTTTACCCCTTCAGATCGACCTATCACCGAACATGGAACAAAGGTTCCCGGACTTGGGTCGTGGTATGAAAAGCAAAGGGCATTTCGCGACATAAATGTATGCTTTGCCAGAACAGCGAACGGTAGCTCGGCTCATCATTCATGTATGTACATGAAAATGCCAGCATGCCTTGTCCGCCACTGCAGTATATACTTCGTGGGGCCGTTCTTCCTGACCGGCAATTCTGAGGCCCCCCTAAGTTGTCGATGTATGCGCTCGTGGAGACCTGATTGTTCAAAGAAAAGGTCGTTCAATTGCGCACAGCAGCCAAATAGCTCAATACGTCGAAAATTACCCCAACGACAGCAGCAATGGTTTGGATCGCTGCGACAATGAGGACAAACCACAAAAGACCAACTTGCTCAGTGTGCCTTGGCGTCTCGAGCATGCTTACCGGAATTGAGGGCGGTTCAAACTTTTCTGCGCGTTCCATCAATACTTGCTCACTCATGCAAAGTTATGCTGACATACCGTTGTAGAGTTTCTGGGTAGAGGAGCGAAAAGTATTTGTTGGGAGGTGTGAAGATGACTCGAGGATGAACCGATAGATCAAGAGTATTTAAATTCTCTATAAAGTGACCCTGTCATGTTGGAAGAGTTGCTCTCGTGTCTGAACCCAACACCAGATTTTCTGCAAACTGGGCGATACCAAGTGCGATACGCTCTCACTGGCCCCTCCCTATGCTGTAACTGTTTGGCTCATTAACAATGACCAATGGGAGTCTCGCGCAGTTCCTAGTGAGTCGGACTGAGCCTAGGTGGCGGCGTCTCAGCGCCGAGTGGTCTCACATGTCGCTGCCTGGGTCGTTGGTCGTGTCTCACAGAACCCCTGTCTGTGGCTGGGAACCAGGCTGTGTCCTCGGCAGTGGTATCTATTGATGAAGACAATTAGGTCGGAGTTTAGAGCCTGGTGATTATGATACGATTTGATTTCTTGCGTGGGTGTTGGGCTTGACGCGGAACATATTCTCTCAAGGCTCTAATGTTATCATTTGATAAAAGAAGTCAGGAGGCATTGTTTCATCGGGTTGAAACAATGCAGTCCTGGAAGTTGTGAGTCAACAGAAGCCAAGTGCGCAGCACCATGATTGGCTCACACAATGCTGCGGTGCTGAGCCAGGGGTCCCTCACGAATCATTTCTCGGCGCACTTGACTCTCCCAATCATTCTTCGCCGCACTTGACGGCGCAGGGGTCTCTCACGAATCATTCCCCGCCGCACTTGACTGCCTAGGTGTCGCCACGTCATTCGAGGCCATGAATGCGCGGGGAGGTGATTCGTCGTAGCAGATGAGGTTGAGACGAGGGGGTGCAAGATGCCACCACCCCCCGTGCCCCATGTTTTTTTTATTTAGAGGCCTGTTTAGCGTCGTTCCTCGCCATTCTTCACCAACACCCCTTCTGACCAGGCACTCATTCATCACGCTCACCATGGCCCCTCAACCCCCCCGAATGCTCGGTCGGATAACTAAGAAATCACCCACTGAATTCTCTCGATACAAGCTCGTGAGGAGGCCCCCTCGGAAGCTCGCCACCGAAAAATGCGACAATTGCCGTCAAGGCAAATTGAAGGTTTGATTTTTCAAGATATCAGTGAATATATGCTGATCAGACATACTCAACAGTGTGTGCCGCAAGGGCGTGGATGTCAGAGATGCTTCCAGAAAGGCCTGAAATGTCCAGGCCCCACGAAGGTGAAGCGCACCAAGCCTCGATCCCCAGTGTCGCTTGAGCCTTCGCCGTCTTCAACCGCCGTAACCCCCCCGGCCGCCGGAATGTCTCGCGATGCTCTAGAATTTGTCCCTATCAAGCCTTTGATCCCGGAAAGTACCTTCAACGCTCAACTAGGTCAACTGGGCCGACCTATAGAAGATGCTGAACCGAGTAACATTTGGGGGGCAACTCCTGAATTGACTGAGAGCGTCCCATCAGAGAGCGATAGATCTCCCTGCGCGTCCGACCTACCCGAGCTTGTCAGGGAGACATCGCCACTACGTCCGCTAGTTCAAGAGCCAGGTAGCGAAGAATCCGATGCTTTGGATGAGCTTCAAGGTCTTGAAATTGGATTGGACTTGCTGGATGAGTTGGAGGGCGAAGGTGAGCTATGAATTTAAATGACATTAAGCAGGCCACTTACTCAGTCATAGATGAAGAAGCCATGGAAGATGGCGTGGAAACCACCGGCTCTGGTGAAGTATCGATTCCGGTTGCCATTGATGCGGTCTGGGATGATCTCCGCGCCGACTACGTTCGCATTTATGGCGAAGCGCCATGCGAGCCGCCCAATTTCATCAAGTATCTCGAAAAATTACGTCCAACCAAAAAAGGTACTTTGGAGTGTCCATCTTGTCGCTGGAGTTGTGACGGAGAGTTCTGCCCTTCCCACATCCAGCACCACTTTCGGTACTGCCATGTCGGAAACATCAGCCATGCCGACAAAGGACACCTGAAGCCACGCGTTTGGAAAGCGCTGGACCACTTGATGCGAGATCCTGAGTCGCGAGAGATTGTTGAAACATTGCGAGCGCGCTGCTCAGACATCCAACAAAACCGCCAACAGTTGCGAAATGCTGCACAAAAGCCTCATCTACCAAGCGTCATTGTCTTCTTGACCCAGCTGAGGACCTTTTGCAATGGCCAACTGACCTGCATTGGTCCAAAGTGTAAGGGCGCTCATTTCTTTTCTGCGTCCTGGGGTGATCTCAGGTCGCACTATGAGAGCTATCATGCAGATTACCTTTTGCAAGATGAAAACTTCCGGGGCAAGTTGGATGTTCTAAGCCATCTTGCTGATCACAATATGAGTATCGAACGACTTTTCGGCAAAGCCCGACGTCGCCGTGACAGCTGGGTTTCAATGGACAACGATGCCAGAGAGATGGAGGAAGCGCGCTGCAGATGGTCTCTGGAATGCGAAAGCTCAGCCTACCGCCGGTTGCCGAAGATGCCACAACTCGGGGTTCTCAGAGACGTAACTAAAGTGTTGCGGTCACGCTATCGGCGATTTCAGCGACTTGCCGCAGAGTCACTTTCAGCAGATCTGACTTCATTCGCCGAGGATCTCAAAGAGAAATATCCGAAACCCAAGGAACTGCGCCGGTTAGGAACGCGCATATTCAAGCAGGTCATACAAGGAACTTCTCCGACTACCTTGATTGAGATATTCGCATTCATCAGTTTGTCCCAAGCTATGGCTACTGTCATGCGTCGTCGGGGCATACCAGTCGCCTCGGATCCCGGAACAATCGATTACCTTGCCTGGAGGACTTGCCTCAACGATGAGTTAGACCGGGGTCTGTATGACAAAATCCTTGTTGCGTGGTTCCATCCTAAGTGGCGGCAGGAACTTACTGGTATGCTCCTTAACCTTTAATGGCCAACTGACTGACATGTGCTGAACACTTTTCTAGTTAGTGGGATCGACCCCAGCTCTCCAGTTCATGAGACCAATCAAATCCCTCCGCGGCCTTGGCTCCCTCCGAGTCCTCTCCTTATGGAGGTCAACCAAACCGCTCTAGATAGCTGGACCAACCAAATCCCTTCGTGGGCTCCTATCCTTCTCAAAAGTGAGATCATCCCAACCGCTCCTTCGGCGCAGGAAGCAATGAAGAAGCTTGTTCTGCAACTGATGAAGGCCAAACAAACCAATGGGGCGTTCAACTTCTCGGCATTCCTAAGATTTGATCCTTTCACCAAAAGACAAGCAAATCAAGGGTGGACTTGTACATGGTGGGATGAGGATCGCGGATTCGCCGGCCCTACAGTCGACACTAAGCCAAACGAAGAGGAGGAGGATGATTCTGGGGACAATGGTACCGAAACTCTGATCAATACCGCCATATTCATCGGAGTTTATCTGTTCATGATATGTAAGTTGATGGCGTCCGCAGTTAGGATAGATGTGCTAACTCGCCACAAGTCATCGGTGGACTCGGTGTGGCTCTGTCATACTTGAGTAATTCGGAACAACGCTGCCACATACAAAGCGCAGCTGGCGAAGAACACGTGGCCTCTGCCTATGATGTCATGCTGGCGATCGAGACGCTCAAGGACAGAATTCTCAACCGCCTCCGCCAAGGACCCAAAATCCCAGCGCTGGAGAACATTGTCACGGCCGCAGAGGAGGTGTTGGATGGAGGTTATATCTGGTCCGTATCAGATTTCCACATTCATTTGCAAAAAGCGGTGCAGGTGAGTACAGATGCTCTTTTTTATGGCCTTGCATCCATCAACAAGGTAGAATGGAACCCACTAACCGAGTCTCGCTCTTGTAGAACCAGATTGAGGAACCTTGCCTACGCTCGCTGCTGGACACCGAGATAACAAACCTGTGCAGGGAAGCTTTCAACTCGATTTGTTCAACCTGTGAGAATCATGGTGGGGAATGTATGTTTGTGGTAGTTCCAGGGTGGTCTCCTAGCTGTTTCCCCAGTCCAATTGGACTGTAGGATCAAGTTTCTCTTTCGCATGCATTTCCTCCCTTCCATAGCTCTGTTTAATAAAGGATATGACTTTTTTGGACACTGGGTTTTAATTTAGACATGTGTTCATAACTCTGTTCTCTGTTATGGTGGCTGATGGCTTCCTTTGAAATCGTGACTCGTTCACAATGTAAATGTTCACACTCACAGCACTGTAGAATGCTGGGAGTTTCCTCCTAAGTTTCTAGGTTCGAAAATCGAAGTAATAAAGCTTAAAAGCCCCCTGAGCTACCTCGGCATTGTCATCAAACGGTTCCGGAACTGCGCCTCTGAAACCAACCGCATATCCCAAGAGACTGCAGTTAAACTAAGCAAACTTGGACGGCAGCGCCCACAGGGTCTCTTGCCCAGTTTCCATCTGTGACACCATTTCCATGCCATCCAAGTCCTCGCCAAGCTCTAACTCGACAATCTCATCTTCTTCATCCTCCTCGTCAGAGTCATCGTTCTCTCCAACCAGCTGGGCTCCCTTGGTGAAGAGTTTGGATTGCAGGGGGCCTTCGTCACGGCGCTGGCGTGAAAGCCATCGCCGTTTGAAGACAAGCTTCTCAACCCTGATTCCGAAAATGAAATCGTCAGATGTTGTCCAACCCTCGGAGGATCGGTCTTGGCATTGGAAGTCAAAACGAGGACCGACGTTCACTGGAAGCCCAGTCACCTCTGAGACCCCTGCCTCCCCAAGAGCAGCAAAACTTTTCGAGGTGCTCATTTGGACAGATGGCTGGACGGCAACCTTGAGCCCCGTCACAAGATAGACCGGTGCCCAGTCCGTAGCCTCAACGTACTCTACCACATCAAGTTCCTTCATGCTGGCATGACGGTAGGCTGGCGAGGGAGAGAAGTAAAGAGTGTCAAGGCGGTGGAAGTTGTACTTGCACTCTCTGCTTGTCTCTCGTGACCCGCTCAACTCGCCACCGAGACCCTCGAAGCCGACCGCTTTGGCCCATATGCCCAACTCTCCTCTCCTCATATGGGAAGCCGTTGCCCGAAACCCATGTTGAGTATGAGAGAAGACTTTTTCTTCATCAATAGGTACGCGGCAATCTGAGTTGAGCACCTCTACATCTCTGAGGTTGGTGAGGATGCTGCCGAGCTGGATGGGGCCGTGTGGCGCAGGCCCGATGGAGAAATTGGGCGGAAGGTGATACGTCTGAATAAGACTCTGACAGAGGATAGAAGACATAGCTGTGAGTGGTTGTTCAAGAACTCAAGATGGCACCTGGAGTTTCAATCCAGAGAAAGATGTGGTTGCGAGGGTAGGTAAACTTTCGTGGGGATGCAAGGTGAAACGCGAGGTAAAAAGAGTAGCAGCAATGTTGGGAAGAGGGGTTCTAATCGAAAGCCCAGCTGGGATGCCACATTGATTGGCGTGAAATGACAAACACGTACTGTAGCTATTTTCAACCCAACGCCTAGGCTGACAGCCAAAACTTGCACATTGCGCCCCGCCTTGTCGATGCGCTGATAACCGGTTTGCCCTTTACACATTACGCCACTTTGCGACTCTACTATTCCTACTGTTGATTAGAGGTTCCATTACAATGCCCATGATCAAAATTTGTATCGCCGAGGATATACTAGGACAGGTGTGTGGCATCTCTAAAAACAAGACGCGGTCACAGGCTCAAATACAGGTTTTTAATGGCGGCTAGGAGCATTTGAGGAATACGCCACCCATCGTCACAAGATCCGAAAGTATTGTTAAGCTAGACGGAGCCTCATGTTTAATTTAATGTGACGTCATTGTAGAAATGGGATTATCACCCGTTAACAATAGCTGTCTGCCACTCAAACGTGTGCAATGACTCCTCAGTGGAACGCGGGTTCTCGGGGTCCAGAAAGACAGCGCAGAGAAATCCATTTGGGACATCCTGGGCGGTAGCTGGATCTACACAGCGTCAGTTAGCTCACCACGTTGAATGATATTACACATCGGACAAAGTGAAGTCACTCACGCCCCTCAGGTTGATGGTTTCTCCGCCACCCATAGCGGCGCCAGCATCGTTTCTCTAAGAAAACATCAGTCGCCTCATTTTCCGTGGGACCCTTGGGGCGCTCAGTGAGTGCCATGAGACCTAGGATTATGGCCAACTCGCCTCCCAGACCACGAGAGTCCGGTGCATCGGAATAGGGGTTACAGTATGAGCTAGGGATCAGTGCCGGCATCCAGCTGGGAGACTTTCCAGCTACGTAGCGCAAAGGACCCCCTGCATCCATTTCCACGGGACTGCCAGATGTCGTAATCTGAGACAGACCAACTCGTACTTCTCGTGGATGGTGGACTCTCAGGAGTTCCCAATTGCTAAGATACAGCAACGGGTCCTGATTGCTAGTCAAGATAGGCAACGAAGGGTTGCAGGCAAAAATTGCACATCGCTTGTACTCAGTGGCAACCCAATTGAGGCCTGATAAGGTGTCCATCACCCAGTTCATTTCTCCGTCGTAGCGGAGCAGGTATCCTGTAGGAGCGTCAGGGTCTCGATACCATTGGTATCCGACAGCCTCGGACACTTCACCGTCGTAGTAGCGCATAACTGTGCTCGGAATCTCCCCTAAGTATTGTTCGGGCGAGCGGGGTGGGATGAGGCTCCCGTAAGAATCCTCTTCAGGCTCAGATATGAGCAGTTTGTTGACAACGAAAAGGAAGCTGAGACCATCTTGGCCTCGTCGGGACCGACTGGAACCCCGTCGACCGCGAAACTTGAAGTTATACAATTAGCAAAGAAAATGAGGCATAGGGCCCAGGGCCGTGATTACTGCGCTTACAGAGGATCTGGCCCTGCGACTGGCCCATGGTCTTCGGGGTGTGAAGGTATAACTTGGCGACGATCTTTCCGGCACAAGATCCAAGGAGCCAAAATTGTCTTGAGGAAACATGCTTGGAGGATCAGATTCGCCAGGCGACAAGGTGATATTGCGAGAGACAATTAGACGCCGAATTGCATCATGGCTGTAGATGTCTGTCAGATCAAGAAGCGAATTTCCTTGGTCGTTGCAAAGATTCAGACCAGTCCGAGGATCTATCCACCAATCCAAAAGTAGGCGTTGCAGCCCAAAAGTCGCCATGCAAAACAGAGGGGAAGAGACTGGTTTGAGGTAGTTTCCATCCTCCAAGGCTGTTTCGCCCCATGTTTTAGCCCAAGTCTGGTACGCAAGGCTACTAGACTGTGGTGAACCTAGGAAGCGCTTCTCAAGGACCGTCAACCTCGCGTCGTGATAGGTAGGTTGATTCTCAACCTTTTGCACATATCCGAGTGTGTAGGCTCTGATGAAGGTGCAAAGCGGCTGTTTCGTGTCCGGTTGGAAGCTTGGTGCCGCATTCCCACCGCACTCGCACCTCGTCTTGCCCGCCGCACAGGGGTCCGTAGTGAGAAACTTCAGGCAAGCCATGGCAACAAAAGAAAAGGCTTCGCCAATATCACAGCGCTTTGTTTCGAAGTATTCTGCTGCTGAAGGGTGCTTGAAATGCCAGATGTCACGTTGGACGTCATAGTTGAGGAGGCTGCCACACAAACCGCCAATGCCCCCTATTCGGAGTAGTCTCTCATCTTCCCCTGCAAGCTCGTCTACTTCATCTGAGTGGGGGTCAATCAGCATTGCCATCGACAATTCCTGGGTATTCATGGGCTCATATGAGCATAAAGTCCACTGGAAGGCCCTCATAGCGAGGCGCTGCTTGTGTTCGGGGAGCCTCTCAAAAGCCTTCCACGCGATGTGACATGCTTCTTCGTCATCTAATAGACTCTCTTTAGGCTGTGGCAGCGCCTGCTTGGGCTGCGTTGCAATATGCTTTGTGGGTTGAAATAGACTTCGGAATGGCTCCCACAGATTCGCTGCTGTGTTGGCCGAGAACCACCCCAAGGTCTGCTCGGCCCTTTGTGAAGTCAACTCGGGCTGCTCCTCGGGCTTCTTCTCCACGTTGATGTTAGTATGAAGAGTGTCTGTAGCTGTGTTTTGGCTCAAGTGGGACTGGAACGCGCCATGCTCCACGGCCTGATGTAGGAAGCCATCAATCGTGTCATCTTCCCCGCTGCGGATATGATCCCAGGTGATAACTTCGTCGTGATCTGGAACCACGTCTTGAGGGTCTTGCAGGTCACGGGCTTCACCGACTTCTTCTCCATCATGTGAAGACGCCGCAGAGACGTTAGTTCTCTCATATAGGTCTCGTTGGCTGGAGGCGATGCGAGACAACTGATCGTCGGTCTCTCCTGAAATGCTATCCCCATCTGAGGAAAGCTCCACAGGCCCATCAATTGATATGATTCTTAGCGTAAGAAGCATGATTGTCCGGAGATGTCCAGCAATGTGCCGAGCAATCACTTCAGGAGGGAGGCTTGTTGTCGAAGAGGAACCTTTAGAGTCGCTTCCACGAATGGGTAAAGCCGATGTCTGATTGCCTGCCTGGGTTTTCAACCTTTTTTTATCGCTTTCCAAACCGATAATATCATCTGAAGCATTTCTCTTATTCTTGTCGTTGTCGTTTCTCGTATTCCGGAGAGAATCCTCCTGGTCCTGAATCGATAAACCACAAATGGGGCACTCGTTCCGCGGCCGCAGGTATGACGCCTGACTCTGTCGCACAATGCGCCATTTCTGTGGATCTGTAAAGACCGCCTTGTCATGTCCGTTGTCAAGATGTTTCTTGAGATCATCCGGGCTGGGATACTTGACAGTGGTGTCGTGGCACAGGGGGCAGATCCATTGCGAGGGCGCATGCACCACGCGATGCCACTCTGAGCCATGGGTTTCCAACATGTGCTGGAGCCACTTTCTTGGCGTGGCAAATCTAGGTAATGAAGAAGCCTTCATGCACTTCTCTGAGATGCAGACAAACGGCCTGTGATCTTCATTGACGTGCTGCCTTTGACAGGTTAAACAGTGCCGCTGTATGTGAGGCGTTGGGAGGGTAACTCACTGCCACTTGTCTCCATGGAAGGCCTCTTTCGGGAGAGGGCTGAAACACCAATCGCAAGTGTTGTTACTGTTGGCTGGTTTGGGATAGTTGACATGACTGACTAGGATAGACGCTGTGCTGCGCTTTGCGGAGGGTCCGTGAAGTCTGCCCAATCTGGATGATGCTTCTCTGCTATCTATCGTGGTAGGTCTGGATTGTGGCGCGATAGGTCGATGTTGAGGAACCTTGGGCGCTGTAGTCGGCCTTGCCAACATAATAAGTCCGCTCGAGCCCGTGTCACGTACAGACTCCCCCGGCGTCTCTTCGTCAGCTGAATCTTCCGGGATTGTAGATAACCGGGGGGCTCTGTGTTTTTGCTTCTTGTCTTGAGGCTCCACCTTTGCCCGTCGATAGAGATACAACCTGTATGTATCCGTCATGGAGACAGTCAGCTGCTCGCGAAGTTCCGCGCTTGCTGTACTGAACAGTGACATGAGAGACAAGGATGCTAGTTGGGTGAATGAGCTGAAATCTAAGCCTTCCGTGTGTTCCCGAGCTCGTCTAGCGTGGCTCATTGTCGATGACTGTCGTATAATCATCCCGACTTCATGGAGTCGTTTCAAAGCTTCAGAAACAACCTCGAAATTTTCAATGCTGAGGCGAGGAGAGTCATCCGAACGTGAATCCCCAGAACCTTCTCTTTCGGGCGAAACATCTCGCATATGAACTATCGGTGCTGTGAGAATATGGAAACAACAGCTCAAGGTTCCAAGTGCTCACTATAGGCCAAGTTCGCCTGCATCAAGTCCAGCCCTCGCAAGACCTGATCCTGAATTTCGGCATGGCACTGGAGCTTGCGGTCAAGGCTCAAGTCTCCATCGGCAAACACTCTCATCGAGGTTGCCCAGGTAGAAAACTGATGGCTGACCTCTGCAATCAGAGCTGCTCCGTTTCCATCGTTGGCACGGTTGAATCGCGCGATTTGCACCTCGAAAAGTCTCTCACACTCGACGGTAACATCATAAATCGGATGGTCCATCTCAATTATGTTCGCAGCCATATCGCCGACACGTCAGGGAGAGAACTGATGCAGGCTGGTAGGATGACTTCTTCGTTACCAGGTCGAAAATCAGGGAAGCGCCCAACGACTGCCCAACAACAACAACACGTTTCAGGCACGACCGGAATGCGAATTCAGCCGAAAGCGCGAATCGGAGAAGAACATTTTCCGATGAGGCCTGAGAGGCTATAGGTACGTGCGAAAGAACCAAGGCGAGAAATGTCGGTGGCTAAGCGCCAGCCTGATTTGTATTTTCAAATTTTCCCCTCTCTTGGCTCAAAACTACCAACAAAATCCCCTTGGGTGCATACAACATGACCATGTCAGAGCCCCCCGATGACGGTCAACTGGTCTCTATCACCAAATCACCAGGATGGAATTGCCTGCAAACACTCGGCGCCTGTGTGTCGGGAAGACTTGAACGATTCTCACGACTCGGGAAGCCTCATGATAGACCAAAGAAGCGCGGAAACGATGCCGCCTTGATCGAGATGGACCTGGATCCTATTCTCAGAGCAGCTCCTCGTGTGGTCGATGTGACAAAAGAGGCTTTCGACGAGATGGATTGCACAGCACTGAATCTTCTTCGCTCGCTAAACACCATGGCCAACCTGCATCTCATCGTGGGCGAGAGTGAGACTGCTTCGACCAACCCGAATGGGGAGCCAGAAACGCTTAGTAGCGAGGAAAACCGGTTGGTGGGACTGAGAGCCAGTGTGGACAAAGTTGTCACGTTGGGTGTTGACTTTGAACGGCTCCATAAGCTGATGAGCTTTCTCGTCTCACTATCCACCTTCAACGACCAACGGCAGTTTAGCATCGCAACTGGGTCACATCCTCTATTCGTCCTGCCCCTAGGAGATACTGGAGACTTGGCCATAGGCCGTTTGAGGAGATGGAATGAAATCTTGAAAACGCTGTCCGGCAGGGCTCAGTCACGAGAGGATTGCTCGTTTGTTTCACCAGAGCCAACGACAGAGCCGCTGGGATGTGGGTTATTGAATGAGCGCCGGGGAGAGCGCGTGACCGGTGTTGTCGAGCCTATCCTCAAAGAGTTTCGACAACTGAGCTGTGTCAAGAACACAACACATGAGATCCGATTACACATATCAGAGGACCTGTACACTGGTCGCCCAGGCTGCCAGCATAACCTGGACATGTTCATGTCCTGCTGTCCTGGAGGCAATCTCATATGGCAAAAAGCTCAATGCGGCGATTTTCCGTGAGTGGTATCTTGTGTTTTATTGGTGACTGTTGACTGAATATCCCAACCAGCGTCCGTGGTGTGGCCAAGGAGTGCATCTGTGACAGCATCAGCCGAGCAATGCGCGGCAGGAGGATGCTCCATATTCTGGTCGACTGCGAAGGGCTGTTTGACGTAACTGAAAGCCTGCCCGCCGTCCATCTGCCCTGTGACAGCTTCGATGGGGCATCGCTCAGCGAGCTGCTCAGGCAAGATGTTTTCAAACCGATCGATGTCCAGGCATACCTTGACAAGACAGCAGAAACAAAATTCGATTCGGCAACAAAAGCCCAGGTGGCCCTTGGGCTTTCGCAATGCCTCATGGACTTCTTTGACAAGGGACTTGAGCTGGCCTCCCACAGCTGGGTCGCTGATAACGTCCACGTCCGGGAGTTGTCTGCCAATACCAAGGGCGGGAAGCGACGTCTCCTGTATGTTTCGCTTCGGCCAAGCCTTGACCCTGATGTCGCGTCGGATATGGCCAAGATGTTCAACAGCGGGAACCCTGTAGTGCTTTCATTTGCAAAGCTACTTTTGGAAGTTCTAGACGGCAAAGCTATTGACATCTCGATTAAACCACACGACGATGACAATATCTTGAGCTGGTCTGAGCTGGGGGATGTTGTTGAGAGGATGCTTCGCGACCGGGGTGGGGACCCATTTGCCTCCCAGTATTTAGAGGTTGTGGAAGGCTGCCTGGGTCTCTGGGCAACTTTACGAAGCTTTGACAACCGTACAGATCTTTCAGCCACTAGTCGGTTCGTTAGGAAGGTGATATACGAAAGGGTGGTTCACAAACTCCAGCTAATTGCCAATTTTGAGCAAACAAAGCGGAACGGATCAAGCCTCAATACGAGCCGCGAGCGACGAAAACGGAAGACCAAGGATCCTATGTTTGACCAGTCGCCTGCCAAGAAACTGTCATTTGTACCCCAAAATCCAGCTGGGCCAACGCCCCTGAGTTTGGTTAACGGTCATAAGCTAGGTGTATCACCTGATGAAGCGGTCGCGGCGGCTGAGGAGGAGCAGTTCACAGACCCCGCGGAAGATGACTCAGATGGATATGGTCGATCATCTCTTTACGATGATCAAGGAGAAACAAGTCAGTCGGATCGAATAGCAGCAAAAGGCTACTTGAGCGACCTTGCCGAGAGCACCAAGAGGTATATCAAACCTCTGACCCAGGACACGCCCAGCGAGAGGAGACCGATCAAGCTGGCCATCATCGACAGTGGGATTGACCTAGATAATCCTCGGATCCGTGCCCGAAAACGCCAGATCGGAGACACAAGGAACTGGACAAGCGATCAGCCTGATGAGTGTGACGATGGCTGTGGCCACGGAACCCATGTTACCCGGCTAATATTAGAAGTTGCACCAGCTGTCGAGGTTTACGTTGCCAAAGTGTCACAGAGGAAGAAGTTTGACTCGAGGGTCTCCGGTCAGATTGCACAGGTATGAGTACCGTGGCTATAAGACTAGTAGTCATACTAACTGTAGTTCAATTGCCAAGGCTATCGAGTGGGCAACTAGCGTATGGAAGGTCGACATCATCTCCTTATCAATCGGAATGGACGGCGAGGATGACACAATCAAAAAGGCCCTTGACAAAGTACTGGACCCACCTCACGATAGTCCAAAGAAGGTGGTAGTGATGGCAGCAGCATCCAACTGGGGCGGTAATCGGCATATTGCATTCCCAGCCTGTTATGAAGACATCATTTGCGTCCATTCAACCGATGGCTTTGGGAACCCGAGCAAAACAAACCCAACACCACAAAAGGGCAAAGACTTTGCCGTGCTCGGAATGTCAATCAAGTCTAGCTCCAAGGGGAAGGATAAGAAGAGGATGGAAGAGTATATCTCGGGGACTTCGTACGCCACGGCCATCGGTGCAGGGATCGCGGCCAACGTTCTCGACTTTGCGAGGCGAGACCCGAAGCTGTGGGATGACGAGAAGGGGTGGTTATACTCGTCTTGGGGAATGTCGCGGGTGTTTAGGAGGATGAGCGAGGAGAGACGAGATTACCGGTATGTGACCCCCTGGAGGTTGTTTGATGGGCGACCAGAGGAAGAGGTCTGGCGAGATATACGGGGTGCTCTAAAGGCATCGATATGAAGCCGGATGGGATTGACTTTCAGCCTGGGGTAGATCTATTCAAGTACTTGTTTCTCATAGGAGTGCCGAAAGCTTCATTATCTACGTATCTGATTAACTTAAGGACACTGTAATATGAGGGGAATTGGAAGTTCTGCTCGTCTTGGGTGATGTCGTGCATGTTTAGGATCATGAGCGAGGATGGGGCCGGTTACCAAAATGCGATGCCCTGGATACTTTTGACGGAAGGCCTGAAGATGATATACATCGTAATATCAGGAGTGCACTGGAGCCGGATGTATGATCAGAGGTCTCTGCCTCCTTATATAGGTAGGTATCGAATCGGTACGAACCCAACAGGCGTGTTTGAAGCCGAGCTGAGCATGGATGAGTCACGGAGTTGGCATGAAACCGGTAGCGCCTGAAAGTGTAGAATGGCAAGGGATGGAAGTTGTTGTCATTAATGGCGTGTCCAAGAGTAGGCATCTGGCATGTTGTAAAAAGTAATAATAATAGTTAACACAGAGCGGCACTGAAACTCAATGCCACTGGACATTGTAAAAGTTCATCAGGTTCATCAACGGCGTATACTTTCCACCACTTTGCTATATCATTTGCTAGTCTAGCTACTTTGGACCCAACTAACAACTAACATTCAGCAGCAGGGGATAAACTCTTCCCCCTCTCCCTCATTCACATCTCGCTCCATATCTACATCAGATACCAGAGACGCTGACGATGGTGGGTCTCTCTGAGTCGTACTCGACCCAGTGGGTGCCGCTGGTCAGCCACACATTGAGGTCGTAATAGTCGGGCTCTTCGTCAAAGAATCGATAGTTGTATGTGTCGTCACAGGCAATGGTGAGCCTCCACTGCTTGGGAGAGTACCATGGCGCCTTCTCGAGCTTATACCAGGTGATAGCGGTCCGGTCTCGGGTCTCGTCGTCTGTGTTGCCGGAAGTACCAACCTCCCAGTGCACCTTGACACCGGAGAACTTGGGTCCACTGGCGGCGACGATGTTGTCCTCGTCTTCGGGCTTGTCTCCGATGTCGTAATCGGCGGCCTTGACACGGTAGGTCTGGCCAGTGCTGGACTTGAGCTCCTGCCAGCCGATGTTGGCATCGGCGGGGGCTTGGCCTTGCTCCTGAGGTGGCTGTTGAGACATGACTGTGTAGGAGTGCAAAAGTTTCAAGGAAGAATATTTAACACTTGAGAGCAGATGAAATGATGGCTTGATGATCGAACTTGTTGGGATGGTGAGAGAAAGGCCAACAATGTCGGGAACATGCCCTATTTATGTTCAATAGGAACGTCTGTCTCTAGAAGCTGCCGCAGGCCACGGAAGCTATTGAGTCCTCCCTTTCTGCCTTGTGTATGAGATCACTCATCACAGATACTCAGACATAGAGAGCTCCTCAACAATCACACCATATCTTGGCGTTGTCGCAATCAACGGCTGAAGAACATGGGTTCAGCTCACGCTGTTCGGGACATGAGCAGGCATGTCGGGCGTAGCGCGAGTGACATCACAGAAGCTTCTCTATCTTCGTCAAGTTAAGGTTGCATTTGCTTGATAGTGTCGCTCAAGAGCCATCAATAGTCGCGGAAAAGCGTCGTTTTCTCCACAAATGCGGCTGAGTCAACGAACGATGCAGTTACTGATGCCCCAATGGTGGCGAGCTGAAGGCGGGGTTGGCACACGGGAGTGGCCTAGGCCATGTTCCCAAGGCACCCGTTACTCAATCCAGTAATTCCGACACGCCTCCAGCCAGCCACTGGGCTATTCTTGAAACAATATTGCTATCAATTGGGCCCTACAGGTTGATATCACACACGCACGTGTTTCAAGATACCTGCTCGTATGCTCGATCTGGAACACACAATGCTTATCCGCCTAGGCGCTTAAAAACAATAGTATTATGCGTGTTTCACTCGAAAGGCTCATGAGCAAGTAAAATGGGCAATCAGTATGTGGCGAGATTGCAAATGGCGAGCTGAGCGCTGGCAATGATTCATGGGATAATAGTTGGGGTGGCGAGGCTGGCTGAAAGATACCGAACGAGACAGCAAGATACCGAGACCTGCTATGGGCAGTAGTCGTTCTATATTTTGATGCTACATTTAAGAGAGTACAGTAACTAAACCAACAAGTCCTCGCCCACACATCCCTCCACATCTTGTCTCTTCTTTTGCATTCCATCACAATGGCTCTCAGCGACAACATCGGCGTCATTCCATCCTCTACCGATGGTGACGCTACAGAAGAAGTCATGATTGCCCCGATGATGGCGGTTAGGGGTGGACCAGGGGGGTTCTTTTTCCAGCCCATTCATGAAAGCCTGACTCTGGCTGCCCTGATCAATGGCAACTTTGGCGTGGCTTCAGGCACCACCTTGGACAATGCCAGCAACCATGACTGGGAATACATTCGTGGTGCTATCTGGAACGATGATCCTGGTTGCCTTCTCTTCGATGATAAGCGCGAGAACAACCATAAGTATTCAACCGGACTCCAATGGGGCCTTGCTTACAAGGAAGGGGCAAGCCAGTGGGCTGGGCCCCCTAACCCAGCCAGGTTGAAGAACCCAACTGGTCGCTCACACTATGGCGACCTGCAGTTCCTGCACTGCATGGCCTCCAAGGCAGGGGAGCCCGCTGATGAGACAAAGGGAAAGATCATGATTTGGCTTGAAGTCATGTACAAGCTCGCCAATGGGGAAGACGGAATCACTCCCCAGACAAAACCTCGAGACACAAAGCTCAAAGCGTTTTGTCCCGCGGGCTCGCTTCCAATGAGTTGGGATTCATTGGCCTCCTATCTTTCGGGCAACTCCGGATTCGTCGGGCTGGACATTGGACGTCGAGCTTTGGGTAGCATGTTTCACATCATCCAAGACTCATATGCCATTGGTCACACAAAGCGCAAGCCTTTGAACGAAGGCGAGAGAATCTCAAACAGTAAGTAGCCCCCCAAGACTCTAAGTAGCTATTGATGAGAACCTTGTCTGACACACTTCAGATCCGATCGTCTATAAACCTGGAGTGATAGACCTCTGGGGCCCCATCGAGAATTTTCACACCTACGGAGGTCAGGATGAGGGCTCGCATTCACACTATGACCATGGAAAAGAGTCGCTTCGAAATCCTGACAACTTGAGTGATCTATCTCAGTTCAATGGCCTTGTTGGGTGCCGTATGGCCATCGAGAAGTGCCAAGGGCTTTTGAAGCTGAAGCAGGCTGGGACCAAGTGGAGTGATGGAGTAGAGACGTATCTTTCTGGGGATGTCTTTGAATTATCTCGGGAAGCTTCTGGGGCAAACAACGAAGTGTAGGTGTAGCCGCCAAGTTCTTATTTCTTCCAGATTGTGATGTGACAGATCGAAGCACATTGTACAGAAGTTGAATCTTGTCTACCTGCCTTCCCTACATTCTTTGCTTGATTGTGAATCTCATTTGTTTGGCTTGTATCAGTGATATGTGAAGGAGCTTGCTCACAACATATCTGCCAGACGAACCGTCAACGAGATGTGATCTCGTGTGGGCACGATGTAATGCGACGCCCTCTGTGTCCACAAGTCAACAAGCCAACAGCTAGTCAGTTTAAGCATAAACACGCCATTTCGAAAGAGGGGAACTTGGCGGAGACAGTGAACCGTGCAGCCTAAGCAAGATACGAGCATGTCTCACTTATCGTGCACTATTGGAAATGTCTCACATTCGCGGGCTCGTGACCCTATGGCGGCATGGATTCACCTCGGCTCCAGCCAGCCAGCCACGAACATCAAGTGCAGGCCTTGGACCTGTCTATTGCACTTTGCCAAGGCGACAATTCGGGCGGGCAGCAGATCACACCCTTTGGTAGGTACGCCACCCCAATAGCCTATTCATGCGATGGCGCCTATCATCCAAGCGACGTCAAGTGGCGAGCTGGACATGGAAACAGGCGCCAGCACTCGCGAAAGCCTTGGGAGCCAAGATGTGGGAGGCTTTAGGTCAGCATAGCCAGTCTGTCTCATGATGCTGGCGTATATTTAGACAATGCCACGACCTAGTGTTTCCTCTTTCCCCATACATTCAGCTCAACGTTCTCTCCGCCGCATCATCTTATGGCACGTTTCCTAGCCCAGGCTTAACAGATGAGCGACATGGCCACCATCACTATCAATGGCAACACACTCGATCCGGAAGACACGGCGAATGTGTCTAAGGATGCTAAGGACTTCAACTTTATCTACGTCCAAGGCCATAACGACCTGCAAGTTGAAGAAAAACAGAAGCTGGCTGAGCTGAAAGTCGAGATCCAAGAGTATGTGGCAGAGTACACGTACTTGTGCCGCTACAAGCCTGAAGATCTGGAAAAGATACGAAGGCTCTCCTTTGTTAGGACCGCCAACGTGTAGGTCCCCCCCGTGGCATAGTTGGTAAGAAAACATGCTGACAATTATATGCAGCTACCATCCAGAGCTCAAGAGCACCATCACCCTGAAACAATTGGTTGAGGGCCAAGAGGATCAGAGAGAATACGAGGTTGATGTCATTCTCCATGACCGTCCCAATGTCAGTACGGCCGAGCTGGCGCCATACGTTGCCGAAAAGGCCGAGGTTGACATCAACGACCTGGAAATCGGCTCCAAGAAGATCAGGCTCACGCTCCACCAAGACAGACTCGACGACGTGGCCAGCCTTGATAGTGTCAACAGGATCGAGGAAGTGCGTCCCAAAACCGTCTACAACAACCATGCTCGTGAGATCCTGAGGGCCGATGACTTAGCCACGGCCTCCAGATATACCGGCGCTGGCCAGATCATCTGTGTGGCCGACACGGGCTTTGACCAGGGCAAAGCCGACCATGACAAAGTCCACCCAGCCTTTGTGGGCCGGGTAAAACATCTCAAATCCTGGTGGCTTCCAGATGATGCCAAAGATCCCGACGGCCATGGGACTCACGTTTGCGGGTCCATCTCTGGAAGCGGCATCTACACAGCTACTTCAAGCAAAGGCGAGGCACTTCACATCAAGGGAACTGCCCCTGGCGCGCTCCTGATGGTTCAGGCCATGTCGAAATGGAGCCCCAGTTGGAAGAAGTGGATTCTCAAGCCGCCCATGGAGATAGACAACCTTTTCGTCGAGGCATACGAACAAGGGGTTCGGATTCACAACAACTCTTGGGGCGACACTTGGGACAAGGTGGCAGGCCAGCGTGACTACAACGACGACGCGACCGCCATCGACAGGTTTGTCCACGAACATCAAGACTTTGTTGTCCTCATTGCGGCAGGCAATGATGCAGATGAAGAGAACCACGGGGAGAGCCAAATCGGTGACAATGGCGCAGCCAAGAACTGCATCACTGTTGGTGCCACTGGCTCAACGCGAGCCAACGATTCTTTCAAGTACAAGGTCGAGTCTCCAGGGCATTTGAGGCCCACGGATACAGCCCATTTCAGCAGCAGAGGCCCTACAAAGTGTTCCAAGAATTGCAGGTGTGAAGACGTCATTGGTCGCATCAAGCCAGACGTCGTAGCGCCAGGCGTTGCCATACTCTCGGCGGGATCACGCTCGACTACAGCCAACCAACGGTCTCTATTCAAGAGACGTTTTGGAAATTCGCAGGACGAGGACTGGTTCTTCATGTCTGGTACCAGTATGGCCACACCCCTGGTAGCTGGTTGCGTGGCGCTCATGCGCGAGGCATTACAGAAGATAGGGAAGCACCATCCCAGCGCGGCGTTGATCAAGGCTTTGCTGGTTAACGGGGCTGTTAACCACTCTAGCCCTGATGGACTCGGCTTTGACTATGAGCAAGGTTTTGGGTTGGTTGACGTCGACACGTCCATCGACATGATTGAGAAAGAAACGTTCGTCGATGGTGGAAACAAACTCGAGAAGAGCAAGTGGGATGCCCCTTTGCTGAGTAACATTCAAAAGGAAGATGGAGAATGGAAAAGTCAAGAGATCCCCCTTCCTAGCGGTCGCCATCGACTTGCCGTTACGTTGACATACCCCGATCCTGCACATGCCCTTCTGCAGAACAATGTGAATCTCATTGTGCGTGCTGGCGGAGAAGAGAGGCACGGCAACATGGGCACCGATCAGGGTTTTGACAAAATCAGTGAGTCCGCCGTTGCACTTTTAGTTGCATAAATGCTAACTGTGCTGTAGATAATGTGGAAAGGGTAATCTGGGACAATGTCCCTGGGCCAACGGCCGTGATTGTCGTGCGTGAGGGTGGCTTGACCAAGCTGAATTCAGAACAGTCATTTGCGGTCGCATGGGATATTTCGGCATTATAAAAGTGTTGACTCTGCCCATGTATTACTCACAAGGCTGAGATGAGTCGTAAAGGATTCAGTCAACGTTGGTGGCCATATACATTGCTAAACCCAGAGCGTCCCATTTAGAACAGGGCTTTGGCGAACCTTGATGACGGACACGTGTGACGAACAGAACAAAGCGGGGGAATTCAATCTTATACGAGTCAGTGTTGAAGAATTTGTTCTGCTAGATGAAGTTGAATAACCTCATAAACTATTGTATTACCATTCACATCTGGCTTTTTCCAGTTTATCTCCAAGATCCCTTCTTACAAATAAACGATCGTTTAGGTACCCTAGGGTGTTGGGTTTGTCTTGACGTCGTCCCCACCGAGCCACCCAATGTTACAGTGTCAATGAATACCCAGTTGAGGATAATAAGAGGCCGCCAACCCTGGCCAATCGCGACCATAACCCGGTGATCTTCGAAAGGAAATACGAAAAAGAAGATAGACGCGCCATTCCCTATATCTATTTGGAAATCCCATTCGAGCTGCTGACCATCTTGACGGTATCCCCAAAGTTTGTAAAGACAAAGCCGCGTGGCGCAGAATAAGCGCAGCTAAACCCAACAAGGATAACTCATTCGAGTTAACGACATGCCCAAGGTTCAGCCAATCGCCAGCGCGTGATGCTGAACGAGGAAATCCATTCGGTCCCCCGGTCAGCCCAGGGTCCACCAGCCATCAAACTCGTAAGCCACGCCTTGACCGTCTTGCGTTAGCGAGAAAACGCCCTTGAACGAGAACGATGAAGCTTGTCACTTCTTATTGGTTGGTAGCGTGTCGTCCACGGATGTCCCCGAGGGGACTCGACAACTGGATCGCATCAACAGCCACGACTAGGGATGGCTTTGTTTCTTTGGCTACTGGGCTGCGCCTACTTGTGACGAGAATGGTCGGTGTCAAGCCGTTTTTTCGGGTTGAGACATGTGAAGGGTGGTCGTTGTCGAAGATTAAATATCGGGCTTGGCCAGTCTTCAATTTCCATCCCAAGACACTCACTCAACCACCGACATCAACGACAACATCCACTACCGACAACACTATTACACATTCAACGACAATGAATATGCTCTACGGGCGATCATCCGACCATGGATGCACCGAACACGACCTTGGCATAGGTGAGCGAGAACCACTCAACACCATCGCCGACAAATTACTAACAATCGCTAGATGCACAAGACAACGTTGCAGGAAGCCTCTCCTTCCATCAACTCAGCACCATCATCTCTGGAGTTTGCGCCGCCATCTCCATCTGCGTGATGCTCGTCTTCAAGTCGCTTCACGCCACGCATCTTTCGAATCCAACAGAGCAGGTCAAGTAAGGACTTCAGACTCACTAAATAAATGTGCCCAGCTGACAATCTTGATAGAATCATGCGCATCGGAACTTTGATCACCATGTACTCCCTCATCTGCTTCCTTTCCGTTTGCTTTCCCAAAGCAGAGGTGTACATCCATCCTTGGTTGGACCTCGTCGAGGGTTTCGCTTTGGGATCCTTCTTCCTGCTCCTCTGCGACTACGTCTCGCCGCATCACGAACAGCGCGAGCTTTTCTTTGCTGCCGAGAAGCTTGGTGGAGTCAAGTGGTTTAGGGCAAGTGATCATTATCTGACCTGTATAGAAAAGCTGCTAACCTATCACAGACTCGTTGGCTCTTGATCTTCCAGATGCCAGTTGTCGCATTTGTCATCGCCATCGCTACCGACATTACTGCTGCAGTTGGAGTCTACTGTGAATGGGACCGCAAGATCAAGTCTGTCAAGTTTGTTCTGCGCTTGATTTCGACAATCTCTCTGGTCGCCTCAGTCCTTTCGATCCTACAGTTTTACCGCTTCCTCAAGAGGCATCTGGCTCATCACCAGCCGCTCATGAAGCTGCTGTCCTTCAAGATCGTCGTCTTTCTGACCTTTGTGCAAGGAGTAGGTGATGCTTGATAATAATTCGCCAAGGATCCTACTAACATCAACTAGATCATCTTTTGGGTTCTCACTGATAAGGGCGCTCTCAAAGAGACCAACACCCTGACCTTTGCCGATCTCCACATCGGAATCCCCAACATGATCATCTGCATCGAGATGGTTCCCCTTTCGCTCCTATTCATGTGGGCTTACCCATGGAGAGTCTATCTGGACAGTTACAGCATCGATGACGCCGAGGAACACCCCGGACGACCCTTGAAGTCCTACCAGGGAGGTCCTTTCGGCATTCACGCATGGCTCGCCATGATCAACCCCTCGGAAATTTTCAGGGCTATTCTTTTCGCCTTTAAGCATGTTGGAAGTATGAGGAAGGGATCTCAGGAACCCATTCTTGCGAATGAACCGGCTCCTCCCTATGACAATCACCAGCTGCGCAATTCTGGCGTGTAGATTATCAATGAGGATGCCCGCTGAGGCCTACCGGGGGATCGGCGATGTGTATGGAGCTGTTGAAGTTGAAGATGAAGGAAAATAATATGGTTGCCAACGATAGAGAGTGTAATAAACCAGCTGATCGCAATTTGTTCCAATCAAGTGACACGTGACTCCGCATCGGTAGCTGCTTTCAGCCTTCTTTGTTAGCCAACTGAGGGAGCGGTTCGCCAGCCGTCCCCAGACACCTAGTGAAGCAGCAGCGCTTAGGCAGCAAGGCGTACCTACCTCTAGGTCGTATTTAAAACCCATTCTCGTAATTCTGCTGCGCACTCCTTTCTATTTACCCCACGACCTTTCGTTTTATTTTATATTCTCTAGCGCAGACAAGTCACCAGCCCAACCACCTCAGTGATTTTAATGCTTATAAAGTCGCTAACCTTCAGAAATGCCTAGCGTAGGAGGTGTTGAAGTATTCGATTGAGCACAATCATCTGCCCCATTTCCGTTCTTCACTGCTTTTTATAGCGCAACATCTACTGTTCAGGTATGCCTTTGACAACGGTGGAGGTTCTTGACTCCCGTGTACTAACATTTGGAGAAGGATGGCATCGCCTCCTCTGAGTGCGCCGAGTCGCCTTCCAGCGCCCCTCCAAGGCCTCGATATTATCGAAATTCAGTCTCTCAAGGACGCCAGGCACAACCTCAATCTCCCAGAGGGAAAAAACCTCATCAGGCACGGTGCTTCAGCCATGGTATACCGGATTGAGAACCCTGCTGGCAGGGACAGCTATTTGGGGCCCTATCTTGCATGCAAGAAGATCGTACTAAATAGCGACGAGGATATCGAGGCCGTCAGATCGGAGATGTCAATAGTGCGGCATCGAATGACGTCGGTTCGCGATCCAACTCGCCTAAGAATTGAGGCAACGTACTACCGTCCTTCGGATAATTCTAAAACCCAAGGCACCGTATACATTATTCTAGAGGCCTGGATTGATTTGTCTCTGCAAACGTTAATCGATCACGCCATCGGCAAACCGGGTGCGGAGTTTGCGCCATGCTATCAACAGATCCTTCGAGATGACTGGCCGAAGGTTCTCTACTGGTTGTTCGAGTTCCTAGCATCTCTGACAAGAGACTCGGTTTTTCGCCCATTAATACGAAGGACGTTACCGCGCAAGCTTGACGGTAAATCGGGGACGCAGCCCCAGAGTCCGATGGGGGAAGTAGAAACCACTGGGTTCTGGGAAATCAATGAGACCGAAGGTCGAATGACTCAGTTCAACTCCAAATTAGAACTTGTCAAGATCGTGGATAACCCGAACATCCAGTCAGTCGATCGGATCTGGCATCGAGACTTGAAACCTGCCAACTTCCTATTCAAGTTCGCGCCGCGATCCGAGTAGGGGGAGAGGGCTGTCGAGGTTGCTCTGTCGATAGATAAGATGTGGGGAGACCTACCCTGTGGGCCTTTGCACGGCGTCAAAATGGGTCACGTGATACAGTTAAGTCAAACGGTTAATCGCCGGTCTAATCGGAGAAGTTTCGGATTGACTCACGTGCGGTGAGGTGTGGATAACCTCTGGTGCCTAATAGGTACCTGCAACAAAATCGAAGACATTCATGAGAGCTACTTCTGGCAATAATCATCCCCTTCAAAATATCTATACAAATTTAGACTCTTCCGTAAATATAGAGCGCTTTCTGCTATCTTTCTGCTAGGTTTCGAGCTATCTGAGGCAAGTCTAGGTATCCTATCCACGAAGGACTGCCGCTGGCGGCGTCTGCCATGCCAGTTAGTGGTTAGAGAGAGAGGTCTCAAGCGTCCACTAACAACTCAACTGTACTTAGGTACCACGCGATGTGCCAATATCGATATCATGCCGTCTATTATAAGGGTTGTGGATGTACGAGAGAAGAGCTGAGACTGGATGAAATTTGTTCCAGATATGACCAGGAAACAGATCAGGGATGCGAGGTTGTGCATGGTCAAAATGTGGAAGCTGTCGATCCGGACGCGCGACCGACAACGAAGAAAGGGAAGTGCCACGAAGGTTGTACTTCCAAGCCGAAACGAAGGACTTAGCATTGGTAGTGCAGCATGATAGTGTACAGTTGGTGCAGCTGCCTTTCTCATTATCGCCGAGGTAATACACCTCAGCATCTTGGTGGATGGAAACGCTCAAGCCTGCATACCTAGCTCGCATTCCAGTTCTTATTATCAGTAACGTCTCTAAAGATGACATCGGCCAACAAAAGTAACAGTCACAGCCATTACTCCATGGCGGCACTTGAACTCAATGCCACAAAATAATACACGTAACCTAGATGACTCCTTGCTCAGGGTTTACGATCTGCATTCTCCGAAAGCTTTCCAGTGGATAGGTGGGCATAGTACTTTCAAGCCTCTCAATAATATTAAGACTCTAGAGTTAACCCTAGATTTTCTTCCTTCCCAGGAGTGGGTCTTATCAGGGGCAAAGAGACTTGTTAACTTTCACATTAAGTCGCTATATAAAGATCTGTTGCCGTATAATACAATGCACAAGTTTCCAAACCTCACAGATAAAAAACTCCTGAGGACAAACAGGTAGATAATGGCCGCCAGCCCTGCCTCGGAGTGAGCCGATATGTGGAGACAGACCCTCCCAGGTCCACGCGGCCGGTAATTTGCAGTACGGGCCCTCTATGATTGGTGGAATGACATCTTCAACGCTCGAATCAACTCGGAAAACTCGGCAACTAACCACAAAACGCGTCGTCTCATCCCTTGATGTTTGTTTCAGGTTACAGTCGTAGGGCGCTATAAGCCAAGACGACGAGTCTAGAAGCGATGGGTCCGGAGGCCCTTCCCGTTCTTAGCCTTGAATCCGTAATGACCGGCCGAGATACAGACGAAATCGGGTCACGGCTCCTCCTTGTCAAGCCGCCATTTAAATATCTCTAGTCTCTCTCCAAAGTGAGCCGTGTTCAACAGTTCATTCATTTTTGCTATTCTGTGTAATTCTCCAACCACTCTCATTTCGTCAATCATTTCACAACCAACTTCCATTCTACTTTCATTACTCTTTACAAGATGCAGCTGACTTCCTTCCTCGCCTCGGCTCTGCTCGCAGTGTCCGCTGTCGCATCCCCGACTCCCACCCTCGACAAGCGGGCGCAGACCATGTGCGGTAACTGGGGTACCGTTCAGACAGCCGGCTACACTGTGTACCACAACAACTGGGGCGCCGGCCAGGCCACCTCTGGACACCAGTGCACTACCTTTGACCAGGTCAAGAGCGGCAACTCTTTCGTCTGGTCGACTGAGTGGAGCTGGGCCGGCGGACACGGCCAGGTCAAGTCGTATGCCAATGTCGCCCTTGAGAAGGTCAACAAGAAGCTGTCCCAGATCAAGTCGATCCCCTCCAAGTGGACCTGGAGGTTTGTACACACTCAATAACCTATATGCACGGTGGCTCACACTTTATAGGTACACTGGCACCAACCTGGTGGCCGACGTCTCCTACGACCTCTGGCTTGCGCCGTCTGCTTCGGCCAATAACCAGTACGAGATCATGATCTGGGTTGGCGCCTACGGCGGTGCTGGCCCCATCAGCTCGACCGGCTCTGCTATTGCCACCGTCTCTATTGCTGGCAGCAGCTGGAAGCTCTTCAAGGGCCCGAACGGGGACACGACCGTCTTCTCCTTCGTCGCCACCAAGAACGTTGGCAACTTCAACGGCGATTTGAACGAGTTCTTCAAGTACCTGACCTCCAAGCAAGGCGTCAGCAAGAACATGGTCATCACCAGCCTTCAGGCCGGAACCGAGCCCTTTGAAGGTAAGAGTCGATTATCATTCGAGATGTGGTATAAAAGCTAACTATTGTAGGTTCTAACGCTGTGTTCAAGACCTATGATTATACCATCAAGGTCAACACCAACTAGGGAAAGTCTAGGGAAAGAGCTGTGGTATAGCTTTTAGAGTATAAACAAGTCTCTAGCTGGGCTGGAGCCTACATTAATTCGAATTGTACATATCTACATTACATAGGACCTATATCGGCTTTAAATGGGCTTTACTAGGGCTGGCACTTGGATTACTTGAGGAGCTGTGTAGTAGTCTCGGGTGATGTCTGTCACCGGTGGCTAATCTTGATGACTTTGTTGGAAACAGATAATCCATTACTATTCCCATCGGTACTGACCCTCTTCATAGAGTACCCGATGTCGCCGACTACCAGGGCCGATAGAGGTGCGGCGCTTTGGCATCATGCGCTCCATCAGACGCCTTCGCTGGATTTCCTCTTCCTCCATCTCCTCCTTTCGAGCCCGCCGGCGAGCCTTCTCTTCGCGACGCTCCCGCTCCAAGTCAAGCCGCCGCACAGCCTCGATAAGCTCTGCTTCACGATTGGGAAACTCGACCGAGGGCTGCTTTCCCTCCCCCTCCTTTTCCTTCCCCTTTCCCTCTTCCTTCTGAGATAGCCGGCGAGCCTCCTCTTCGTAGCGCTCCTGCTCAGCTTTGAGTCGCCGTACGGCCTCAACAAGCTCTGCCTCGCGATCAAAAACCCCGGCTGAGGGCTCCATTTCCTTTCCCTCTTCCTTCAGAGCCCGCCGGCGGGCCTCTTCATCGCGGCGTTCCTGCTCAAGGTCATCCCATCGTACGGCTCTGACAGTATCTGCCTCAGGATCGAGCACCTCGACAGGGGGCCGCCGGTAAGAAGGGCGTTGGGGCTCAGGAGGAACCGGTGGACGATCGCTGATCTCAGCATTTGCCTTGTTAATGCGAGCCCGAAGTCGTTCGTCTGCATCTTCCTGTTGCCTCCTCTCCCGGCGTCTTTGCCGTCGCTTCTCTCGCTCTTCGTAGTCGTCATTCAAACTACGGGCAGAGCGAGGGACATCGGATGCATGGCGGGGATGAGTCGACTCCTCCTTCAAGCTGCGGGTAGAGCTGGGCACATCAGAGGCATGTCGGTGGCGTCTCGGTCGGGAATCGTCAACAATTTCGATCTCGACGCGAGGGCGAGGGCGCTCCTCAACTATTACTGGTCGAGGACCTATCGTGTCATAGGGCAAGGCGTTGGGTGTAGTGTAGGGAGTGGGCGGGTTGTCGACTATGACAATACGCTCACGGCGAGATCCCACAGGGGAGTTTCCGCTGTTCAAATCTCGCACCTTCTTCCCGTCGACGTAGATACCTGAGGTACGAGTCTTCCGTCGAGGGTTTTTAGGGCGTGGGGTATCATCTTCAACGTCGGCCTCGAAGGCATCGTCGGGGTAAGGGTGTGAAGGGGGAGGTCGTGTTTTAAAGGAATCACTTTGAGGAATGGGGTACGGGTGGTAGTTACCATACAAAGGATCATTTTCAGCAATGGTATACGGGTAGTAGCTACCATCGCTTACCGGTTGATGGAAGGTCACGGGGACACTTGCATACCGGGCCTGAGGCGCTGAGGCTGCAGATCCTTGGTTGTCAATAGTCGAACCTGGCCTTGGGGGTATTTGACTGGATGAGGAGCCGCCTGGTGCCTTTCCAGGGGAAGATGATAGGGATTGGCCTTCTGTGAGTGGGCGGTCCCGGCGGTCCAGATCCATCACCTTTTCACCATTGATGTAGACACCCGATTCCTGTTTCTTCTTGCGATTGGGGTGATCGTCTTTCTCCTCCAGAGACGTAGAACCGGTCGACGGCGCACCTGGCGGCCGAGTTGTTTGACTAACAGAGTCAGTACCATCATCATTGACTGGATTGTGGCCCCTGTCCCCAATTTGGCCACTTGGGTTGCTGTCAAGGTCGATCGAATGACCATACCGAATGACCAAAGTACAAAAGATGGATAGACCTACGTTTTAGAGACAGTATTTCCTTTGTCTGGGTCGTGGTTGAATGCGTAACCCATATCCTCGTCGCGGGAGCGACCGTAGATGAGAAAGTCTCGACTTGTTAGATCCTGATTCTTTGGTCGGGTATCCTGTTTCGGCTGGATGACGGAGTTTGGTATGAGTAGAAGCCACTCTTCGAAGAGATCGGGAGCGGATTTGAAGAGTGGGATAAGTGCATTCAAATATCTCTGCAAAGAGCGCCAATGCGAGCCGGGTACTCTTCGATATGTGAATGATGCCAACAAAAGAGCGTCATCCAAAGGTGGTGTTTGTTCGGGCTGGGAGGCCTGGAGAATCGCAATGAATTTCTCGTAAGCCTCTGGCTTGTCCTGGAAGCGATCCTTGATTGTTATTAGTCGTCTGTGCTTGGGCGAAGAGCCGTACGGTAGAGGTAGACCTACCTTGATCTTGTTAATCAAGCTAACAGCAGCGTCGATCTGGCTGGGGTCGTGTTTCTCTGTTTTTTCCGGTTCCGCCCCGAAGAGATACGTCACGCCATGTATAGACTTGCTTTGCTTCAAATCGACAGCTTCAGTATTGGCAAGCTCTGGCGCGGCTGTGTTATCAACCTTTTCCTGCCCGGATGTCTCGTCTATAGAAAATGTCAACAAATCGACTTTTTCTAGGTCCGCTGGAATATCCGGTTCTCCAACTAGGTGAGACTGTGCCGTCGGGTTAGGCTTTGGATCCTCATCTTTCTTTGGAAGGATAACCTCAGCGCCTTTTCCAGCAGTTGCTGTTTGGGCGTGAACAGTTTCAGCATTGGCGGGCCCTTGTGTGGCCGCCTCGCCAACTTCATCCTGCTCAGACGTCTTGTCAACGGGAACATTCGACAAATTGACGTTCTCTGCTTCCACTGGAATATCCAACTTTGTAACTGGGGGAGCCTTCGTGGTCGGCTCAATCAGTGTTTCAGGTATCACGTCTTCCCTTGGAGAGTCAACCTCGGTGTCTTGTCCGGGAGTGACTGCCTGGACATGGGCCGCTTCAGCATGGACAGGTTGTTGTATGAGTGCGCCATCAACTTCATCCTGTCCAGATGTTTCGCCCACAGGAGCTTTAGAAGGACCGACCACCTCTTGTTCCACAGAAAGATCCGAACTGTCATCTGTTCCGGCATCGATAACCTCTATTCTTGCCAGCTGCTGTTGCAGCATCGACTGAAGAATTGGGTCATCATCAACATTCTCGGACCAATCTCTGAAGGTTATGGTATCGAAAATTCGACTGGAAATCTGGGCCTCGCTGTCCCCCAGATCAAGCTCAACGTAAACATCCCCCAAAAAGTTGACTGAAATACCTTGAGTCACCTGAGGGGCCCAATGCTCCCAGAAGCTTCCTGCCCCATCTTGAAGCATCTGTTCCTTTTCTTCCTCCATCTCTCTAATGGTACTTCTGCTTCGTGGTCGCGACCCGTCAACACTGTTGTTTTCATCCCCAGCATCATCTGGGATCTCGTCTTGGTAGCTTGGAAGTGATTTGAGGGCAAGGGATCTCAGGTGCCCAGCGAGGTGATCCTCGAGACGGCCGTCGACTTCGGACTCTTCTCTCCCGCACAGTGGGCATGATGGGAACAGCTTGGTTGTCTTACGGCTGTTCCTGTTTGCCACCACTCGGAGTTGCCTGTCGCTGAGCTTGGTGTCGTGCACCTCCCGCATGTGTTTCATGTAGTCCTCGAGGGTAGAGAATGGGCCCATCTCGCGATGAGAAGAGCATCGCCAAACCTTGCTGTGTTGATGCAAGTGACTAAGCCATTCATCGCTGTGAGCATAGAGAACATCAGGCTGATCACAGTCCTCGAAAAGACAGACGTAGGGGTCTAGGTCATTCTTGACGTGATTTCTAGAACATTGATCAGCATAGTCCCAAAACGGGTCATGAGTACTCACTGCCACTTTCGCTCATCAAAGACTTCAGCGGCTGGAAGGGCATAGAGGCAATACGGGCAGGTGATTTCCCCTATTGCTCGAAGGTCCGACTCCAGAAGTTCCCGGAGACTAGGTTCCGTGCTCCCTGCCGCCTCGGCCATTCGTTGGCTTCTGAGCTTCTCATACCTCCGCTTGGCAGCGAAGCCTGGCGCGGGCGGATAGGCCAGGACCTGGTGTTTCCCCGACGCGATTGTCCTGCTTGCTGAGACGACTGATGGACTTGAGGAAACTATTTTGAACTTCTCTGGAGCCAAAGTGGTGGCGCTTCTGATTTGTGAGGGCGCTACTTTGGCCGCGGGCCTCTCCGCGGCGGCCTTTTGGTCTTTCTTCTTTGACGGGGCTTGCAATGAAGATACTGCTTTTGGTTGAGCATCAGGTAATGTGACAGAAGCTTGGGAAACCGTGTTTTCAGAACGGATAGAAGTATTCCCCTGGCGATGCCTCCGGTACAAGATTCTTTTCCGTCTGAGAAGCATGGCTCGAGCGAGCCTCTGCCGGATGGTTTCGGTGATACCAGGAAACCAATCGCCGATGTGATGTTCAAAATGGCCCAGAAGGAGTGGCTCGACGTTTTCGCCCTCTTCATCTTTGATTTGGAAGTTACTTGCTTTGAGCACCTGAGTATCTTTGCTGGCCCGACGAATTGTGTTGGAGATCTTGTTGAGACGAGTAATCTCAGCGGCGATATCAAGAAATGATTGCCCCAACCGATCGTTTGCTGTGGTGGAGACATCTGTCGTTGATGATTCTGCCAGTTGAGCAAGGGATTTCGAGCCTATTGTTGTTAGTTGTATGTACACGAGACTGGACCCTAATGGGAGACCTGCAGGTCTGAATACGATAGTTGAGGGACTCCAGCAAACCAGTGACTACACTCTGGACCTCCGAGGCGTATCGCAAGCGATGATCCATGGAAGCTGACCCCGGGGCGAATACGCCGATACTGGTAGCCCAGCTGGAGAACCTCGCAAGTTGGTCCTCCACCATCGAGACCTCCCGCGGATGGACTGAAGATGCGCTGATAAGGCATTGCTGGAAAGATTCTAGGCACTGGTTGGCCGAGGCGGCCACAGTTGGGCCCTTCAGCTCCGGGCTGGGGTCTGGGTCCGCCATGATGACCAGCCTGCCCGATCAAGGGCCGAAGATAGGACCTAGGACGTGCTTCTGGGAGCCAGGCCCGCGGTGCAGCTTGGATGAAGTCTTGGGGATGCGGGTCGTGCCGCAGTAAGCGCGCCAGCCCAGCAGGTGCCTTGATTGTTGTCTCCAATGCGGGGCTACAAGGCACCGAGGTCAGAAGCGATTGGTAATTTGGACGACGCGACACTAACAAACGATAACTAGTCCCGCTAAAAGCTACTACAAAACGGTCGCTACAATAACCTAAATATCATGGCTCAAGGTTTAAATAGTCTAACAACGGCTATAATTTCAATGATAATCCTTGAATTGATTCAAAATGTTGCCTTTTATGATCGAATTCTGATTGTGCCTCTCTACCTGTTACAGCTTGGTATTATCATCTTCCTAGGTTTCAGCTTACCAATGCCCCACCTCGACTCAGCCGCACCTGATACACTCTCCTCTCAAGCTCACCAAGATGCGCGTGCGCGATACTCTCGGTGGTACTCAAGTCCTCGAGCCGGCTCCGGCGTGGCCATCGGAGCTTCTCAAAGGCGTGAAGTTGAGCGTTGACGCGATGGCCATATCCTCCGAACCCAAAGATGGCGCTGGCAACGAAACCCTCCTACTTGACACAGTGGGAACCGTCCTGCAGATGGCGAAAATAGCTCGGATGAACGAGACCAACGAAGAAGTCAGAGTCTTCTACAGCCACTTGAGCTGGAACTGCTTCAGACTTCAAGAACACTTGACACGCGCGCGGCAGGCAATGTCCCGTCTCAATGGAGAACTAGTCGGTCAGGCTCTGAGCCACCTCGGTTCCCTTGTCCCCGAGAGCGGTCTCCACGAACTCCCTTCATACCCTGTTACGCCAGAGCTCCGTCTCAAGATGCTCTACCTGCACTGGGATGAGGCAAGAAGGCGACATGACCAGACAGAACTGGATTTCATCCACCGGTGGTTGAGACCGGGGCTTTCCGAGGAGCAGAGACACGAGGTGGACAAGGCGTTGGAAACCTGTGCGGATGAACTGGACAAGCAACAGCCGGAGCAGCATTCACTGAGATCCGTTCACAAACATGCCTCTCCTGAAATTACTGAACCACCATACGCCGTTTGCAAGGCAGCCAAATCGATTTACGACGCATTGGTCAACTGCAAGGGCTGCTCATGCCCTGATCCGCATGACTTCAAGGCCAAGCTCGAACTGGGAACTTACCGGAGCCCTGCGAAGAAGCAGGTAGTCAAGCCTGCTCGGAGACGGGTTCGAAGGGGCCGCGGCGAGGATGATGCGAGTGGGGGCATCGAACTAGACATGTTTCTCTCCATGGAGCGAGATTGGCACGAGTTCCGCGTTCAGACAGTCAAGGAGAGGGCGGTCCGGTTTGATCCGCCAGTTGACGAAGCTCCATGTCGTGGAAATAGGTTCGCCGAGCAGTATGCAAAGGTAGAGAGACTATGCAGGCCGATTATCAAGACGAAAACCAGGGCACTGCAGCGACTTGTCCTGAGGCTGAATAGTGGCCAGCTTTTCGAGATTGGCTTTGAGAAGAGCAACTTTCAAATCGATCACAACGCCGAGCCAATCTCTCTGTCTCAATGCTTCGAGGACCGCCAGGACTTTTTCACGGAAAAGACGAAGAGAATTCTCTCACTGATCATTGGCTACACGGTACTCCATCTTCACGGTACTTCGTGGCTACAGCCTGGATGGGGGTCATCGAATATCAAGTTCTTTCAAACAACATCTTGCAAGACGCCCTTACGACCTTTTATTGAAGCACAACTGCCCAAAGCTGGTAAAGACACTCCAGCCCACGGCTTTCAATCCATCGGAGACGATGTAGAGGACGATGATGGCGAGCTGGATTCAGGGCATTGCTGTCTAGAAGTGGTGGCCCTGGCCGTTGTCCTAATGGAGGTGTATTTCGCCAAACCCTTCAAAAGATTAGCTGCCATGCACGATATCCAACTCATCGAGACTCGGAGCGGCCGAATAACCCTCATGGACGTGGACCAGGTGTTCGAAGGGGATGAAGAAAATGAGGAAGGATGGCGATCTCAGATCCCCGAAGATTCACCTCTTCTGGAGGCCATCGATAACTGCCTAGACGCAGAGTTGTGGGAGGATGAGGAAGGACAGCCCCTCGACAGCGCAACGTTGAGGTCACGCATGTATCAAAAAGTTGTCCGGCCACTCGAGCTTGACTTGACCAACGGCTTCCGCAACATTCAACTGGATGAGGTCGACCAATACGCAAGGAATCTCGACTTTGGAAAATGGGGTCAACCCATGTCTAGCCAAGAGTCAGACGGTCGGACTGGTTTGTTGTCCCCCCGGGAGGTTTTGCCTATCCGCTCCCCTTCACCCGGACCATTCGCCCTGCTTTCCCCAGGCCAGTTTGCTATTGGAGCTGATGCATGGAAATACATGCATCACGCTTCACGCCTGCACTCTTTGGCCTCGATTTCTACATCAGATGTGGACTCAGTGTCGAATTCTGATTTTGACTACAAGGCGTTTCAGTTCTTTGACGATCAAGTTGGCGATGGGGAGCATTCTGCGGTAGAGTGAGTACCCTGACACACGGGGTTACAGGCGCCTTTGGCCACGGATATATGATATCTACTGTACAGCTGCTGACATTACCGCTCGCAGGACCGATAAGTACATAAGATGGAAATCTGAATACGGACAGGTCTACAAGAAATTCGTTGGGAGGTACCTTCAGGACCCTCCATCACAACCAGTCAAGATCGCAGTTCTGGACACTGGCATTGACAGAGACCATTTCGTCTTTGAAGCCCGTGAGGAGAACCTAAAAGGCAAGAAGAACTGTTACAACGAATCTCAGAAGAACGTGCCAGATACACATGGGCATGGAACCTTTACCGCGAACCTTATTCTGGACTATGCTCCAGATGCTAGCCTCTACGTTATTAAGATCGCCGACAAGGAGAATACGAGACCAGATGCAAAGATCGTGGCCAACGTAAGTAGCAAAAAGGCCCCTCTCTACTTTGTTACAATACTTATCATGATGCACACAGGCTATCAATCATGCTATAGATACGTGGGATGTTGATATCATCTCCATGTCGTTTGGGTGGCCGTCCTCCGACTTTGATGGCTACGATGCTCTTCAAGCCGCAATCGACAAGGCAATATCTAGGAAAGTACTCATGTTTGCTGCCGCCGCCAACTCGGGCGGTCGACTAGGCCGGGCATACCCTGCCAGCAGCTCACAAGTCATCTGCGTGCACTCGACCAATACAAACGGGAGTGCGTCTGACTTTAGCCCGACGGCCGAGTCCAACGCCATCAACATTGCGACGGTGGGTGAGTCGGTCCAGTCGGCGTGGCCCATGCTGCTCTGCCAGAACAATAACGCAGACTACTTGATGTCCCGGTCCGGCACATCGTACGCAACTCCCATTGTTGCGGGCATGGCGGCGTTTCTGCTGCAGTATGCGCGTCTGCATCTTTCTGAGGGCGAGGCGCTGGCGCTGAAGCGGAGGGAGAAGATGGAGGCCTTGCTGAGGAGGTGCGCTGTGCGTGGGCCGAGTTACCAGCCCAGGGATGGATATTTCTTTGTTCATCTAAGTTTGGACAAGCATAACCTGTTTGGAGGGGAGCTGGATTGGGTCAGTTATGAGATTTCGAGGGCATTAAAGACATAGCGAGCATATCTGGAAATACAATGCACTACAACTCGAAGCAATCGGCTGTCTTGGCCTTCCTCCCTGAACTTGCAAAAGGCCAGCTTTAGGTGTCTTTCTACCTGCTACCAGTCGTTGTCAGACACTTCCTCCTTCGGGATAGCACAAAAAACTACTTCCTCATCATCCATCAACTCCTCTGCATCAAACCCCTCAGCCCGCGCATCCCCCTCTTCCACTTTCAGCACAGATAGTTCCGGGCCTTTCACCGTCCCCTCCTCTTCCTCGAGAATGGCTCCCTTGCGGTAATCTTCCTCACTCAACACCTCACCTACCCGGACCTTGCTGACGCGGAACGCAAACACGAAGTCACTGCTGCCCTCCCATTTCGTACTTACCTTGTTGCCTACCTCGCCCTCCACTCCAGGACCACCGCCGATGGGAACAGCTCCACCGGTCCATACGGTAGCATCTACTTCCACGCCAACAGCGCCGCCCACGGAGCGAGACTTGATCGTGTTGGCTTGAGCGCCTGTGACCACTTTGAGACCCGTTATGATGTAGACGGGCTTGCGGTACTTTGAACGCTCTAGAAAGTCACGGACATTCTTGCCTTCGACGCATGTCTGGACATACGATGGAGTCGGGATGAACTGCGTAGTCTCGAGTGTATCAAAGACAAATGTTTCCTCGTCACTAACGTTGTAAGCATGAATGTATTGACAAAGGTGTGGCTACCCACCTCCTGTCTATCTCAGCGCCAATATCGATGCCGAACCCGAGAACGCTGAGGAACTTGGTCAAGATGGAGAACCTGCCGCGCCGCAGCTTCTCCTTGGTGTACTGGACGCTCTTCTTTTCCGTCCTAAAGACGTCCGACTCCTCGGGCGGCGGAGAGCAGAAGAGGGGTCGATGGGGGTTCTTGACAGACGTGATGACATTGCCCAGCTTGATTGGACCGCCTGGCGGGTAATCCCAGGTGGGTGCGTAGAAGAAGAAGAAGTCACGGTTGGCCATGGTATTTGTCGCTTCTTTTGTTAGTGTTTTTGTATCGTGCATATGTCTTTTTGCTTGATGGTGTTCCACTGCCTGTAATGTGAGGCTTGTGCAACTAGGCATGCACGTGTACGAAGTGGGATGGCAGCGCTTACTTTTATGAGTGAGAAAAACGCGCAAGGCCGGCATTTTGAACCACCGTATGTTCTGAAACGTCCAATCACATCGCGTCTTGTTCATGGGTGCCTGCTTATCCGGTCGCCTTATTGGGCTTGCAAATGGGCGGCTCGGATTATAATATAGGAAGCCCACCCTAGACGCCCTCGACCTAGGCTTGGTGTCGCACAGCCTGAACCCAGTGACCACTCATGTTCTTTCTCTAACATTTACTTAAACAATTGTTTTTTATGACGTAGTATATCCGTTAGACAACACCTGACCCCGCTCAGCCCAAGCATCTGGGCCGTCCTGCAGATTCCTACTGTACCTTGGGTCCAACTTATTTCTTGAAGCATTTTAAGAGCCGGGCGCTCACATCTCAGGCGATACTCCAGACTAAAGAAGCCCACTAGGCACAAGTTGATCCAATCTATCAAAGTACCTAAGTAACCTACATCCAAGGCTGTTGTCCTTGGCCATCAGATTTTCCATGCTGACATTTCCATCCCACTAGATCCAAGGCCAGTTAGCAGATCCAGTGGCTTCTCCAAGACATGGCCCAGGAAACGCCTAACCCGCTGCCGTTTTCCGAAGCCACTCACACTACCCTCGCCGCTGCCATCGAGGCACGCCAAGTCCTAGCCGATCAGCTACTTCCAGAGCTCGCGAGGCCAATCACCTCGCTTTCGTATAATCCCTGGATCGCAAAACGCAGGGACGATAAGCAGGAGTACGAGGCGGAACCCCAGGTATGGGGATTCATTCACGACTACAGCGTAGCAGCTGTTTATCTCTTCACTGAACCCATCCCCACTGGGTTGAAAATGGTGACTCCAAAGCGCATCATCTTTCAGACCAGAGCAGCGGACCAAGGATGGGCAACTTTTGGCGGAGAAGGCACCTTTGAAAACAGCCACACGTGGTTTGAGGCCAGCATTCTGCGTCCCTCTCATGCTCACCAAGATGGGGCACATGTTGCCCCTGAAGGCATTCTTCAACATACGTGGTGGGGTGTCCCCGGTGCAAGGGATGATTTAAAGGAGCATGGGTGGGATTTTGTTGAGGGGGAGGATGGACAACTCACGTGGACAGTCTGCAATAATCTAACGGCAAGCAGTGAATTCCGCAACTATAGGGTCGAGTGGGAGAAGGGTGTTATGCCAGATGTTGATGATGAGGATGCAGTTGGTACTGGGGAAGGGTTTCTCGAGCTGTTGGGACCCGGATGTATCGTCGTGCTTTGGGCGAGGGCTGAGGTAGGCTTCCAGGTATCTCCCGGTGTGCATGCTTACTGACCTGGTTCACAGCAAGCTCACTGGGTTAACAAAGTTGAGGCGGCGACGATCGAGATTGAGTATGACTTTTTGTAGGGGTGTATGTTGGCGGCCTGGTTGACTGCTTCTGCGGAACCCGCTATGAGAGGACTTGTGTAAATTGCGCCCATTATCAAGGAAAGCCACTTCGATTTACAATAGCAGAGAATCAAGGTTTGGGACGGTGACAAAGAGCATAGTTTTCAACATCTTTTTAGCGTTGAACCTAGTTCCACATCACGCCGCAGAGCCCCCTCAAATGATAGTTACAGGGTGTAGTTAAACTCAACCTTAACGAAAGGTTTCTCTATCAGCCATGCTATAAAAAGCCCCGCCCCTTTAGATTTTTGACAGCAAGATTTTCCTCGAAAACATTCACTACTTCCCTAAGAGCCAGAATTCAACCAGTCGCCACCATGAGATCAGTCACTCCCCCTGAGCTGGACAGCATAGTCAGGCGGAAGGAGATTTGTATCCTGAGCACGACATGGTTCACGATCCATTTTGTCAGCTCCCTTGTCAACCACTCACCTGGAAACGTTGCCACGAAGCAAGGCAATAAGCGACTGCCTCTTGAGTTGTGGAGAGAGATTATCGCCTGGGCGGAGATGGATCTGAAAAGCGGCAACTACTGCCTTGCTCAGGTTCAATCTCTGGAAGAGCACGGGGCCGAGCGTATCCTGTCTTGCGCCAAGATTACAGAATGGACCCGATGTGGCCTTCTGAAGACGAAGGATGCGACTGATCAGTACCGCGAATATCTCCATTGTCCTGGTGAAGGAGATGACCCAATACGTCCCTTTTTTTTACCAGACACAAGCAATTCGGATTCTCTGATCAAGATCAAAGAATTATTGATGGACCCCAAGAACGAGATTCTATTCTACGACCTCGACGTTTATGATGTTCTATCCTGGATTGAAGATGGCGACTGTTACCTCTGTGGGGACGAGCGATGGATGGACATGTATGAAGACGAGGGTGGTTGTAGATTCTTTGGTTATACTCTCCCTCCCCCAATAGATAGTTGGCAGAGGAATGCTGATCCGAGTATGGGATGCCCGCTCTGTATAGGGCTTGGGTCACGTCCATGTTACTACGGGCCCCGGACTCCTCAAAACGACGAGGATGATGAAGAGTTCGAGAGGGCGGAGACATACGACCAACGAGTAAGGGAACGATTTGAGGAGCTGGGTTATGACTGGACAGGTTCTCTGCTTCAGCTGCGTGCGACTCGATCGCCTTGTAGTCGACCATGGTGTCTCTCTCGCTGTAGATGTAGGTCCGACGTATCTCGTGTGGATTCTTCTCCTTGTCGTTGTGCGTCTTGCGCCAGACGGTAATCCAATCCTTGGTCAATCCGACCGCGATTGCTGATATCCAAACGACACCGACGAGGTAGATGAAAGGTGTTGCTACGAGGCGCTGCACGCTGGAGAGGCCGACTTGGAAAAAGGCAGCCAGGCCGCCCACTGACGCCTCACCGGGGCATGAATCACAGATGGTGACATGCGGGGGAAGATGAGGATCTTCATTCTCGCCAGCCGATGCAGCATATGCGTCGTAGAGGTTTGAGATGCTTGATGAACCACCGTTGGAGAGCATGTGGATAAGAAGGCTCGGACTTGATGAGGAGGAGGACGGGTCGGCGGGCAGGCACGCTTTGACGGCAGGGACCATGGGTTCAACAGCCTTTCTGAGAAGTGGAGGGTTGAAAGGAATCTTGCTCGTGCTCTTGACAAGGAGTACAGAGGAGGATGGATAAATAATTTTGTACTTTTCGATGTATTTGGCGATGTGGCCGTCCAAGGCATTGGTCCAGCTCGCGACGATGATGAGCTTTGGGTGAGCGGGATCCCCGGAACCGGTAGACGATGACGGACGGTGGAGGAAGAGCTCTGGCGACAGCTTCTCCATGAAGGAGAGAGGCTTTTCCTTTGCGGGCTTGGTATTTGAGGCCATCTCGATTGATTAGAGTCGTTATGGTGTGGTTGTTGTGTCTAGGTTCGCTGGTTCCAGCCGTCAGCAAGTGGCATGGTATATATACCCGCTGACGCCCATAACCTGGATATAGTGCTTACGCCATGAACCAGGATGAGACACACCTCGTAAGATCTTTTCCAAAATTGATGGGAAGGATTTCTATCGGCCAGTAAAAATTGCTCTTGAACAGCGGCGTGGTGAAGGATGTAGGGTTGGATATGCATACATCCGGGCCGACAAATGGATGGGCTTCTCACCGTGGCAGTTGCTGACAAGACAGTAACAAGGATTGTGGCTTGGCTTGCCAAATAACACCATAACGTTAAGCAACCATCGAACCGACGGGTCGCCAGGGTATTTCTCTTGACCAACAGGCAGTTTGTGGGCTCGGCGATGCGACCAGTGGAATAAATGCATTGCGACTTTGGCGGTCTCCCATTCGTAAAAAAAACGTATTCTAAACTTAGTAGGTAGTGACCGGCAGCAAGAAAATATTGGAGTGTTGGCCAAAGAAGATAAGAAAGTTGTAAAGATAATTAAAGAGGCCATAAAAAAAGTCTATGGCATTTGCATGATGAATGTATCCCAGTCTAGCTACGGCTCGCCATGCCTTTCATGTATAAGTTTCCCAAACCCAGGGTCAGCGCCGGCCTCAAACATTGCATCCCTCTGCTAAACCACACCAATTTGAATCAAACGACTTTACCATGCAGACAGCTAAATGCACTGCTTCAAGCAACCCTTCTCCCTCTATGAACTCCATCTCCTTCTTTGCAGTACACCTCAAACACCTCTCATCTGTCTCAGAACGACAGTCTTCTACTACAGGCAGCAGAAAGGTTAAAAAAAAGGCCACTGTGTTAGTATTGGGATATAATACTATGATATATTGACAATGTGTTCTTTATCTTAGTTGAAGCCCGGCCCTTCATGGGCTAACTGGGCCAGAAGATCGTGTTACCAAGCGATGGGCTGCGGATGTGCAAGTCTTGTACAAAAGGACTCGATTCTACGCCGGCCATAGCCAAAAGCAGCTGAGCACGTGCTTCAGGGTCAAAAGGGCGAGAAAAGCAATCAGAAATACAGTGTCAGTTAGTCAGCATTGCGGCTGATGTTGGGTGCCCTTCTGGTAGCCTGATTTCAGCTTGCGCCCTTTTTTTTTTTTTTTTTCGAAAAACTCATCAGTCCAAGACCGAGTTAGTCGGTCCCATAAGGCTCGCGGTGGCCACAAAACATGTGCTTTTACTTGAATTCTTTGATTTGACCAACTTCGTTGTCTACGTCGCCAGTATGCGGCTTCTTCATACCACAAACCTCGAGCTGGTCTCCTTTATTGGAAAACCCGTCAAAGAGCGGCCTCGTTATGCCATCCTCTCTCACAGATGGAAGGATGATGAATTCATTTTTGAGGAAGCTCGAAACGGTATCAGTCAGCATCTGCAGAATCCCAGAACAGGTCTGCAGAAGATCCTCAATGCCTGTGATAAAGCGAGGCAGAACAACCTAGATTATATCTGGGTTGATACCTGCTGCATCGACAAATCCAGCAGCGCAGAACTGTCTGAGGCTATAAACTCTATGTTTAAGTGGTACATGGAGTCGTCAAATTGCTACGTGTTCATGGATGATGTTACACTCCAAGAAGATGGGGTCATGGGAAACTTTGATGACAGTCGCTGGTTCACTCGAGGGTGGACCTTGCAGGAACTCATCGCTCCCCACGGACTCTTCTTTTTTGACCGGGATTGGAAGTACATGTGCAGAAGGGATGAAATCGCTTCCAGGCTTGAGGAGATTACTGGAATCACTCAAAGCATCTTGCAGAGGGCACACACCTTCCCCCCTCCCGCGGCTCCTCATCCTTGGACCGAACCTAAATTTCAATGCCCGGGATGCGGCCACACTGATCAAGTCAAGGCGGAACTCATGGAGGAGCCCATCTCGAGAAAAATGATATGGGCAGCTAACCGAGTGACAACCCGCCCAGAAGACACCTCATACTGTTTACTGGGCTTGTTCGACATCAACATGCCTCTCCTGTATGGTGAAGGTGAAAACGCTTTCTGGCGGCTTCAAGAGGAGATCTTGAAAAAAAGTCCGGACCAATCCATCTTGACTTGGACAGACGACAGTTCAAACCGACTTGATAAACCATATCTCCCCATGATGCCATCTGCATTCCAGTTTGCAGTCCGACGACCAGAAAAGACTCTTATTGAACGGGGCGATATCATCGCAACAGCCAGGGGCTTGGAAATCGACGTCCTACTCGGGCCCTGCGCTATTCGTGACAAGAAAGATCCGAGTCCCATGGAACAGAAAAAGTTTATGGCCATTCTCAGCTGTGCTGTCGCACCGGATCCTCTTCCCCGGGTCGCTATTCTCGTGGAGCCTCTCACTCCAGGGGCTCCGGATACAGCATACACTAGAGTCCACAATCTCCTTCTGATCCAGTTATATCCTGCAGCTGAACCTTCGATCTTAGCAGCTGTGATCAGTACCAAAACTATGGAAGTCCAGGACCCAGTGAGTATGTGCCACAGCTTTACCATCTGATCCTGTTGTGCCCTGCAGCTGAACTTTTGATCTTAGGAACTGTTCTCAGAAGAGAAATCATAGAAATCCAGGACGCAGTTGGTATGTGCCACAGCTCTTGCCGGTGCCAGGTACGGTTACTGATCCGTAGATTCCAGTTGAGTATGATCCTGGAAAGCTATCGCCGAGCCGTATTCTTCTTGCCGCCATCAGGCCTGCGAGAGGTCATTTCAAGCAACGGACAGGGGTGTATATCGTGGCCCCAGGGATCGAGAGGGTCAAGATAAACGTAAGGCAGTGGACGCCGAGTGGTGACGCCATGATATCATACGAGCGGCCCAGTTCTTGGGGAGAAGGCCGCAGCACCCTAAGTATTGGCGGAGCCTGGCAACTAGCAAATGACCATTTTAGTTTCTTTGTCTTATGGGGTGTTCCCTCTAACTCGGCTAATGGGGATTTTGTCACCTGGACTGAAACTTGGGAGTCGTTCCTACAAGGAAATCTTTCTGATGCTAGCCCAAGCAGCCTGGAGTGGCGCACCTTTGGCGCCGGTCTTCAGCAATACGTGGGAAAACACAGAGGAACTCTATCGCCATATGTTTCAGAGCCTGGTTTCAAGGTCAAGGTCAATGTCAATACAAATGAATTTCTGGGGAGGAAAACATACAGGGTCATTCTTGATATTGAAGGATGGGAGGATAGTCCAGTGTCTATTGTCAACTGCCTGCAAGTGGTAGCTCCCGACTGGACGTGAGTTTTACCAACCCGAACGGGGCTCGTAGATGTTTTCAAGGCTCCAAATAGAGTTTTGATACCTCTTTATTTAATGAAGCGTAGTTTTTGTCTGCCTTGTCGTTGCTTTGCATCATCGACGGTCTGGTCGAGACCATCATATCAAGGGGGTTGGCTGCTGCCATCAAGGGTCAAAGTAACTAGGTTGTGGTTTTGACGGTATTGTGGTTTAACGCCACCATGCATCCGATGGTCTCTTTTCGAGAAGTTACCACGTAGTTTAAAAAAGAAAAGTCATAGCTATAAAGGCCTTGGTTTTTTCCTACCTTAAGTAATGCCGCCTATTAACAGAATGAAAATTCCAAAGTAATTTCTAAAGTATTTATTAATATAACGTACTTGATAAGCATGCGGATCAGACAAGCATGCGGATCAAAAATCCCTCATCCTACAACATTTCCATTTGATCAATTAATTCTCAACCACCCAATATGCCACAGTCAAATAGAGAGGCTAATATCCTTCTTGCGCTCCAGGCCTATCAAAATGACCTAAAATTAAGTCTCCGACGCGCCGCAAAGGTCTATGAAATCTCTTATACTACTCTCTATCGCCGACAGCATGGCATATCTGCGCGTTGCGATTGGATCCCTAAATCACGCAAACTATCTGATCTAGAGGAATAGATCATTATCTAATTTATTCTCGACCTAGATTCACGAGGATTTCCCCCGCGACTGCGTGGTGTTGAAGAAATGGCTAACTGATTGCTCGCCGACCGCAACGCGCTACCCGTCGGCAAGCGCTGGGCTAGAAACTTTATCAAGCGACACCCAGAGCTCAAGACGCGTTTTTTTCGTAAATATGACTATCAGAGGGCCAAATGCGAAGATCCAACTATTATTCGCAATTAGTTTAGGCTCGTTGAGAACACAATCGCGAAATATGGCATCCGATTAGAAGATATCTATAACTTTGACGAGACTGGCTTTATGATAGGCCTGATTCAGAGCGGGATGGTCGTCATAGGCGCAGAAAGGCGTGGAAGACCGAAATTAGTGCAGCCTGGAGACCGGGAATGGGTTACAGTCATTCAGGCGATCAATGCGGAAGGCCGGGCTATCCAGCCGTTCATCGTGGTTACGGGCCAATATCACCTCGCCAATTGGTACCAAGAAAGCAACCTCCCGGGCGATTGGGCTATTGCGACGTCTCAAAATGGCTGGACCGATAACGAGATAGGTCTCGAGTGGCTAAAGCACTTCAATCAGCACACAACCAACCGATCAACTGGTCCCTATCGTCTTCTGATCCTCGATGGCCACGAAAGTCACCACTCGGCCGACTTTGAGATATATTGCGAGGAGAATAATATTATCACGCTCTGTATGCCGCCTCATTCATCTCATCTACTCCAGCCCCTTGACGTCGGTTGCTTTGGGCTACTTAAGAAGGCTTATGGTCGAGAAATAGAGCATCTGATCAGATGCTCTATAACCCACGTTTCAAAGACTGAATTCTTCCCGGCCTTCTACGCCGCATTTTAAGCCACTATGACGAAGAAAAATATCAAGGCAGCCTTCAAAGGGGCTGGGCTTGTTCCTTTTGACCCAGAAAGTGTGGTCTCGAAGCTTGATGTGCAGCTACGGACTCCAACGCCTGCCGAGGAGGAGGCTGGCCCCTCTAACCCTTGGGTCTCAAAGACCCCAAAGACCATCCTTGAGGCCCAATCTCAGTCTGAATACCTTGAAAGAAGAATCAGAAGGCATAAAAGTAGCTCTCCTGAATTAATTCTGGAAGCATTGAAGTCTCTTTCTAAGGGAACAAAGGCGGTTATGCATGAGATGGCATTGATGAGGGCTGAGATCTAAGACCTTCGACAGGCAAATAAGGCATTAAGCCGGCGGCGGAGGGCAAAAAGGACCCGCCTATAGAAAAGAGGGAAGATGACTCTAGATGAAGGAAGGCAAGCAATTGATCAGATAGATATTGGTGCGCAGGTAGTGGCTGAATCGTCGAGAAGTGGTGGTCAAGGAAGGTCGGCGCGACCGGGGGTTCGGCGCTGTGGTATATACGGTAAGCCCGGTCATAATGCAAGAACGTGTCAGGTAGTGATTAAGATATCTAGGGAAGAATATAGTAAGTAGTTTTAATTAATTAAATAGTTTATTGTGTTTTTATTGCGATTTATATCTTAGAGGTTGAGATTTTTGATCCGCATGCTTGTCTGATCCGCATGCTTATCAAGTACGTTAACTACATTTCTTACTAAATTTACCTGAACTTTATGTAAAATTATCTATCATATGGTAAGAGTATTTCCTAACAGTCAGATTTCTTTTGCCCTTTTGGTCTTTCATTGGTTTCTCAGACCCCGTGGTCATGAATGAGAAGACAGAATGCTATTAGTACTGGGGAAACCACCTGCTTACCACTGAACGATGCAATGAGTTACGCTGAGTATTCACGAGAATTCTAGACATCATCTGAACCGAGAATAAACTCATTCACAGACAAGCCGTCCGAGGTTGCCGAGGTAAGTGGGCTAGCACTTGAATAGTATGGTGCGAGTATGAGTCCATTTCAGTCCAAAGCCATTCCGCGTTTACGAATCTCCTGATTTCGGTCAAGACCATCCCGAAACTAAACTCCATTCCCCTCACTCAACCTCGTGACCGCCCCTCCCAGCCCCCGCATGTCCGGGGCCCCGGTCGGCGTACCATCCAGATCCTTGCCTGACTGCCGGCACTGACCCCCGAACCCAGGAACCACCGCCGATCAGCGTTGCCACCGGCAGTGGTGATCCACGGACACCGATTGGCGCGCCTCGGTTTTTGTGCAACGGGGAGGAGTATAATTCGCGCTCCAATCATTGCCCCAATTTCCCCAGACGGCCCCAGATTGTAGAGTTTCTCCGCGTCGACGTCAGACGTGTTGACGAGTTGGGAGCTTGGCACGGTATTGGTGGATCTTGTTTTTGTGAGGGAATTAGATATAAATACAGACTGGACCGGATACTTGGTAACGTTTTCACCAGCCTCGATACCATTGTAGCATTCAGTCTTGGTCCATCATGAGATTCGCCGGTCTCGTTTCGTTTTTGCTGCCCTTTGCGGCAGCTCAGACATTCAGCAACAATGTCATTTATGATCCTCCGAACAACTACACAGACCCTCAGGTCCTGTATGCTCGACCTGTCGAGCTCTCGGATGGCACCCTCCTCGCTACTTGGGAGAACTACTCCCCCGAGCCTCCCCTGGTGTGGTTCCCCATCGTCAAGAGTGTCGACGGTGGAAAGACATGGAAGGAGATTTCCAGAGTCCGTGATCAGGTCAACAACTGGGGTCTGAGATACCAGCCCTTCCTGTACCAGCTTAAAGAGGATATTGGAGACTTTGAGGCTGGAACTGTCCTCATCTCTGGTAGCAGCATTCCTACCAACCTGAGCCACACTCAGATTGAGCTCTATGCTAGCCGTGATCTGGGCTACACTTGGGAATTCGTCAGCCACGTTGCTGCTGGTGGCGAGGCCCGACCTGAGCACGGTCTCACCCCTGTCTGGGAGCCTTTCTTGATGTATGTCACAAATTCGTGAAGGGTGATATTTACAGTTTACTGACCTATCACAGGACCTATCAGGGAGAGCTGATCCTGTACTACTCTGATCAGCGAGACAACGAGACTCACTCTCAAAAGCTTGTGCACCAGCGAACTTCTGATCTCCTCACTTGGTCTGATGTCGTTGAGGACACCAAGTATGCCGACTACTATGCCCGGCCCGGTATGCCCACTGTCGCCAAGCTGCCCAATGATGAGTACATCTACGTTTATGAGTACGGTGGCGAGCCTTCTGCCGGCAGTTACTGGTTCCCTGTCTTCTACCGCCTCTCTGAGGACCCTCTGGCCTTTCTTGAGGCTCCTGGCCAGCAGGTTGTCTCTGACGATGGCACCAAGCCTGCTGGTTCTCCCTACGTCGTGTGGAGCTCTTATGGCGGCGAGAACGGTACCATTGTTGTTAGCTGCGGCACCATGCCTCAGATCTTTACCAACCAGGCTCTTGGACACCCTGGCGCTTGGAAGAAGTGGGAGGTTCCTCAGCCTACTGCCTACACTCGGGCTCTGCTTGTCTTTGAGGAGGACCCTGATCTGCTCATGATTATGGGAGCTGGTGACCTGCCCCCTGGCAAGACCAATGAGGTCAGCGCCAGCGTTGTCAGACTCTCTGAGGTTATGAAGGCCTAGATTATAAAACTGTAAATATTACCAGGCACGTAGAGTATGGCTCATGGATTATTTCTAAGAGCATGTACAAATGAAAATGATGACTCATGAAATGGCCCTTCTCTTCAAGCGAGTCATAATGTTCCAACTTTTGCGAATCTTTTCCAAGGAAAACTTTCTATAGTTCCGTAAAAATAAAGTTTACTTCAACATGCAGCTGAATCATCATGTGAAGATGTTTAGTGGAGGATACACACATACCTTTCAGGCCCTGCCGCAAGTTAATATGACTACTTTAAAAGTCCAGTAACCTGGCTTTCAAGTATGCACGTAGGACGTGATGGAATAACCTGATTTGCTGGACTATGGGCCTGATAGATCACCCATCTTGCAGCCTGCTATGCACTGCATCTGCAAGCACTTGCATACTTTGCCACTGCATAAGGTATGCAAAAGGTTGATCCTTCTGTAACCTTGTGACAGGGCTTTGAGTCACATATCAAAGCTTGATTGTACTACGAGTTTGACTTATAAAAACAGCTCTTCTTATGCACAATCTGGCGAGTACTCTCATTTCCTACGCAAACACCGCTGTCTACAAGATCATTACGATAATGGATGTCCTCAACGAGTTGGAGGCTATGGCCAATGCCGTCTCACTGGCAGAGTCCAACAAGATCGACAACGATACAGTTTACAGATGGCAGTCTTTGTTCGGCTACTCAGAATCCGAAGCCCACGATAAAATCAAAGAATGTCGTTCAAGTTCGCATGATTTCATCGTTCCCGATAGTCACTGGGACATGGCCCGAGATCAGAAACAACAAGAAGTGTGACTAACAGCTATTGCTGCACCGACCGAGCATACGAAAGAGGAGGAATAAAGAGCCTTGATTTCTATAAAGGGGAAGCGGCACAAAGCCGTTTATAAGCATGACCGCGCGGACCACAGGCAGGTCTGTGCGCGACCAATCAGCGGGAGGGGCTTACGTAACACACCCCCCATTTCAACGCGCTGATAAAGCCGTTGAAATGTTCCCAATTTGGAATGTGAATAGCCTCACAGGCTGCAAACAAAGGAAATTCCCAAAAACAGTAAATGACAAAGAGAGAGCTCGAAGAGCTATTGTGACCGTAAACACGCACCAAATCACCTCTTTGGGCGCTCTGTGAAGTGATAAAAAAGGCCCTGCCGAGATTCACGGTTTCTGACTTCAACACTTCACATCAACAACAACCTCTTCTTCTTCTCATCTTCTCTCCAACAACAACAGCAGTATGGTGTGTATGCTCTGTTCCGCCGTCATCGATCATTCCTTCGTCGTTGCACTGCTCATATAGCTTTTGTAGGCTCTCTCTAAGTCCGCCGCCGCGAAGAAGCGCCCCTCGGGTGGTGCCCAAGCCCGCCGCTCTAAGCGCGCAAGTGTGAGCAGTATTTGTTTTGTCGTCTTCGCTAACTTGCATTGAATAGAATGCTAAGAATGCCGCCGCGAAAAAGAATGTTGTCGCCTCCTCCGCTGCCGCTAGTGGCCCTGCTGTGCGCTACATAGCATGAAACCCTCCCCCGGGCTGGAAGCCCGAAGCCCTTGACCCTCCCTGCGAGAATTGCATCCGTGGGGTGATCAGTGGAAAACGTGGTTCTGTGAGCTGTTTCTCCGTGTATGGCTTGTCCAACCGGTGCCATAGCTGCTTTGATGGCGGCCATGTATGTGATCCTTGGTACGTTTTATCTCCCTTCTTACTTTTCCGAGCATGATAAAGCTGATATTGTGCTTAGCCGCGCTGCCCTCGCCCCCCTCGCCAAGCGGTATGTTATCGCCGCGCAGTACTGCGAGGATAACATCCCCCTGGAGGATGAGGAGGATCCCAACGATCCTTATGTTTGGTCTGAGGACGACCTTCGCGAGCATAAGGTAAGTTAGCATTAGAAGGCTTGTTCTATGCTTAGTTTTGACTAAGTGAGTAGTTCGAAAAACGTCTGAAGCCCGCGATGCGTATGGTCCTCGATCTCCTTGACGAGGACGAGGATATCCATAACTTTTTCGAGCCGTCTGCCTACGCAACCCCCGCTCAGGGAGCCGTTGCCGGTGGTTCTGGTGCTGCTGGTGATGGGCTTGGCGCTGTGGTTTCGTAGATGATCTCCCAGCAGGTGCAATAGGCTATGCAAGGCAACTCTTAGCCCTAAGCGCTATAAAGCAGTGGATTCATAGTTGATGTGCGGTGTTTGTTGTTTTATGCGCAACCAAGGTAGTTAGCTGGTTTTGACTTAGTGAATTGATAACGTTGAACGGTGCCTAACTACTTTTGTGCTTTGTGCGAATTGAATATGTTAAGCTGTGCTCGGAATCGCTTAAACTTCTGCCTTGGAAGGGCCTTTGTAAGCCCATCTGCTGGCATTCGAGCCGTTGGAAGGTATGTGACTGTGAATGACTTCTTCTTAACTTCTTGCCTTAGCCATATGTGATGTATATCTACATGGCGCAGGCGAGTAGCTAATCGTGTGCTCTCACCAATCACTAGACGAATCGTCTGCTGATTATCACATCGTATGTCCCATGGAATCTCAGGGTCGAACTGAAGCTCGTGAAAAAGGCGCTTAAGACTTATGGTTTCCTTCGCGGTTTGTTCCAAAGCAAGCAGCTCAGCTTCGGTGGTGGACATAGTGACTGTTGCTTGCCTGCTCGCCTTCCACGTTATCAGCCCACCGAAAAGACTAACAAGGTGGCCTTGTGATGACCTTCTCGTGTCAGGGTCATCAGCAAAGGAAGCGTCGCTTGCAATCACCATAATCCCTATTTCACTGCTCTATCCATAGCGAATAGAGCAGTGCCGAGTAATATACAGGTAGCGGATAGCTTGGTCTGCAGCTTTCTGATGTTCATCACTCGGGTTGGTGAGAAACCTTGATAACGTTGACGCAGCAAATGCCGCATCAGGCCTCACCATGATTGCTGTGTATAGCACAGAACCGACCTTTTCTTGATAGATTCTGATCTCCTGAGGTATAGCTTGGTCTATTCTCTTCTTGAACTCTGTCACAGGGATTGGTATAGCAGGAAAGGTATTCTAAGCAATTACCCCGAATTTCGCTACTATCTTTTCAATATAGGAATCATGGCAAATATCAATCGTGTGCTTGGTGCGGTCACGAGCGATCCTTATGCCGAGAAACCATTCTGCCTCTCCCTTTTCTGATAGTTCGTAGGTTGCCTTGATCCCTTGAATGATCTCGTGAGCAGAGGAAGCATTGTTCCTGTGATAGAAGACGAGGATGTTATCTATAAAGAACACGAGGTATGTATCCCTAGCCGGCGTATAGAATAAGCACGGCTCCTCCTTGCTCGATTCTATACTAAGATGCCTCAAGGTCTTAGAGAAGGTGTCAAACCATAGCTTTGGCGAGTCCCTCAGGCCGTATAGTGCTCGGTCGAGCTCTATACACATCCCGTTCTGCTTGAAACCCTGGGGTAGCTCATAGGTTACGGGGTCTTCATCTTTTCCTCTGACGGCGTTGACGAAGGCGTTCTTGATGTCTAGCTGCTCGATCTCCAGGTTGAACCGAGCAGCCAAAGCTATCATGAGTCGGAAAGAGCGCGCAGCAAGGGTCGCGGCGTATGTGTTATCGGCTGTAGCGCCTTCTTGAAAGTTGCCGCAGACACATAGGCGTGCCTTGCACCTTTTAAGGTATCCTGCCTTATCAAACTTGTAGGTGAACACCCACTTGACCGGCAGCACCTTTGACTTTGCTTCTGAGCGTTGAATCTGTCTCCATGTGCGCTTAGCACGCAGTGTATCCACCTCTAGGTTCGCTGCCTTGATAAATAAGCTACGGACTGGTTCTGCGAGGTTTTGGACTTGAGTCTATGTCTTAGGCTCTGGCGGGAGCTCATCCCGGTGCGGTGCAACTACCTGCTTACCCTTCTGCTTTAGCGAAGTGTAAGAGGGCTTGAGTGCTGACTTCGCTGGGGACTCTCCTTTGAGAGCTGCCAAGAAGACTCCGTATGTCGTTTGTATGCTCCGATGATCATACCATTCCTTATCCTCTTCGTGGTGATCAGTCAAGAGTAGGCTGTGGAACGGGTTTCTCGATGGAGTATGGGTTTGCGGGTTAGACCTTGTTTCCAGGCCTTGAGCTCGTTTACTGCTTTGTCTCGCACTTCTGCGCGTAGGTTCGGCTGTCTGGCGAGCTCTTCCGCGTTGGCGCCTACCTCCGCGTGCTTGTGAGGGCGTAGGTTGGCGCAATTGTTGTTGCTATTGAGTGTCAGCATCCTCAGCAGGCTCAGCTGTTGCCTCTGTCGGTGTCTGATCATTCAATATGTCTTGTTGTGCTCGGTGAGCATCTGTTGGTTCGTCCGTGGCTGTTTCCGGTGTGTTCACACTCGTGTCGCCAGGGATCGGTGTGCCTAGTCGTACAGAGATAACTTCTTGTAGCTCTGCCGTTGGTGTGCTCGGTTGAGCATCGCTCTGACTTTGCTGGAGCTGGGCCGAGGGCTCCGGCGTCTGTCTCGGCGTTTGAAGTCCTATCGGCGCTTGAACTGGTGCATGCTCGGGTTCGGGCTGCTTTTCCGCGCTCATAGAGGCAGGTTCACTGCTCTGTAGCGGGTCTAGCGCTGTCACCCCCCGAGTTCAAAGCCGGTGACGTGATTTCTTGAGGGGTCAGTTGTGCGATTTCGTCCTCATCGCTGTCGTCTTCGTTGAAAACGACGATCCACTCATTCAACTCTTGGTTTGTCTGCTCGATCGCGCTCTCCTCCATGGGTTTGTAGAAGACGTGTTCGTTGAAGCGGACATTCCGTGTGAGTATGACCTTCTCAAGTCGAGGAACCCATATCCGATACAAGTTGCGCGCTTTGTAGCCCACTAAGTACCCTATGTGTCCTCTGGGGCTCGTCTTAAAGCCTCTCCTGTGCTTATTTGCCTCCCTGTCCTTGTCCAGGGGGTACGCACGGCAACCATAAGCGTAGATACCACTCCAATCAGGGGAAAGATCTGCTGTATGCTCTCTTATTGGCAAAGGAGCATTAGTCCGGAACCACTGGTTAAGCACCTCTTGTGGTGATGACCAATCGTGCTTCTGGCTCGGACTCATGTTGAGCAGATAGACGGCAGCTTGTGTGCTCTCAGGCCACAGCTCATGCGGTAAGCCTGCGCTGTTGAGCATCACATTGGATTTGCCAGTCACTATTTTCCCTGCTATCTCAATTCCGCCGTTCGACTCGTGAGTGTTGGTAGGAGGGGTCTCTATGACTATTCCTTCCTCACGGGATGAGCGTTGGAAGTCGGTATTCTCTGATTGGTGTATCACAGCACGCTCGTTGTCGCACTTGAACACGCAGATATACAGGCCGAATTGTCGTCTCACCCAGCGGTCAAGGTAAAATAGAGCATTGGTTATAGCCGGGCCCTCCTTGGTTTGGAGAGGTATAGCTTTCAACCAGCCGCTGTATTCGTCCTTGATCACTAGAAGCCACCTCGCTCCATTATAACCTCGCTCGTAGTCTTGAAGATCCCATAGTACTCGCCAAAAGGGCCTCGGTGAGCGGTGCTCCGAGGGTCTCCTGCTCACCACTTGCTGCGCGTAGGTTAGCGCACAGCTCTCACACTCAAGCCTAGTAACGCCCTTGATTCGAACGTTCCTAGCTTTATGTATAAGTTGCTCGGTGGCAGCCTTCCCTAGGTGCCCTGTACGAAGGTGCCATAGGTTCTCGGAGTCTAGCCTAGGGCGAGGGGGTTCTCTCGATGGTCTAAAGCGCCTGAAGCGCCGTGCACTGCTCACAACGGTGAAGATAGCTTCGTTGTTGCTTGGAAGAGCATTCTCATGCACCGGATCAGGTTCAGAAGAGCAAGAGGAAAGGAGGCTTATATTGAAAGAAGGTAAGGTTGTACCGGCGCTGCAACTGGGCCATTACCACGCTCTGCTCAGGTGGTCCCCATCGCAGTGAGCAGTCAAAACCAGAGTACCAAATCCCAGTCCGTTCGTGAAGAAGGGCTTCGGAGATAATATTGGTGTGGAAGCCCTCTACCACCACGACATTCGTAAGCGTCAGGGAGCGGTCCCGTTCTCCGGTCGGCCCGTTCAGCACTCGGTGCAGCACGCGAGTGCCCTTTCCAATGATCCTAAACTTCGAGGTACCCGCTTCGACATATCCCTCTGAAGGCACAAAGGATCCCGGCTCCAGACGGTCTGGGCTGTTCACCAGATGGGTTGCTCCACAGTTATCTAGGAGGGTGCTCTCAGCAAGCGGATGAAGAGGCGTTCCACGCGCTGTATACATCACGACTGAGTGTTCCGCTTCGTAGAGGATCTCAGGGATAATGATTGTAGAGATGTGTGGATGATCTGGGTAGTTGACAAGGCCTCCTTTGCTAGGAGCAGCAGTGAACCAGCCTTTCTTAGCTAGTTTTTCTTTCAGCCAAGCCCAATGGGGCTTATCCAACTCGGCCTTGATGGCGAGGATACCATCTTCCGTAAGGTTGGTCATGTGAGAGGTGTGGCCGGTGACTGCCTTTTCCAAATAGGCACACTGCTCAGGCTTCCATGGGTGCTTTGGGCGCTTACAAGGGCAGTTCTTACTCGTGCTCTTGCCAGCGGCGTTCTTCCCTTGCTGCATTGATCCCGTGGCCATCGGCAACGTAGCATATACGCCACTGAGCACCGAAGGGTTGTTTTGGGTGATCACTGCGCTTAGGATGCCGGCGAGTTCGAGGAGGGTCTGCTTTTTATCTGGCTCCTCGATGAGCTGCCACTGCTTCCATCTTGCCCACTCAGGAGCTAGCTTGCGATTTCCAACTGATAGTCCCTGGCGATTTCATCTGACGTTGGGGTAGCTCGGGCAGCCGGAGCCTGAGCAGCTGCGAGCCCTCCCGCTGCTCTGCGCGAAGCATTGGTCAGTTCCCGCTCGTGGTGTTCTTTCAACCTCCTATTGGAGTAGACCTCATAGGGTTCTAGCTTCGGCACGGGGTTGAGATCACCAGCGGCGTCGGGCTTCGCGGGGTCGATTTGCTCCCATAGATGGTATGCTCGGGCTTCAAGCTCTAGTGACATAATCCATAGGGACCAGTCTCGTTGAGTGTCTAGCCTCACGGCTGTTGACGGGTTTGAAGCAGCCACGAGCGTCATGATTGCTAGGTCGAGCAGTGGAAAAGGGGTTGCGTGTATATGCGCGATTTGTATGCTTAAGGCGGTCGGTTGGATCGAGGACGACGATAATAGCGTTTGTCGAGAGTAATGATGATTTCAATGAGAAAATAAGCAGTGGAAGTTACTAGGAACGCTCCTACCCGGGCTCATAACTGTGACTAACAGCTATTGCTGCACCGACCGAGCATACGAAAGAGGAGGAATAAAGAGCCTTGATTTCTATAAAGGGGAAGCGGCACAAAGCCGTTTATAAGCATGACCGCGCGGACCACAGGCAGGTCTGTGCGCGACCAATCAGCGGGAGGGGCTTACGTAACAAGAAGGCTTCGACAGAGTCATACGAGTACTCGTGTACTGTCGCTGCACACAAGCCATGTCACCCATCAACACTGACTCAGAAGCAGAAGCAGAGACCTCAGACTTCAACATTCTTGGTCAAGCTTGAGGGACCTCTCCAAGCGTTGAAGCTGTGGCTTAGGCTGTAAACATGTCTTCGAAACAGGAGACTATGATGGCATCGGACTCATCTGGCCAGAGCAGCTCCTTCTGTAGAGTCAACGGCCTTGAGACACTGGCCATTGAGGCCTTTTTATCCTAGTCCAACATTCACTCAACATTCTCTCCTACCTTTATTCGAATCTCGCTTGCCCGAAAGGAGTTATCAACCAACTCCATCTATCCAACTCTTGGTATTGACTCGACAATACCTCAGCATCGACTAGGAAAGCAGAATGACAGCCCCCAACCTACTCAGAACGAGTACCCTATTTGGTACTTTCTCTACGGTACTCTTGCGCAGAGTGAGCTCCTTTCCGACCTGCTAGGCTCTGATCCTGTTTATCACGATGCCAAGATCCGTGGTGGGGTTGTCGGAAGCTGGGGTAACTACAAGGCGCTTGTCCATGATCCAAGTCAGAGAAACACGGTACACGGGAAGGCATTTCTGGTCACGTGTGAAGAGAATGAGGAGGCTCTGCGTCTATATGAGACGGAAGCGTACGGGATTGTCAGGTGCCGCATTGAGGTGGATGAGGGACGGGTCATTGATGGTTTAACGTTTCGTTGGCGAGATAAAGATTAACTAAGACCAATTAAATATTGAGTGTTCTGTTTGAACGGTCATGAACAAATTCATGTGAACATTAAGCACCATAATTCTCCAGAGCATCCTTCACCAAAGCCAGGTTCTGAATCACAGCCAATCCATACTGAGCAACATCGTTGGTCGAGACCCAACTGGCCTCCTTTCCGGGGATAAGGCCGTCATGCTTGGCAATGGGAGTAGTAGCCCAAGGAGAAGTAGCCTTGAAGCCATCAGTCTCGAAGAACTCCTTCCAAGCTCGGTCGGCGATGGTCTCGTTCTTGAGCTGAGACGAGGCATATGCAGTCAGGCGAGAGTGTCCCTGGTAGAGGTTCAGCTTGCCAAACTCAACACCGTAACGGGCCTTCTGCTCCTCCTTGGTAGCGCTGAAGTAGTAGCAGTAGTCGAGCCAGGCTTGCTTGAAACCCTTGGGCAAGTCGTCGGCGTAGTACTCAATGAGCTCAGAGACAACCTCAGGAAGACCAAATACAGCAGACAAGTGAGAGATGGAGACGACTCCCTTGTTGTCGGGATCAGTGGGAGGCGGGTCCAGATCCCAGTTCTTGAGATCGTACAGTCCAGATCCCGTGACGAAGCCGTTCTTCATCTTGGCGATGCCCTGAACCGTCTTGGTGAGCTTAGCCTTGGACTCCTCCCATCGAGGTCCTCGACGCTCCCAGTCGATGAGCCAACCACCAGCGAGGGAGGACCAATCAGTGCCGAGGCCGAAGGCGACGGTCGAGTCAGGAGTAGGCTTCCATCCGTCCTTGCGAACCTTTCGCTGAGGATCAAGGACGCCGTATGTCTTGTCGGTGTCGAGCAGCTCCTCAAAGAGTTCTCCGATTCTCTCGTCGCCACCGGAAAGGTAGAAGAAGTACTTTCTGTACTGAGGCTGCGAGATACGAGCCTGCTTCGCGCTATCGCTGAAGTGCTGCACGCCGTGTCGAGTACCCAGGCCCTTCCAGTTACCAAGATGGTAGACGTCAACCTCTCCAGTGTGGCGAGTAAGAGCCTCAGCGAAGCGGTAGATATCCTCTCGGCCAGTGCGAAGGAAGTACTGCCAGAAGAACAGATCAGGAGAAAGCTCAGAGTTGTCCCAAGCATAACCTCCAACATCGTAGCGCCAAGTGTGTCTGTCAACGTCGTAGGCGTGCATAAAGTCACCGTAGTCGAGGAATCCGTACCATCTGCGATGCTCTACTTCATACTGGTAGAACTTGGCAAGGAAATCAAGATGCTCCTCGAGGGTCTTGGAAGCTTCGCTGGTAGAGTCCGCAGGGGCCCAGTATGTGCCGATCGCCTTGGTCTCCCGGATGTATGTGGACTCGGGGACGAGGACAGGAGGGTTGATGATCTGGCTGACAAAGCTGGCCAGCTTCTCGCGAGAGGGGGTCTGATCGAAAGCGACGAGATAAATCTCACTGGTTCGAGCAATGCCGTAGGGGGTGTCGAAGTCTTTCTCCCAGTCCTCGTAGGTGATCTCAAGAGCGTCCAGTTCGTCGGTGTAGTCCTTCTGGCCCAGGCCATCATGGTAAGGCCTGAGGTCAAGGGGCTCAGCAGAGGGGCTGTACAGCCAGAGAGTGATGCTTCCGGTGTCAGAGCCAGCGTGAGCAATGTCGAAGCCGGTGGGGTATCGCTTCCAGAAATCTCGAAGTCCAACTGCCAAGCCACCCTTGGTAGCTCCGCCAAGGTAGACCAGACCCTCAGCACGAGTACCGGCCGGGATGTTGATCCAGCTCTGGCCTGGCTTTGTTCGCTTCTTGATGGTGAAGCCATCGGGCGAAAGCTGGCTCAGGCTGTAGTCGTTCCAGGCAGGGATCCAGTGAAGTCGAGAAGAGACTCTAGTGTCCCAAGTGCTAACATCGGGAAGCTCCTTGCCGTCGAACTGGGCGGTCTTGACAGCCTGGCCCGGATCTCTCCTCTGTCCAGTGATGGGTTGAACAGCCTCGCTGAGCAGACCACCCTCAACACCGGCAATTCTGACATGGCGGTTGTAAAGCTCCTCACCCTTAAGTGGGACGTCGAATCGGAGACCAAGACCGGAGACAAAATCCTTGGAAGCATCGCCATCAAACACCAAGCTGTGGATGATCTTGATAGACTCAGAGTTGGAGTACAGATAGAACCGGATGACAAAGGGGAGCCAAGGGTCATGGGATCCACTGGCAGCTTCATGCTTGCCCCTAACAGTGACAAGGGCGCGAACAGAAGATTGCTCGCTGACGGTGACGTTGTCGATAGAGCTCTGGAAACGAAGAGACTTGATTGGGGTGTCGGTTTCGTCTTCGAAGGCGTGGGAAACTCCAGTCTGAGAGTGAAGCACCAGTCGTCCGTTCTGGGCGACTTGCTTTCCACCCACAGACTCAATGGACTTGACAATGACGGAACCCTTCTTGGGGAAGACTGCGGTAACCTTGCCGGTTCCGACTTCAATTCCATCGGCGCTCTCGGTAACAACGACAGTACCCTTCTTCCCGGCACCGGTTGAGGCGGTTGAGTTGATGGAGCCCCGTGCAGTTGTAGCCTTAACGACATACTCGTCAATCGGGCTGTCGGACCCTGCAATAGCGTGTCCGGTCCACTTCACCGAGCCATCCGGCCAGTAGCCAGTGACCCATGATTGAAGATCAGCGCTCTGGCCCGAAAGAGAAAACTGGGTGTTTTCAGGGAAGTGCTTGGACCGGGGCCAAGGAACACCAAAGGTGACGCCCGAGATAAAGTCAGGCTTATCACCAAGCCAGTGAACCTTGGCAGAAGAGGTGGCATTGGTAGGAGCCGCAAGAACAGCTTGACCCATGAGGGCAGTAAGTAAAAAGGAATGGACGGCTTGTCGAAGCATGTTGGCCAAACGACGTGCCAAGATATAAAAGAGTGTATTGGAGTTTGTTCCTCCTAGTACGAGTGTGTCTGCTGGAGATAGTTTGCTCCTAGGGCGCGATTCTGAGCAGTTTTATACAAATGGACCCTATACTTGACGCCATTCAGGACCTGGATGAGAATATGCACGTAATTTCGGACCAATGCCCTTATGAGTGCATTATAAACCCCGGCCATCCGGAGCACGCGTCCGCTTTCACCATAACTCGCATATCGGTAGAAATAACGCCGAAAGAGACGATCATTCCGCCGACGGAATAATAGCTTATGCTCTAGGACGTTGACTTTTACCATTTCAGCATGGAATGGCATTGTTGCGAATGGGCCGAGGGGTCCAAAGAGGGAAGAGCAGAGTTGCCCCCGCGGTGTCGATCGTTACTCCAAGAGGAAGTAGAGTGTACTGCAATTTCCCACCGTGAGCAAAGGTCCAGGTTCCCCGCGCCAAATACCGTGATGCTTTGACTGAAAGCGTTGAAGCTAATCTCTTTCTATACTAATGGCAGCGGATAGTACCGACCTTACGCGAGGAGTTTACGTGGATGATGGTTGATGCAAGGTGTCAATGACACAATGCCAAGGCTGGGCGTGGTAGTGGGGGGGTTGACTTGGGGGATTCTCGTTGGGGGCCATTTGGGGGTCCAGAGCTTTCAGGATCGCCGAGGCTCACCAGAGTAGTATTGTGGATGATCAGACGGGAAAGCGGAGTAATGAGCTCGGACGTTTCTTAATATTCCGAATTACTGCACGTGGAAGCAGAGATCATGGATCGTGATCGATAGACAGCCATGTTGTTCCCGAGACTCTTAGAGATAAAATGGGTCATCGGGCGGGAAGTCGGGCCTGTCAAAAATCCTCAACGGCTTCCCTCGAGATAAAGTTCGGCCCGGCTCTTTCTTTTCCTTAGTAAAGTTTCAACCCCTGTCAAGTCATTTCGGAGAGCTCCCGCAAGCTTAAGTCAACAATAATACCCTAGAGCCGGGAGTTTTATTTCCCGTAATACGCCATAGCGGTCACGTTGTTCGTCAGTTAGGAGGATAAAAGCACCTTTACCGTTCTATTTCATAAGATAGACAAGCGTGCCGTAGAGAGGTTATTATGGAATCTGCTGAAGACGCGCAGAGTGTATGGAGCCGACTCGCGTGTGATGGTCAACACATATACGAGGAAACCGACAAAAGAAGTATCATCGTCAGGTAAAAAGAGACGAGTGTCTCTTCAATTTAGAAGACGTTTAATTGATAGGAATAACCACTAAGGAACCTTTCTAAAAGCCATTGGCCCCGGTCACATGTCAAGAGTATGCAAACCAGGACAATAAGTCACATATGTACAACATACGAGCGAAGGCATACAAACATTGTCTAAACGATGTTTAAGAGTGCCCGATAATAGCTGTCTATCGTTCTATTGTTTCTAATCAGTCTATATAAGATCTAGCGTACAGAGACGCGAACCCTAATACGGGAGGCGATTTCTCGGTTCAGGTATTGGATAGGGAAACCCTTGTTAAATCTGGGGATTTTGGCGGAGAAACTCTTCCATCGACGTCGTCTTGACATTCAACTTGTGGTTGTCAATATTCTTGAGGGAGTAAGTTCCGTCCAGCTGAAAGAGTTGGTAGAACAGGCCGATGAAGCTGTAGTAGTCGTTGTAGGGCTTTTGGTTCCTCATGGAGTGGGCAAGCTCCCTCAGATCGTCTAGCGTGCCTCGGTACTTCTCGGCAACTTCAATGCCTCTGACCTCCTTGTAGATCCTCGCTAGCTCCTTGGGCGAGTAGGCGCCGGAATGCAGTTCCCAGAAGCCACCCTCTGGGGCATCGTCGCGTTGGATAACTTCAGCTGAGAATTCGGCGGCGTCCTTCTCAGTGGTCAGGTCCCAAGTCTCATCACCAGTGCCCCAAATGTCAATAGTCTTGTTTTCTGGGTCCCAAGGTCCGTTGTAGGCGGGAGAAAAGTTACCGTGGCCGGGGACGGAGAAGTAGACCTCGGTAAGGCCGCCGGTAAGAATATAGATCGGCTTGACGGTTGAAGTCAGCTTGGCCTGCTGATGGAAGGCGATGCAAGCATCGTAGCTTTGGTGCATTCCAAGTTTAAGCTGCCTCCAGTCGCAGTTCCAGCTGGCGGCCAGGAAACGGGTGATACCGGCACGCTCAGCGGCTCGTAGGAGGAGCAGCTGGGCATCCAGGTGCATCACAGGAGTTCCTGCATACGCGCAGATGATCGCATCAACTCCAGCACAAGCTTTATCCAACGCTTCGATGTCATAGTAGTTTTGAATCTCGACAAAGCTTTCCAGTTTGGATCGCTGCTCGTCGGTGAGCTTTGCTGGAGATCGACCGAGGCCGCGAACTTGATGCCCACGAGAGACGAGGCTGTCGATCAGATGCAGACCGAGGTTGCCAGTGACTCCAGGAACGAGGACGAGCATAATGAAGAGCGGTTTGGTATTGTGATAAATATTGACAATGGGGAATGATGGCTGATGTGTGTTTGCGGCTGAAGGATCGATGGTGAAACTAAGATAGCTATATTGACGATACGGCTTATGAAGTTTCTTAAATAAAGAATGTTTCTCACTACTCGGGCTTCGGACATCTAATGCTTAGATTTTGTCCGTTCGGATGTCCGATGTTCAGCTTTTGTCCGGCTTCAATTAGTAATGCCAGGTTTGAGATATCGCTCTTCGGCCAGTGAATCAAGAGCGAGCTTAAGAGTGGATAAAACTAGCTGGCCCACAAGAGGCCGAGCACTCCCGATTACAGTATGTGGCAAGGCTCATACTCGCCGAGAACTAAACATAAACCGCGGAGTCAGCCACGAAACCCAATATCGCGTCGCTCTAACGGTCGTTGTCGAGTTGTCCCCCTGCTCCACCTCAACCTTGAAGATCTGCCAGCACCGGAGGAACCAAACACACAATGTCCCCGTCAGGAACATGAAGCCCACAAACAGCTGTGCCTCTGTGAACTTGAGGCTTTCTCCACTACCTGCTATCTGCATGGCCAACGGCCCGCCAAAGGTGGTTGGCACTGCCATGGCGATGCAGAGTGATCCAAAGGTGCTTGCGAGCTTTTGAATGCCGACCACCTCAGCCATGACGGGGGTGATGGTGCACCAGAATACGCCACACAATGCGCCTCCGATGAGTGAGAACACGAGCAGAGGCGCATAGGTCGTCGCCGGGAGCCAGAGTCCGAAGCAAGAGATGGCGCAGAGAAACGTGAGGATACCGGCAATGTTGATGCGACCAAACGAGTCGCTGATATAGCCGATTAGTGGGCGCGACAAGGCCATGCCCAGGTTCAGCAACGCGCTCGATATGGCACCTTGTGCTGGTGTAAGGCCGATGGAGGAAGCGTACGTGGGAAGCGAGTATAGTAGAATGACATAACCCAAATCTGTAGCAAACCCCCAGGCAATAAGAAGAAGAATCTCGATCCGCCCAAAGTCGCGAGGGTCGAAGCGTTCCTCGTCCAATCTGATGTTAGGTTGCGTCCTACCACCCCATTCCTTGAGCAAAAAGGCAGCGAGGAGATTAGCGCCCAAGCCGCAGAAAGCGAGGATGCGGTAAGTCCAGCGGATCCCGACGTCTTGGATAAGAATGTTCGAGGCAATGCTGTACACCAGTCCCCCGATGCCGACGCCGGCCGTGGCGCAGCCGACAGCCAGGCTTCGTCGGGAGGTAAACCACGGAGGAAGCACAGCAGCGCCAGAGATGTACGACAAGCCCATGCCAACTCCAAAGCAGACGCCCTGGCTGAGGAAAAGTTGCCAAATATTGGTCGCAAAGGAAGACGTGATGAGTGAAATGAAGAGAAAAACAGAACCAAGGATGAGGGTCAAACGAAGGCCAATGCGGTTGCGAACGATGGTCACAAGCGGGGAAATGATCATGGCTGCTGAGATGGATAGCCCACCAACGAGGGAGTATTCAAAGAACGAGGCCGGCATCTCCTCCGGGTGTGTTGCATAATAAGCCATCATGACGGCCCATGACTGGAAAGAGGTTAGTTAATGTCCTTGTATCTTGTATGTCGATGGACTTGCAGCATTGATGCCCCAGGTATGGGAGTTGATGAGAAAAACGGCAAAGGCGCAAACCCACCCATAGCCTCCGTTGGGAGGAATGGGTTCGATCATAGCGACATTTGACATGTTGTCGGTGGAAGGTTCATTAATGTTGCCATTTGGTGATTCCATCTCGAAACCCCCAGTCCCCACCTCCCCCGTTTCCACGGCAAGATCAGCTTGGCGAGTCATGGTAAAGGGTGTCACAGGCGACGGGTAGATGAAAGTGCATAAACCAGGAGGGGAAGTGATCAATAGCTATATAGTTAGTTTGATGGCCTGGCCAGTGGCTTGCTATCTGGATCATCGCGTACGTAATCGTGATAGATCACCCTTCAACGTCGACTTCGCATCTCAATATCTGGTGGTTGTGTGGATCTAACGTTCACTGCTCACTCCAACCTTCTACTTACCCCGCGCTCGGCTCGCGATAAGAAGGGTCGCCAAGGCAGGTGACTTGTTGTAAAACGCCCTGTATATGCGAGATTTGTTATCTCTTTCCTTCTTTTGACGTAGTAAGCCAGTGAGGGGTCGGCGTTCCCGGCCCGGGGCAGGCTTAAGTAAACCCCATGGCGTTAAAAACGGCAAAATAATAAAGATGTTAGAAGAGATATACAAGGAATCGAACATTAGATAGCGGATGGGATATTCTTGGAACTCTATTTTATAAGTTTTATCTTTTTTTTTTCTGACTCTGCCACCGTCCGTCCGGAGCCTGAAGACATATGTGTTTAGATCAATGTTAAAGCCTCGCTGCCCTCCCTGCCGATAAAGGCATCTTGACTCATAGTCCCACGCCCAGTCGTCCACAATATATAGACTTTGCCGACCCTCCAACATGCGGAACTGGCCTGGAGGTGCCTGTTTCCGGTCATGAGGAGTAGACTAAAGTGTTTACGCCACATTCTGTATGTTCCCCTCATCGGCGTATTCTCCGATGTCTCCGGTATCAAGTAACAACGCGGGGGCACATGTCGGAGGTGAGCTTATCAGCGAATCTATGTCTACCTATACCTATGCTATCTTTGATAAAGCGAGATGAGAATTTCCGTGTCTTTGGTACCAGCCTGGGAGGATGAGATAGATCACGCCCCTCAATTTGACATGTCTCATCCATCCCAATTAGAAACATTCTTGGTGCTGCCGGCCTTATCTGAATGAAAAACCGGGGCTGCTGGAGATTATGATGAGGTATGGCCGTTTTCCTTTATCAGTTCGGCTTGACTAGCTGTTGATAGATGAGTTAAGGTTACATGCTTCTCGCTCTTGGGCCTAAGGCGTACACAATATATCACAGTACTCATTATGGATGGACAATTAATACGGTATAAAACATGAAATTTCTTCAAGAGGTTTGTGTCTATCAACATAATTTCCTATTTTGCCATTCTATTGCCATTTATTAGCCATTTTAGGGGATATCTGAGTAACAAAGTCTACTTGCGCCTCTTGGTCTTTAAGATCTTGATATCGCAAGGGTCTGGCTTACTAGCGCATGCCACTAGCCGGAATATCAGGCTTATTCAGGTGCCCCAAGAGCCCTGTCAGCGGGGTTCAGGGTTCCGAGCCGACGTGATCTGACAACTACCAATTCAGACTTGTCAAACCCTACCCAGCTATTTGGACTCCTAGTCGTGCCTACGCCTGATCCGAGATTGGCGAGCTCGGGATCCTGATTTGCCTTGAAACCTTGCTTCGTGCTTCAACGATGGAGAACTCCTCTCAGCCCTTCTCTTATCAACCTCTCGACGATGACTCGATCCGACTCGTCACCATCAAATCTGGACAATGGGATTCCATCATAGAATGTGAAGTCGACATTGGGAAGCTTCGCAAGGGCACTAAGCGCTTCGGGGCCCTATCCTACGTCTGGGGCGATAGCAACGTCCGCCGCACAATACGCCTCAATGGCAACACGTTTGAGGTGACGGTGAACCTCTTTGAGGGACTTCGACAGATTCGAGAGTCCATATATGAAGACGAGAGTCTCCCCCAGCTACCTCTATGGGTAGACGCCATCTGCATCAACCAAGATGACAAGGATGAGAAGGCGAAGCAAGTGCCCAACATGCACCAGATCTACAGCACCGCTGAGGAGGTCCTCTTGTGGCTTGGTGTCATGCCTATTCCGCCTGACTTCTTAAAGCCATGGACCTACGACGAGAGATACTCTTGGATGGGGTTTGACGATGAGGATTGTCCAATGAGTGAAGAGCTTAGGGAGGAGGCCCTCGAGAGATACATCCTGTACATCCGCAGCCCGAAGTACCCGATTCAGCGTCTAAGTCGGCAGCCCACTGGAAAACCTCGGAAACAACAACTGATGCACTTTGCCGTGGCATCGGCTCTTCGTCATTGCACTTACTTCCAGAGACTATGGACCGTCCAGGAAGCGGTACTCGCAAAGGATGGGCCAGTCATTCTGGTAAACCGGCACGTCCTAACATGGGATGAGTTCACACACAAGGACCGTCTAGAACCCGAGGAGTCTGTGGAAATCCCGAACCGTCCCCACACATCGTTTCTAGGCATTTCGTCGCTCAGGAAGCAGGTCGCCGTGGGTCGCCGGCAATCGCCCCCAGAGCGTCTACTAGACGTCATCCAAGACTTCTCGGAGCTTGCGTGTAGTGAGACTGTGGACAAGATATACGGCCTGGTGGCCATGGTCCCGCTCCATGATTTACCGAATTCCCTCTGGCCAGACTACAGCATACCCTCCGAGGAAGTTTACTGGAAATACGCCCAGTATATCTTTGCTAAAACCGGCAGCCTCACCCTCCTCGAGCGGTACACGAAACCTCTCCCTAGAGTCCCCTCATGGGTTCCAGCCATCGGTGCCAGTGAAAGGAACATATCAGTAAAAAAGCCCAGTTCTCTCACACACTCGGGTCCGTCCTGGTGGATGTACCCACTCTTCTCGGCTGACTCTAGGGAGATGTCCATCACGGGGTTCGACTGCGGCGTCTGCGAAGAACGCATGGAGCGTCCATTGGCCGTAGCCAAGCCGGAAGACTTGCAGCTCGTGGGAACATCTCTAGATCTCCGGGACACGTTGAGCCAGCTTGGAAAGAAAATCGATTCGAATACGTTCGAATGGGGTAGAGTAACCGGCACGCAAATATACTTTCCAGACACGTCCTCAAGGCGACTAAAGGAAAAGACCTTGTTTCAACTAGCTGAGAAATTGGACGTAAGAGGAATGCAAGAGTTCTGCTCTAGGGGTCAGGATATTGCCGCACGTGCCCTGGAGGGCTGGAGGGAGATAGCGGCGTTTGCGTGGACTTCCTTGAGATCGAGCAAGGGAGAGATATTCACATTCCGTGATAGCCTCTGGTTAGATGACTTTCAGCCTCAAAAGGGTGATCACATCTTCCGACCTAACGGCATGAAGGGTGCCCTTGTGCTGCGTCCAGCGGACAATGGCAAGTTTAGGATGGCAGCGCGACTGACAACCCACAAGGACGTTTCGAATGAGGGTGAGAGGTTGCAGAGGGTGAGGTTGATATGAGATGTGGTCTTCTTCTTGTTTCAACTATTTCTTAGCATAGTGTAATGAAATCTACCTGTAATGTCGCCGTCTGCAGAGATAGATCCTCCGTTTTGTAAACAATGAGATATGATGCTATGATGTGTTGACAATGTGTTTTTTGTTATAGTTAAAGTCCGGACCTTGATAGATTAACTGAGCCAGAAGATCGTAGTGCGGCCACTACTGTACGTCGCCATAGATTTACTCTATTCGAGTCACAAACAAGTGAAACCGGCGTCCTCGCAAGCAATCTCTTCAATGGTAATATTGGGGAACAACCCCCTTCACCCGCAGCCACCCCTTCTCCACTGCCTCAAGCACCTCATCCGGCAGCGGCCCTTTTTCCAGATCAACCAGGTTCTGCTCCAACTGAGAAGCACTACTCGCTCCAATAATGATCTTATCACCCTTCTCCTTGCTCATGGCACTATGGTGTGACAACCACCGTAACGCACACTCTGCCTCGGTTAGTTGATGCTTTGCAGCCGCAGCTCTGAGCTCCTCCAATGCATCAAAGTAGGCGTCGTTGACGTATCGCACGTGGTGCAACTTCCCCTGGAGATGCGAGGGGTCGAATCGAGACCCGGGAACGTAGTCGGTGTCGCTCATGCCGCGTCTGTACCGCGACGTGAGGAATCCGCCTGCCAGTGGCTGGAACGAGTAGAGCGATATGCCGTACTGACGAAGGCATCGCATGAGTTCGGGCTCGATGGCTCGGTGCAAGGCGTTGTATACGCCCTGGTAAACGGTCGGCTTGATCCATCCATGGCGTTCGCAGATCTCACAGATCGCGGCTACCTCCCAGGACATGTAGTTGCTGATGCCAAAGCGGTCGAAGTAGCCCTCCCTGTACAAAGAATCTACCTCTTGCAGGGTTTCTTCCAGAGGGGTGCTTCGATCCGGTCCATGGAGATACCACAGGTCGAGCTTGGTGGCTCCCAAAGCTTCGAGGCTGTCCTTGAGACCCTGTCGCACGTCGGCGGCTTGGAGCGTGTAGCTCAATTTCCCAGCGCTGCGTGTGCGTGCGTTAGGGTACAGCTTGGTGCCCATCTTGAGGTTTCGGCCTTGCCAGTTGGCATCGGCGAGATACGTTTCTGTCGACCCGCGGCCGTATAGGCGCGCTGTGTCCACCTCGCTGTGGCCGTGTAACTGGAAGACGTCGAGCATCCGGTTGGCTTCTGTCAGGTCCGAGACGCGTATTCCATCCACACCACTACTCCCGATGGTCATGGCGCCGAAGACGACGGGGAGGGAAGTCGTAGATCCTGACATGATGACGCGTATAATTGGAGTAACGGATTTTGAGGATGGCAAGTGCCAAGAGGAAGCACCGGTTAAACTATCTTCTGGCGTAGTTATCCCATCAAGGACCAGGCTTCAACCTTATCAAAGAACACAATGGCACTGGTTAAACACTGGTCTTATACAGGTTATGCAACTATTTAATGTGGCAAAGTTCTTGCACCTCAAGTCGGCGATAAGGATTAACACCGGAAACCCTGGTAAGCTCAAACACCACTCTAGATTAGTGATGTATTAGATATTTTCCTTAAGAGCTAGGAATCGGGCCGAGCTTAATGGCATGCAACTGACTTACGTGTAGCCCGGTCATGCACCTTAACTCCGGAGCTCGTCATGATGCCAGTGCGGATGGACACTTGCCCTGGGCATATATGTAGAAGCTTTACTCTGTCTTCCAATCATCGACTATCACATAACATTCCCTAGCACCATGGTTGACCGCCCTAACATCATTCTCGGCACCGCCCATCTCGCCGACCCCGACACTTTCTGGGGTCAATCGGACGAGCACGTCCTCGAGGCCTTTTCCATACTCAAGAAGCACGGCCACTCCAAGCTAGACAGCGCAATCGCATACGCCGGCTCAGAAGACAAACTTGGAAGCTTGGAGGCGGGCACAACCCATGGTCTCACCATCGACACGAAATGGAGAGGTGGATGGGCGATTGACGAGGCTGACAACTCGGCCAAGGGCATCCTGGCTGTCGCTGAACAGAGCCTGCAACGTTTGCGTGTTTCGCAGGTAGATGTCTTCTACCTCCACGCGCCGTCTTACAAGACCCCTTTTGAAGAGACCCTCGCCGGAGTGGACGCGGCATATCGAGCGGGAATCTTTAGGCGCTTTGGACTCTCGAATTTCCCCCCAAAAGATGTCCAAAGGGTATACGACATCTGCAAGGAGAATAACTACGTCTTGCCTTCTGTCTACCAGGGGAACTACTCAGCCATCACCCGCAAGATAGAAAAAGAACTTTTCCCTCTCCTGCGGAGGCTGGGAGTGGCCTTTTACGCGTACTCGCCCATTGTGGGGGGATTTCTGGCCAAGTCGCCTGCCCAGATCAGGGCCGGGGACACGAGATTCAGCCCTGACCAGATGTTTGGCCTGTATCATCACATGTACGTCAAGGATGAGTTGCTGGGCGCTTTGAACGACTGGGAGGGGATTGCCGCGCGGGAGGGAGTCTCCAGGGCGGAGCTTGCGTATCGGTGGATCGTGCATCACAGTGAACTGAAGGGGAAACACGGAGACGGGGTGGTGGTGGGGGCTAGTAGGCCCTCTCAGCTGGAGGAGACGCTTTCGTTCTGCGATGGGGGGCCTTTGACTGATGCTGCTGTGGAGGGTATTCAGGCGATCTGGGACAAGGTGAAGGATTATGCGCCTGTTGACAACTATCAGGCTGTCTGTGGTTAGAAAGTGGGCGGTAGCAATAAAGTTGGTAGCATTAGAATTGGTGGTGCTAGGCTAGAAAAGGATGGAATAAAGATAGAGGAGGTTGAGCTACAGATCCCTCACGCATGAAAAATGAAAGATCAAGCTCTTATTTGGACAAAACCACCCGCTTTCCATCAAACTCGGTCCCCAGCTTTCCCACCGCAAGATCCACCATCCACCGAGCACAACTCTCCCTCGTAATAAACTGACTCGTCCCACCCTCAGTCATGCCAAACGTCTTCACAGGCTGCACTCCAGTGTTGGACAGTGCAACCGGCATGGGGAGCGTCCAGACAAGATCCTGCCCGCAAATGTCCTCAATCTCGGTATTGACCGCATTATGCTCGGCATACGTCTTGCCCAGGTTACTGTGGTCCATCAGAAACTTGAGGTACAGCGGCACCGTCTTGATGCTCTCGCCCGTGCCTCGACCGCACATGATTATCAGCCGTGGCTTCTGTCCGTTCGGTAGAGGCTGCTGTCTACGCAGGGCACGCGCCGTGTTTGCTGCCGCGTCGGGTAGAATACGGACGGGGCCAATGAACTCGGACCAAGGGTTGACCGACTTGCGGGAGGCGTCAAGGAATTGGATCGCGGCGTCGAATGGGTGGTCCGAGGCCGCGAAGGCGCGGTCCATGTCGGATTCTGAGAGGACTGAGCCTTGGACGATTGTGAGTCTCTCGCGGGGGTTTAGACGGGATGTGCTGCGGGCGAGGGCGGTGACATGGTGGCCTAGAAGTAATTAGGTTAGACAGATGGTTAAGGCGGGCTCGTGGGAAGTCATGCGTGCCTTGGTCGAGGGCGTACTGGAGGGCAAAGCCACCTGATCTGCCAGTGGCTCCTGTGATGAAAAGATGCATACTGGCTGACAAGAGGTCGGAGTTTGAACGATGCCAAAGGTATCATGAGTGAGAAGAATGGCCAATTAAGTATGGTGAAGGAGACTAGGTTGCTTACACCCAGCATGCCTACATCTTGACCAACCCTGATTTCCTCAAATCTCGGCGAGGCCGGCGGCCAATGTTCTGCTGCTCGTGAGACGAGCCGGCCGAAAGAGATTCCACCGCGCGGTGTTCCTGATTTGGAACAAGAACCCCCCTGAACGTGTTTGTAATAGTCGGGAGTTATTTGACTCCGGAGCCTCATGCTCTAGCCCCTCCAAGGCAACTCACCATGGCCTCCTGCATGCGGTTCAAGTCCCTTCAAGGCCCCCCAGCGTCTTGGAAGGCTGGAGCAAAAGTTTTGAATAAAACTAGAATCCTTGGCTCAATGGTCTTCTGGCTCAGTTATCCTGTCAAGCGCCGGGCTTCAACTATAACAAAGAACACATTATTAACACACCATAGCATCATATCCCAATGTCAACACAGCCCAGTTTCCGATCAGTGCTTCCAGTGAGGCCTCATTACATTAGCCTACCATCCATACATAGTAAACACTGAATATTCCACGTACAAGTACCGACTGGTAGGTTACATACTCAAACCCATGGCTCAGATTTATAAGCTATTGCCTCAGCACCTAGCGTTCAAGGCGATGGACGGAACGCCCGGGGGCACATCATCTGTGAGATTGGACGATAGCCATGACCGCCGGGGCAAGTTAATTCAAGGTGACGCTCGGTCGCTGATGCCTTGAGTCTCGAACGAGTCGCCGCTCGCCTATTCCCAATTGGGGATTCCCGCGCGGTCCTGACCCCATTCGGATATCCGGTCGACGAACTGGGCAATGGAAGGCAGATTCATGGCGGATGGCATTACTTTTCGTTCTTGGGCACTACAAGGGTTAAACTTGATTGCTATAAATGCCCAGGTTGACCTCCCTTCAACAAATCGTGGTGAAAATCTAGTTGCTGATAAAAAAAACCCCCATCTAATCTGAGAGAAGCCAGCTGGGTCCTCACGACCAGGCCCGCAAGGCAACTCGGGATTTCCTCAGGAGCGAGACCAATCTGGCGTGGACTCGTTTCATCTGCGGCCACTTCCTGATCGACTACGCGGGCCAGCCCTACATCAAGAGCTACATGAAGCCTGATCTTCATTTTGGGATTGACGTGGCGAACAAGGCGGCTTCCATCCCGGGCACTGGCAACGACATTATCGCCTTTTCCTATACATATGACCTGGCCAAGTTTGTCGTTGCGGCTCTGGATCTTCCAGAGTGGAAGGAGGAGACTATCTTCTGGAGCGATAAAGCGACTTGGAATGAGGTCGTTGCGTTAGCGGAGAAGGCAAGCGGTACGTGAATCCATGTCCGGATATTATACAACTATCGTTACTAACGACGGCGCAGGAACCAAGTTTACCGTCAACTATGACCCTGTGGAGAAGTTGAAGAAAGGAGAGATCAGCGAGCTTCCGGGACAGGTGCAGCTGTACAGCTTCCTCCCCAAGCCATTCCTGTAGGGCCTCGTCTCGCGTTGGGGCCTGATGGCTATTCAGGGCCATTGGAATCTCCCCGAGGAGAATAGCCTGAACCGCCGGTTCCCTGAGATTGAGACCTTGAAGGTCAAGGATGCTTTCAAAGGCTGGGAGGGCAAGTAGTGTGATTGCCTTTGTGAGTCACGCCTAGTAGTGAGCAGGGGCTCGTCCCGGAGAACGATAAAGGTGATGAAGTTGATTGTTTAAGACTTGATCTTTACTGGAAGCATATCTCGCCATTGAAAGCGTAGCCTTTTGACTAACGTAGTTTGAACTGGATTAAGAAAGATGTGTGGGGTTGGCGAGGACAACAAACTCGACGGCCACTCTTTACCACCGAGGGTTAAGCAGCATAAAATACATGAATACCTGGACGAAGATAGAATGCAAAATCAGCCTGAATATTAGTAATTGACCACTGGATTTACTATTTTCCGTCACTAATCTACCCCCTGGTGCCTCTACAATCCGCCCAAACCAAGCTCCAGCGAACCCCATGGCTCGCATCATCATCCCCGGGTCATTATGAGTAGAAAGAGCACAAGCAGCGGCTGCTGGATCTGCAGACTCCGCCGTAAGAAATGCGACGAGGTCCATCCCACTTGCGGGGATTGCAACGCCCTCGGTCTAGACTGTCTCTACAGCGACACCAAGCCTGAATGGATGGACGGAGATGTTGGACAGAAGCAGATGAGCATGGCCATCAAGACTCAGGCTAAAAAAGGGCAGAGGTCGAGGCACTCTGAAAAGGCCAGGGGGGACAGCTTCATCAATACTTCTGCCGTTGACTACGATTCGGCTACGGGCAAGAAAACAGCACCGAGTCAGGCTTCTTCAGCGTCTGAGCGGCCCTCCAGCATTGACGCCGGGTTTCCGATCCAAGAACCAAATAATGGCCTTGTTTCTTCTGTCCCAATCTTACCTCGATCTAGCCTCACGACAGATGAAGAGGCCGAGATCAACTTCACCACCATATATCTCGACAATGTCTTCCCTTTCCTATTTCCCTTCTACCGCCCTTCCATTCTCGACAACGGGCGTCACTGGGTGCTCCATCTGCTCAGATGAAATAGCGTCGTACTACACGCAGCGCTGAGCCTAAGCTCTTACTTTTTCGCCGTTGCCCTCGACTACGCCCACCTCGAGGAGAACCACGACAGTTGCAAGTCCCTAGTCTGGAATGAACTGACCGCCCAGGCGGAAAGGACTATTATTCTTATTCAGAAAGATATGCAGAATCTCCAGCAGCGAGGAGTAGCGGCCAGTCTGGAAGACAGCGTCAACGCGATGCAGAGCATCATCCATGTGCTAGTCTTTGACGTGGCTATTGGGAGGACGACTGACTGGGATATACATCTCAGGCCAGCGATTGCGCTTTTCCGGGATATTCTGACGCATCACGGAACACGGGGGTCGCAAATCAGTCTGGACGCTATACTTTTTCAGATGCGTCGACCTGAACTATCCGTCGTCAATCTGATAAAGCTGACCCCGGCGACTCCGAGTCAGTCTGCGTTTCGTTTTTTTTACAGCCATGCTCCTATACATAGATGTTGTTTCCAGCACAGCACTCGAACAGTCGCCAAGATTACTTCAGTACCACCACACTTTCTTGGACGACAGCACAGGAGATGCCAAGATTAGCCTCGAGGGCTACGTCGGCTGCCAAAACTGGGTGCTTGTGGCTGTTGCCGAGTCATCTGCTCTCGACGCCTGGAAGACAAGATCGGACGAAGCTGGAACATTGTCAGTTGTCGACCTTGTGCGCCGAGCGGAACCCATTTTTCAGAAACTAGATGATGGCTTGGCCCGTCTCTCTCAGGCACCAACAACACCGAGCCGTTCAACTCCATTCCTATCCGAGCTATACTACAGTCAAGAAGACTTCACTGGCACTCGGGCAACCAGAATCTGGGCGCTTGCGGCAAAGATTTACCTAACAGGTATCGTTTCCGGTTGGCAACCTCGGAGCCAGCCTATCCGAGACAGCGTGTCGCTAGCTCTCTCCACTCTGCAGGAGATATCGTCCCCGTCCATGTTGCGGGCACTGGCCTGGCCGCTCTTTGTCGTGAGCTGTCTGGCGTCAGGGGAGCAGCAAGAAGCGTTCAGACTCATCTTTCGTCGCATGGATGGTTTGCGGGCGTTTGCGTCGGTTGACGGGATGCTCAAGTCTGTGGAGGCGGTTTGGGAGCAATCGTGGATGCGGGATAATGGGGGTTGGAGTATTTCTAAGTGTTTTTCAATCAATGGGGAGCCGCTTTTATTGATATAAGGGATGGCGCTGAGTGGCCAAGTATCAAACCAGCACATGAGAAAGCCCTCTTTGCCTTGAAAGGTGTATTATAATATATATATATAGGTATCTATAAGAAGGCATTTAAGATGAACATTAACTCTTAATAATTTTATCACGGTTGTTTATTACTTTTCTCTACTTCATAACAGCTTCTCATGTTATATAACGTCTTATCGAAAACCTTTTTCTTTCTAGAACCAGCGAGCCACACCGCAGGTTGCCTAGCATATCGCACGAAAATTCCGTCAGTTATCGCCCATGTCACCAGGGGATTCATTGAATGTCATCAATCCAATGAGCAATGGGGTTTTTTGTATACCTCGTTCATATCGGCGGTTGCTTATATCCGTTCAATCCTACCTCGATAAGCAAGGCGCAGGACCATTATTCAGACACACGTGACCCTCGCCAAGCCGAAGGAGTCGGATCGACTAACAGGCCTGCACATTCTAAATCTCACCAAACACATCATGAGCGCGTCAAACGAGAATCAGGCATCGGTAACGTTGCTGAAAACATGTCAGACCTGTTTTAATCTCAAGATCAAGTGTGACAAGACTCAGGATTCCGATCTTTGTGATCGGTGCCTTCGGCTTGGCAAGACATGCGTGTTTAACCCGGCTCGGCGCCGGCCACGTAATACCAGTCGTCACAGGTGAGAATTTCATCCAGAACGGAATGTGTTCTGACTAATTCGCTCTCGACTTTGTAGGTTGGAGTTGAGGTCTAAATCCAAGAGAGACTCTAAATCACCATCAAACTCGGGCACTTCAGCTCCAACTGCGACCCCAGGTGACATCTTTAACAAAGATGCTTCACTGGACCCTTTTCAACGAGGAATTCTATCTTTGGAGGTCGGTGATAAACTTCTCGACTACTTTCGATCGAGGATGACACCGTACTTTCCATTTGTTGTGTTTCCAAACGATGTCTCCGTTAGCATAACCAACTCGTATCGACCGTGCGCCTGTTTGGCCGCGCTTGCAGCGGCCTCACATGCAGATACGAACCGTCAAAAAGCACTTGGCGATCTATTTAACCAAGTCGTGGCTACAAAGATGGTCAGCGGAAAGTTCAATGACCTAGACTTACTACATGGTCTTCTTATACATCTTGCCTGGTATGCTACTTGACTCATCAAAAGCAAAGACCCTGCTGAACTTTGGTTTTAGGGCACACTATCAACCTCGACCGAAGAGATATACACAGCACTTACATCTCGCAACAAGCATTATTAGCGACATGCGCCTCGATAAACCGAGGAGGCCGAAGCTGTGGGACGTTGATGGCGGTAAAGATCGAGACGAACCAGACTGGGGCCCACCCGAGATGCGCGCTCTAGCAGGTGCATATTACCTATCATCTACGTAGGTTAACTCAATCCGTCTTCTATTATCTACTAACATCCTCAATAGCTCCTCTATTGTGCTTCAGAAATCACGTCACATGTCGCATTCACCCTATATCTCAAGATGCTGCGAGCATCTCGGTCTACTAAACACGCACCCCACTGACAAGTATCTTGTCTACATTATCCGCGTGCAGACTCTTATTGAAAAGGTTGACGACATAGTCAGCAAACCTTCTGCCGCTCAGGATCTTGCACCTTTCTGGGAAGAAAGTCAACGGATTGCTCAGGAGTGTGCCGAGATCAAGGCAACATTGCCCTTTCCTCTCAGTGACAGCCGTAAGTTTCCCGAGCCAGATTATCCCCTCAATACCTAGGCATATAGCTGACACGTTACTAGCGCCCTTACTCTTGGAACTCCATATGCTGGAACTTCTCCTCAGCCAGTCATCGCCCCGAGGAACTCCGTTTGGGCTCGACAAGTTTCAACCGAACCAAAACCCAGCAGAAGGCCAGGCTGCCCTCATAGACTGGCTTTCTGCTAGCATGTCAGCGGCTCGCTCCTTGATTAGTGTGATACTTGTTCTGCCACATGGAGAAGAAATGGCGATGTCGAACATGGGCTGGATTATGATGTATTGCGGCCTATCACTGGCGGTCCGTCTTGATCTTATTGCTATCAGAAGGGCCATCTCTGGGTCAACTGGACACCTTCGTCGGTTCCTGGATATGCCTCATACACTTCGGCAGATTGTACTCCGCCTAGAGGCAGCACGGCATGGGGACAAGGCTACGGCAGCTAATCTGCACCCGTTCGAAGGTTTGGCCAGACGGGTTCGTCGGCTGGAACAGTGGTACCACGCTCAGGCTGGTGATGACCTTGCAATCACCACCACACCCAGCCCACAGGCTGTGAACCAACCCAGTGCAGTGGTAGTGGACACTGACAGCATGCCCGTCACAAACTTGCCAGCTTATCCGAATGTCAGTACCTGGGGAGGGGCTGATTGGTACCAGGGGGCAGAGTTTGACATCAGCACGTTTCTCTTTACGGACCCTGTTGACATGCCTGGTAATTTCGGTCTTGGAGATAGATTTCCTTGAGTGTAACGGATTTAGGTACGGGATAAAACTATAGACTTTACACCGGTCGTTGGGACCCGCAACACCGACTCCGAGTCGGACTAAGATACGGAGTAAGATACGGACTAACGCACGGACAAAGAGGTTGAGACGTGATTCAACGTTTTACACTGTAAATGCCGTGTAATCCTTAGTTTATTGAAGGATTGATCGTCAATCTTCTAATTTCGGCTTCTAAGCCTCATTCGAGCGTCGAAATATTCTCCGTGGATACCAGAGCTCCAGTCTACTCGACATGTATAATAAGACACCATCAAGCCAGCAATGGCTCAGTATCTCTATCCTCTCCATCTCATCTTCATCTACCTTTTCTATTTTTTTTTCTTTGATCGCCTTCAATTTCAATTACGATGCGTTCGTGTATTCCCTTGGCGGCTGCCGCATCAGTCTTGGGCGGGTTCACCACCACAGTGTCTGCGCAGCAAAATGACGACAATATTCCCTTTTCGGCTTGCCCTCTCATCGGCGCATACTACCCTGCACCCACCATCGACAATCCGTCCAAGACTTTTGCTCAGCTTCAATCAAAGTTCGCTGGAGTTTTTGATGACCTAATCAAGAATGGCGGAAGCGAGGACTATGGTCCTATCTCAGCAAACACCACGTCCTTCTCTGTGGTCCTCTTTGGGGGTGCTGAATCTCTTCGCGATGATCCGGTCTTTTTCGAGTACCACTACACCTCTCCTGAGGATCGAGCTGCTACAAAGACCAATCTCACCTCGACCACAAAGTTCCCTGTTGGAGATTTGTCCATGGTGTTTACCGTGTACACGTGGCTGGTCAAGAATGGCGACAACTGGGAGACTCCCATCACCAAGTATCTGCCAGAGTTGGCGAGGGTTAAGGGATCGCTAACAGTGCCCTGGAAAGATGTCACGATTGGATCATTGGCCGGTCAGATGTCTGGACTCAGTCGTCAATGTGAGTTATAATGATCGATACCCCAAGACATGCATTGACAACATAACCAGCCCAGGCGTGTGCCATTGGCGAGCCTTGCGATTATGCATGTAAGTATTGATAGAAATTTGAGATGAAAAGGTCAATTGCTGATGGTTGTAGCCTTTGTCAGTGATTTCGCAACGAAGCCTCCCGTTTTCCTCCCCGATACAACTCCAGTCGTGTCGTACGCTGCCTTCCAGCTGCTCGCCTTCGCCATGGAGAGGCAAGTCCGATACGGAAGGAGAAAGAACTCTTGGGGTTCTGTTCTCGACGATGCTCTACTGCGTCCTCTAAACATGAAGTCCAGCGGTCTGCTGTGCCAGGACGACACAGATGTGTTTGCGATTGAGGGACTGAACCTTTCTCAAATCGGCGAACCTGGGTAAGTAGAGTACCTGTCTTTGGATCTTGAAGATTTTTCCTGACTGATGTGCTCTAGTGCCTTGTCCCTCGTCAGCTCGATCGAGGACCTTGCTCGAGCCGGTCATTCCATCTTGTCTTCCACCCTACTATCACCGGCAATCACTCGACGATGGCTCCACCCCAACATGGACACATCCAACCTGCGCAACGGCGTTGGTTGTCCTTGGGAGGTCTACCGCGCTGGATCCACCGCCATCTCGCCCGTTCTCGATGTCTTGACTAAGAGCGGCACGATCGGACAGTATGCCAGCTACTTTGGTCTCACGCCTGACTTCAACGCCGGTTTTGCCATTCTTGCACACGATAGTACTGTCGAGGACCGCAAGCTTGATCTTAATGTGTATGCCGACATTGTGAGCGAGTCTCTTGGCTACATGCAAGCCCTTGCCGCCAAGGAGTTGGCTCTGCGCTACGCCGGCAATTATAACGGACCCAATGGTGGTGCGGCTATTCTCAACATTACGGAAAACGGCCCTGGCCTAGAGATCCAGAACCTTACCATCGGCAAGGTAGATGTCAAGGCAGAGACGGCTAAGAAGCTTGGAATCAAGGTTGCCGATTTGGATTTCAGAATCTACCCTACCAACGTGCAGGACAAGTTCAAGCATCAGTTTGTTACCGTCTTTCAAGACAGGAGCGCTCCTATTGACATGGGCACACCAACTTGCATTACCTGGCAAGAGGTTGGTGCCGTTACCGGTGTTGAGGAGACTCTTGTCTTTCTTCTGGACAAGGATGGAAGCGCGGTTAGCTTTGGACTTCCTGAGGCCAAGGTAAAGTTTGAGCGGGCATCATAGTTGGCGCATCTGGGCGGTATGCTTTTCATTTCTTCAAGATTGACTTGATTAATCACTCTTCTCGATTAATCGGACTATCTATGTGTTTATAGATCATGGGGTGGTACACATGTCGGTACTTTGTCCTGCTTCGTCCGATAGGCCCATACGAACCGAGGCCTGAAATAGAGTAGGATTCTCGCGCACGAACTCTCACAACGTGAATCATACCATCAAGGCTCTGATCCAATCATCTTGGCCATCTTCCCGGAGTCGACCGGATTTCATCTCCCTTGACAGTCTTATAGCGGGGTTGCTGCCTAAAAGGACGAGCTAAAATCAACGTCCAGGGTGTGAAACGTGACCCCTCGAGCGTGAGCTTCACGCTGACATCCTTCACTTCACTTTATCAGTATCAGTGGCATTAAAGAAACAGTCAACATGGCATCTACTGCACCAAAAGTCCCACTTCCTGAGCGTCGAGATCCTCCCGAGGTGATCGATCAGCAAGCATCCCAGCTGGTCGAGCTCATCAAGAAGAGCAACCATTTTATCGTCTTTACGGGCGCAGGAGTGTCAACATCTGCAGGTGAGCTGATTCATCCAGTACCAAATAGCAGTAGCTTATATAACGTCCAAAACACAGGTATTCCTGACTTTCGTGGCCCTGAAGGTGCCTGGACACTCAGAGCCCAGGGGAGAGCGCGCACCACCAGGGCCGTGAGTACTCTCCAGGCGGTCCCGACACCCAGCCATATGGCGCTTCTGGAACTCCAAAATCGAGGCATCATGAAGTATCTTGTCAGTCAAAACTGTGATGGACTACATCGAAGAAGTGGCATTCGGCCAGTAAGCACGGCCAGCTAAGGATCAAGAATGAAGCCATATACTTAGTCATTTTTAGGACATGATCTCGGAGCTTCACGGAAACAGCAATCGTGAATGCTGTAGAGATTGTGGAAAGGAATACATCCGCGGTATGTATGTTTAACTCGATGCCATTCTCATGCTAATGCTCCTAGACTTTCGAGCAGTCGCAACCTACGAAAAAACAGTCCGTGATCATCGAACTGGCCGCACATGTACACGCTGTGGAGGGCTTCTCCACGACAGCATCATCAACTTCGGCGAGGATTTACCTGCCGAAGCTTTTCAGCTAGCGACTGATCATGCCGAGAAGGCTGACTTGTGCCTCGTTCTTGGATCATCTCTCACAGTCACGCCAGCGAGTGGGATACCACAGATCTGTGGAATTAGACGAAATGTTAAGCTCGTCATCTGCAACCTCCAGAATACGCCTTTCGATCATATTTCGGAGATGCGCGTCTACTCCGAGGCAGACAACCTGATGACACGAGTGATGCAGGGCCTGGGACTCCCGATTCCCACCTTTATTCTTAAAAGACGATTGGTCATCACGGCCGAGACGGACGGCAACGGTCGTCAGTCGCTGACGCTCAGCGGGATTGATATTGACGGCACACCTGTGTCGTATCTACAATCTGCCAAGCTTGAGTACAACCGGCGCGTTCTTCGCTCCGAACCATTCACCTTCAGCTTCCGGACTGCTTTGAGCCCTGGCACAAACCTCAAGTTTGAGCTTGAGTTCATGGGTCATTACAATGAGCCGAATTTGATTGTGGACTATCAGGTTCAAGACGGCGAGGGCCATGAGACGTTGTATGATCTTCACTATGACCCAGGTACTGGTGAATGGATGACTATCAGAGGGTGACGGGGCATTTGAACGTGAAGGAGGTATCTATGTGCCTTTTCTAGGAGGATAATTTGTGCCACTAAGGCCTCCGCAGCTGTTATACTGAATATATATCATGAGAATGCCTTGAAGGGCCTTAGTGAATACTTAGATGTGTCTACTCCGCACAATGTGCGCGCTGACTAGAAGGCACTGCTGAAGCGGGCTAGAAAGAAAAGAAGAGCATAGGATCTTTTTTTTTATGTAAAAGTCTTGGTATTGAGCAACTGAACCTCTAGATGCACTTTAGATCCTTCCCACTGCCCTCCCCATTGGCTCAACGACATTCTTCTGGAAGCATCTCTGTGTTTCGTACTCGTTCAAACCTTTCGTTTTACTCCCAAAGTCCAAACAGGTCAAGATGCAGCGCGCAAATACTGCACCTACCTGATGCGGCAACATTTTGACACACTTGTCCATCAAGAGTTGAGCCACCTCTGAGGAAATCACTCGTCCTTTGTCCAGGTATGACTTCAGGGCTGAACCAACATCCTTCCAGAGTGCAATTTCAAACAAGACCACACCCAGCGAGTACACGTCATGACTCTTTTCAAACCTTGCTGTTGGCTTACCCCATCGCTCCGGGATACGGTAGAGGTTGTTAGCTTGCGAATGATCCTCTTCGAGATAAGTGGCTTCATCTCCAGCTCGAGAATATTCGAAACCAAAGAGTAGAGGGTTGCTGAGATCAAATTTCCCAAGGCGAGAAGAATGTGCGTCTTCTTCGTTCTCATCTGATGACTCCTTAACTAGCGAAATATTTGAAGTGGCAATAAAGGCAATGTTGTTGCTCCGGATGCCCTTATGCACCCATCCCACACGATGGAAATGCTCAATGGCAGTAGTTAACGCCCAGGCAAGGTGTACACGATGACCAAGAGGAACGATCTTGTGCATCTTGTACATCTCGATAAGTGTCACAACACCGCCACCGTCACCAGAGTCAAACGTCGGCGGTAGCATGAACGCGAGACCTAGCTCCTTTGCACGGCGGTTCCTGAAGAATCCGACACAAGGAAGGATGTGAAACCCCTTTCGCTTAGGATGGCACAGTAGTCCAGTTATTCGCTGTGCTTGGCGTAGTGTCTGTGGTTGAGGTTCACCGCTGTGGTCGCTTGCCTCTTTGTACATGTACGTCTCCATGATGACGGTTTGGCCGGCTACTGTGCCGTACTTGAAGCGGTTCTGGTTTAACTTGCTGCCGGGACCTCCTCGGTGCCTTGGTGTTTTGAAGACGATTTCTTCGCGGCTTATTTCGATGGTGTGGAGGCATGGATCTTCGTTGCGAATCGCCTCGCGAAGCAGAAGCGCAGAGTCCACGTCGGCGGCTTCCAAAATCGAGGGAAACTCGTCGTCCTTGATAGAATCTTGGGGCAACTTTGAGCCTCTGCTTGCATTATCCTCAAGCAGGAAAGGGGTCTCAATGGCAGTGCTGACTCTAGACACATTCTCCTTTAGACGGTCCCATGACTGTTGAACGGCCTCCGCTTTCTCGCTAGTCGGGATCGGAGTAGAGTGGCTGGCCCGATCTGCGGCCTCCGCCATGGTGGTGTTCAACCCTCGCATACTCCATAGTATCTCATCTCTGGCTGCCTCAGACAATTTCTCAAAGGCTGATCCCTTGGGGAACGCTTCTTGTATGCGACGGGCTCGACTAACGACAGCCTCGATACTGACAGCCGTGACGTGGCTTGGGGCCGCACTCTTCAACCACTCGGCGATCTGGGTGCCCGTCACATCGCCTGAGAGAGATGCCCTGAATAGGAGGTAACCGGAAGGTTTTTGTATGAACCCTTGTTCCTGGTTGACGGGCTGCAGTCGAATGTTTGTTGGGGATTCCCGGGCAAAATTGTGAAAGACAGGCGTCACTAGCAATCTCAAGCGTCAGCCCCTATGGTTCTTGCACATTAGTTATGGATACATACCTGTGATCTTTCCATCCTCCCTTATTTCCGAACACAGATTCTCGGACGAGATGCCTTCAGAAGCATGCTTTTTTAGAAGCCTAGTAAGTATTCTTGTGAAGGAGTGCGGCCCTGGGACAGGTGTCATGGTAGTTTCGGCATTCTGACGGTCCTTGGCCGTGGCCGAAGCCGCGATCAGCTCGAATCGACTACCCTCATCTTTAGATCCCACAGCTATGAGTGACGCGTGACAACAGTCCAGGATCAGCAGTACGTCGCCTGGGGCTGAGAAGAGTAACTGCTGCCCTTCATTCCAAGACAGCGCGGGCTCGTTCTTGTCTTCAAAGGCCGTCCACTCAGCTTGACCGTGCTTGCCAGGGCCGCAGTGACCCGCATAGTAGATGATGATCAAGCTGTCTCGCTGAGACTGGTTCTCGACGAATCCGATAATCTCCTGGTTGAGCCGTTTGCGGCACGACTTGTCCGTGGGGATGCGAAAGACGACACTATTATACTTGTAGGTCTCTTCAAACACTGCTCGGAGCTCTTGGACTTCCTTTTCCACACGATTCAGGTCATTTTTCTCCCAGTGGATAAGTAGGACGTTGACTTGCGTGTATGGGTCGCGCAACCCCGGCTCAATGCCGCTCTTAAAAGACTGAACAATATCGGCATCGCTCATTTGACTGGCTTCCGTGGAACAACTTTATCACGCACAAATAGAAAAGAGTCTGGCAAGTAACCAAAATCACGCAAAGGAGGCACACGAGCTGAGCCTTCGGATAAACGTATTTGCTATGCTGTGTAACGCACACTGCAACAAGGCCTACCTATCACGCGGGGGCGGCTGAATTGTTGTTTCCTCTTCTCTCAGCAGCCACCAACAGGGAGGGTTATCGCCAACCGGCGAGATTGCCCGACCAGAGCCTGGCGAACAGCGACCCCGCAAGTATATAGCCTGCGGTAATTCGTCCAAAGTCCTATGTCCAATGCTGTCGCCTTTTCCCAGTGTTTTGTAAAGTCCAAGATTCGTGACCATGTCGGAGCCTGATAACCCACGTCGCCGAACAAGGCCTGAAGACTCCTCTGAAGACGAAGAGGCAAACGCACTCTACTTCCTACAGTTCCTTCTTAGCTGACACGCGCTCAGCCTCAGACAGGCTTCTCGGAGAACGCGAAAGGACGCTATCGCTCTCGCGTTGATCAATATGGAACCAAAGCCGACGTAAGTGAGGCAATAACGGTTAGAGATATGCGACTGACCCCAGCTGAACCCCCTGTAGTGGCCCCGTGAGCCACTCTACCAAGTCGGCGAGACCGTCTACCTCCAGATCGCTGGACGCCAGCAGCCTGCTGGGCCGTACGTGATCGTCTCCAACGACTTTGAGAATGCCACGTACCAGCTCCAGCGATTGGATAATGGCCAGAGGCATCCGGTGGCGGTACCCGAGACCAGTCTGCGGGTGATAAGCTCTTGATTTGCTGCAGGCCGGGGATACAGGGGGGCGCAGCCAGGCTTCTACGGCCTGTGTTATGGAGGCCGCTGGGTCTGCGGCACCAATGGGATGCAGTGCATGATTGAGGGGGCCTTGAAATCCGCACATTCCACCAAGATCAGGCGTACCTAACGATGGCTGAGCTATTGTTTCAAGACTCAAGATTACGGTGAACAATCTGGCAATGGAAATTACATCTTATCGCTCATAGAAGAATATCAAAGCTGTTGATTTTCTCCTTGGCAAACTCTTAAGATTGCGAGTTCACCTTGAGATCAAACGACATGACGGCAACGACATCATCCAGAGCCTCAACAGCATCAGGAGCCTCGACCGGCGCGACGGCTTCTCAGGTACAGCAGCAGCAATTTGTTAGCAGACAAAGACGTAAGGAACACACTGCAAAATTTAACTCACTCTTGCTGTTGTAAGTGGTTGAAATAGCCTTGACAGGTCTGACATTTGGATAGCAATTGTGAGATATCAATCACAGCACGATATTCCCGGTCCATCTTTTACGACAAATCCGCCACAAAGTACGTATTCCACATCGTCTACAAGGACTATGTCTGGAGTATTTCATATCCTAATCTATCATCTAGTTGAATCATTCCCCCGTGGCTATCCTTCGTTATCAGCATTCCTTAGCAGCGACCCAGATTTCACAATATTCCGATGCTTCACTCGTTTACACACTCGTGTTTTACTTCACAAACAAGACGACTTGATAGAACTTGAGCAGAAGTTGGATCAACTGGACCTATCGCAAAGTCAAACCAGCCCATATCTTCTTACGACGAATAGACGCCGCGAAGCGAATAAAGAACGGCAGGAACTGTTGGGAAAGATAGAAGAGAAGCTTAAGGAGTATGGTAAGCAAATCAAGCCCAACGAGAGGCTTATCCTCTGAGCTCAATTGGCTAAGGTTGTGTAGACGATTTACTCGCCGCATTCTACACTCATCTCGAGCGCCCCGAGCCGGAAGAGTCAGAGATTCAGAGTGTTGCGAACTGGATGGACGGGAAGAAGCCAGTGGCCTTTGCGGAGTCAATTTTTCTCAACGACTGGAGTGATCTCAGACGAGCGAAGCACTCTGTAGAAAAAGGAGGTCTGGAGACTTTTCTTGGGAGATACGCCGGCGTGTCCAGTTTATGCAAGGTCAGTGAAGCTTCGCCACTGGCTATACGAGGAATTTCGATTCATAAATTCCCCACGTCTTTCATTCCAAAGCTAACTACGTAAACAGGACTCCAACCCGAAGTCGGAGGATCCTCAGATCCAGTTCATCAAGCAGTCTAAAGTCGTAGCCGTCTCACGAGCGTTAACCACCCTCTTCGCCGTGGCCACCCTCGTGATCCCCATTGGGATACTATATGTCGTCAAAGCAGTTCCAACGAGACTTGGGGTCATTGCTGCCTTTACTGGGGTCTTTTCTTCTGCTCTCTGTTGGTTAACATCGTCCCGCAACTACGAGATCTTTTCAGCTACGGCAGCATACTGCGCGGTCATGGTGGTCTTTGTAGGAAGCTTGCCAAATGAGTAGCAGTACATATGAAATGAGCATGTGTTTATTATCGTGTTCTTTGATATTGGGGCCGAGTGAGACGTTATTGAAAACAACAACATGAAATGAGCGTCTAAACAAAAGATGTACCTCTTGAAACTACTCGGGGTTTTTCGTATCGGCATAGAGCAAGTCTAGGAACTCATCTCGTGATAGATTCGGCATCTCTGGGTCTACAAATGGTCCAACCCTGGGTTTCCTAACGATCTTTCTCTTCGGCCGTGAAACGGATCCTCCGGCTTGCTGTTCAAGTTCTGCCTCTCGGAGCAGTTCGACGACTTCGTCAAGGCGGTCCACCATGCCCATCTCGATCCGTTTGACCCTGTCATGGAAGTCACCTGCTGCTGCATCCAACGCTTCAATGTCTCTTCGGATGCGCGGATGGTTTTGTCGTATAAACTCTCGTGACTCAGGATCCGTGAATTCCTGGAATGTCAGGGTTGCCAGGTCAAGGGGTGTCTCGTCGACAGCGGAGATCTTTGTCGGGTCCGCACCCGCACTGAGAAGGGCCTTGACACCTTCAACGTCACCAAAGTATGTGGCTTTATGCAGGGCGGTCCAACCACTATCGTCTTGGTCATCTAGGATGTCTTTCTCGTGGAGCTGGGGGCATAGCGCTAGACATTTCCTGACATAGGATGGTCTTTCGGAACCTCTGCAGACCGCATACTTCAGGATAGTCATCTCAGTACCACTGTTCAAGGTGAAGTAAATGCCAGCCCCAGCGTCAAGGAGTATCTTGACTGCTTCAATATTTCCAAAGCAGATGGCACTAGCCATTGCATCCCCTTTCTCAATGTCGGCACCATTCTTAATCAGCAGGGCTAGCACATCCAGACAGCCTCTCTGTGCCGCTAGAGACATGGCCGTCATATCACCAGAGGCATTCAATGCGCCAATATCGGTTTGTGGCCAACAGAGCAACTCCTCGGCAGCCCGGACTGCATCAAAAAAGGCACAGTAATGCAGCGCATTCAGACTCCTCGGGCCTGGCTTGAAGGAGTTGATGTCTCGAACCAGCGGCAGAAGGAGGGGTATCTTCCAGGCCGAGAAACGCCGGTGTCCACAGCACATGATGGCCGAAGTGGCAATATTGCCTTCTTTCCCGTCGTCCATATTTCCAGTCGTAGCTCCGGATGAAAGCAACTCCTCAAGAATGTATGGCTCGAGGTCCATGTTCTTCACCGCAACTAAGAGCGGTGTCTCGCCCTCGGAATCGAGACCATTGATATCCACTCCCGCGCCACGGAGCGCTTTGATTGTCTCCCGTAGAGCAGCCCGATAGTGCCTGCCGTGACTCATGTACCTCGCAAAGGGAAACGTATGATACCCGAGCATATGGAATGGCGAAAACGACCAGTGGAAGTCTCCACCAGAGACCTCACTTCCCTTGTCGAGAAGCAGTCTGACAATCTGCGGGAAGTGGCAGGCTGCTGCAACATCGAGTGGACTGAAACTGGGATGATGTTCTCGGTAGCCATCCTGATGTTGGGTTGTTCGTGAATTTGTTCTCTTGTTGACATCAGCTCCAAGACGGAGAAAGGCCTTCACAAGGTCCTTGTAGCCTGCCATGATTGCCCAGTGAAGAGGTGTGCCTCGAAGCTCGAGACAGCGGTGGGGAAGGAGGACGGTCATGTCGTGCTCAGCATTCAGCAAGGAGCATATGGCTTTGAGGTGAAATTTCTTCTCCGTCTCTTTCGTCTGGGAGGATGCAACTGTCTCAAGCACCTTGATAGCCTCCTCCTGGCTAAACATGATCAACCAATGGAACGGGTTGGGCTTCTCAGTGTCGATGGTATAGATGTCGGTACAGTGCTGGGCGAGCAGCATTGCAGCGTCCAAGTGGCCATCCCTGCAAGCATCTGTGAATGCATCGGATAGCTCAGGAGGCTCGTACTTCCTCCCCTTTTTGACCAATCTGGAGAAGATCTCAAAGGACTGGATCTTGATAGAGCCGAGGGTTAAAAACTGTTCATCCTCTTTGCCACTACGCTCAATGGCGCCATCGAGGAACATGTCTGGGTTCCTGTAGGTGATATGGGCTGGCTCCTCGTCTATCTCGTGTTCCTGGTCTTCTTCAGGTTCCAGGGCCGCGCGGACTCTCCCGAGAATCGCTCTGGCAACCTCGTTGTGCTCACTCGCTAGTTCAAGATGCTGCAGTACTTTCGAACTGTCGTCGGCAACTCCGTATCCAATCAAGTACATGATGGCCAACTGCAGGTAAGCCTGTGCTCTGCTGTCTTCATCCTTCTCCATCTCGATCGCGTGCTGGAGGAACTCAAATGCTGCGCACTGATTTTCCCAAGGTGGCTGCCTGTTAAGAGAGGCCTGAGCCGATGTCAATGCCCGCTTGTTCTATGCCTAATATGATATACTCACACGAAACATATCTTCTAGTCCATAGCAATGGGTCTGAGGTGTCAAAACCAACGTTCCTACACGCTTGACTGGCGGTAACCTGGCAACTTGCAGGGAAGGGTCGGCTGGAGCGTCCATCGGCACCACCCGGAGATGTTCAGACGTTTTTTCTAGGCGAAGGAGCCGAGCGTATGGACCCTCGTCGGGGGTTATGCTCCTAATCTTCTCGTAGCCAGGTTCGAGAAATGGGCTAGAGCCGTTGACTTCTCGAGGCCGAGGCAGAACCTTTAGGGTTGTGCTTCCTCCTGGAGGAAGGAGGTCGCTGTTGTCAAATCAAGTAAGCACGTGTATGTCGATAGCGAAGAATCACGACGTTACCTTACTCCCTCGGCGAGAGCCTCGACGATCTGATGCATGTTGCCTCGACTCCATATGCTATCCTGCAGGCATAGCGACACTGTGTTCTTCAAGGCTTCGAGTGATTCCTCATCTGGCGGTGCATCAATCGGATCAAGGTGAGCACGACGCTCGTTCAACAACCCTTGCATCTCCAAGCGGGTTGGATTCGAGGGGAACACTCCAATCCTCGACTCAGATTCCTCGTTATCAAGCACCTCAAAGGTAGTTTTCCAGCCATTGAAGAATTCCGTCGCCTTCTCCAAGATGGCGTTTTCTTTCTCCCAAAACATGTCTTCAAGTTCTTCAAGCGGTTTCTCTGTATCGATGAAGGATTTTCCGCGGTTGATAGTCTCCCACAGCAGAAGACCAAACGAGTAGCAATCTGCAGCCTTGAACCGGTTGAAAAGAGGAATTAAGCCATCATGTTTGTCCTCGTCTTGGTCTCTTTGCAGACCGCGGATCTCAGGGGCGTTGTATTTTGGGGTACCGAGATACACGGCTTGTTCGTGGCTCGGATCCTCTTGGAACAAGGCAGACCCAAAGTCGGCAAGCTTTGCCTGGTAGTGGCGCTCATGCTCCTCAATCCTTGTACTGTAGTCGTAGACAAGGACGTTGTCTGGCTTGACGTCTCCGTGGACAATGTTGCAGTCGTGGAGTGCGCGGATGCCCATGGCAACATCAAGGGCGAGAAACCGTCTCTCGATGAGATTGAGGCTCCTTTTTTGAGCAAAATGGCTCAGAGTACCATTCATAGAGTAGCTCATCACCAAGTAAGGCCTCTTACTACCACCCGTGTGGGGGGTCCATCCCCAGGCAATAGCCGAGACAAGGCAAGGATGGGATCGGAGCTTGGGGTGGGTGAGCACGCGCACTTCTCGCTTAACGTTGACGAGTCGCCTAGACTCTGCTCTCAGTTCTCTAGCAGACTCTTCTAGAGCATCCGTCTCACGTCTCATGACGAGGCGTTTGACCGCGACGAAGTGAGGCTGCTCTCCGATTGGGTTGCTGTAGATCTCCTTGCTGACTTCAAAGCTGGTTCCTTGGCCAAGATGACTATCCAAACGCAAGAATTCGTGAGCGACATGAGGGAGTCCGTTCCTAACGACCATCATGACATCCCGCAAGAGGTCCCCCGCTTCAGTGCTAGCTCTGGATACAGAGTCGGCCGCCGCGACGGGTGTCGTGACGGTGCCATCGTCGAAACGTGAGTCCCAGATATTGGAGTCGGATTCTTCCGTCATTGTTGGCTTTCAACAACTCGGATGTTAAAGCTTTTGTCCTTCGGTGTGTTATTGGTGGTGTTGGTGACGGTGATGTTGGTGTACAGTCGGCAGGCAAAGAGGGGTACAGCAGGATATCAGGCTGTAAGGACGCGTCTTCGGGGGCCTCGTTTTCGAATTCAGCCACAAACAATTCAGCCCTTGGCACAGCTGGGCTGACGAGAAACCCGGCTCTTTAAAACTAAAGCAGGCTCTAGAAATTGCGGTTACACAACATGCACTGCCACGTACCCACAACCGACCTGAAGTTGTTCTCTCGTATTTTCTTATCAGAGGAATATCCATGAGCCTTGTCTCGCTCATACCCAAAAAGAGAAACGGTTTATAGGTTATAGCAATTATTTCCCAAATACCTTTGCTATCAGCGCATCGTGATAGTTTTGGGGTTCTTCGTACCGTATCCATTCAGTTAATAGTAGAATGCTTCTGGACCTCATATCAAAACCTAGCCTAGTGTAGGTAGAGAACATTCAGAGTAGAGACTTTTCATCGAAACTTCCCCATGTTCCCATCGACCGCCAAGAACTTCATCCACTTACGTTGTCCGATGCAAGACAAGGATTTCGATGCCGCTGCGGCCCTCAACGTAATCACCGAGGCTAAGATCAAGTAGGACTGAGCTGTCTATGCGTTGCACACCGGTTGCAGCAACACATCTCGTATCTGGTTTCAGATGGCGTTTGTGTCAATTTCTACCACGGCATAAAATGGCCAATCAATCAGCTTCAATACAGCCAGAAACCTTCTGTAGGGGTGCTTTTCAATTATCTTCTCTTGTCCCAGCTTGATTGCGTACGTCTCGCGCCACAGCTCTCTCCATAGGCGTTGGTTGGTCAGGCGCCAACGCCAACAACACTCAATAGTAGCCTGGCATCCACGGCAGAGCGGTCGATGGTGGCTGTGCTGGCATTTGGTTTACGTGGTGCAAAGTGTAGGACCCGTCGTTGTCGGCTTGTCACACTGCATCTCTTTGTCCTCACTATCTAGATGTGTAACGGTTCTACGCAAACAACCTTACCTGACCGTATGGGCTATCGTGGTGTCAAAGTGTGGCACTTGAAAGCTGCAAGCTCGTTTCGTAAAAAATATTATTGGATGTTTCGATTCCGGTTCTCTCTGCCGCGTTGGAGCTATAAAGGTGAGGAGGTGTTGGTGTAATCTAATATCTCAGACTCGGGTGTATTTATATACCACTAAGCTACCACGAAAAATAGGAATGAGCTACTCAGCTGTCGAAGTCGCCACGTTGTTTATCCATTCAGCTGTTGTCCCTTCTTCACCTTTATACACCCTTAGGCCATGGGGCCCGAGTATGTCCCTCTTGACCAGAGACCAAGAACGGGCTTTGTTCAAGCCGCAGATTTGGACTCTGCTCCGGAACTCTCGTACGGCGTACCAACCAAAAAGAGTTCATGGAACACCATCGATGTTCTGGCTTTGATGGTTTCCTACCTATGCTGTGCCCTCTGCTTCATTGTTGTCGCGCCATCCTTCCCCCTCGCTTGGACGCTCGGCTTCAACTCACAAATCGTCGCCCTGGGCTTTCTCATCTCCATCATGACCATGTGCAACAAGAGAATCGCGACTCGCTTCCTCGTTAGCGTGGAGATTAGATGGGGGAGCTCGGCCCTACAAAACCTCGAAGCCATCCTCGGATCATCCATCTTCATTCCAAAGAGCGACTTGGTGTGCCGCGTCGCTATCCTTATTCTTTCCGCCCTGCCACTCGTCCTCAGTGCCTCTTACAAAACCTTTTCGGGAGGAAGTGTCATGAACACCGTCACTGATAGGTCAATTGTTAAATACGGAGCTTTCAGCCGGCCGTTAGTTGAAGGCACCCAACAGTCCTACTCCCTGATCGACACCATGTCAGCCTTTAAGCGAGCAAGCCTTACCCAGCCGAGCCCCTGCCAAAGCCATATGGGTACAACATAGTCCTTCTCGGAAACGAAGATGTTGTCCTGCTCGATATGCCCAACTCAACTATCTTGGAAAAGGTGCAAAGCAAGTTGGGGGTCAGCGAAAGCATGATCCTGTCAGCCAAGATACGCGGCACGCTTGCCAGGTATAATTCATCTACTCCAGAATTACTCCGCAGCGACTATTTCTGGAAGACCTACATGAGCAGAACCACAACGATGACATCACATCGAAAATGGCGTATGGTATTTGCTTCTGGCCTCGATCCAACGGTCTGGGCCGCCATCGGAGGCTATTGGAATACCGACCCGGAGCGTGAGTCGGAACTTTGGATTGAGGATTACTTCGACTGGGCTGAGCCAGAAGTCACAGCCTTCCGCAAGTCAATATTCGCGATGATTTTCGACGTCTACCGCGTTCCATGCTCGGCAACATGGGAAATTGTTCCTGGCGAAGTCCATCTTCTCTCCGCAAACTGCAAGATCAATCAGGCTCGGATAATCAAGACGTCGATGCTACCTTCTAACCCCAACTTTCAAGTGAAGGCCTTTGTGGATGCCGTACCATTCGGTATTTTTGAGGTGTGGCCAAAGAAGACAAATGATCCCTGGACGGTTCCGTTGTCTGCCATGACAGTTGCAGCTATTCATCAAAATCGGTGGAAACACATGCTTCAGGGGGACTATATTCACACCCCGGAAATACCGTTCGTAAGTGAGGTTTCATACAACACTTCCCATGAGATCATAAGCATTAAACGAGACGCCGTGCGAGCGAAAGTTGGCTTATACATGGTGTTTGCCACTCTACCACTTCTGAGCACGGCAATGTGGCTTGTCAATGTCTATCTGTACTCCACGCCCGTCACTAGCAACTTTGGCCTTACGTCAATCCTTGCGAGCATTGATGCCAGGACTTTGGGTATTCTGTCTGGTGCAGGGCTGTCCGGGGAACTCCGCACGCGGGTGCGATTGAACTTCACCGTAGAAGAGGTCGAGTCGAGGCTCTCTGATAACAGAGTAGGCGCCAGAATTATTTCGCAACTGAGTTCGGCAGAGAAGAATGAGCAGGAGGCAGCAGGTAGGGTTCTCCAGGGAAGGAAATATGCATAAAGGGGTGGGTCTAGTGGCTAGTAGGGAGATAACACACATAATAGTAAAGAAACGACGGGACCATATCGGTGGGTTATGGGCAGGGCACAGACACAGAGATGTGCGTGATAAAATTGGATCTCCATCAGTGGCTTGGGCGTGGCAGTGGAGAAGATGATGGGAGACAAAGGGGAAAACATTTTCCTACCTACCCTAGAGAGGAACCAATTTCACAGAGTTTTCTACGTAATTATTTATCATAGAGTCCAATGGGTTTCTAGCTTCATAATGAGTCTACCGATGAAGATAATGGCAACTTAGAATAGAATACACATGGCGACTTAGCAAGACTAATATGCAAACACCTAACGAGATGAAAGTTCGACAAGGAATAGGATTGTTGATGATGCCACTTCACCACCAGCTAAACCCACACTGTCTCCGCAACCAGAATTCCCACGACTCATGAACCGACAACTGAAGGCCCAGTGCAACCAACCCAAGGGGGGCTGGCGCAACGGTAGCGCGGTAAGTCACTTCAGGTGATCCATCTCCTCCAACATGTTACTAATTCCCTCATTAGTCAGATTCCAGTACACCGGAATCTCCTGAAGGTTAAGGGTTCAAATCCCTTGTCCCTCATCTCCTTACAACTCTTTCTTTTTTTGCATCTTTTGCCTATTGATGAAGCGACGGGTTCTTAACGGCTCTCGAAGTCAAGTTAGTCATCGAAGGGGGGCTGGCGCAACGGTAGCGCGGTAAGCATCAAATGGGTCCCATCTCATAAATCACTCAACTAACTCCCCTCATAGTCAGATTCCAGTGCACTGGGATCTCCTGAAGGTTAAGGGTTCAAATCCCTTGTCCCTCATCTCCGATCATCTGTTTCTTTTTTGCCCTTGGCCAGGGTAGATTGTCTTTTTGTTCCATAGTTTCACCCCGAATCCTTGGAGGTCGGTGGGCGGATGTCTACTTGCTTGGCAGTGAAGAGAGAAAAGACCGCATTGTTGATTTTGGGCCAATTACTGGTCCTGAACCAGGCAGTCAATTATAATTTTATATGTTTTGCAAATAGGTAGAAAAATGCGCCATATTTCCTGCGTGAACTGGCCTGTCTATCGCATATTTATGGCTTGCAGACGCAACGACCATACTTAAATAGTGAAGATCTTGTTGCCTGAGAGGGCCGGCGTTTATTTTCTTCCACGAGCACCAGCTGGCCTTGATTGGTCAAGGCATGGATATGGGCGCTCATGGAAAGTCTTATTGTCATAGGACCAAAGGAACTACAGCGGCTGGCCCATTCCCTGTCACGCCTTGATAGAAGCTCGCAGTTTTTCCCTTTCCTGTTTCCTTTTCTAGACTAGCATGTATTCCAATAGGCCACTACAATCTAAACATTACGCTCAGTGCAAAGTCAATTGCCTTGACGGGTCGTCGGTGAAAGTGATGCACATCATTACAGGCTAGTGAGGCATCTATTCAGCGAATTACCTAGGCAAGCTAGTCAGTTACCCAGCCACTCTCCTCTTCAGTACAGCTTCTATCCGGTCCATTCACACCGCTTCCCCATATCCCGGTGACTGGATAGTTCTTGGCATAAATGCTTGATTCCCCGGCAACGTCATTGACAACGGGCAAGTAAGTGATCAGCACGACCCAGCCTCTCTACCCCTCACGGCAAGGCCATTTTCCGTCCACACATGCAATTTGCGCACTTAGTTCTACACTCGAGCGAGATCCGGTCCTTAGCTTCAATCGCGTGACATTTTTATTGGGGCGCATCCATATATCGTCCTATGCACCTTTATGTACTTCGGAGGTTTGCATCCCGAGTTCCATGCTCAGAGACAAGATGTAACCCTGGAAATTGGCCAGGACCTACAAGGCCTGTCCCTTTTTTTATTGGGCCGCATGGGATAGAGTGAACAAACTCAACCGGGGCCCCACGTGAAACTTCCGTTTCGGCTTATTAGCCTGATGGAGAAGTCGGCCTTGTCCCAGTGGGAGAAGCTTAAGTCGTCCGTTGAGGTGGAATAAATCCTCCAGTAGAGTTGGAGCTCGTGTTTGTGCATCTCGTGAGCATTATGCCTGGGCGGTGACCGCCAGTTAGCTCAGCCGCGCTGGACAAGTGTATAAAGAGAGCCGGGAATCTGACATGAAACTTGAGGTAAACGGTTCGTTTCAGCATCATCTGCTCAATGGTCTCTTGGAACCTCTTCACCCTGGCTCTCGGGCTGTTCGGTTCGGCTCGTGCCTTTACCAACCCCATCCGCAACCCGGGTGGTGGTGATCCTCAGGTTACCTATTTTGACGGTTACTACTACCTCATCTCTACCGAGTGGACCAACCTTCAGCTGTCTCGCGCAAAGACTATTGAGGGTCTTAAGACGGCCACTCCCAAGGTCATCTACACGGATACCAATGCCTCTCGTTGCTGCAACGTGTGGGCTCCTGAGATTCACTACTTTGATGGAAAGTGGTATCTCTACTACACTGCCGGATTGGCTGGTGACAACCTGGACGGCCAGCGCTCACATGTCCTCAAGGGTAAGTTGTTTGTCCCAAAGTCATGAATATGCGCTGATCAATATGCAGGTGGAGCCTCTCCATGGGATTCTTGGTCCTACGGTGCCCAGCTCACCAACGACTGGGGCATTGACGGTACCATCCTTCGCTTCAACGGCTGGGGCAACTACTTTGTCTACTCCTGCATGACCGGAGTCAAGCACCAGTCGACCTGCGTCCGAAAGCTCGGCTCCAACTACATGTCAGTTGGAGACCTCAGCATCATCTCCCAGCCCGATCAGTCCTGGGAGCAGTCCGGAGTTCCCGTGCAAGAGGGCCAGAACGCGCTCTACTTTGGCGGCAAGACCTACATCGCCTACTCTGCCAACTACTGCTGGACCCCCGACTACTGCGTTGCTCTGCTGGAGTGGGATGGCAAGACTGATCCCGCCAAGGCCGTTGCCTGGAAGAAGTCCAACGGCTGCGTTCTCAAGAGCGGCAACGGCAGCTACGGAACCGGACACAACAGCTTCTTCAGAAGCCCCGATGGCAAGGACACCTGGATCACTTTCCATGCGACTTCCAACAAGAACGGCGCGTGTGATGATTCGCGATATGCCATGGTTCAGCCTCTGACTGCCAATGCTGACGGCACGCCCAACTTTGGAAAGGTTCAGGCCTTTTCTTATCAATGGGCAGAGCCCAAGGCCTAATGTGCCATTGCATGAATGCCACGATTGATGTGAAAATGAAATCGGAGCCAGGAATGGTGACTGGCGGATTGATGCTAGTATTTATAGGCAAATATTGAGCATGTACATAGCTATGCTACATCTATAACTTCCCTTGAGTCAAACAAATTATCTGCGAATTCTGTACCCGTACAGTTCTATAAACGTGTGACGCCCTGTGCTGTTTTGCGATTATAGCCATGGCAAGTTTGCCCTTAAAACACCTTGAGAAGTTTCTTGTCGGTGTACAGCAACCTCGAGACAAGGGTGATCGCAGATCCCGCGAGGCACATGACGCCTCCAAATATTTTGACATCTAGCCAGCCGTTGGTCGAATTTTGAAGGATTGCACCACCAATGGGTGCCATTGTGAGGGCTGGGATAGAAATGGCGAGGAGTAGGACACCCAGCCGGTAGCCAATCTCGGCTGGAGGAGACACCGAGATGGGGAGGGCACCGGAAAGGCCTATGAAGGCTCCCGAAGCGAAACCAAACATGATAGCGAAACCAATAGCGATAGAGGAGTGTTTGGCGGGGATCCAGACAGCGAACTCGGTGATTCCAGACAGAGTACAAGCGATGATGAACATGTTCCATCTTCCGATTATATCAGCGCCATAGCCGGCAACCAGACGGCCGAAGAGACTTGGAATGTAAGCCTCATTGTTACTTGAAGTTTGTAAGGGCCAGTGAGAATCGACATACCTTGCAGCATTGAAGATGGACACCAAGTATTGAGCCATTGCGTCTGAAACATGCGCCTCCTGAAAGGCCTGTACAGCCAAATAGTCGATTGGAATGAATATCCCATAAGTCAAGACAAAGACTCCCAACAGTAGCATGGCAAACGGGATCTCTGTGAAAGGTGCAGCATAACGACCGGCGGGCATCTTTTTGGGCACGGGCTTCGTTCTCGGACGGACCGTGATGATCGCAATGATTTGCAACCCAAGAATGAGAAATGCTGCTGTCCTCATCGCCCAAGGGTACCCGGTGCTCTTGATCATGCGGCTGATCATTATGGGGAAGATGACACCGCCGACTGATGAGCCAGTCGCCATGATGCCCATAGCCGCTCCGCGCCTCTTAGAGAACCAAGTGGTCATACAGGCAAGTGCTGCATCGTACATATTCAGTTAGCATGAAAATTATGAATAAAAGAATACGTTTGACTTACCAGGTGAGTATAAGCATGCAACACCAATGGCACTGCAGATCCCCTGGGACAGGATGAACTGATAGTACGTTTTGGCCAGCGACGCCATCATCAGTCCAAAGACGTGAAGAAGTGTTCCGCCAATGATAAGAGGTCTCGGTCCATACTTGTCAAATAGTATGCCAACGATAGGCCCTAATGCGAAGAGGAAGAAGATTTGGAGCGACGGGATCCAGGCGATGGTACTGCTGGAGTAGTCCTTGAGAGGTCCAACCTCGTAATACTGCTGGAAGCTTCCCACACCTAGTAGAAAACGACATTCATTAGTACAGCCGAGACTTGGGATGGCAATCACAATTGAGAGGCTACGGACTGTTGATCCACCCTGGGCTGGAGAAAGAGCAGCACCAGGCTCCCAGGACGACCAGCCATGCAGCAGCACCGCTCTCTGGGGGCCCATCGGGGATTTGGTCTCGAGTGTCTTCGGTGTCTCTTTCTGTCTCGCCACCAAGACTAGAATCTGGAGGTGTGTTTTTCGGGTCGTGCAAGGAGGGAATGGCGTTGTCCACACTGGTCATGGCAAAGATGCAAGTGGAAGGAAGACGAAACACCGAATGTAAGGCCACAAAGATTGAGCAAGAAAATATGCAGCTGTATATACAGTGGTGTTTCTAATTCCTTTTCAACATCGGGAGTCAATTTATTTATAGGTCGCATAGCCAATGAATCGACACCCTAGAGGAGACGGACGATGGGCGGATGATGCGGAGGGTCAAGCGACTCGTGATTGGCGCTGACTGCGGAGATAGCAAAGGCGGCGGATGATCCGGAGAGTTTCCTACTTTCTCTTCTCCTCGCACCTCCGACCTCCTCGCCGTCTGATGTTCGACTTCCTTGAGAAAGATGGGCCTACCTGATGGATCTCCAATTCTCCTCCGCCCGCACCCAGGCCGCCGCCGGGACAAGCCGCAGCTGTCATGTAATTCCTGCCGTCAGCGAAAGTGCGTTTGGACCGCCTCCTCCAGTCACATCCGAGTGGTGCTAACACTGTGACCAGGCGGAAGTGTGACCGCCAAAGGCCCTGCTCTCATTGTGTAGTGAGTTATCCCAAGAGTAAGAGTGGCGGAGGATGTTGAAGCTTATGATGCAATGCTGTCCAGAAACGGCACCTTGAGTCTACATGCACTTACACCGATTCCTCATCGCCATTTTCTGCGTCTAGACAGCCACAAATTGTTTCCCCTGTTACCTATAATAGCAGTCCATATGCTAGCGGGCTAGGCGGGCTTGCGACGCCCAGCAGTTTGGCTTCCGTTCCATCGCCAGAGGCCACGGACTTGCACTTGACCAGATCTGGAACCGGCTTCAAAGATTCGACTCACTGGACAACTGTTTTGAGCGGCGTCACAGAAACCGAGGATCCTGTTCAAGCAGAGACTGCGTTTGGCGATGGCTCATCGCCCCTCGACCAGACTGTCCTCCTCTTTGAAGGGTGTAAACGCGTCACGCAACAAGAGCTCCTGGATGCGTTACCGCCAAGGAAGGAATCTGATGCATTAGTCGCATTCTACTTTCGGGCCCAGGAATATCGATGTATGAAACACAGAAAATAGAGCACGGTCACCCACACATGCTGACTCTTTATCCAAACAGCTGTGATACACCCGACGGAGTTCTTGAAGAGGGTAAGTCTTCACCCATACCGTCAAGGGCCTACTGACAACTAACTACTATGGTCAAGTATAACACATTCTGGGGAGATCCCAGCGCGGCTTCTATTTCCTGGTTCGGACTCTTGTACAGCATCTTTTGCCTCACCACACAAGTTCAGAGCCAGGAGCGCTACCTCTCAAGGGCCCAGGAAACCGTTGCTTGTCCCTCGCAATCGACAGCGATGACAAGGATACTGATCTACAGGGAAAAGGTTGTCCAGTGCCTTTTACAAGCTCAGTTTGCCAAAGGAGGCCCAAATATCATAGAGACGCTTGTTCACTACATCGTTATTGAGAACAACCTGAACAAGGACTCCAACATTAGAGTTTGGCTCTTGATGGGTAATATTGTTCAAATAGGTACGTCTCCATTAGAAATTTAGCTAGGAAAGCTGTTAAACAGGGTTTGGGCAGCCATTCGCATGGGCTACCATAGAGACCCCCGGCACTTCAAGTCCTTATCCCCATACCAAGGTGAGATGAGGCGCCGGATGTGGGCCATGGTTTACTCGCTTGACACAGGATTCGCAACTCAAATGGGCCTTCCAAGTAGCATCAAGCACTCACTCAGCGACACCACGCCACCTCGAAACCTACAGAACAGTGACTTTGACGCCAGCTCGACTGAACTACCGCCGACGAGACCTATTGACGAGCTTACCTCGAGCACTGTGATTATTGCCAAGTTTCATATCGCCGTCTGTATGGGCGTCGTATCCGACATGGTCTCCAGTCCTCATACACTTACCCACGAGGACATTCTGTCGGCAAATGGGAAACTAGACACGACATATTCAAGCCTTCCTAGCCCGTGCCAATTCCGTCCCATTTCCGAGTCACTGCTGGACCCTCCAAGCGTCGTATCTCAGGCAAGTAGCATGGCTATCCCTCAAAGTAGAGGGTACGCAGACCTGCTGACATGTTCTTCCCCCGGGCAGCGAATCAACTTTTACATGCACTACCAGAGAGCCAGAATTCTCATCAACTGGAAGTTCCTTGGTACATCCAAGGAACCGACTGACAGCGACCAGTCCTGGAGTATTGTCATCGAGGCAGCCTTGGAGATCCTGCGGCTGCAGCACCTCATGGCGGAGGAGACCGAGGTCTTGGACGCGTCCAGGCCTACTGGCATTCCCGACTCTTGTTTCATGAACAACGGCTACTTTTTAGCAGCCAGCGTCGCATGCTTTATCGTTCAGCATCGCAATGACAAACTGCCGCCTCAAGATTCGACCGAAGTACGGAGCCTACTGGAAAGAAGCCTCGCCATCTGGAGTAGCACAAACGACTTTTCCAGAGAAGCAAGCAAAGTAGTCATGGCTCTGAGAGTCGTGCTCGGAAAGCCAGAGGAACCTGAGTCTCAAACGAGCGAAGGTCAGAACCCAACACATCAGAACAAAGATTTGGATCTGACAAGTCTTGCAGTACCTGATTATGGCAGAGGTGACATTCCGTTTTCTAGTTTCACATCATTCTTTGATGACCTTCCTTTGATGATGGCAGACGCTGATAATACGGGTTTTCCTTCACTAATGGATTATTGGCCACAAGGAGATGGGAGTATGTAGATCCTATGTTTGAGATGAGACACAAGAGATATCAATACCAACAATACTGAGGTCCTAGTCTGTCAAGTGTAGCCTCGCCCATTGCAATCTTCACAAGACACTCGATAAACTCCCGACCCACGACAGTTCCAACATCTAACCATGACGACTCTGGTCCCACCACACTCATCACAGTCACCGCCGTCACAGTCACCGCACTTTTGTCGCAACTCGCCCGAACCATCGCACCCTTGACACTCTATAGTCACCATTGCGCTTCCGCTGCAGGTGGAGCAATCTGCCATGTTGTAGGATGGAGTCTGAGAAAGGTCAGTGATATCAGGGGCGAGCGGGATAGACCTCACATTAAGCGTTGTTTTGGGTCAAAGACGTGGGTTGAGAAAAGATTATTCTTCTGGCTTGTCAGATTTGGTTCGATCAGGTCCTGTGCGCTGCTTTTGTAATAATCTCATCGCAGCTCGAGCAGTGAGGCTGTCGACGTCGCATGCGATGAAACTCTGCACTTTTACCACACTCAGTCGCCATTCTCTTGAGCCCATTTGTGATTTAAGACAGCCCACTTGTGTTACGTCCGGCTGCTGTAGAAGTAACCTTATCATATCACATAGACAGGGCGGAAGGTTGCCGGGATGTGAAAGAGCGTCATTTGGCATTGGCCTGTAGTGTGCACATTGTCCCAATCATGACAAATAAGTAGTCATCGCTGATAGACAAACCATGCAGAACCTTGCACTTTTACCCCTCAATGGCGAACTCGGGCACAAGTCGATCCGCAGGGCCTGGATAGTTGCGGGCATTTTGGGAAAACAGGAATTGGCAGCTTGGAAGACGGTATCCTCGAAGAATTAGGAGAACCCCATTCCCGCTTTTCCCCGCATGATATCCGAGCCGGTCTCACAAGCCCACTGCTCGGAGACCAAAAACGGTAAGTCCGGGTCTCCGAAACCTGTTAGCATCGACGGGGCTCCCCAGCAGTTGATAACGCCCTTGACGTTAACGTCAAAGACGAAATCCAATTCTGCGTCATCTTGGTCAACGACACAAGCGATATTGTGAGAGTTTGGGATGACGCCCGCCAAGTTCGCTGCTCCGTCTAGACGATCGGAATGTTCGATAGTCTTGCCGATCTAGTCTTCGACTTGCTGCTGGCTCCTCACATCGACCTTTTATGAGTACAGAGGGGCGTATTGAGCCTTGGTCAAATCTGAGTTTGGTGTTTTTGAAGGTCCTTGTTGTGACACGCTCTAGCGATGCGTCCTAAATATCGCATAAGGAGACGGATGCGCCACGACTGAGAAGGAGCTCAACCATTGCCAGACCGATGCCCGATGCCCCGCTAGTAACTGCGTAGACTTTTCCATTTAGAAATATCCTGGGCGGTAGGTTATGAGGGATGCAAAGATGAAAAATACGTATGTAGTCCTGCTACTTAAAACCTGCGCCGCATATACAATATTATTTCCATCCCCTTTAGGACGAACATAAAAATTCTACGGAAATCACCTGGATTGGCAATTCCGACATCTCAGAGTTGACGCAACATGAGGCCGGGGCTCACACCTGTTCGACGCCCGAGCCTGTGCCTCATCGCATGATGCACAGATAGCCCGGAGATCCCAAAGGGGTAAAGTGTTGATGAAGCTCAATATCTCAAAACACAAACATCCCGTTCATTCCTGTCTCGTACTATCACTTTCCTTATACACAATAAACAAGATGAACGGGCACCAAGCTAGAGAACCTCAAAAGAAGGAGGTCATTGTTGACGGACTCCTTGTCGACCTGGATGGGACGCTCATCGACTCAACAGAAGCGGTTGTCAAGCATTGGGCAGAGTAAGTGATGACTTGAGACAGAGCCTGTAGGCCAAACTGACATCTTCCAGTGTAGGGAAGAAAATCAACGTCGATCCAAGAGTTATCCTCGAGATGTCGCATGGTCGTCGCAGCCTCGATGTGCTGCAAGTCGTTGCGCCAGATTTCGCTACCTGGGACTGTAAGTCGTCGTGATGACCTCAAAAGCCCATGTACTTGGCTGACTGCTTTTAGTCGTAAGGTCCATTGAAGGCGTGATTCCGGTCAATCACGGTTATCTGGCCAAGGAGATTCCAGGCGCTGTCGACTTCCTTTCCGCTCTCGCCGCGCATTCTGTGCCCTGGGCTCTTGTGACGTCGAGCACCCTACCACTCGTACAACAATGGCGGGAAACGCGGAAGCTACCACTGCCGACGGCGCTGGAACTCGCCGTCACGGCAGAGTCTGTGGAGAACGGCAAGCCAGATCCTGCTGCTTATGTGCTGGGGCGTGAAAGGCTCGGCATGGTTGATGAACGGTTTGACATACTTGTCATTGAAGATAGCCCCGCGGGCATTGCGGCCGGCAAGGCAGCGGGTTGCAAGGTTATCGGCTTACTAACTAGCCATACATACGAGCAGATTGCGTCGTCGGCTCCCGACTGGATCCTACAGGATCTGCGGTCGCTGAAGATCTTGCGAAAGACAAATGGGAAAGTGGTAGTTGAGATGTTCCTTGTGAGGAACAAAGTATAAACAGGGTGGCATGGATGCAAGAGCGTTAATTGGAAAGGATGGTGGTTAAAGACAATGAGTTAGGGGGAAAGCATGTTAAGCCATTTTAGGCTACAGCGTAGACTTTTTTTTTTTTTTTTAATATTTTTACATCAGCTACTTCCGTCCCGCTCGCACTCTACCTGACTCGTTTCTTACACCACCATGACCGCCCGACCGTGACCTCACGATCGGAGGTGTTAACCTTTAACTTTCATATTCTTTCATACCTACCTACATTAGAACCTTATGGTCAAAATGCAGCCCGACGGTAGTGGCGATATCCCAATGACGGCGACTTTTCGCGTCAGCACGGCCAACGATTTCCTCCCCAGCTCCCAGCTCATCCGTTCCAATCGAAGTCGCCTCTCGTCCAAGGCCTGCCGCATGTGCCGGGCGCGAAAGGTGAAATGCCATCTAGGCGACAACTCTAGCGAAAGTTCCTGCCGTGCGTGTAGGCAAGCTAACATGGAATGTGTCTGGGACACGACAGACGGGCGGAAACGACGTAAACTGCATGTTAGACATGAGCAGGCGGCGGGCGGTAGCACTGAAGCGCATCCATCTCGGGCTGGCGGATCCCCGAAAGAGCATTTGCCATCACAGGTGAACGCAGAGACGAGGCCTGCGAATCAGCTTATCTTGCCAGATCTTGAAAGCGATCCCCCAAGTTTGTTTGGGATTGGCGACCCTGCATATTCATTCGACCGCGGCCATTCTCCAATGCCAATGCCGTGGCCCCAAGCAGGAATTTTGAACATGGACAATGAAGGCCTAGGGACCATGGCCATGTCGCCAGCGTGGCCTGTTGTTGAAGACTATCTTCTGAATCTCGACACTGTCACTTTACTAAGTGAGCATAACGATTCGGCCTCGGTTGCCATCCCCGCCGCAAAGGCGCGACCAAAACAAATTCGTCTCCGCATATTCCGACGATACGGCCCAACAGCGGTGGCTCCTGGCCTGAAGCGACTCTCCGTCGCTATAGGAGCGCGTCCTGATCGCAGTTCAAGGCCACTGTTGGAAGACCTGGGTGACGCAGATATGTCCATTAGCACGCAACAGACGCCTTCTTCCGTCACTTCTCCAGGCTGTCGATCTGATGTGGTGCCAGATTGCTTCTACGGACTGCCTTTCGACACGGTATATCGGGCCCTCGATGTCTTCTTCCAGACCTTTGGCGGCCATTTTCCTTTTCTCAACAAACATATCCTTGCAAGCCACGTCCGTTCAAGGCAAGCATCCAAGTTCCTCATTAGCTCCGTCTTGGCCCTGACAGCTCGCTTTTGCCCGGCCGACATGTTTCAGTTGACGACAGACAGCGATTCGGAACCAGGTCATGAATGTCGGACGGGGGCACAGTTCCTCAAAGCCGCCAAGGAACAACTCATATGTCTCTTGGCGGTCCCTGCACCCGACGTGGTTGCTGGGCTCATTGTCCTTTCCTGGGCAGAATTTGGAAGCAACAGTGGCGAAGGAGGCTTGTGGATGTTCTCGGGCATGGCCATCCGCATGGCCCAGGACCTCGGCCTTCATCGCTCTGACACGACCGACCTCGATCCGCGAGCGGCTTTCTATGATCACGCTCCACCTACTCCGCAGGGCATTCGCGTCCCCACTGACCAACAGTCTATTCTTCATCAGCAAAAGTCGAGGCTTGTCATGTTTTGGTCTGTCTTCACCTTGGACGTCTATGTCTCCTTGGTTATGGGACGTCCGCCCACCATCAGACGTGCCGAGATCGAGGTGCCGCTCCCGACCTCGGACGACATGAAGCCGGTGCACCTCGACTTTGACGGTTCTCACAAGATGTGCCACTTCATCTTTCCTGCAATGGCACGTTCCATGTACGCCTTTTCTGAAGCTGTTGAGCTATTCAACTTGAACAAGGGCGCCGAATCTACCTACCCCCTTAAAGAAATCGACGACCTTGAGAAGAAGGTGGCACAATGCCACAAGCAGCTCGACGCTAGTCTTCTCTTCAGTACGGATACCTACAGAAAGTCTTTGAGTGATGGACATGACGGCCTCTTTTTGATGCTCCACCTCTACTTCTACACCTTTGCCGCACTCTTATCAACCAGAAGATCTCACTCACGTATTGCGCATGAGAAGAGCAAGAGATCTGCTCAGGTTGCGTGCCACAAGATTCTGCAGACTCTGGCGATTGCTGAAGCCATCGACGATAAGGGGTACACGGCGACTCCCTTCCTGGCATATAGCATCTTTGTCGTAGCGTCCACGTTGCTGGAAGACATGGAGGTCGACACCGAAGGAGCTGGCGATTTCATCACTGCAGTCGATTTTGCGGATATTGATTTTCTCAACCAGAAGCTCCGCGAGATGTCTCGCTTCTTTCATGGTGTCAATGCAACCATCGATGCTATCGACCTGAAGAGGCGAGGTTGGGGACCCGACAGCAGCAACGACACGGAGGACGGGGGAGATGCGGAACGTCACTCCGTTCTCGAGCTTCAAGACGGGGGTATTATCAACAGGTACACAATTCCTACAACTACTAACGAAGGAAACCCGAGCCTTTGATATGCACAACTACTTATAAAGACGAGTTCCCTCAATGTTATCCTTGTGCTAGTGCTATAATAAGAGTATGCTGCTTAACCATCAGGGTATTTCGGTCTGAGGACTGCTAATATCTGGGACATCCTGGCCCGTCTGAGGTTCCAAATGCTGAACTGCTGCAGTGTCTGTTTCCCATAACCACCCCTCAGTTCCTACGCCTACTATGCTGTCTAGATCTGGATAAGAATCCAACAAGTTGGCAATAGATAATATTTGGTTCGGCGACATGCTATGGGGCACGGCATGCGATGGATCCAGCCCATCGCCTCCTACGTCTTCAGGATTGATCTCTTGCTGGCTAACAAGGAGTAGCATCTCGTGTAGACGAACAAGCTCCTCGCGACGGAAGCGTGCTGGGATATTACCGTTGGCAATGAGTGTGTCGAGTAGGTTTAGGGACTTGTCAAAGCCGGATCCATCCACAGCGTTTGGGAACGGGTGTATGGCCGAGATGAGTGTAATGATGAAACCTGACGAGAATATCTGCTCAAGGTCAAAGGGGAGAAAGATTTCTATACATATCCCCATGTAAGTCTGAGACTATTAACGGGCACAGGGTGAGATAAAATACCCACCTAACAGGTCATGCGATTGCAAAGCAGTCAATATGCGTAATGACTTGCTCGCAGACTCACTCGACGTTTTCAGAAGAGCCGTGATGGGTTCAACAGTATGTCGATCGGGACTACCACCAGCCGTCTTATCCTGTAGTCTGTCACGAAGGAGGCAGATCAGAAGAGGCCGGGTTGCTAGCAGAATGCACTAAACCATTAAGTTCCATATGTTATAGATGGACAAGACTCAGGACATACCTGGTGATAGCAAAGATTCAGGGTTGCCGAAACTCGGCCAACGGGACTAGAGTTCCCTGGCTTCAGCTCTGGGGACGCAGCCAAATCATCTCCAAGCTTGGCCAATTCTCTAAGAATAGCCTGCGTGTTGCGAAGGAAGGATGAACCAAGTCGATCCTCCGTCGCATAAACAGCTGCATGAGCTTGGTTAGTCGAGTTCGGGCATGGTAGGTGGCCGCTTACTGTTGATGACTTTTGCCATGAGCCGTGAGAGCTTGACATGCATATCGACTACTTTGGACTTTTGGGTTGCTTGCGGCCCTTCAGGTAGAAGAACTGAAATGTCTCCATCGTTTATCGAGCTTGGGGCGCCCATGAGTGATGCGAATTTCCTGTCCAAAATGTACAAGGTCCACCAGGCACTCCGATGCCGTGTTTCTTCGGTAGGATCAAGATAGCCCCCTGTCAAATCACGATGAAGGCCTTGGCTTAGAGAGACGCGTAGAGCCAGCCCAAGCTACACAGCATTAGCCCGCCACCCAGACGATTTAGGGAGGAACATACATAGAGGTAGGCGCTGTTTCGGTGGTCGATCGACTGAAGGTATAGAGCCAGACCACAACAAATCTCTACAGATAAAATTGGGTCTTGGCAAAGTCCTGTTATATCTGGAAACATTTTGATGGCTTGTAAGAAGTATTCGTTTCCCGGTGGTTGTGCACTAGATCCAGCGCGCCCCAACAAGGCCTTGCCAAGGGCCATGACGACAAAGTACTGTATGTACTCGAGTCGGTTGGAGTCTATTGGCGGAGGGTCCTGACTATAGATGACATGTAGAGTCCGATTAAAGTTAGATTCCTCAAACAAATGGTAAGTTTGGGTAATGTGGAACTTGACGGTATTGGTCAAGTAAATGGCATAGTCAAACGAAGGCAAATTGTCCAGTGTTGTCAAACTAGAATGGTCTTTCAATGAAGCTGTATCCAATGGGAAAGCAGTCCCATCGACGTTCATCGGAACATCTGGAGAGGAGTGTTCACCGAGGTGTGCCTGAATCATGCTCATGGCATGTCGGCTATATGCCCATGTTGACGATGGGCCCAAGAAGCCTATTAGCAGTGATTAGCCATTTTTGCGTGGAGTGATGTCAGAGTCAACTCACGTCGTTTGCCTTGATTATCCTTCATGAAGCTAGGAGAACTCGTGACCAAAGGGTTTCTCAGGCCTTTCAAGTGGTCGTTTGAGATCTCGGCTTGGTCATTGTCATCATCTCGCGTAGTGGCTATGACATGTTAGGAATAGAACTTGAAACCCATATCGTAGATTGAATGTGATCCTAACCTTGCCCTTCAGGATTCTCTGAAGGCGTCAGTCGACGGTTTACCCGTGCCGAGTCGGGGCCAAGCTGGTCATCTTCAGCTTTGCGTTTCAATTCGTTAAGGTATCTTGATACACTCAGCGCGTGTCCTAGTTTGTAGACAAAGGCTTGTAACACTCACCGTTCGGAGACAACAATCTTCCTCTCGTGTTCAAAGAAGCATTCTGATTCGCGGCGCACGCAGTTGCTGCACGGTTGTGATCCGGAACATCGGACTTTTCGTTCCCGGCATGCGACGCAGCTACGCCAAGGCATTGGTTAGAAAATAATCCACTCTGACATACCCATCACCGTGACTCACGCTGCGCGCCGAGGCTTGGGCGCTGTCCTCTCCTGTTCGTGGTTGCTGGGAGGGGGCGTCATCGTAATTCACTAAGCAAGGCACTGGCCAAGACAGGTTCCGCATTTATGGGGGGGCATTGGACTCTCTTGAGCAATCCGGGAAGAGCCCAGGTTTAAAGAGGCTGCTGTCAGTATTCGGCCAGCGCTCGACGTATGATGATGGCCGCTTAGACAGATGGATAAGGAGGCGTGCTCCCAAACAGTCACCAAAGCAAGTCACGATACCCCGAGAGCGAATATTCATGGGGTATTATGTCTTTATCGGGTCGCTAAGCTAGCTTACTATCCCGGTTTGTCACATGAGCATTCTCGACATTTGCAACTGCCGCCAAACACTTTGTCGCTCCACCAGCGATCAACCCAGAATCTTGCTGGCAAAGCATGAATCGCACACCCAGCGAGTGAATGGCCCAGTCATGGATATCAGGCTGGTCGTAGATTCCCGCAAGACCCATGACCTTGCCGTGCTTCTTACAGGCTGCGCTCACTTGTCTCAGTGCTCCCTTGAATCTGTCGCTGCGGAACTCTCCTGGCACGCCTAGCTCGATGGCCAGGTCGTTGGATCCGATGAGGAGAACATCCACTCCCTCGACAGAAGCGATCTCATCGATCTTTTCAATGGCAGTCTCGTTTTCTATCATGACGAAAACCGTAGATGCTGAGGTGTTACTCTCGCGGATGACTTGATGCTGTGGTAAAGTCTTGAGAGAGAAGACAGGTAGTTGCCCTGTCATTGACCGGCATCCCATCGGCGGGTATTTTGAAATGGCTACAGCTGCTTTTGCTTCCTCTATAAGAAACCCTTATTAGCAGAGGATCACTCGGGCCAAGGGTTGGTTACATACCGGCGCTTTGCACATGAGGAAAGATGACGCCCATGGCGCCTCCGTCCAACACCTTCTGAATGAGTCCATTACCGCATTGATGCGGAACACGGACAAACGGCGTTATGCCAAGGGAAAGGCCAGCACAGCTCAGCTTGCTCGCATCATCTACTGAGAGACTCGAGTGCTCCAGGTCGATAAAGAGACTATCGAAACCTGCATTCTTGGCCAATTGGACGACTTGCGGGTTCGTGACCAGTCTCACACCAAAGGCCTGTAAATTGTCAGCAGATTGGACAGTCAATGCGGTTGCCACTGATGGAGATGCGGCCGGTTATTTGTGATTCGGCTAGTTGCTAGTATAGGCAATTGGCGTTGACATCCATACCTTGCAAAGCTGCCCTGCAGCAAACCTTGTCATGAGGGTGTTCTTGCAGGCGAGCATACTTGTTTCTTTTCTGATTATTTGTTTTACAAGAACATGCTATTTTTTACAATCCCGCTCGCCAATTCAACCCAATTATTTATGTTATCGAGAGAATACGCAACCTCGGAGAGGGTCCCCGAACTAGCGTCCAAAACCCCCTCGGTGAGCCTCGCCGAGCACCTGAACCACCAGCTCGGCCAACTCGGTGTCTTCAGATAAAGCCTCGGGAAGGGATACCGCAAGGTGGAAATTGCTCCATCATTCTAAAGTTATCGTTTTCATACTTAATCATGCCACTCATTGTCAAGGGGCTTGCCCGTGGTGTCCGCCACATTGCTACCGTCGTCCCTTCCAGGTCCTTGCTCCAGCAGACCAGGTGTATCTCATCAAGCCATCTTCTTTACCAATCTTCAGACATGTTCAAGTCATTTAAGAGGGGTCCTGTGGACCCAATGTTCATTCTCAAGAAGAAGGCCGACGAGGATGTATCCCCAGAAAAGGCAGATCTTGGTGTCGGCATCTACCGGAATGAAGCAGGTCTCTACAGTGAGCTGAACTCAGTTAAACAGGTTAGACTTTCGCTATCTACAAGGGGTCACAGGAGCTGACCAAGTCGTCCGATCTTAGGCCAAGCTAGCACTGGCACAGAACGATCCAGGCCATGATGTGAGTCTCGAATCTCGACCCTTGTTAGCTTCGCCTATCTAACAGCTACCCAGTATGAGCTGACTACCGGCAACGCCCAATTTCTGGAGAAGGCTGCGGCTCTCTTGTTCGGGAAAGATTGCCAAAAGCTGAAGTCGGGTCAAGTATGTTCTTGCCAAGCTGTCATCACCCCATCAACCACTAACAGACCCAGATCGCATCCGTGCAGACAATATCTGGCACAGGAGCGAATCACGTTGCGGCATTGGCCCTTAGCCAATGTGTCTCGCCTCGCCCCCAGGTCTTTGTCGGTGTCCCAGCCTGGGGCAACTACAAGCCCATGTTCGAGCTGGTTGGCATGCAAGTCACCGAGTATTCCTACTACGACCCCAAGAACCGAACCGTCGACTTCAGCTCCATCATCCAGGCCGCCCGTGCCGCTCCCCCTCGAAGCGTCTTTATTCTCCAAGGCTGCTGTCACAATCCCACGGGCGCCGATCCTACGAAAGCACAATGGGACGAGCTCGCCTCGGTCCTGGAGGAGAACAGGCACTTCATCTTCCTAGACATCGCCTACCAAGGCCTGGGCGATGGCATGGATGAAGATGCTTACGCCGTGCGCTTATTTGCGAAGTTGAATGTCGACATGTTTGTCTGCCAATCCTTCTCCAAAAACTTTGCATTGTACGGCGAGCGATGCGGAGTCCTCCACGCCGTATGTGCCGACGCAAAGACAGCGTCCGACGTCCACGATCGTCTTCGATGCCTGATCAGATGGGAATTCTCCTCTTCGCCAGCCTATGGAAGTCGACTGGTCGACATTGTGCTTGGATCTGATCAGCGCACTGAAGCATGGTGAGCCCCCCTCTACAGAAAGATCACCCGTCTGAGTCCTGTGCTGACTGCCACTTCCTTCCAGGGAAACTGAGCTATCCGACATGCGCCAGCGATTGAAGGGCTTGCGGAAGCAGCTACACAGTTACTTGACACAAGATTTGAAGGTGTGTAGCGGTATCTGTGGTCCTGAGCAGAAGCTAACCAAGCAAACCAGACTCCAGGAAATTGGGAGCACATTCTGAAGGAAACCGGACTCTTCTCGTAAGTAGAAACGTCGACCAGCAATTCGCAAGATTCTAACACGCCATAGATACCTTGACCTTACGCCGACCCAGTGCAAAACGTTGGTCGATCGCCACCACATCTACCTCCCATCGAGCGGTCGAATCAATATTTCGGGGCTGAACAAGGAGAATATTGAGAGGGTGGCCAAGGCCATTGATCAGGTTGTTAGTGGAGACGTCAAGGCAAACCTGTAGCCAAGTCAAGAGGACACCAAAAAGAGAGAATGGACATGGACATGGAGAGTGAGAGAAGCAATATTGCAAGTCAGTTGTGTAGCTCAGGCATTTGGTCGCCGATTATTATTATGACACGTCTCCAAAAGAGAGCATCAACCACAGTAACAAAGAAAAACGTTGTGCATTTAACCATAGCCATTAGTCCCACGTTAGTACTCATTTTTTTTATGTGCATGTAGTCCTCTCGATTCAGAAAGTTGGCTCCTCAGCATGACACCGTGCAAGCATTCTCCTCCACATCGTAACCTCTCATTTACGAATGAAACTCGGGGCTTCGTAACACGTTGCAAAAGAATTGAGTCAACAAATTGGCAGCAAATTCCCTCAAATTAGCTTACCATGATGATCCAGCAGGTCGAGACTCGGGTTTGTGGAACGAATCAAGCTACGTTCAACATCTCCGCATTTTACCCCATATGAGGCGGCCTCCATCCGATAATCCTTGCTCAATCTCTTCTCTGTACGTAATGTGTAGTTCGTAAGCTTTCCGCGTCCTCCGCACGCATATGCAGGGAACCTATTGTACGCCTCCAAGACAGGGTCTCTTGTTGCCACTCTCAGCTACCATAAGCCAGGGACTCGAACGGAGACCAAAACCCGTGGGCATCTAGACGTTTTAAGCTCCACCTCTATCTGTGCTATCTCTACTTATCAGTTATCATTCAAGGATAAAACCCTCAGTAAATCGCCGACTTAGGGAGAAAAAGAGAATTACGATACCGGTCATGACCAAGGGACCCATGCGGGGACCAAACCCCGTACACATCTACAGGGGCTTGCCCTGGTGATGGCATGACCGTGACGCTAAATGCTCCGCCTCTCCGCACCAGCTCACCTTGCGAGTCATGATTCTGGGGTAGAATGGAGTTAAAAAAGCTTGATAAAGCGTGGGGCGTTGGAGATAGGCTACTCGGTCGCTCTCACCGGGTGATACCATTAGCCTCGGTCACGGCGCCCGAGCACGATAATCCGTGGGGAGGTCCGTTCTTCTTTATCAGAGTTAGTGTGGTCCGGCAAGGTCAAAAGGCCTCGACTCCCTCGTTGGAGCTTGCGCTTTGTATCTTGACAACTCAAACACTTCTGTATCATTCTTTCGAGTTCAATCTTCAACTGTTGTCGCAAACATCATGGCCGAACCATTCGACAAGGAGAAGCTTGAGGAGCTGGGTGCGGTTGAGTCCCACACTCAGGGGGAGACCGTCCAGTCCAATGAGTTGAAGCGAGACTTTAAACCACATCAGGTCTTCATGTTCTCAATTGCGTGTGCAATTGGAACTGGACTGGTCATTGGTTCTGGCAGTGGTCTATCCAGAGGAGGCCCTGGTAGTCTTTTGATCGCCTACATGGTCATCGGACTCACTGTGTTTTTCGTCATGACAGCTCTGGGCGAGATGGCGACCTTTTTGCCGATGAACAAGGGCTTTGGAGGATATGCCACCCGCATGGTTGACCCGGCGTTTGGGTAAGACACTCCAACTCGACGTGCTAGGGAACATCAATGACTGAGAAACCAGATTCGCCACCGGATGGAACTACTTCCTCAAGTACATTATAGCAACGCCGACGAATTTGACGGCCACAGGCTTGATTCTCCAGTACTGGAGGCCAGACCTGAACGTTGCCATCTGGATCACAGTCTTTGGAGTCCTCATCATTACAGTCAATGTACGCAGCCCGTATCCAGCCTTGCTAAACTTACGCTGACGTCTCCAGGTTCTTCACGTCAACAGCTTCGGCGAAACCGAGTTCTGGCTAGGCTTGTGCAAGGTTCTCATCATGACGACCCTCATCCTCTCCACGCTCGTTGTCGCGCTCGGCGGAGGACCGAACCACGACCGATCGGGCTTTCGATACTGGCAAGAGCCAGGAGCTTTTGCGGAATACTTGGCCGAGGGTGCTAAGGGAAGGTTTCTCGGCTGGTGGGCATGCATGGTGCAAGCTTGCTTTGCGTATACAGTGAGCTTTAGACTATCGTTGATGGCGACTTCTTTTGTCTGACGGTTATTCTAGGGAACTGAAGTCGTGGGCATGACCTTCGGCGAGACACCCAACCCAAGGAAAAACGTTCCTCGAGCTGTGAAGCAGACTTTCTGGAGAATCGCTGTCTTTTACATCTTGGGCATTTTAGTCCTTGGCATGGCTGTTCCTTATAACAGCGAGAAGCTCATTGGAGCGACCAAGCAGGCAACCAGTGGTGGTAAGTCTCTCGATGACCAAAAGTGTTGGCAATATCTGACTCGACTTTCTAGCTGCCTCTCCCTTTGTCGTCTCCGTCAGCATGGCCGGTGTTGGCGTGTTCCCCGATTTTATCAACGCTTGTCTCTTGGTCTTCACCCTCAGCGCGGCAAGCTCAGGTACGTGGTAACATGCGGATTGCATCACCTCTTCAGCTAACAATTCTTCTTTCTAGACATCTACTGCTCGTCTAGATCTCTTTACGGCCTCGCCAAGGACGGCCAAGCCCCTCGCCTCTTCGCCAAAGCCCGTGAAAACGGCAACCCCATCTACGCTGTCGCCGCTGCCTCGGCGTGCATCGCCCTCGGTTACATGAACGCCAGCAAGTCATCTTCTACAGTCTTTGGCTACTTCGTGAGCCTGGTGACTGTCTTTGCCGTCCTCAACTGGGTGGCTATTCTTATCACTCACATTCGATTCCGTCAGGCCCTGAAGGCCCAAGGCATCGCCACCAGCGATCTTCCGTATGAGGGCTTTATGCAGCCCTATGGCTCCTACTTTGCCTTGTTCATCTCCATCCTGGTCATCATCTTCAATGGTAAGAACTCTTGACCAGTCATCCGTGAAAAATGGAGAGTACTGACACAGACGGCAGGTTACGATGCTTTTATCCCCCACTTCAAGGTCGACGTCTTCATCCTCAAGTACATTGGCACTATTATCTTTGTGGGCAACATCACGTGGTGGAAGCTCGTCAAGAAGACAACATTCTGGGATGCAGAGACTATTGATCTGACGACTGGCAGGCGAGAGTTTGAGGAGAGGGAGAGCCACGATGATGCGGAGTGGAACGGTGGCCTGCGAAAGAAGGTCCTGGGCTTCTTCAGAAAGTGATGCCATGTAAGGGTTTCCTTCCGGGAGCTTTGTGGCACCAAGCATCGAGGTTACAATGATCAATGTTACGATACTGTATGGAAGAGCCAATTCAAGTTTATAAGACAGTAACAATGCATCCAAGATCCTATCATTGAGTCAAGGTTCGAATGCGATTGTACATCGAAAGCAACGCAAGCAATTCGTATGTGTCGTCGTCCTGCGCCTTTTCACTGGTCAATATACGCGCCCATATCTGCATGGCATGGTTGCCTGGTTGCTGACAATTGATAAGCCGTTTCCGGTAGGTGGAATACGTCTCGTTACGTGGGACGTTACGTACTGGGCCATCGCAATCCCCGCTCAAGATATCGCAATCGGGAAGGATTTCGCTTGTTTTAAGCCCCCTTTTATCAGCGCAAGAACTCTTCCAGCCAGTCTTCGAGATGATGAAAAATCCCAACCAAGTCATTTAATCATGAACTCATCGGTTGACGCTATACTTGACGCCGAGGCCAGCTTTGGTCCAGCGGCGTCGTACAGATTCGATTTTACCCTCTTGTTTGAGAATGCAGTCTTATCAATCCTGCCATCAGCTTTGTTTCTTGTTTTGACTCCGCAGCGACTGTTTTGGTTGATCAAGCAGCCTCGAAAATTGACCAAAAACTCACAGTTCGTTCTCAAATTGGTACGACAAGCAACCGCCTTATGACCCATCTCTAACTGTTGTTAGGGTCTTATCGCCGTATATACCATTTTTCAGCTCATCGTTCTTCTGTGCTGGGTGCTTGGTCCTCTGCCTGCGCCAAAGTCACAAATTGCAGCAGCTGTCTTGGTCTTTGTCAATGGCTTCTCGTTGGCATTCTTGTCGTACGCCGAGCACACTCGATCCGTCCGGCCTTCAACACTTATCAACGTCTACCTATTTCTCACGCTCCTCTTCGACTGTGCCATTGCCAGGACGCTATGGCTCATTGAGGGTACAAAGCTGATAGCAAAGGTTTTCACTGCAACTGTCGCTATCAAGTTTACCGTGCTGGTTTCTGAGGCATGGGAGAAGAGGTCCATTCTTCAAGCCCAATATCGAGAACTCTCACCCGAGTCAACGTCTGGGATCTTGGGTCGGAGTGTGTTCTGGTGGCTTAATCCTCTGATGAAAATTGGTTTCGGTCGACCTTTGACTGAAAAGGATTTGTATGTCACCGCTGGTTCTTTTCCTCAAAGAACACATACTCACTACGCGCTAGGTACACAATCGATGCTTCTCTTTCATCGAGGAGACTCATTGCCCATGCACAAGATACTTGGAGCGCAAGTAAGTTATTAATTCCGCACTGAAGGCTTGTGCAGCTGCTGACAGCTTCTTCAGCAAATCACACCAAGAAGAATAGGCTTTTTTGGTCGACCATCTGGGCTGCAAAGGCAGTTTTCGCCTCGGGCATGCTTTCTCGTCTATGTTTGATAGCATTCAAGTACACGCAGCCTTTCCTTATCCAAAGGACCGTTGGCTTCGCGAGCGACTTGACCGAATCTAAAAGTATTGGATGGGGACTCACCGGGGCATGGCTCTTGGTTTTCATCGGCCTGGCCGTGAGTTCACTCCTGGTCGGCCAAGATCTTGACTAATTTGCATCAACAGATCTCCAACGGGTTCTACTACCACAAGACATATCAGTACGTTGCAACGAAAGCTGAAGATGCCCTTGTACTGACTGTATAGGTTTGTCACATCGGTCAGAGGCAGCCTCGAGAGTCTTATCTACAACAAGACGCTTGACCTTAGCACCACAGCGTTCGACGAGACCAGTAAGGCCGCCTGCGCTATTCGCAACAAGTAGTACTGACCTACCGCTAGTCGCCGTCACACTCATGTCTACTGATACCGAAGCCATTTGTCTCAGCTTCAGCAACTTGCACGAAGTCTGGGCTTCCCCGATTGAATGCGGCGTGGCGTTGTTTCTTCTTTATAGGCAACTCGGTCTTGCATTTCTGTCACCCATGATTGTCGCGATAGGTTAGAGCTTGAACACGAATCTTGAAGCGCTCGCTAACTCGTTGTAGTTGCCACCGTCGGCATCATGCAGCTCGCCAAACACATGGGAAAGGCACAGAAGAGATGGGTTCGTGGCATCCAGACCCGGGTTGATGTGACTGCGTCTATGCTCGGATCGATGAAGGTGGGAACAAGCTTTAGGCTCTTAATTCTTGTTGCTCATGATCCTCTAGGAAGTCAAAATGCTCGGACTCACAGATGTGCTCAACAACATGGTCCAAAACTTGCGAATCAAGGAGCTGAAGCTATCAAAGAAAGCCCGGAAGCTGTTGGTCTTGCGATTGATACTCGGTAGGATGTGAAGCTTGCCCTCCTTGGCCACTTTGTAACTAACAAGTGGACAATAGGATCCAGTACACAAACCATCTCGCCCCTGGCAACTTTTGCGACATTTGTCATTTTATCTCAGAGCACTGGTCAACCATTGAACGTCGCCTCTGCTTACACTTCATTGTCCTTGATATATCTGTTGTCGACTCCCATGGAGACGGTCATTCGGACGATCCCAATGGTCAGCGCATCTCTAGCTTGTTTCGACCGAATCCAGGCTTTCTTGTTGTCAGACAGCTTCAAGGACCATCGACTTCCTTTGAACACTGGCACCATCCAACCAGATGACAGCACAAGTCTTTCATCAAGAAGCAGTAGTGCTGTTGAAATGCAGGATCTTTCATCATCGCAGGAGTTCTCCGTCGGGGATCCTCTGATGGTAGTCTCAGACGCCAGCTTCAGTTGGGGCCAAGCAGAGTCCCCAATCCTACACGACATCTCTTGTACCATCCGGAAGTCGCATTTTACCTACATCATCGGCAGTGTGGGATCAGGAAAGAGCACACTCTTGCAGGCCATGCTCGGAGAAACCAAGCCATCCAAGGGATCCATCTTTACTGGCACCCGCAGGATTGCATTTGTCGGTCAGGAACCATGGATCCAGAACCTGACTCTACGACAAAACATCTTAGGGGCATTCAACTACGACAAGTCGTGGTATGACAGGGTTATTTATGCATGTGCCTTGGAACAAGATATCATGGATCTCCCAGGACGGGATACCACAAAGGCTGGCAGCAAGGGAGTATCACTCAGTGGTGGGCAGAAGCAACGACTCGCTCTTGCGAGAGCGGTCTACTCGAGGGTACCTGTCATCTTCTTGGATGATGTTTTTGCCGGTCAGGATGCTGCTACTGAGGAACATATCCATCGGATGCTCTTCTCTGAGGGCGGTCTATTCCGAGAAATGGGCACCACGGTTGTGTGTATTACAAACGCCAGTAAGTTCCACTTATTTATCTCATCAGTGGTGTCCGATACTGATCTCAATCAAGTTCATCGCCTCGTCTACGCAGATCATGTCATCGCTTTGAGTGAGCAAGGCTCCATTTTGCACCAAGGAACTTTTGAACAACTCAAGACCGACACGGCATATTTCAAGGGTCTCCACTTTGAACAGAACGGATCCGCCTCCGAGAACGACGGTGCGATTACCACTGGACCCGGCGAATTGACAACATCAAGCCCTCCAGCCCCAGTAGAGGATACCCAAACTTCACTCGGACAAGGGCTTGGAGAGTTTGCCACCTACGGATACTACCTCGGATCAGTTCCCCTGTGGCACGTTCTTCTGGGTGCGTCTCTTGTTTGTCTCCACGCTGGAGGCTACAAGATGACTGAGTTACTACTCAGTTTCTGGACAGGCCGTACTGGTGCGACACAGCACGAGTCAAACAACTTCTATCTCGGCCTCTACGGCATGCTCGCTGGGCTTTCCATGGCTGCACTGATAACATGTGCTTTCTTTTATCTCATCATCACAGTCCCTCTCAGCTCCGAGGTCCTTCATGCTCGACTGCTGAAATCCATTATGGACGCCCCCCTGTCGTTCTTTTCCAAGACGGATGTTGGAGTCACCACAACACGTTTTAGTCAGGATATCTCTGTTGTCGATACTGAGCTGCCATTCACGTTGATCGATCTACTCATCAACATTGCGATAGCATTCCTGTCTGCTGTGATGATGTGTGTGTTTTCCGGTTACTTTGCGGCGACTCTGCCTCCCATTCTGTTCTTTTGCTGGCGTAAGTTCAAAGTCCGATTTGCGTTCTGCTTTTCTAACATCGTATGCAGTCCTGTCAAAGTTCTATCTCCGTACATCCCGACAGATCAGGATTCTCGAACTACAGGCCAAGTCCCCTCTCTTCACCCACTTCCTCGATACACTGCAAGGGCTCTCTAGCGTGAGAGCTTTTTCTTGGGAGACGCAATTCCGGGAGCAATACTTTGAGTTCCTTGACGCTTCTCAGCGCCCATATTATTTGCAATTCTGTATCCAGCGCTGGTTAGCACTTGTTCTCGACCTGATGGTCGCTGCCATGGCTGGGATCATGATGGTACTCGTTGTTCAGCTCCGGGGCCAGTTCGCACCCAAGTTTGTGGCACTGGCTCTTCTCAACGTCACCTCATTCAACGAATCCTTGACGCTGGTCATCAAGGGTTATACTCAGTTGGAAACTGCTTTTGGAGCGGTTGCTCGCCTCAAGCAATTTGGCTCAACCACGGAGAGTGAGAATCTGGCTGGCGAAACGGGTCAAGTCCCTGAGGAGTGGCCATCATCTGGGCACGTTTCCATCAAGAACATGACTGCATCGTACACCAAGGCAGGCAACTCGGTCTTGCATGGTGTGACGTTGGATATACCCGCGGGTTCCAAGGTTGGCATTTGTGGGCGAAGTGGAAGTGGAAAGAGTTCCCTCATGGGCTGTCTCCTTCGTCTCCTGGAGATTGATGCCGACTCCAGCATCGAATTCGATGGCATCGACATCACTACCATTCCTCGTCAAACCATTAGAGCCTCGGTAGCAGTGGTCCCCCAGCACCCATTCTTCATGAAAAACACCAGCATCCGAGATAACTTGGCCCCGCGAGGCGAGCGGAACGACGAAAGAATGCTCGCAGCACTCCACAGGCTCAGAATGCGAGATGTAATTGACAGAATGGGTGGATTAGACAGCATTCTGGACATTGACCGCCTATCTCAGGGCCAACGCCAACTACTCTGCCTCGCAAGAGCCATGCTGGCCAACAAGAGGATCATCCTCCTGGACGAAGCAAGTAGTAATGTGGATCCCAACTCGGAACAACTTATCAGACAAGTCATTCAGGACCAATTTGTCGGATGCACCGTCATTGCTATTGTTCATCGGCTTGGAGCTGTGGTGGACTTTGATCGCGTCGCTGTTATGAGCGGTGGTCGCGTCGTGGAATGGGACAATCCCAGAGAGCTGTTGAAGCGGGATAGTGAGTTTAAGAAGTTGTGGGACTTGACTTCGGGGTGAAGAGGGTAAGAGTATCCAAATGATGCTGAATTTGTCTACCAACAATGTTGAGTTTGCTCGTCTTGGTCGCACATTTTGAACGGGCCCTCCATAGCTATTCTCAGCTGCTCTGTGGATGTGTAAGACGCATAAGGACTGGATAAATTCATGCATAAAACAATTTCTTCTGTCAAGCACGTGTATAATCACGTGATGGCGCCTTGCTGACATGTGCTCCACTATTGGAACATCAATCAAGCCCCTGAAGGTGTCCTACCATTGTGTTCCGTCTCATGAGTCCTACTGTATCTTCCAGCTATGTATGTCCCATTACACAGAGTAAAATTTAGACAGTTGTCTAATAAGAAACTTGATAATATGATTCTAATTTCATCAATGTGATATTTCGCAATTGTTCCTCTCATGTTCTCTCTCAAATCCTCGAGAATAAGCGCACTGAAGGTGTGGCCAGTTACCCTAGACCTTTCAGCGAAGCACATGGCGTTGACAACTTCATTTCAAAAGGCTGGTTGGGCTTCAAACTCCTCCTGGGAAATCCCATCTAATGTGATTGGTAGTTTCACAACATGGGGCTGGCAGATTTATTGTCCTCCGTTGCTCTCTCGCGTCTTTCAGCGTGGTGTCGCGATCTCAGCCTCTTCAGCTCAGGATTTCGGCACAATGATTGTGGCGTTTTTCCGCTCCTCTGAGGCTTAGCACAGCATGATAAGCACATGATTGGTTCAATCTTATCTGAAACGCTTCTGATTGTGGATCCTGCGCCGCAAATGCCAGGATCGGAATTCAGCCCTTCAGCCCAACCAGGCGCAGCTGCAGTACAGACGAACTCCGTCCCAGTGATGTCACTCGAGCGCTCGATTGCTCCGGATGCGGTTAGCGCGAGATCACAGCAAGCGCTGGGATCAACGCAGTCATCCACTGATCCTTGCCTCGTTTGGGGGCTGGGTAAATCATCACTCACGGTTCAGCGAGTATATAACATGTCGAGGACTGCCAAGGGAATTTTTGGATATCATCATAGCAAGTATAAGCAACAGCTATTCATACAATATCATATCTTCCAATTCCATCTTTTCATCATTGTTACACACCCATCATTACCAACTCTCTCACACTCCCCAACATGAGCTTCCCTCAAGACAATGACATCACTCTCCCAGTCGAGCCACAACTCGGCAACCCTACCCTTCAAGTCGACTTTTCATGGAAGAAGCTCAAGGCTTTGGTCTCACAAAAGGACAAGTCTGGAGAGTCTATTCCTCGATATGTCATCGACTACAACACCTTGAGGTCGCCCCATCTGGTCTTTCACCCTGCTGAGGACAAGTCTGTCACTATCGGATCCGGCACCCTCCACCCAGTCTCGATCCATGCCGACTATGAACTCCGTGGTCACAAGGGAACTCTCAAGGCTCTAAGGCGCTTCGTCACCTCCTACACGCACCTGTCATACAATTACGCCGATGGCCCTGGAGATACCCCAGCTGCCATGACCTGGACTAGCTCTAGTGACTTCAAGAGCTGGGACTTTATCTGCCTCGATGAGAATAGTGTTCCTGTCGCCAAGTTCTCTGCCAACGCTTGGGCCATCAGCAAGGTTGGCTACATCGAGTTCATGGGCCCCAAGGCCAACAACCCCGACGCCCAGGAGGAGATTATGATCACTGGCCTCACTCTGTTCTCTCAGATGGTTCTTCGTACAAGCAGTATACTGTCTCTCTTTGGCGCCATTTTCTCAAGACCCGGCCCGCTAGACAAGGAGGCAGCTGAGGGGTCCCGGAGGAGTGTCGAGGGAAAGGAATGGGCGGAGCACCAGGAGCTATCCTTTCCTAAGGATAGCAAGTCATAAAATGATGCATGGGCGTGTGTTTGGTTGTTTTTGAGTCTTAATGTGTTCTTGTTAGCGAGTTTGTCTGTCACGAGATTTGGCTAAGGGGGCGGCTGTTTTTCCATATCAGTAGTCTTATTTACCGATGATATTAAACGACTGTGATGCAAAGTTAGACATTTTCAGTGGATGAATCTGTGATAGGGAAATCTCCCTCTATTGAAATGACACCAGGTGACCTATAACTCCACTACCTACTTCGCGCGACTATCGTACATGATGGCAAGTCCATCTCGTCTTGGGTCGGTTGGATCCAAAACCCGAAACCTACCTCTTTACATCTTCTGTGCGTTAAATTTGACGATATTGTTCCGGAACTCCTGCCTGATCTCGGGGGTCATGTTAGCTTCTAAAGTGACTAGTACTGGGCCTGAAATGGTCTTTGGGGCTACGGCCCTGAGATTCTTTGTCGTGGCTCTTCGGTTCACTTGAATTTGCAAGTTCCACCCACCTGCCGTGGTTTTCCCTTGCAAATCTAGACGGAAATTTCGCTCCTTGTAGATCGGACCAGGAGTGTCCGAGAACTCCTGTAGCTTATCATCTGGAATATCGTCGATGAACTCATCGAGGAGCTGCATTGAGCTTTTGCCCATCTTTTCTTGACTGATTGGCAAACAATGCTCTGTGTGGAATAAGGTACCTGAGAGGTGACATGGAAATGATTGAACTGGAAGTGAGAGAAATTATATAGTTGATGAAAAGCCTGCTTTGGCCTCTAAAGCAGTGCAGCTCCATCTATGACAGAGACACGTTTGTGACATGTTAACCTAAGAAAACAGCAGACTATCTTGGAGCATTAGGTGAACACTATGGAACGAGTCAAATAGAGGAACGTGTTCTCTACCAGCGCGATCAAACTCTACTTTCTATGCGGAATGTTCTTAAGAACGAAATATGAGGCTATACAACTCTAATAACAAGATAGAACAAGACAACTCATCACTGTAACTGACCACGTCATGCTTGTGACCTTCTGGTACCTTACCTGTTAAAGGGTGTTTTTTGTTCTTCCTCGAACAAGGCCTCTGGGTTGATGAGAAGAGAAGAGGCATCCCATTGACAAAGAGAATAGTCAGCCAAATTTCAATTCGGCTTTAAGGATCGAAATTGGTCAACAAAGCGAAAAAGCTGACCAATTGCGAGCACTTAGCCTAGTGTGGAGTTTCATCATTTTGGGCCTTTTCTTCTCAACGTTGCTTTGTTCTGTAGGTTGCACAGATTTCATGCACCTGCATTGTACAGAGTTTGATTGAGCAAACGAAACCCAGCGACGGCACATGTAGCATCTCCTTTGTTCTATACCTGAGAGACCTTGAAACATGGAAAGCCGTGTCTTCCCATGGGGAAACAAAGGAATTGCCATGATGGCTTATATATTGACCCAGTTACGTCCTGGGGGAGAATAGTTTTCGTCAAACACATACGCAACTTCACTAAATATTAGCACTTTACCAACTGCGAAAATGTCGACTAATCCTCGAAACGGACTTGTCTGGGACGATTCGGGCCTGGATCTTACACCCCGGTGGGCATCTGAGCCTAGTATCGAAGCGATTCAGGCCACGTGCCAGCGAGTGTTGCAGCTTGATGCTTCAGACGATTGCTCAGTGTCGTTCAAGGCCGCAGGCGGCTTCAACAGGGCTAGGGTTAGGGTTAGACAACCCAGACAGAGGTCACCGCCATCAAAGGAGGCATCTGATCAAATGGATCGGGAACCCACGAAGGTCTGGAGATATAGATCGAAGCTCCCAGATAGGCGGAAATGCTACCGATGCGGCGAGGTTGGCCACATTGTCGCTCACTGCACTCAACACCAAAGAAGCCGGCAAGACTCAGAAGAGGCAAGGAAGCCCAAGCGCAAAACCAGGGCTGCAGGGAGCAAGCCAAGGAAGAAGAGGGACCAAGACCCGAGCGATGAAGACGAAGCCAGCAACCTAAGCGAGGCAGCCTCGGCGGAGGAATCGGAAAACGAGTAGCTCCTAACCAAAATCGCCGTTGGGAGCACCAATAGGCTTAAGCTGAGTGGGAGGAGCTAGAGGATCGAATGGATAGTTAACCTTTCTATGTCAATATAGGGATCAATCGAGAATATTACTTAATAGCCCTTATTGATAGTGGATATCTATGCTATGGAATGATCGCCGATGCCCTTACCCGCAAGCTACGCCTGCCACGTATTCCTATTATCCTATGAACGCTCAAGCAGGTGAATATATCCTCGCCAGGTGCTATTAGGCACGTGACGTATATAGATATAAATATTAATAGCTACTATAAGAAATAAGTCTTTTTTTATATTATAGTAGGCTAAGGAGATAAAGTTATTTTTAAATAAACCTAGATAAATAAAGAGGATATTACTATTTAGCCTATAAGAGGATAACTATATATTAGCTCATATAACCACTAGGTAAATAAGTAAGACCCTAAGAGCTTTTAATAACTTAATCTACTAAGCCTAACTAGTATAGTCTTTATAGGTCTAGTTTAATATATTAAGAAATAAAAGGGAAAATATAATAGCCTAAGGGTATTTTTTGCGAGCCTCTTAGATATTAAAAAGGCCCTTATATTAAAGAAGAGATTAAATCTAAGAGAAAAGCTCCCTAAGTATTACTATGAGTTCCTAAGAGTATTTAATTAGAAGCTTACTAATTAATTACTACTATATTAACCTAGTACTAATTATAAGATCTTATTAGAATAAGGGCCTAATAGAAGGGAGAAAGAGCCCCCTTAGGGCCCCCTATATAAAATATCTCGCGAGGAATTAATTATTCTTAGAAGAACCCTAATAGAATTACTTAATAAGAGATTTATATATATTAATAGCTCCCTTGCCTTAGCCCTTATCCTCTTTATATAGAAGCTAGGGGGTAGCTTATAGTTTTATATAGACTACTAAGGTCTTAATATAATTACTAAGAAGGACTAATACTTATTACTACTTATTAAAGAGACTTTAAGGTCTCTATTTAAGGCAAAGTAGTTAACTAAGCTAGATATAATCGCTGCCTTCTATAAGGTATAGGTATAAGAGGGAGATAAGTAGAAAATAGCATTTTATACCCGGTATAGCCTTTATAAATAGTTAGTTATATTATTTAGCCTTATAGGCGCCCTAGTAACCTTTTAATAATATATTAATTATATGCTATAGAACTACTTAGATAAGTTTTACTTAATCTATATTAATAATATCCTTATTTACTTAGATAAGTCCTTAGCTAATTATAAAAAGAAAGTAAAGCTAGTCCTTTAGAGGTTATAAGAGGTAGGCCTATAGATTAATATTAATAAATACGAATTTAAGACTATAAGTATTAAATACCTTAGATTTATTATTAAAGCTAGACGAGGAATTTAAGTTAACCTAGAGAAAGTAAAGGTAATTTAATTATAAAAGCGGCCTTATTTAGTTAAGGAAATTAAAAGGTTTTTAGGCTTTATAAACTATTATTAATAGTTTATTTTAAGGTTTTTTTTTATTATATTACCTCTTATAGCCCTAATAAAAAAAAAGCTATATTTATTTAATTAAATAATTACTAAATAGCCTTTAAGGAGCTTAAAGCGCTTTTTATTAATATATTTATACTAGCTTAATAAGACCCTAACTAAGAGATAATCCTTAAGACTAACTCTTTTAGATATATTACTAGGGGTACTTTTTTATAAATAAAAAAAAATAAAATCCTTTAATTAATAATTTTCTTTTTAAAAAAAAACTTACTTATTAAATATAATTATTTAATTTATAATAAAGAGCTACTTATAATTATTTATTATTTAAAATATTAAGATATAAAATTAAAGAGCATAGCCTCTTTCTTAATCCTTATAGATTACCTTAATTTTTAATACTTTATAAAGAAGTAATAGCTTAGTGAAAGGTAGGTCTACTAGGTAGAGATATTATCGCGGTTTAACTTTATAATCTAATTCTAACTTAGTAAAGAGGCTATTATCTTAGATGCCCTCTTATAATAAGAGTAAGATATACTAGAGGATTATAAGGATAACTAGATTAGAGGCTAGTACTTATAGCTCTTATAGCTAAGTAAAAGGAAAGATAAAAAGCATCTAATTATAAGGGGAAAAATAAGCTATATTTTAAAGGGTAATATAAATTAACCTAGAGATTAAGAAGTAAACTAAGATAGATAAATTAAGAACCCTTTTATTAATAATTAATTATAATAATAATAGGACTAAGAATTATAATAATATAACTAATACTAGCTAATCTATAAGGCTATATAATAAGGTAAAAGGCGGCTACCTTTATAATAAGGACTTCTTATTATGCTATTTAAATACTTAATTAATAAGAGAGAATAGCTCTATTAGCATAAGCAGATATAAGTCCTAAGCTATAAGCCGCTCTATATAAGGATTATCTAAGATATATATAATTTAGCGCTTATTAGTTACCTAGGATAGGATATATTAAAGTCCCTTATTAATAGATAGTTTTATTAGCTAGGGCTTAACTTAGATATATAATAATTTATGCGGAATTATAATACTTATAGCTAGAGTACTATCTAGAGAGAGAAACGCTATAGCCTCTTAAAGCCACTTTTAATCCTAGACTAGATTTAATTAGAGATATCTATTAACTTTATTATAAACCTCTTACCTACTTAATTAAATAGTTTTATAAACCTTATAATTATTATAGATTATCTCTTAAAGAGTATTATCCTTAAACCTATAAAGGAGATTATAATTAGTGCTATTACTAAGACCCTATTATGGTATTTCATCTAATACCGCGGTATCCCTAGGGGAATTATAACGAATAGAGGGACCTAATTTATAAGCTGAATATAAAAGAGGCTATATAAGCTGCTCTGTATCTAACGGAGGCTATTAATAGCCTGGCACCCCGAGACTGATGGAGCTATAGAGAGGGCCAACTAGGAGGTTAAGAGATATATCTGTATCTTTGCTACCTATGCATAGGATGACTGGGACGAACTCCTGCCTGCAGCAGCAGTGGCTAGCAATAACCGTCTAGCAATATCTATAAGACTAAGTCCATTCTTCCTCACGCATAGCTATAACCTGGAACCTATCGAGATTAATGAATGGCTCTGACCGGATGGGAAGTCGCTGGTAGCTCGGGCTAAGTCTATTATCCAAAGACTAAAAGAAGCTGCCGAATAGGCGTAGGCCGCGATGGCCTTAGCGCAAGAGCGATAAGAGGAGAATATAAATACCCGATGGTAACTATCTAATTAGTTTAAACTAGGAGATAAGGTATAGTTATAACTCCGTTATATATGTTTAGACTAACCCTCTAGGAATTTTAATTAGCTCTTAGCTAAGTATATTATCCTTGAGACTATTAGATCATATACTTACCGCCTTAATACCCCCCTAGGGATCCATAATGTGTTTTATATTTCCCTCTTATGGCTAGCTGCGGATGACTTATTGCCTTCCTAGCGGTCTAATAACTATCAGCCGCCTGCCATACTGATGGATAAGGGCGAGGAATATAAAGTTAAGGAGATCTTATAAGTTAAGAAGGTACGCAAGTAATAGAAAGCCCTAGTGAAATAGACGGGCTACGTGAAGCCAACGTGGGAACCTGTTGAATAAGAGGAGCAATTGCGATCGTGCCAAAAACTATGTGGCGCGCCTTGTTTTTGGCACAGTTGAATTGTTCAACAGAACCACTTGATCAAATGGTTGATATAGCAGCCTTAGCACGCTATGAGGCTCAGCATGGCAGGATGGGATCTAAACCTCCCCCTGGAAGAGGAGAGGAGGGGGGTATTATAACGGGCTGAGCCCGTGGGGGTCTCGGCTTGCACTCTCGACCAAGACCCACATAAGCACCAAGGCCCACATAAGCTCAATAGCTAAAAGGGGGTTCTTTTCGCTTCTTCTCCTTTACTTTCTTTTCCTTTCTTTCTTAGCTTTAGGATACTCGTTAGAGTCGTTCAACTAGTTGTCAATATACTCAGCTGGACCGTTACAGGTTCTAACGCTGGCTTTGACGACAATTAAATATCTTAAAGAGAGTATTATATATAAGAATAAAGAGCATCTTTAAGCAGAGAAGTCTAGGCCTTATATATCTCACATATTAAGTCAATTCACTTATATCATCGTCGTCACCTTAGTATGCTTTATAGCCTCGGGTAGCCTTCTCCGCTGCGCATAACCAATGCCAATAGATGATATATAATTCATTAAATAGCTACCCTTATATTAAATCACTCATAATGTTCAATTTCACGAATCACAGCTGCTTCATTAGATGAAGAAGAGGATCTCTGTCACGACCCAGACAAACTCGCACTCACGTGACAAAAGTTGACTCACCGCGTGAACTAATCACTGGAGGATCACGACGGATCATACCAAGACACCATAATCTATCGGTAATCCAAGGCAGGATCACAACGGATCACGACCTACGGCCTATAATCTATCGTGATTTATCCGCAATGACCTTAGTATATAAATACGCTTACTTATAACTTTCTTATATATTAGCTACCTTAGCTATTAATATAACTTAGTTATACTTAATACCTTTAAGCATATTACTAGATATAACTTATAACTTACTACTTAGACTATGCCTAGTACTCTTTACTAATATAAACCTAGTATAATTAGTTTATCCCTTAGGAAATATATAATTATTATATATTAATAGCTCTTATTTAGTAATATATTATATACTCTAAGTAATATTATTACTATGGCACCTAATACTAGATTACCTTTTATCCCTCGCAGTAAGCTACCTATTACCCCCTAATAAGGATAGCCCGCGACTAAACCAGAGGAACCTAATATCCCGATGGATATTAATAATAATAGCAAAGAATATATCGTCCTAGCCTTATACGAGGATAAGGTCTATAAGCTTAGAAATAAGTATAACCACCTAAGTACCTAGCATAATAACCTCCTAGATAGCGCATATAATAATGCTAGGATCACTTAGGAATGATTAACTAGTATAGAGGCATTAATAAATAATATATAAAAACGTTTCTATTAAGCTATAGAATAGTAATAATAGTAATACTAGTAGATAATTAATAAATAATAAAACTAGATTAACTAACTTATTATGCTCTAAGCTTAGTAAAATAACCTAGTATAATAGTAGGTTTATAATCTTAGTAACTTAATATTTAAGTATACTATTACTAATATTACCTATAAAGATATTAGCGAGATTATTAAACCTAAGGACCTAGAGCTATTTAATAGGTAGGCTACTTATATTAAGATATTCCTTATATCCCTTAGAGTATACTAATAGTACTTTCCTACTAAGATAGCTAGTGCTAAAAGTAAGGTCTTATATATTAATAAATACCTTATAGGTAATATACTTACTTAGTTTAAACCTAAGCTATATAACTTTCTTAGAAATAAACCTACTAAGGAAATATAACTTTTTTTTATTAAATATAAAAACTTTAAAGAAGTAATTAAATATAACTTTAAGACTATTAATAAAAAATAATAGGCTATATAGAAACTTAAGAACCTATAATAAATAAAAGCCGCCTTAACTTATATAGCTAAGTTTATATAAATTATCTTATTTCTTAATTAGAGAATAAGTACTTTTTAGATTATTTTCTATAAAGAACTTAAAGATAAGGTTAAGAATAAACTCTATAAAATAAAAAAACCTAATAACTTCTAAGATTATATTAATATAACTATTAAGATTAATAACTAATAGTTTAAATAATATATAGAGAAATCTAATAAAGAGCGGATTTAAGGTAATAAGAATAATACTAATTAATCTTAAAGATAAGAATAAACTAAGGGCAATACCTCTTATAAAACCCACGCGGGACCTATAGAACTTAAAGTAGCCTAGAAAGATAGTAAGGATATTAAATATTATTATTACTATAAGAAGGGATATAAGGCTAATAAATGCCGAAGGAAGTAGCGAGATATAAAGGAAGGGCGCTATTAATTAAAGCTATAATAACCCCTCTTAGAAGGTAAGAAATAAGTAAGATCTACCTAGGTAGATACTAAACCCTAGATAGCTATCTGCACTATTAAAATACTTAGAATAGCTTAATAAGGATATAATAAAACTAGTATTTAATTAGATAAGCTAGATATACTATATAGCTAAGTATACCTCTTAGAAAAATAAGTAAAAAGTAATTAATATACTTAATAAGTATATAAATTAAATAAGTATATAAATTAAAAATCTTAACCTCTAAGATATAAATCGCAATAAAAATATAATAAACTATTTAATTAATTAAAACTACTTATTATATTCTTCCCTAGATATCTTAATTACTACCTAATATATTCTTATATTATAACCGGGCTTACCATATATACTATAGCGCCAAACCCCCGGTCGCGCCGACCTTCCTTGACCACCACTTCTCGACGATTTAGCCACTACCTACGCACTAATATCCATTTAATTAATTACTTGCCTTCCTTCATCTAGAGTCATCTTCCCTCTTTTCTATAGGCGGGTCCTTTTTGCCCTCCGCCGCCGGCTTAATGCCTTATTTGCCTATCAAAGGTCTTAGATCTTAGCCCTCATTAATGCTATCTCATGCATAATCGCCTTTGTTCCCTTAGAAAGAGACTTTAATGCTTCTAGAATTAATTTAGGAGAGCTACTTTTATGCCTTCTAATTCTTCTTTTAAGGTATTCAGACTAAGATTAGGCCTCAAGGATAGTCTTTAGGGTCTTTAAGACCCAAGGGTTAAAGGGGCCAGCCTCCTCCTCGGCAGGCGTTGGAGTCCATAGCTGCACATCAAGCTTCGAGACCACACTTTCTAGGTCAAAAGGAACAAGCCCAGCCCCTTTAAAGGCTGCCTTAATATTTTTCTTCGTCATAGTGGCTTAAAATGCGGCGTAGAAGGCCAGGAAGAATTCGGTCTTTGAAACGTGGGTTATAGAGCATTTGATTAGATGCTCTATTTCTTAACCATAAGCCTTCTTAAGTAGCCCAAAGCAACCGACGTTAAGGGGCTAGAGTAGATAAGATAAATGAGGCGGCATATAGAGCGTGATAATATTATTCTCCTCGTAATATATCTCAAAGTCGGCCGAGTGGTGACTTTCATGGCCATCGAGGATCAGAAGACAATAGGGACCAGTTGATCGGTTGGTTATATGCTGATTAAAGTGCTTTAGCCACTCGAGACCTATCTCGTTATCAGTCTAGCCATTTTAAGACGTCGCAATAGCCTAATCGCCCGGGAGGTTACTTTCTTGGTACCAATTGGCGAGGTGATATTAGCCCGTAACCACGATGAACGGCTAGATAGCCCGGCCTTCCGCATTGATCGCCTGAATGACTATAACCCATTCCCGGTCTCCAGGCTGCACTAATTTCAGTCTTCCACGCCTTTCTGCGCCTATGACGACCATCCCGCTCTGAATTAGGCCTATCATAAAGCTAGTCTCGTCAAAGTTATAGATATCTTCTAATTAGATGCCGTATTTCGCGATTATATTCTCAACGAGCCTAAACTAATTGCGAATAATAATTGGATCTTCGCATTTAGCCCTCTGATAGTTATATTTACGAAAAAAACGCGTCTTAAGCTCTAGGTATCGCTTAATGAAGTTGCTAGCCTAGCGCTTGCCGACGGGTAGCGCGTTGCGGTCGGCGAGCAATTAGTTGGCTATTTCTTTAATACCACGTAGTCGCGGGGGAAATCCTCGTGAATCTAGGTCGAGAATAAATTAGATAATAATCTATTCCTCTAGATCAGATAATTTACGTGATTTAGGGATCTAATCGCAACGCGCAGATATGCCATGCTATCGGCGATAGAGAGTAATATAAGAGATTTTATAGACCTTTGCGGCGCATCAGAGACTTAATTTTAGGTCATTTTAATAGGCCTAGAGCGCAAGAAGGATATTAGCCTCTCTATTTAACTATGGCATATTGGGTGGTTAAGAATTAATTAATTAAATGGAAATGTTATAGGATGAGGGATTTTTGATCTATATGCTTGTCTGATCCGCATGCTTATTAAGTACGTTATATAATTAATAATATCACGAAGAAATAACTCTATAAACTAATTAAACCCTAAAAGAATAACCGCTTATATATTATAGAATATATAAGATAGAAACTACTCCTAGAGCCTAATAAGGGAGGATAATAACTAGGCAACCTGATGCTATAGCGTATTATCGCTATGACTAGACGCGCTAAACTTAAAACCAAAGAACTTATAATATCCCCTTTAGTATAATAACCCCTAAATAAATAAGCTAACTTCTAAGAGGCCGCTATAAAAGGATTTAACTATAAGAAATAAATTATAGGATATAAAGAGAAGGAATAACTTTTAGTGCCTACTATAATCTACTAAAGGGACTATTAATAAGATAACCCCGCGTGGTATAACTATACCTTATGCCCTTAATATTAGATTAAGGTATTATAAGAATATAATAAAATCTATAAATAATAAAAAATAGACTAATATAATAGACTACTATATAATAATTAGATTACTAAGACTAGTAGTAATAATATTAATTAAACTAAGTTTAAATATAAGGCCTAAAAACTATAGAGAGAAATATACTAGGAGTATTTTAAGAAGCCCTAGAAGAGTAATAAAGAACTATGGGAGGAGAAAGACTACCCTTAACTATATAATAAAAATAATAATAAATACTAAAATAGCCTAAGGGAAAGGTATATTTAGACCGCATGAGAATATATAAAAATATTAAATAAGTAAGAAATCTATATTTAAGCTTATTACTAGGAATTAGCTAAAAACCCCTAATATCTAAAAGTACCTTTTAATCTATGAGATAATATAAAGATATACCTAATATACTAGGAGTATGCTAATATCTCTTAGATATTATATTAATACTATTAGTATAAAACCTATTAAGAGGAAAAATAAGAATAAAATTACTTTCTTATCTTACTACTATATTAATTAAATAATAAACCCTATTTATAATATAAAATAAAAGGGTATAAAGTAGTATATTAGTATAAATCTATTAGTATTATAAATACGCGATATTCTTTAAAACTTTATTATACTACTTAGGAGAAGAAATAAATCACTTATAAGATTAAGGACTAATAGAAAATAATTAGCTAAAAAAATAAAGAAAACCTAAGAGCTAAATAAGAATAGTAATACCAGGACTAGCTATATAGCTAGGATAATATATATAACTATAATGCCTACGCAAATAGCAAGTATAAATTTAATTATATTAACTATACTCTAGTAATATTAAAAAACTAGCTACCTTATCTAATATAAGGCGATAGGTGGATAAATAAGGGAATATATTACCCTAGAAGGCCCTTTACTTTACCACCAGAGTATATAGGTAATAATACCTAGAACTAAAAGTATAAGTTAGAGGAGAATAATTAAATACTTTAGTAGATAGCAGAGCTAAGTAAAACTACTTTAACCTAATAATAGCAAATAAACTTAAGCTATTATAAAGGTATAAATAGATGCCTTACTTAGTTATTAACCTAGAAGGAACCCCTTTTAATTATAATAATAGTATTATTAATAGTGAGATTAATTACCTTAAAGTTTTTATTAAAAAAAAAAACTAAGGTATTTTATTTAATATTATATTAAATAAGTAATATAATCTTATACTTAGGTACCTATAGTTATAATAATTTAACTTATATTTTAACTAAAAGATTAACTAAGTGCTCTCTTTTAATAATAAGATACCTTTTATAATAAATAATAACTTAGAATATAATATAAGATCTTAAACTTTTATTAAAAGAACTAAAGAAGTTAGGTAAAGGTAAATATAAGATACCTCTTTACCTATAGAGATAAGATATAAATATTAAAAAGAATAAAAATAATAATAATAAAGAATAATTATATAAGTTATATAATAGTTTTATAAACTTAAAAAGGACCTAGCTTTATAGAAGAAACTATAAGATAACCCGGGAGAAGAAAAGCGACTTAAGAATATCTTATAGTAATATTATATCTATAAGAAACTCTTTATAGAAGAACTTAAAATAGGCTTACCTAAGTATATATATTATAACCTAGAAATTAAGTTTATTAATAAGAAGTAACCTAGCTTTAGTAAACTCTACCTACTTAATAAAGTATAGCTACTAGTATTAAAGGGATATATTAAAGATATAATATAAAAAGGATATATTAGGGAAAGTAAGTTATTTATTAGATACCTTATTATATTTATTTTAAAGAAGAATAAAAAGCTCTAACTTTATATTAACTTTAAAATGCTTAATGCTATTATAGTTAAGGATTATATACCGCTACCTCTTATTAGCGAGTTAAAAGATTAACTTTTTAGTATAAAGTATTTTATAGTACTTAACCTTAAAGGAGCCTATAACCTTATTTAGATTAAAGAAAGATATAAATAAAAAACCGCTTTTTATACTAAGTATAGATTATTTAAGTATTTTATTATGCCCTTTAGACTTATTAATATACTTATTATATTTTAATAAATAATTAATAATATACTATAAAAATATCTAGATATATTTATTATATATTACCTAGATAATATCCTTATTTTCTCTAGAATAAAAGAAGAATATATAGAATATATCTATAAGGTACTATAAATACTATAAAATACTAAGTTATTAATAAAACCCGAGAAAAGTAAATTTTATGCCTTAGAAGTGGAATTCCTTAGATATATTATCTCTTATAATAAAATATAAATAGACCCTAAGAAGGTTTTAGTAATTAGGGACTAAAAGGAACTAACTAATATTAAGGAAGTATAAGCCTTCCTTAGATTTACTAATTATTACTATAAATTCCTTAAAGCTTTTAAATAAATAGCTATACTATTAATAAAACTCATAAAGAAAGATAAAACCTTTATATTTAAGAATAAAGCTAAGAATGCCTTTAATAAAATTAAAGAACTTATCCTAAGCAAACTAGTACTTAAGATATTTAACCTATCTCGACTAATTAAACTTAAAACCAATGCCTTAGACTTTGCCCTAGGCATAGATTAGATAATAAGATAATAAAAGACTCCTATACCTAATTATATTTTACTCCTATAAGCTATATAAAGTAGAATTAAACTACCCTATTTATAATAAAGAATTCCTTATAATTATTAATACCTTTAAAGAATTTAGGTATTACCTCCTAGGAAGCTAATACTAGATTAAGGTATATATAGACTATAAGAATATTACCTACTTCGCAAAAATATAAGAACTTAGTAAATAATAACTCTAATATATTAAATACCTCTTAGAATTTAACTATATTATTATTTATATCAAAGGAATAAAGAATAATAGAGCTAATGCTATTAGCTAATGCCCCGACCTAGATATAGGAAGAACTAAGATAAAAAAACAACTCTTATAGTTTATATAAGAAAGATACCTTATATAATAAATTATCGCAATAACTTATATAATAAAATAAGGCAATTTATTACTTATAGAAATCCTAGAATATAATAAATACCTCTTAGATAATAAGAAAATAAATAAATAATAAATACTATAAGAATTATAATATAACCTTATACGCGAAATATATAAATACCTATTATATAAATACTAAGGAATTAATAAAACCTTAAAATAAGTTAAAATAATATTTACTTTTCTTAATATAAAGAAAATTATTTTAATTATCGCTAACTAATATAACCTTTACGCGAAAACTAAGGCATAATACCATAAACTATATAGAAAGCTATAATTACTCTTAGTTATATAATAACTATAGGACTTAATTACTATAGATTTTATTACTAAACTACCCCTATTAGAAAAACTAGCTATTAGAAACTTTTATAATAGCATTCTTATTATTATAGATAAACTTATAAAATTTTCTTATTTTATACCTTATAAAAAATTAATAATAGCTAAAGAATTTACTTATTTCTTTTATTTTTATATTACTAAAATATATAAATTACTAACTAAAATTATTATAAATTAAGGACTATTATTTATATTAAAATTCTAATAAAGTCTTATAAGATACTTAGGAATTAATTATAAACTCTCTATTATATACTATAAAGAGACTAATAGATAAACAAAGCAAATAAACTAGATATTAAAATAATACCTTTATTACTAATATATATATATAACAAGCTAGATAATAAGTAAATTAAATACTTTTTTAACCTTTAAGATAGAAATTATTATAAAAACATAATAAACTATTTAATTAATTAAAATTACTCGCTATACTCTTCCCTAGATATCTTAATTATTACCTAATATATTCTTATATTATAACCGGGCTTACTATAAATACTATAATACTAAACCCCTAGTCGCGCTAACCTCCCTTAATTATTACTTCTTGATAATTCTACTACTACCTATATATCTATATCTATCTAATTAATTACTTACCTTCTTTCCTCTACTATTATTACCTCTCTTTTCTATAATTAAGTCTTTTTACCCTCCGGCGCCGGCTTAGTATCTTATTTGCCTATTTAAGTTCTTTAACCCTAGCCTTAAGTAAGGCAACCTTATATATAACTATCTTTATTCCCTTAGAAGAAAACTATATAGCTTCTAAAATTAACTCTAGGGAGCTACTTTTATGCCTTATAACTTATCTCTCGAGGTAATCTAACTAAGATTAAGCCTTAAGCATAGTCTTTAGGGTCTTTAAGACCTAAGGGGTCAATGGTTTAGCTACCTCCTTAGGCGGCATTAGAGTCTATAGCTATATATTAAGCTTTGAGACTATACTTTCTGGGTTAAGAGGAATAAGCCTAGCTCCTCTAAAGGCTAATTTAATATTCTTTTTTATTATAGTGGCCTAAAATATAGCATAAAAGGCTAGAAAGAACTTAGTCTTTAAAATATAAGTTATAAAGTATTTAATTAAATGCTTTATTTCTTAGCTATAAGTATTTTTAAGCACGCTAAAGTACCTAATATTAAGGGGCTAAAATATATAAGATAAATAAGGTAATATATAAAGCTTAATAATCTTCTTTTCCTTATAATATCTCTTAAATTTAATTAAGTAGTAACTTTTATAGCTATTAAGGATTAGAAAATAATAGTAATTATTTAATTACTTAGCTATATATTAATTAAAGTGCTTAAGCCACTTAAGACTAGTCTTATTATTAGTCTAGCTATTTTAGGTTATTATAATAGCCTAATCGCCTAAGAGGTTACTATCCTAGTACTAGTTAGCGAGGTAATATTAGCTAGCACTAATAATAAATAGCATAATTACTTAGCTATTTATATTAATCGCCTAAATAATTATAATCTATTCCCGGTTTCTAAGCTATATTAATTTTAGCTTTCTATACCTATTTATACCTATAATAACTATTTTACTCTAAATTATACCTATTATAAAGCTAGTCTTATTAATATTATAGAAATTATCTAATTAGATATTATACTTTATAATTATATTTACTATAAGTATAAATTAATTATAAATAATAGCTAGATTTTTATACTTAGCTCTCTAGTAGTTATACTTCTAAAAAAAATATATCTTAAGGTCTAGGTATCGCTTAATAAAGTTTAAAGCCTAATACGCGCTAACTAGTAACGCGTCGCGGTCAGTAAGTAATTAATTAGCTATTTCCTTTATACCACGAAGCCGGGGAAATCCTCGCGAATCTAGGTCGAGAATAAAGTAAATAAGGATCTATTCCTCTAGATTAGATAGTCGGCGTGAATTAGGAATAATATTAACTTAGGCTTAGATGCTATTATATCGGTTAAATAGTATTAAATACTTGACTTAGTAGAGCTTTGTGGCACCTCTAAGACTTAGTTTTAGTATATTTTAATGGGCTTAAAGTGTAAGAAGGATTCTAGCCTCTTTATTAAACTATGATATGCTGGGTGGTTAAGAATTAATTAATTAAATAGAGATAATATAGGTTAAGGGATTTTTATCTGGTTTGCTTGCTGTCTGGCTGCTATATATGTATGTTATATTAACTATAAATAAACTAATTAGATTAAAAGCTACTAGCTACTTAGCTAGCTTATAATATAGTAATTAATAAAAGCACTAAGGTTATACTAATATATATTAATTTTAAATTTATATTAGATATTTACTAATAATCCTAAGATGCTATTATTAACCTAAAGCAATTCTTACTAGCGATTAATTATAAAACCTATATAAAGAAATAAAAATAAAACTTAAATTTATTAGAAATAAGATAATAGCATATACTAATAAGAAAAGAATTAAGGATTAATCTTCTTGAGGAGATATAATTTACCTCATGATAAAAAATATTAAAATAAAATAATAAAATAAAAAACTTAATTATAAATATATTAGATTATATAAAATTAAGTAAAAATTTTAAAATATAACTATAAACTAGACTTATTACTAAGGTTAAAGCTCTATTTAATCTTATATTTTATTACTTAAAAAGTGACTATAATATATATACAGGTAAAAATAAATAAAAGAGAACTAGATATAGAAGTTAAGAGGACTAAAAGAAGAGTATATTATTAAAGCTAATATAAATAAAATTAATAATAAAATAATATATTTTATTAAATAAAAATACTACCTAGACTTAGAAAATATATAAGAACATAGAATACCTTATTAATACATAGCGCCTTTTAAAGGATTTTTTATTAATAATATTAAAAGATAGAAATAAACTCTAGACTAATAATATTTTAATTCATGTATTAATATGCACTTATAAACTACGCAGTAATTATAGCCTTTAACTCCTACCCTCTTGCTTTCATTTACTTATATCACAGGGATTAAAGACTATAAGAAACCATCTCTATACCCTTATATATAACCAATACCTTAAAGATACAGAAATTACTATAAAAATACTATAAACTATTTAATTAATTAAAACTACTTACTATACTCTTCCTTAAAATCTAAATAATCT